>NW_027361747.1:3627500-4227500 GCF_039654945.1 Dendrobates tinctorius
GCCATGGAATAATTGACTCTATAATAATAAATAATAATATGAAAATGACAGTATGCAATAATACTTTGCCTTACGATGGTGCCACTTAGCAGCTCACAGAGTGCCTAGTGTTCTGAATTTTGTAACGGTAGGGATTCTGGCTGAAAACGCATAAGCTGTGTGCACAAGGCTATGTTATATGTATCAGACCTATAAAAAAACAATGCTAATAAAATACTGTCTATACAGTAGAATGGTAGAGAAATGTTAGTAATGCACACGTGATTGCAGATATGGACCACTAGATGTCACTGTTGCTCTATTTTAAACTAAAATCTGAGCAAATGACCAAATAAATAGTAAAATCGAGGCGTTAGGTAATGTCTTAGATCACTAAAACTTATTGTAAAGAAATAAGGCAGAGAATATCACACATACACGTAGCCTTAAGGAAAGGTCATGTTCAGATTCAGTATTTACTCTTTCTAAAGTATACTGCATCATGGCACACGGTGTAAGTGTGTGTTGCATTCCTGCTGTAAGCCAGGACTTATTATCTTGAACTGTACCATTTTCTCACAGTGCAGCAGCTTTCAGTTCCATTTATTTTAACCGCAGGCAAGCTGTAAGAGTACGTTTATTTGAGTATTTTTCACCCAAATTTTGGCGAGTATTCTGTGCTATCCGCATAACCAGTACCCACAAATTGTCCCCCATTATTGTAAATATGATACCCTGGTTGGTTTCAGTTCATACAGCTGCAGATGTTCCTGTCATATATTTGAAAAAACAGTGATGTCATTTTCATGTGCATTCCACCAGACAACGGCTTCACGCCGGGGTCAGACTTGCGAGAAACTCGGTCGAGTCTCGCAAGTCAATCCCCGGCACTGTCGCCGACACTCGGATCGGAGCATTCAGCTGCATAGAAATACATGCAGCTGAGCGCTGCAATCCGAGTGCCGGCGGCAGTGCCGGGGATTGACGTACAGTACGAGACTCGACCGAGTTTCTCGCAAGTCTGACCCCGACCTCAGGTAGCCACACACGAATGAATGGGAAAGAGCAACACTCATTGAATGGCAATAAATGGTTCCCTGCAAATCTGCATCCCAATTTCTAGAGTTGCCTTTATGCATGGATTACAGGGAAAATAGTGTTCATATCTTTTCACATAAAAAGAAAAAACAAATTGGAATTCGCCGACCACCAAATTAAATAAAAATTTGATTAGTGGCAAATAAATTGATGCGAACCTCAGATCTGCAAAGCTTGTAATTTCTCTGAAAACACAGTGGGTACGGAAAGTATTCAGACCCCTTTAAATTTTTCACTCTTTGTTTCATTGCAGCCATTTGGTAAATTCAAAAAAGTTCATTTTTTTCTCATTAATGTACACTCTGCACCCCATCTTGACTGAAAATAAATTTTTGCAAATGTATTAAAAAAGAAAAACTGAAATATCACATGTCATAAGTATTCAGACCCTTTGCTCAGTATTGAGTAGAAGCTCCCTTTGGAGCTAGTACAGCCATGAGTCTTCTTGGGAATGATGCAACAAGTTTTTCACACCTGGAATTGGGGATCCTCTGCCATTCTTCCTTGCAGATCCTCTCCAGTTCCAGCAGGTTGGATGGTGAACGTTGGTGGACAGCCATTTTCAGGTCTCTCCAGAGATGCTCAATTGGGTTTAGGTAAGGGCTCTGGCTTGGCCAGTCAAGAATGGTCACAGAGTTGTTCTGAAGCCACTCCTTTGTTAATTTAGCTGTGTGCTTAGGGTCATTGTCTTGTTGAAAAGTGAACCTTCGGCCAAGTCTGAGGTCCAGAGCACTCTGGAAGAAGTTTACATCCAGGATATCTCTGTACTTGGCCGCATTCATGTTTCCTTCAATTGCAACCAGTCGTTCTATCTCTGCAGCTGAAAAACACCCCATAGCATGATGCTGCCACCACCATGTTTCACTGTTTTGATTGTATTGGCAGGTGATGAGCAGTGCCTGGTTTTCTCCACACATACCTCTTAAAATTTTCACCAAAAAGTTCTATCTTTGTCTCATCAGACCAGAGAATCTTATTTCTCATAGTCTGGGAGTCGTTAAAGTGTTTTTTAGCAAACTCTATGCAGGCTTTCATATGTCTTGCACAGAGAAGAGGCTTCTGTCGGGCCATGTCTGCCATAAAGGCCCGACTTTCTCCCATCTCCCTACTGCATCTGTGGAGCTCAGCCACAGTGATCTTGTGGTTCTTCTTTACCTCTCTCACCAAGGTTCTTCTCCCACGATTGCTCAGTTTGGCTGCATGGCCAGGTCTGGGAAGACTTCTGGTGGTCCCAAACTTCTTTCATTTAAGGCTTATGGAGGTCACTGTGCTCTTTGGAACCTTAAGTACTTCAGAAATTCTTATGTAACCTTGGCCAGATCTGTGCCTTGCCACAATTGTGTCTCTGAGCTCATTGGACTTTTCCATTGACCTCATGATTCTCATTTGATCTGACATGCACTGTGAGCTTTGAGGTCTTACGTAGACAGGTGTGTGCCTTTACAAATCAAGTCCTATTAGTTTAATTTAGCTGGACTCCAAAGATGGAATAGAACCATCTCAAGGAGGATCACAAGGAAATGGACAGCATGTGACTTAATTATGAGTGTCTGAGTAAAAGGTCTGAATACTTATGACCATGTGATATTTCAGTTTTTCTTTTTAATAAATTTGCAAAAATTTCTTCCTTTCTGTTTTTTTCAGTCAAGATGGGGTGCAGAGTGTACATTAATGAGAAAAAAAAGAACTTTTTTGAATTTACCAAATGGCTGCAATGAAAGAAAGAGTGAAAAATTTAAAGCGGTCTGAATACTTTCCATACCCATTGTACATGTGGGGGAGAGGAGAAAGTGCGAGAACCTTGACCATAGGAGCTTACACTTTACAGTCGAGGAAGAGAGAGGACTCTGCTGACTATAACAGCTTACACTTTACAGTCAAGGAATAGAGAGGACTCTGCTGACCATGAGAGAGGACTTTGCTGACTATAACAGCTTACACTTTACAGTCAAGAAAGAGAAAGGACTCTGCTGACCATGAGAGAGGACTTTGCTGACTATAACAGCTTACACTTTACAGTCGAGGAAGAGAGAGGACTCTGCTGACCATGAAAGAGGACTTTGCTGACTATAACAGCTTACACTTTACAGTCGAGGAAGAGAGAGGACTCTGCTGACCATAACAGCTTACACTTTACAGTCAAGAAAGAGAAAGGACTTTGCTGACCATGAGAGCATGCACTGTACAGTCAAGGAAGAGAGCGGACTCTGCTGACCATTAGAGCTTACACTTTACAATCAAGGAAGAGAGAGGACTCTGATGACTATAAGTACTTTCATTTTACAGTCAAGGAAGAGAGAGGACTCTGCTGACCATAACAGCTTACACTTTACAGTCAAGGAATAGAGAGGACTCTGCTGACCATAACAGCTTACACTTTACAGTCAAGAAAGAGAAAGGACTTTGCTGACCATGAGAGCATGCACTGTACAGTCAAGGAAGAGAGCGGACTCTGCTGACCATTAGAGCTTACACTTTACAATCAAGGAAGAGAGAGGACTCTGCTGACTATAAGTACTTACATTTTACAGTCAAGGAAGAGAGAGGACTCTGCTGACCATAAAAGTTTACACTTTACAATTAATGAAAAGAGAAGATTCCCCTGACCATAGGAGCTTACACTCTACAGAAGAGAGAGATAAATTAAAAAGTATTGAGCACTCTCAATTTTTCTATCTACTGCCTTACACGGTGCAGAGATAATTTTTTCCTTTAATATTGTGTGATGAATTCAAACAATTCTTTTGGTGTAAGGGTGTGGAGTGCCCTTGGAGAGATGTACATTAAGGCCAGATTCACAAGTCCGTTTTTCACAGATTTCTGGACTGGAGGAAGATTAAATGATCTGAACTATGTTATTACTTGTGTCAGGAGACTAGGGCCCGGTCTATAAATCTTTGAAATGCAGACTTGTGAAGCCGTCCTAAGTGTGAAGTGTATATATATGTAACAAACATTCATGGATGTGCGTATACCAATATAGTCTACAAAAAAATACAGTTAAACGTGTGCGTGTATCTCAGCAGACAGGAAGATGATTCCTAGCTTTTAATTACCCATGAGTCTGTATTAAGCAGAGCAGCCCCCTTAACGTTATATTAGTCACATCACTTCTTTTTATCTGCTCTGACATTTCCATTTTTACATCCATCAAATAAGGATTGTTTTTCTTTCATGTGTCATAAGTTTTGCATCTGATTTTCTCATCCTTTTTTAAAAAGTGATGCAGGTAGACTGTCTTAGGAATGGATCAATTAAAATTGGATTACATACTGATGGAAAACAGAATTGAAGAGTATGGCTCCATTTATCAAAAACAATTCAGCCAGTCTTCTGATGTAAATTGTTTAGAAAAGTCTCAGATCTTTTGTGTAACATTGAGTTGTTGAGAAATGTTGCCACTTTTGGAGTTTTCATGGAAATTTCTCCCTTCTCCATTGTGACAGAGTCACTGGTAATGTAACAGAGGCGAGATATGTTTCACTACGCCTAAAGGCATCAGTGTTATAGAGTTGTATTTCCTCCAGCACAGTATTGCAAGGGTTAAGTTATGTTATGGGCTGGTTTTTAGGGGACAGTCATAGAGCAGGTTCGGTGAGTGTACCCCTGTAAGGGGGTGAGATATAATGTCTTTCATGTTTCCCTTCCCTCTGATTGTCTTCCAGTACTTAATGTTTACAGATGCGTTTTATGATAATTTTCTGCGGTACTGCTACATGTATAACTGTGTATTACTGCTGATTGTTAATGGTATTGCCACATGAATATGTTACCATTTTATAGAAAACTGTAATTTATTGCCTTGTATTCTTGTATTATAGTATTGTAGATATTATATGCCTTTTGTACAGTTAGGGAAAGTTAGTGTATCCTTTCTTGGGACATTAGAGCAGGGCACTCTTAGTACATAGTTTCCCATAGGCCGGGTAGATGTAATTATGTTGAGTGCCACTAGATGGGGGCTTTCTAGTGGGGCCTGATTGGGTTAATTGTAGGAGGGGCTGCTGGGAGTTAAGGTTAGTGCAGGAGAGTGGTTTAGGGAGATGGGACAAGGGAGCGCAAGTGTCCACATGGGCTATAGGCCTTGATAACTCAGCAGCCACGTAACGTTAAGTCATTATAGCCCAAGTTACCCACGGCCACTGCGGGTCTTTGCAGTGGGTCAGAACAGGAAAAGGAAGATGTGGCGTCTTACCACCTGAGCCAATGCTTTTATGGCAGAAGTTGGCTGGACTAAGGAAATGAAGGGAGTTGGAGCTTCGACGAGATCGGTACTGACGGGCTGGATGCTTCACCAGGGGCCACCAAACGTAGTGACTGATGAATTCATGTCTGGGGCAAAACAGGCTGAAGGAAATGTCATTATAGTAAGGTCAGGCCAGGAAGGAACTGAGAAGCAGTCTAGGACGGTTCGGTCAGGGTGTGTATTGCACAGAAGTGCCAACAAGCAAGGGAAAGATGAGGAAGCAAGTAAATGTTATAATGTACCAACAGAGGATGTAACGTGCGAAATCCTAAGAAAACAAAGTATTGAAGTTGACTCGGACTGTGTCTCCATTGATGAGATTCACCTAGAAGAGGGACCGTTATGGCCTGGGAAGTGCCTGGGTGAAGCTGAGTCTGGAGATGCAGTTATGCCGAGGAGATGAGTCTTGTTTCATGTAGGGAAAGGGCTGGATACAGCTGCCACCATAATACAGAGCTAACACCACCGTGTGTTGACAGTACCTTGATGAGGTCACAGTCATGTGATCAGTCATGTGGTGGAGGAGTTACATGGTCTGGACTTAAATGGATGAAAGAAAGAACTTTCAGTGTTAAATGTGTGAGCCGGGAGATGGAGCACTGCAGGAAAGTGCTGCATGGACTAGTGAACCTGAACCATGTGTTTTCTGTCAGCTGTGAGCAGGAGGAACCCCACTCACAGAAGGACTGTTTGTTCTGCCACCGTTTTGTTTTGCCCAGACGGCTGCATTTTCTTTAGTACACCTTGGTTTATGCTGCCTACAATAAACCAAAGGAAGTTCTTAAAGCCGCAGTGTGCCCATGTCTACCTCGTTGTGCAGCTGAGTGAGCCGCTGTACCACACCAACAATATAGATGGAGCCAAAGAGGGACAGGTGTGTGGTGGTGGCGTCACTGGAGTAAGATTTGTGTGGAGCACATAGGCACATGCCACATGTTAGACACACCGAATTCATTAAGAGGTGCACTCATCAAGAATGGCAAGAAAACTGAAGATCTTGATGTGGTCTGCCCTTTGCGCTGATTGCACATCACGTGAGTGCCGACCACTGCTAGGATTCTGGGAAGGAAGGAGTAGTGTGACTGCCGTTCTGTACAGTGAGCGATGTAAAGCGACATTGGAATAGCTTTCAAGATCAGTGCAGAAAGCCAAACACGTGGGTGCACTGTCATCCATAAAGATGCACCGTATGTAAGCAGTTTCTATTGGATATCATGGACTAGCAGCAGTACACTTTAAATCTACACAGCTTTCCCCGGCATCTGACTGTGTAAATTGCCTGTAACCATTTTCGGGTACTATTTTCTTAACTATCATTTCTTTTGCCATGATCTGTTACATTCCTCTTGATTTTGTTATTCTAGCATACAGTATCTCTGAGTGATCACTCCAACCCCTCCCTCTCTTTTATGACCTGTGTTTAATTCTCAGCATCTGGTTTGTGCATACCCACCCACCTCCTCTTTCGCACCTAATTGCCCTTGGTTGAAGATATATTCAGAGCCATGAGTTTGATCCAGACGTTAGTATGATCCATGCATCTTTCCAAATACATCTTTCAAAGTACAACTTTCTAAGTAGAATACTTTGAATTAGACTAGAATTGGACTGGAATTGACTGTAAGGTAATGGGATAGAAAACCACTACAATGTTTCTGTTTCTTTTCACTCTCACCCCATACTACTTTCTTTCTTACTATCTCCTGTAATCCCTCCACCTAGTAAGGAACTAGTGATTTCTCCCTCCATCCTCCCCAGCCATCTCACCTCCTCCTCAGAACTGTTCCTCCACATACAGTCCTTTTTCTCCAGACACACATGGCCACATCATGTCCTATCCTGCTCCCACCTTCTAAAGATCTGTCTTCTACTCCTCATTGCTGGCGAAGTATCCCCAAATCCTGGCCCTCCTCAACACATCCCCACACATTTCTAACACCCTGCCATGATCCTCTACAAGTTTTCTCAACCATGATAACCTCTTGTCCATTAATCCAGCCTCCACTCCCCCGATCCCTCTACTTGGAGCATTATGGAACCCACGCTCTGTCTACAACAAACTGTCGTATATTCATGACCTCTTTATCACTAACAAACTCTCCATCCCTGGCATTACTAAAACCTGCCTCACCCCCTCTTACTCAGCCTCTCAAGCTGCACTTCCTTATGGCGGGTTCAATCTCTCTCACACCCCTCACCCCAGCAACAACGTGGTGGAGGAGTTGGCTTGCTCCTGTCCGATACTTGCTCCTTTACCCCAATTTCACTACCACCCTCCGCTACTTTTCCCTTGTTTGAGGTGCACTCCCTCCGCATCTACTCTCCCACCAACCAACCACCAGCTGGCTGTCATCTACCGCCCCCCAGAACTAGCCATCTCCACCTTTCTCAACCTTTTCACCACCTGGCTACTTCATTTCCTTTCTGCTAACATCCCCATTATCATCATGGGTGACTTCAACATCCCCATTGACACTTCCACCTCAGCTGCCTCTAAACTTTTATCACTTACTGCCTCCTTTGGCCTCACTCAATGGTCGTCCACGGCCACTCACAAAGATGGCCACATGCTGGACCTTATCTTCACCTGCCTCTGTTCCCTTACTAATCTCACTAACTCACCCCTCCCCTTGTGTGACCACAACCTACTGACATTTTCTTCCCTCTCCTCTCAGTGTGCAACCCCCACTCCACAAATTCACTCACCCTCGCAGAAATATCAAACATCTCAACTTAAACACACTCTCTGAGTCCCTTCTCCCTCTTACAGACATGGCTTCCTTACATTACAGAGATGCTGCTGCCACTTTATTTATTCACCACAATAAGAGCAACATTCAATTCAGCCGTCCCCCTCACACACAGCAAATCTCGTACAATCAACAGGCAACCCTAGCTAACCGGCCTGACCAAAGAACTGAGATGGACTTCCAGGGTTGCTGAGCGGAGATGGAAGAGATCCCGTTCTGCCGAGCACTTTTCACATCCAAGCAGTCCCTCGCCAGCCTCAAGTCCACGCTCACTGCCGCAAAACAAACTTGCTTTTCATCTCTCATTTCCTCCCTGTCTCACAACCCTAAACAGCTTTACAACACTTTCAATTCTCTACTCTGTCCCCTAGCACCTCCTCCCTCTCCTCTCATTTGTGCTGGAGACTTTGCCTCTTTCTTTAAGCAGAAGATTGATAACATCAGAGAAAGCTTTGGCCCGCAGCCCCCAATGCCCCTTAACTACTCAGCCCTGTTCTTCCAAAACCAGCTTCTCCACCATGAAAGAAGATCAACTCTCCACCCTTCTGTCAAGATCACATCTCACCACTTTCACGCTTGACCTGGTCCCGTGCCACCTCATCCCTAACCTCGCCACAGTCTTCATCCCAACCCTAACTCATCTCTTCAACCTTTCACTTACAAACGGTGTCTTCCCCTCATCCTTCAAACATGCCTCAATCACACCCATCCTCAAAAAGCCCTCCCTCGACCCATCCTCTGTGTCTAGCTATCACCTGATATCACTTCTCCCTTATGCCTCAAAAGTACTGGAACAGCATCTCCTTACCTCGCCCCCTGGCTGTCGGTGTTCCCCAAGGCTCAATTCTAGGACCCCTACTCTTCTCCATCTACACATTCAGCCTTGGACAGCTCATAGAATCCCATGGTTTGCAGTATCATCTCTATGCTGATGACACGCAGATCTACCTACTGTATCTGGGCCTGACATCACCTCCTTACTGACCAAAATCCCACAATATCTGTCCACTATTTCATCTTTTTTTTCTGCTCGCTTTCTAAAACTGAATGTTAGGGACGGCGGAACGCACTAAATAATAAATAATAATAAGTGCGTTCGCCGCCTGGGGTCCACCGTGCAGAAGGTGTTATACTGCTGCTATGTAATGGCAGACGCACTATATGGCGGTATAACGCATGCGGGTTGAACGTCACCCGGAGTGCGCTGGCGATCTCTGTTCCTTCACAGAGACTCCGAAGCGTTAAACACAAAGGCTGAGCCTGTTGACGTCACAGGACTCAGAGGAATGCACGCATGGTATATGGTCACAGGACTTGGCCTAAGACACAGAGTCCACGTCCGTCTAGACCTACCGTGTGTGTGATGTCATAGAATCATAGAATCATAGAATCGTAGAGTTGGAAGGGACCTCCTGGGCTATCTGGTCCAACCCCCTGCTCAAAGCAGGATTCGCTAAATCATCCCAGTCAGATGTCTGTCCAGCCTCTGTTTGAAAACTTCCATTGAAGGAGAACTCACCACTTCTCGTGGCAGCCTGTTCCACTCATTGATCACTCTGTCAAAAAGTTTTTTCTAATATCTAATCTGTGTCTCCTCCCATTCAGTTTCATCCCATTGCTTCTAGTCTTTCCTTGTGCAAATGAGAATAAAGTTGATCCTTCTACAATGTGACAGCCCTTTAGATATTTGTAGACAGCTATTAAGTCTCCTCTCAGTCTTCTCTTTTGCAAACTAAACATTCCCAAATCCTGCAATCTTTCCTCATAAGACAGGGTTTGCAGACCGGTCACCATTCTGGTCGCTCTTTTCTGAACTTGCTCCAGTTTGTTGATGTCTTTTTTAAAATGTGGTGCCCAAAACTGGACACAATATTCCAGATGAGGTCTGACCAAAGAGGAGTAGAGGGAAATAATGACTTCACGTGATCTAGACTGTATGCTTCTGTTAATACATCCTAGAATTGCATTTGCCTTTTTTGCTGCTGCATCACACTGTTGACTCATATTCAGTCTGTGATCTATTAGTATACCCAAGTCTTTTTCACATGTGCTGTCACTTAGCCCTATTCCTCCCATTCTATATATGCTTTTTTCATTTTTATTGCCCAGATGTAGTACTTTGCATTTCTCCCTGTTAAAAACCATTCTGTTAGTTGCTGCCCACTTCTCCAGTTTATTTAAATCTTTTTGAATCCTCTCTCTCTCTTCTCTAGTATTAGCTATCCCTCCTAGCTTTGTGTCATCAGCAAATTTAATCAGTTTACCCTCAATTCCTTCATCTAAATCGTTGATAAAGATGTTGAACAATACAGGGCCCAGGACAGAGCCCTGTGGTACCCCACTTGAGACATTCTTCCAACTGGATGTGCAGCCATTTACGATCACTCTTTGAGTCCGATCACTAAGCCAGTTATGAATCCACCTAACAGTTGCCTTGTCCATTCCATACTTAGTCATTTTTTCAATAAGGATTGTATGAGAGACGTTGTCAAATACTTTGCTGAAGTCAAGATATACTATATCTACAGCATTTCCTTGATCCACCCAATCAGTGATACCGTCATAGAAGGAAATTAAGTTAGTCTGACATGACTTATTAGTTACAAACCCATGCTGACTCTGTTTGATCACTTCATTCTTATACAGGTATTGACATACAGTACATGTTGTTTAATAATTTGTTCAAAGATCTTTCCTGGTATAGAAGTCAGACTCACCGGCCTATAGTTGCCTGGGTCCACCTTCTTCCCCTTTTTGAAGATAGGAACAACATTTGCTCTTCTCCAGTCTTCTGGCACTTCTCCTGTTCTCCAAGAATTTTTAAAGATTATGGAGAGGGGTTCAAAAATTTCTTCTGCTATCTCCTTCAGTACTCTGGGGTGTAATTCATCTGGACCTGGAGACTTGAATTCATTTAGGTTAGCTAAGTGTTTCCTCACTATCTTTCTGTTTATAGATATCCTGGATTCTTCTATTCCCTTAATAGGACAGTGAATAACAGTTGGTGTTACATTTCCTTTCTGAGAGAAAACAGATGCAAAATAGGAATTTAAAAGTTCAGCCTTCTCAACATCCTGTCTTACCATTTCATCATTTTCATCCTGTAAAAATCCTATAGCATCTTTGACTTTTCTTTTACTTTTGACATATCCCCAAAATCCTTTATTATTGCTTTTGACATCTCTTGCAAGCCTCAATTCATTTTCAGCTTTAGCTAATCTGATTTGTGCCCTGCAGGTTCTGCAGACAGCATTATATTCTTCTTTAGATATGCCTCCCTCTTTCCATTTTATAAACATTTTTTTCTTCCTTTTTAGCATGTCCTTAAGTTCTGTGTTCACCCATCCTGGTTTCCTTAAATGCTTCCTATTCTTCCCTCTTTTCGGAATTGTTAACAACTGTGCTTTGAGAATTTCATTTTTCAAGATTTCCCATCCTTCCTGGACATTTTTGTCTTTAAGGATATCCAGCCATTGGATCCCTCCAATTATCTTTCTGAATCCCTCAAAATCTGCCTTTCTGAAATCTAACCTTGACGTCTGAGTCTTCACAGGTCTTCCGCCTCTAGTTCCACCTCAACCGCGGAAGCCAAGAAGAGCTGCTGACTGCAGCATGGCGACAGACACTGCCGCTATACGACAATGCCTGGTAGCAGGCGCACTGTCGGATGCTAGCACTGTGGAGGAAGAGTGTTGTTGCCTGTAGCTTACCACTGACTGGCACTGACTCTATCACTAGTTCCCTATCCACATGTAATATCAGAGGGAGGGGAATCTTAATGAGTCATTTGCAAGTCCATACATCCGTCATCATTCATACAGTTAGCAACTAAAGTCTATACTAGCGCATGGCCGAGCGGCCATGTGAACCTTTTACAGCCAGGACCTTCCGGAAGCTTCAAGATCCCTGAGATGGACCAATCAGATCTGGAGAAGGACCTGTGCATGTGACTCCCAATCTCGTCTCGTGAGCATGCTCAGTGGAGCGACGGAGGGACTTAGTCTCTGGAGCAGTTTGCTGCTGAGCACCCTGCATTGCTATTGCTTGGCCCAAAGGTGGCCGCAACAGCCAGACCCACAGAACAGGTCTTGGCAGAGGGTCGGGAACGACGGGCCTGCTGAGCAAGCTCCTCTGCGGTCGATGGAGAATAGGAGACCGCAGAATGTGAGGCTCTGGATTCCTGCTGTGCCACTGCAGGAACCCGACGCCTAATACTGAACATGGACAAAACAGAATTCATCATCTTTCCCCCATCTCACTCTACCCTTCCACCAAACCTATCCATCAATGTCAATGGCTGCTCACTTTTTCAAGTCCCGCATGCTCGATGTCTCGGGGTGATCCTCGACTCTGCCCTCTCTTTCAAACCATATATCCAAGCCCTTGCCTCCTCCTGCCGACTCCAACTCAAAAATATATCCCGGATACGAACATTCCTTGACCAAAAAACTGCAAAAATGCTTGTGTACGCCCTTATCATCTCCCGCATTGACTATTGCAAACTCCTACTCTCTGGCCTCCCCTCTAGCACTCTTGCACCACTCCAATCTATCCTAAACTCTGCTGCCCGACTAATCCACCTATCTCCCCGTTATTCCTCAGTCTCTCCTCTCTGTTCCAAGCCCTTCACCGGCTCCCTATTGTCCAGAGGCTCCAGTTCAAAACCCTTACTATGACATACAAAGCCATCCACAACTTGTCTCCTCCATACATCTGTGACATGGTCTCCCGGTACTTATCAACACGCAACCTTCGATCCTCTCGAGATCTCCTCTTCTTCCCTCTTAACTCTTCTTCTCACAACCGCATACAAGACTTCTCCCGTGCTTCCCCCATACTCTGGAACTCTCTACCCCAACACATCAGACTCTCGCCTACCATGGAAACCTTCAAAAGTAACCTGAAGACCCACCTCTTCTGACAATCCTATAACCTGCAGTGATCCTCAGTCTACCGAACCACCGCACTGCAACTTTTTCACATGTAAAGCACCGTAGGATGAATTGAGGCCTATGTCTTCAGTCAGTTTTATATCTGTTTTAACACTAAATTTATGGTCTTTAAAGGCAACAAATAGATCAGAATACAATATGATCAATTTCACAGATTGGACACGTGGATCTATTTTTTAAACCCATGTATGTGTAGGAGTGGTGGAGCTGATGGTTTACTCCCTGACACTCTAACGGGCTACATGTATTTGATGGTTATGTACTGCATTTTGTGGATTATAAGATGCACCCCAAATTTTGAGGATAAAAATAGGAAATAAACCTTTTCTTAATAAAATGGTGGTGCCTCTTAAAATCCATGTGACTTATTGCTTACCGGAGGTGGTTGATGCGGTGAAGCAGGGTCGCTGCTGGAGGAGGCAAGAGTGGCGCGTTGCTGCAGGCTGGGATGAGGGTATGTTCTGATGTGTGCTGCTGTGGGTGAAAATGGCTGCGGTGCTCTGTGGTGCAGGGGGCTCCGCCGGCATTTTGTGAAAGCACGGAGCCCCCCGCACATCCATTACTGCGATGCGGTGGACTCTGGGAAAATGGTCGCTGGGGGGACGCACATGCTCAGATTGAGAACTCAGCAACGAGAGCTCGTCCCGAGATCTTGTTGCCGAGATCTCAATCTGAGCATGCTCTGCCCCAGCGGCCATTTTCCCAGAGGCCACCGCATCGCAGTAATGCATATGCGGGGGGCTCTGGATGTTAGGCGCCGGGATTCTCCCACTGCACGGGACAGATCCCAAGCCATGTCTGGAGCAGTGGTCTCTCATTCAGGTTCGGCTGCTGGGATGACTGCTCAGCACAGACTTCAGACCCACCGTCTTGCCCAAGCTCGTGCAGCATGTGTAGTTGCTGCTGGCTCTCCAGCTAAGCCTATAGTGATGACTGGTATACACATGCAGCGTTGTACTCTGGAGTCTAAGTCCAGATTTCACCCTACTGAGCATGTCTGGGATGTGGCGACTTCTCATTGGTGCTGCTGTGGTTGTGTAGCAGCTTCAGATTGGTCCACAGGCAAGGTCCTGTCTGTCTGGACTTGAGCTTAAGGTATGAAAAGTTCTCAATAGCGCATGCCTGTGCGCTAGTATCATGTGTGTTTGGTGTGTTGGTGGCTACTTTACCACCCTGTGTGCACGTGTACCGCTAATAGCACTGCGAGTGTTTGTTTAGACAGGCAGTGAAGGGTGGGAACTCCCGCTTCAACTTAGCATCTGCGCCGGGGGTCCTCAGGAGTGTGTGCTAAAGCACACTGTGTGTCAGAGCAGGGTCAACCACCAGCTTAGTCTTCCCTGGGGGGTTAAGTTATAGGGACTCCAATTAGAATTTTATGCTCTATACGCCTGTGCAGTAAAACAGGGTATAGTCCTTTGTGCGTTGCTTCATAGTAAATACTTCATAATTAAGATTATTATTATTATAGTACTGCTCTGTGGTGTAACAGAGCTTGGTACTCTGCGCTCTGTGCAGACTGATTGACATTTAACTCAGTGTGCTTTAAGTGTTTTCTCGCAGCCTTGCTCCGCCATTGTGCTAGCTGCGGTTTTCTCCATCACCGCATGGTGGACCCCAGGTTGTGAATGCACCTTATTGTTTCGCATTTGGTGCGTTCTGCTAATCCTAACACCGGGCTTTCAAAAATGCTGGTGGAGCCCCCGTGCAGCACAGAGCACCGCAGCCAATTTCACCAGCAGCGGCGCACATCAGAACACCCCCTCATCCCAGTCTGCGGCCTGCAGCAATGCGCCACTCTTGCCTCCTCCAGCAGCGACCCTGGGACCCTGCTCCACTGCGGCCGGTAAGGTATATGCGCATTATAAGACGCACCCCCATTTTCCCCAAAAAATTTTTGGGAAAAAAGTGCGTCTTATAATCCAAAAAATACAGTATGTTATAAAAGGTTGATACCCACTGGGGTTGAAGTTAGCTTAGACAGGATTGACTGTAATGGCCATCCCAGCTTGGGAGGGGGAGCTGAGAGTTAGTGGCAAGTCCAAGAAGTGACCGGGCCAGTTAGTGTGTGAAGAGCTGTGTGTGAGGGAAAAAGCCTAAGTCAGAGGCTGCAAGGGATAGTGCGGGCCTAATTCTCAGAGCAGTGAATTGCCGAAAATACCCTTCTGTGTGATTCCATCTATCGGCCTGGATGTTGGGGGCCTGTGGCGCACTCAGCCTGTGAAGCTATAGGGAATGATGAACCCAGACTAAATGGGGCAGAAGGTATTGCAATCTGAATATACTGCTAGTGGTGGAGAGGATTCCCTAGGGCTAGAAAAGGCAGTGAGAGGTACATTTTACCTATACCGACAACCAGGGCTGAAGTTGTATTTGGTACCTGTGCAAAAGATGACAAACTGTTGGTTCTTATCCTCTATATTTGCCTGTAAACACTGCCATTCACCAAGTAAAAGTTTGATTCTTTTTATGAACCTCATGTCTCTTTGATTAATTGTTGCTCTGGCTCCAGAAGAGGGATTCTTGGACTAAGTAGAAGAGGCCTGCAGCCCTAAAGTAAGCGTGATGCATCTCCCACACAGCAGCACAACAGGACTGGGACACAAGTTGTCTGTAGGATGTCAAAGTGAGTGGGAACAGAAGCTCGACAACAATTACCTCGCTTGGGCATCTTACACTTGTCGCAGCTGGCAGGATGAGTATGCCTCGCATGAATAAAGTGGGGAAGATATGGCTTATGGAGCAGATGGAAGAGCGTCGGAATACATGCAGCCAAAGATGGCGGCCCGAAGCATAGATTCCAAGATGGCGGCAGCAGTGAGGAGGAGAAGAAATGCCACCTATTGTGAGCGTGGACGGCGCCTGAGCGCGCGAAAAGGTGTTTCGCCACCACAAGTGACTTTCAAGAGAAGGATTGGCTCAGTGGCCAGGGTGCAACCCAGAATGGGAGGAGAACGCGGCATAGTGTGAGGTGCTACCCACTGAATCAAAGATTCCGATGGAAGGGGATGTGGCTGAAGACAGAGATGCTGAAACTGAAGTGCAACTGTCACGGGTTTACCGCAATAGAGAGGAGCCCGAAGATAGCAGCGGCTGATTTTTCCTCCTGCACTGATTAGAAGCACTTCACCTTATTAAATGGTGTAAATGACTATATCCCATTTAGAGAATGTACCATTTATGACGACTCTTTGTTTCCTGTCAAGTAGCCAATCCCTTACCCGGGCCATCTGTATATAGTTTACCTCAGTCCTTGCTTCTGGAGCTTCAGTATAAGGCTGGGGTCACACTTACGAGAAACTCGCACAAGTCTCATGTCTCAATACCCGGCACTGCCGCTGGCACTTGGACCGGAGCGCTCAACTGCATAGAAATACATGCAGCCGCACACTCTGGTCCTGACTGCCGGCGACAGTGCCGAGTATTGAGACGCGAGACTCGTGTGAGTTTCTCACAATTCTGATCCCCGCCTGCGGCTGTTATTTGGTACAGTATCAAAAGCGTTTGGAAAGTCCAGATAAATCACATCGACTGCATTTTTGATATTCCAGTTAGACACAACTTATCTTTCATGAATATATGCTGGTTGTCAGTTATTATATTATTCTCTGCAATATATTTTTGCAGGCCATCTCTTATAATGCCCCTCAAAAACTTTGCACACCACTAATGTCAGACTTACCGGGAGGTAAATGTTTAATTTGCTTAGGTGCAGGTGATGACTTGTCTTTCCACTTCTGTCTTCTATATCTCACCTAGCCAAATCAGATCTCATACTTTGCACTTATGAGTGGCAACAACCCAAAACACCACGTCTGCAAATTGAGATTCTGGTTTAGCTTTTATCCTAAGTCATAATGCAAGACTCGTTGAAGGGTCAGTGTTGACGTTTAGGATCACTGCTTCCAATAGGTGGCGCTAGAGTTCAACTCCTATTCATCTCTGAAAAGACAATTTGCATATTTCATTTGCCAGAAGAGCATGCATGGTTTTTAAGTCTCCTCACTCGTTAAACATGCCAATGTTGACATGTTACTCTCTACAAGGAGAAACGTTACTCCTTAAACCCCAGTCTTCTATATCCTAATTTGTGGGTCTATAGTACTGAAGTTCTTCACTAGGCCAGATGTATCGATTAATGTTGGTGACATGTGTTGCATCACACAAGCTGGTGATTAACATAGAGAAGAATGGCAACAGCAAAGTTCTAAGAAAGATAAAAGATGGAGGAAACAGTTGAAAGTGTGGGATAATGAAAAGAGGAAGGTATAAGATTTTTTTAACCCCTTACTCACCCTAGAATCTGGGAAAATAGCAATAGTCTGCCATTTATACACAATTCCAAAAAAAAATTTGAAGCACAAAAGAATTTGATTATTTACAAATCTATTTGCTCATCTCAACCCAAACCTTCCATGTTTCATTTAGAATATGGTTGCTTTATTATGTGATAGAGAGATTTTTGGACCTCCTCAATCACTGGAGTCCATGTACCATCGAATGTGTAGGGTTCTGGCAGGAACGCGGGATGCAGTAACGAGCAGGAGGCAGAACTAGAGTTAACAGATTTTTTATAAAGAGTTATAACAATAAATACTCACGCAGGGAGAGAGAAAGTAAGGGAATATAGGTGAACAAAGAGTATGCAGTTATAGAGCAATAGTATATGTTCAAATAACAGGTTAACTTATCAGTCTACGGTTCCCGGACGGAGGAGGCTGTAAAATCCCACGATGGAGCAGTAGGTGACGTGAGAAATCCCTGAACTGATCCCGGAGAAAGGTGAATCACTGTCTCTTAATGGCAGCGAAGTATACTGGCCTTCCCACACGTGGTCTTGTGGTCCTGGAACAAGGAACTGCTCGAGTGAGTGTCTGAGGCACCACAATTGGTGAAGGAAGTCCCGGAGTGGAGGCTGCGGTCATGCTACTTGCTTCAGCGTACACCGTCTGGTGATTACTGTGTCGCGCGCTGGCAGCAGTCAGCAGTAAAGACCGGTTTGTCTTAGTAACGTCAGAGATGAGGAGTAATTGTCTCTGGAGGTACACAGTCTGTATGCACGGGGGATGAAAGAGCGCAACGGGGAACTGCTCATTGACGTTGGTCAGTGGAGAGGGAACCAACCTTCTCTTGTAACACACATTGTCTTCCCGCCAAAGGCTCCGCCCCCTACAGTCAGGTGCAGAGGTCTCTTCCTGTCAGAAAGTGCTTCCCCAGGCAACAATGGTGACAGTTCCACCCTGACACATGAGAGATACCACTAGCCTGGTCCATCTCCCTACAAGTGTATTGTGAATCACCAACCCTTACCCTCCATGTACATGATGTGAATTGAACGATTTTCACAATCAATGCCGTTAAGGAACGGGGTCCTATTTTTTATGTTTTGCTTTGGTGTCCATTGCTTGTTTCTCCACTGTTCAGAATAGTGATATTTGTATTTCATTAGGCATTTTTATAATTTATTTTAAAGATATTTTAATTCATAGATATCTACAACATAGCTTATACATCCAGCAACCTTACATCTGCATGTGTTGCAAATGGACTTTTAATTGATGACACACAGTCATGGATGCTAATAACCAGAGAACACGTCTGCATACTGGGAACTAAATCTCATTTTCAGTGTCCGACTTTCTCTAAGACGTCTTCTATAAGCATTATTACATTGTGCGTTAGAGAAATAAATACAGCAATGGTGAATATTAGTTACTACGGCAACACATCAATTCTGCGTAAGGAGAATTATTTGTAATGTTCACATAACCATGAGTGGATGTACATAATCTTATCTCGAGAGAAAATAAATCTTACATTATATTTCACACTTCAGTGTCCTCAAAGAATAAACTCATCCTCAAAGAAAACACTCAACGCCATTTGTTTGCTACATGAATCGTTCTACAATACTCTTATGAAATTGAAATGAAAGAGCATTAAAATAATAATTACAAATTAATCACCAGTGAATAGAAGCCTGTAAGTGATCCTCTTCTTAAGTTCTTCAAAATTCTCCACTATTTGGACACCACTATCATCCCTAAATTAATGTCTTTGCGTGTATGTTGGCTACAGGGGAGGGGACGCCTTACTATGTTCAAGTCAATCTGTCCTGTCCCTGAGAGAAGTGACGATAAACAAAGACACTACCAGAAGAAGTCACAGAGACATCCCGGCACCAATCCTCCCCTTGACTGATCAGTCACTGAGGTAGAGTAGGAAACTCATGTGCTCCTTCAACACTAAAAAGAGTAAAGATTATTCAGGTGCCACCAATAGCATGACCAATGGCTGGTTTGTCCAAGCCACTAAAGGGCAATAAATTCCAGCAGGTGCGCCACTAACATGATGTTCCCCCAACTTCATCAACTTGTTTTCCAAGATGTCCCTCCTGACAGCACCATGGAGGTTTTCCTCCTCCTCCTTACAGGGACAGGAAGCACACAAGAGGTTAAAAGGCCCCTCCCCACCCCTATTCCCTCAGTGTTTTCCTGTCCCTGTAAGGAGGGATGCACAAGAGGAAGCTCTGCTTACCGGATGGGGCCAGGGGGATCGGGTGGCTGGTCCAAACCTTCCCTTGTCAAGAAGCCCGGGGCTGACACTCTCCTGGGCAGGAGTCCCTCAGCCACAAAGACCAACAAGTGGACAATGCTTCTGGGTAGAGTCGCTTCCTCCTGCAGTGGAGGCTCTTGGCTCTGACGCCGGCAGGCATGTAAGTGCTAAACCAGAAGTCGCACAGGGAAGAGGCTGACGCACTTCTGGTGACATTAGGGGGCACGACTGTGGTAAGAGGTGTGCGTTCCACGGTGAAACGCAGATGCAGAAAGCAGCGAGACAGGTGGCGGAGGCTTCCCTGGATCTCGCAGGGCATGGGACACCAGCGGCAGCAGCAGCTATGGAGGAGTCTAGTACAGCAGAGCAGGATGGGGTAAGTACACAATGCGCATTCCTGCTATCCCAGAGCATGGCCCTAATTGATAATTGATCCCTCTCTTGCACTGCACAGGAAAAGGGATTCCCAACAGCTCCCCTGCCTACAGCTAAGCAAACTGGGAAATCATCGAGGAAATCCAGAAAATGCCCTATCTGTCACATAAAGCTCAAAGATACATGTAGCAGGATCCTCTGTGACACACGTACTGCCAAAGTTATGAGGGAGGAACAACCATCCCTCCTATCCGAGATGAGGTCCATGATCTGGGAAGAGGTTCAGGCGTCCATATCCTCTCTCCCGGCCTCAGCCCCCTAACCGTGGCCCAATTACTAAGAGGGCTAGATGGGAGATGGAGCTAAGCTCAGATGAGTACTCCTATTCCCTGGGATCAGACCAGGAAGAGGGCGAAGTATTATCAGAAACTCAGGAACGAGGTAGAAGATACGGAAGAGCTAGTCCATGCTGTCAGGGATACAATCCAGGTGGAATATGTCTCAAAGCCACAATCCAGACAGGATGTAATGTTTGGGGGCCTAGGTGCACAGAAAAACGTATTTCCAGTGGATGATCACATTCGGGCTATGGTGCTAGAAGAATGAGAAGATGCGGAGAGGCGTCTGCTGATATCCCGGAAGTTTAGGAGACATCTTCCGTTTGATCCAGATGACATTAAAGTTTGGTGAGAAATTCCAAAGATCGACGTACCAGTGGCAAAAGTTGCCAGGAAGATGCCAATCCCCTTCGAGAACTCATCAAGCCTAAATGACCAAATGGACAGAAAGGGAATCTTCAGCTGCTTTAATTAAATCAAACATAGCCGCTACGTCAGTGGCCAGATCCATGTTCCTGTGGATAGAGCAGCTGGAGGAACATTTGTTTAATAAAACCCCAAAGAGAGAAATCTTATCTTCCCTTCTCTTAATGAAATCAGCTACGGCTTTCTTAGCGGGTACTTCAGCTGAATCCGTGAGATTCTCAGCTAGAAATAGTTCGCTCTCTAACGCAGCTCATAGATATCATATCATATCTGGCTGAAAACCTCGTCGGGGGATGGAGCTTTAAAGAATAAGCTCTGTTCCATTCCTTTTTCCGGGCTGAGAGTGTTTGACCCTGCCCTGGATGACATTTTAGAGAAGGCCACTGATAAAAAGAAAGGATTCCCAGAGGCAACCAGAGTACAGGATTCAGGGAAAGTCCTCTAGGGGTCCCTACGGTAGTACCCACAGTAGAGGTGTAAAAAGCAGAAATTCCCTGTTTGCATCTAGCTCAAAATCAAGAAGGCAATGACGTCATCTTGATCGGTGGGCGCCTCAGGCATTTTTTGGCAAACTGGGCCCAGATTACCCAGAACCCATGGGTCTTAAGGACCATATCAGAGGGATACAAGATAGAGTTTTCTTCCCTTCCCCCCAAGAGAGTCATTACTCCTCTGGTTGTAAAACCAGGCTCCCCCATTTAGACAGACTTAAGCGACCTAATCAACACGGCCGTCATAGTCCCAGTTAACCAGGCTAAAACAGGTGAATGCCACTACTCCTCTCTGTTCTCCATAATACAGCCAACGGGAGAGTCCCGCACGATCATAAATCTAAAACCCTTAAATATCTGGGTCACCTACAAAAGGTTGAGGATGGAGTCAGTTAGATACATGGTCCACCTAATAGATAATGGTGCCTTAATGTGCACCCTCGACCTGAAAAGCGCCTATTATCCTGTTCACCTGTCATCCCAAAGATACCTGAGATTCACGGTGAGGCTGCGGGGGCAGACCTGCCACTTTCAATTTCAATGTCTTCCATTTGGCCTGGCATCAGTTCCCCGAGTCTTTACCAAGCTGGTCGCAGAAGTGGTAGCCTTTCTAAGAAACCAGAGCATCATCATCATGCCATATCTGGACGATTTTCTCCTGGTGGCAAGCTCGGCAGAGGAACTCTGGCATCACAGGGAAATAACCATAACCATCATGGAATTCCTCAGCTGTACCATAAACAGGGAGTAATCAGACTTAACCCCAGAAAGAAGGAAGATTTTTTGGGGAGTCTTGCTGGATTCCAGGCACAGAACATCTTTTCTACCCCTACAAAGACAGGAATCGGTGCGGAACAAAGTAAGGGAGCTCATGAAATGGCGAATGTCCATCAGGTCCGCAATGCAGGTCTTGGGCCTGATGATGTTGTGTATCCCATGTGTCCACTGGGAATAATTTCATTCAAGATCCCTACAGAGAGAGATCCTGTTAGCTTGGGACCAACGTCAGTCCTCCTTCGACAAGAGAATATCTTTATCACCCAGGGGAAGAAAGTCAGAGGAATCTGAAGGTGGGCGTTCCTTGGATCTCCTCCCTGGGCGTAGTAATTACCATGGATGACAGCAAATGAGGATGGAGAGCACATCTGGAAGGGAGAATCCTCCAGGGAGAATGGCCGGCAGACATACAGTCCAGGTCTTCAAATTTCAGAGAACTCTATGCAGCATGGGAGGCCCTAAGATGGAACCAGGCTCGCCTAGAAGGTCAGCATGTATAGATCCTGACGACGATATCCTTTCTGCACCACCAAGGAGGGCCAAGACATTGTATGCTTCAGGATCTGGCAAGGGTGATTTTTTCCTGGGCAGAGAAGACAGTCCTGTCAATAATGGCAGTCCATCTCAAGAGGTCTCAAAACATAGTGGCAGACTACCTAAACAGACAGGAGATCTGCGCAACAGATTGGGAATTAAACGAAGAAGTGTTCCAATATCTGTGTCATTGCTGGGGCAGACCGCAGATAGATCTATTTGCGACCAGAAAGAACACGAACACAGACAAATTTTATTCTCTCAACCCTTTAGACAACCCGGAGGGTGTAGATGCACTGAGTCAAAGATGGGGATGGTCCCTCTCCTACGCTTTTCCCCGAATAGCGCTCATTCCAGCGGTCCTCAGGAAAATACAGGAAGATCGGGCAAGAGTACTCCTGATCGCCCTATACTGGCCGCAGAGAAGTTGGTTTCCGTTGTTGGTTATCATGGCAGTAGAAGGTCCAGTGCTGCTCCCGCAGAGGGAGGATCTCATTTACCAGGGTCCGGTGTTCCATCCAGATCCAGGAAGACTCCATCTGTCGCATGGATCCTGAGCGGGACATCCTGAGAGCTTGGGGGCTGTCGGACCAGGTCATAACCATGATTCAGGCTAGCAGAAAACCTGTTACTTCTGTGATTTATTACAAGATCTGGAAGAAGTTTTGTCTGGAGGGTGGCAGATCCGACTTGACGACAGGGAAACCAGATATCCCAAGCGTCTTAGATTTTCTCCAAGCGGGCTTTAATAAGGGGCTTAGACCGAGTGCTCTAAAGGTCCAAATATCAGCCTTAAGTACCTTTTTCGATTATTCTCTGTCCTTTAATCCATGGGTAATAAGGTTTATCAGGGCAATACAGCGTCTGCGCCTCACAATTAGGCAGTGGGGTTCCCCCTGGGATCTCAACTTTTCCTCAAATCTCTATGCTTAGACCCTTTTGTTCCGGGTAGAGACATGTCCATTTCTCTCCGAACCATAAAAACTGTATTTTTAATCGCCATTACCACAGCAAAATGTATAGGCGAAAACCAGGCCTTGTCAATTCGGGACTCATATTTGCGTGTCTGGGATGACCGCATAATCCTAAAACTAGACCCTGCGTTCATTCCAAAAATAGCCTCCTGTCAGAATTTGAACAAGGAAATCATCCTGCCCTTGTTCTGTGAAAACCCCTCAAATGAGAAGGAGCAGGCCAAGGGGGTGGAAAACATTTTCTCCTCCAGACGCAGAGAATGCCCCCTTGTGACCGTCACCTTCCTTGGTATAAACAGATCCTTGGAGAGATATTTGTATTGTCCCCTTATATACTTATACATGGTTATTAGATTGCCCCTCGGTCGTCTTTTTTCTAGACTAAGTAATCCTAATTTTGCTAATCTCTCCAGGTATTGTAGTTCCCCCATCCCCTTTATTAATTTTGTTGCCCTCCTTTCTACCCGCTCTAGTTCCATTATATCCTTCCTGAGCACCGGTGCCCAAAACTGTACACAGTAGTCCATGTGTGGTCTAACCAGAGATTTGTACAGAGGCAGTATAATGCTCTGATCATGTGTATCCAGACCTCTTTTAATGCACCCCATGATCCTGTTTGCCTTGGCAGCCGCTGCCTGGCACTGGCTGCTCCAGGTAAGTTTATCATTAACTAGGATCCCGAAGTCCTTCTCCATGTCAGATTTACCCAGTGGTAATGGTCTGAGGTCAAAATACCAGGAGGATATTTTGCTTTATTCTATTCTATGGTACTCTAAGATCAAGTTTAGAAAACAACTTAGCCCGAAGAAGCTGAATATATAGGTTGGGGATGAAAGGAAGTGGACAAATGGCAGAGAGGGAGGCTGCCATCTTTCTTTTTTATACAAAGAAAAATCTGGCAGCTATAGGGAAGGAGGAAGGACAGATATGACTCTTCCGTAAACTTTCATTAACATATTCTTTCATGATGGAGCGTTCAGGTCCAGACAAATTATAAAGATGAGCTTTAGGTAATTTGGCATTAGGGACGAGATTATTTGCAAAATGATAAGGACGATGGGAAGTTATTATCTCTTTTTCCGAGAACACATCTCCAAAGTCCTTCAGGTACCCAGGCAGACCCTTCAGAATGGAAGAGCATATTTACAGTGGGGCAAAAAAGTATTTAGTCAGTCAGCAATAGTGCAAGTTCCACCACTTAAAAAGATGAGAGGCGTCTGTAATTTACATCATAGGTAGACCTCAACTATGGGAGACAAACTGAGAAAAAAAAATCCAGAAAATCACATTGTCTGTTTTTTTTTCATTTTATTTGCATATTATGGTGGAAAATAAGTATTTGGTCAGAAACAAGCAATCAAGATTTCTGGCTCTCACAGACCTGTAACTTCTTCTTTAAGAGTCTCCTCTTTCCTCCACTCATTACCTGTAGTAATGGCACCTGTTTAAACTTGTTATCAGTATAAAAAGACACCTGTGCACACCCTCAAACAGTCTGACTCCAAACTCCACTATGGTGAAGACCAAAGAGCTGTCAAAGGACACCAGAAACAAAATTGTAGCCCTGCACCAGGCTGAGAAGACTGAATCTGCAATAGCCAACCAGCTTGGAGTGAAGAAATCAACTGTGGGAGCAATAATTAGAAAATGGAAGACATACAAGACCACTGATAATCTCCCTCGATCTGGTGCTCCACGCAAAATCCTACCCCGTGGGGTCAGAATGATCACAAGAACGGTGAGCAAAAATCCCAGAACCACGCGGGGGGACCTAGTGAATGAACTGCAGAGAGCTGGGACCAATGTAACAAGGCCTACCATAAGTAACACACTACGCCACCATGGACTCAGATCCTGCAGTGCCAGACGTGTCCCACTGCTTAAGCCTGTACATGTCCGGGCCCATCTGAAGTTTTCTAGAGAGCATTTGGATGATCCAGAGGAGTTTTGGGAGAATGTCCTATGGTCTGATGAAACCAAACTGGAACTGTTTGGTAGAAACACAACTTGTCGTGTTTGGAGGAAAAAGAATACTGAGTTGCATCCATCAAACACCATACCTACTGTAAAGCATGGTGGTGGAAACATCATGCTTTGGGGCTGTTTCTCTGCAAAGGGGCCAGGACGACTGATCCGGGTACATGAAAGAATGAATGGGGCCATGTATCGTGAGATTTTGAGTGCAAACCTCCTTCCATCAGCAAGGGCATTGAAGATGAAACGTGGCTGGGTCTTTCAACATGACAATGATCCAAAGCACACCGCCAGGGCAATGAAGGAGTGGCTTCGTAAGAAGCATTTCAAGGTCCTGGAGTGGCCTAGCCAGTCTCCAGATCTCAACCCTATAGAAAACCTTTGGAGGGAGTTGAAAGTCCGTGTTGCCAAGCGAAAAGCCAAAAACATCACTGCTCTAGAGGAGATCTGCATGGAGGAATGGGCCAACATACCAACAACAGTGTGTGGCAACCTTGTGAAGACTTACAGAAAACGTTTGACCTCTGTCATTGCCAACAAAGGATATATCACAAAGTATTGAGATGAAATTTTGTTTCTGACCAAATACTTATTTTCCACCATAATATGCAAATAAAATGAAAAAAAAACAGACAATGTGATTTTCTGGATTTTTTTTTCTCAGTTTGTCTCCCATAGTTGAGGTCTACCTATGATGTAAATTACAGACGCCTCTCATCTTTTTAAGTGGTGGAACTTGCACTATTGCTGACTGACTAAATACTTTTTTGCCCCACTGTATATAGACTTTAGACATTTCTTGTAATATTTTGGGCTCCATTTAACAATTTCCTTCTGACGCTAATCGATACCAGGATTTTGAATACGCACCCATGGAAGGCCCAGTACCAACCCAGCAGGTAAATTATCCAAAACAAACCAAGAAATGGATTCAAAGTGGAGTGCTCCAACTTGGGGAATGAAATCCACGGTTACCCTCTTAACCAGTGCCTTGTCAATGGCAAAGATTTGAATGGGTCTTTCCAAATTATTTGTCCCTAATCCTAACTTTAGTACCAGTGCTGAATCGATAACGTTAGCAGCAGGCCCTCAGTCAATGAATGCCAATGCTAATAACACCTAGTCCTTGAAGAATAACATCAAATGTATCAGTTCTTTATCTGTCCGTTAAGCAGACAGACATTTACCCAATGGTTTGCTTGCCTGAGGACAATTTGGGCAATTCTTGACAAAATGTACAGTGAGACCACAGTACAGACTGAGTCCAAGATCAAGTCTATGTTTTCTCTCTGCAACATGAAGACTGGTAACTCAAACCTCCAATGGCTCCACTTCTGGTAAATGGACTATATCAAGGAAAGTAAAATGGGCAGCCCACTGTTCACAACATCTCTCACGGATTCTGCGGTCCATTCGAATTGCCTGAGTCAAGGCCTCCACCAGAGAACAAGGGGCGTTATGAAGAGCATCTGCAAGAGTCTCAGAATGACCTTTATAGAACTGGCACCTAAGAGCTGCATCATTTCACAGAGCTTCAGTGGACCACTGTCGAAACTCAGTACAGTAGTCCTCAGCAGTGTGACCCCCTGTGCCAGGTTCATGATCTTTGCCTTGGCAATTTATATAACTTATATCATGATGGGTTCGTCATAGGTCAGACCTAAAGTGTCAAAAAAGGCTTCTTAAGATGACCATTTTGGGACCTGTGGGTACAAGGAAAAGGTCCAGGACTGAGAACAACCTCACAGTAAGGAGATAATTATTCCCAACCACTGGAACTCATCCCCTGATAGCGAAGGACGCAGGGTAAAAAATAACCTACAACTTTCTCTGAAAACCCTAAACTGTTTTTTCTCTCCTCCAAATTTATTGGAGAAAGCCATTACATGTTCAGGAGAAACCAATTGTACATCAGAAGGTACTGACATCACAGCCACTGCCGGCAGTGGAGGGCTATTGGGAGTCTTCATCAAACTAATCATCTGACCCTGCAGCTGATATTGTGATGATTCCAGACTCTGGCATTGCTTAGCCAGATCCTGCATGATCAGCGTCAAATTTGCCTCCTAGTCACAGAGCATGTGAACAGGCTCAATACTGATGAAAAAGAAAAAACAAATCCGTCACCCTTAATTTGATTGTGAGTCGGGATAGTCGAGGAGTCCGAGGTTAATAGCGAGGCAGGTACATCATAAGCAGAGGGAAGAGACAAAATAGTAGTCACTTAATGGTCCAAGGTCAAAGTACCAGGAGTATAGCTGATCAGAGCAAACTGGTTATTCAGAGGAATGGTCTAAACCTGGTCCAAGGTCAGGCAGCGATATATCAAAAAGCAAAATACAAGGCACAGAATAAACCAACCACACTTAGCTGAAGCTACGGCCGACAGCTATCTATGACTGTCAGCTCTGTTAAATATCTGAACAATTCTAGGGAATCAAGAGCACCTGATGAGAGCTCAACTCCTCCCAGTCTCAGATTGGACAGGCGAGCTATCAATAAAAACACAGACAGCTCAGCACTCCCCTGCTCTGAACAGGACAATTGTGCTGTCAATCACTCCACAGACAGCTCAGCATGCCCGTGGACTAGACTGGACAACTGAGCAGTCAATCACTGCACAGACAGCTCAACACTGAGGGGTGGAACCGTTACAAGCTGTGTGCACAGACATTTCGATTGGCATTGGCATCTAGATGACTCTATCGAGATCCATGTCAAGATGACAAGTATCTCATAAACATTAAGGCCCTTTTACATTTAGCGATGCACCAGAGATCCCGACAATGATACGACCTGGTCAGGATCGCTGGTGCTTTGCTAAATGGTCGCTAGTGAGCTGCCACACAGGCAGATCTCACAGCGATGTAGCGACGCAGCAGCGGTCGTACTTACCATTCATACGCGGCGATCCTGATGTCCTCCCGCCCACGTCCACGCATCGCTCGTCGGCGCCAGCAGGAAGCCCAGTAGGAAGCACCCGACGAGAAATGGAGCTGCACGATCTCGCGCGATCAGCGACAGACAGCGGGGGAGCCAGTCGGAGGTAAGTATCACACATAGCGATATCGCTGCTGCATCACAAAATTGGTGACGGTTTAGCGATATCACTAGCGATATCGCTATGTGTAAAGCCCCCTTTACCCTTGACCATTTGTCCAGTTAAAGTAGTAATATATTAGTTGACAGTTATGATAGTGTACACTGTGTGCTCCACTACGTATAATGGTGTATACCATGTACTCTTACTTATAATAGTGTATATTGTGTACTCTGCTACTTATAATGGTGTGTACTGTGTACTTTGCTACTTATAATGGTGCATACTATGTACTCTGCTACTTATGATGGTGTGTACCGTTTACATTGCTACTTATCGTTTACACTATTTACTTTGCCACTTGCAATGCTGTATGCAATGTACTCTGCTACTTATAATGGTGTTTACTAAAGGGCCCCTCCTCTCCTCCATTTACACTTTCGGCCTGGGACAGCTCATAGAATCTCATGGCTTGCAGTATCACATCTACAGTATGCTGATGACACAGATCTACCTCTCTGGACCAGATATCACATCCCTACTATCAAAAATCCCTCAATGTCTCTCCGCTATTTCATCCTTCTTCTCCACTAGGATTTTAAAACTTTGTGTATGGGCGCAACAGAATTTGTCATCTTTCCCCCATCTTACTTGACTCCCCTGTCAGACCTATCCAATAAAGTAAATGGCTGCTCATTCTCCCCAGTCCCAGAAGCTCGCTGTCTTGGGGTAATTCTTGACTGATCTTTCTTTCAAACCACACATCCAAGCCCTTTCCACTTCCTGCCGACTTTAACTCAAAAATATTTCCCGGATCTGTACATTCCTCCACCAAGAATCTGCAAAAACACTAGTCCATGCCCTCATCATCTCCAGCATTTGACTACTTCAACCTCCTGCTCTGTGGCCTCCCTTCTAACACTCTTCCACCCCACCAATTTATTCTAAATTCTGCTGCCCGACTAATCGTTTTATACCCCCGCTATTCCCCAGCCTCCCCCCTCTGTCAATCCCTTCACTGGCTCCCATTAGGCCAGGATCACACCTGCGAGAAACACGGCCGAGTCTCGCATGTTAATAGCTGGCACTGCCACCGGCACTCGGGAGTGGAGTTTGTGGCTGCATGTATTTCTATGTGGCCACACGCTCCTCTCCCGAGTGCCGGCGGCAGTGCCAGCTATTATCATGCGAGACGCGGCCGTGTTTCTTGCATGTGGGATCCCGGCCTTACCCAGAGACTCAAGTTCAAACCCCTAACCATGGCATACAAAGCCATCCACAACCTGTCTCCTCCATACGTCTGTGACCTCGTCTCCCTCTACTTGCCTGCACGCATCTTCCAATCCTCACATTATCTTCTTCTCTACTCACCTGTTATCTTCTCTTCTCACAATCGCATACAAGATTTCCCCCGCGCATCCCACCTTCACTGGAACTCTCTACCCCAACATATCAAACTCTCGCCTACCGTGAAAACCTTCAAAAGGAACCTGAAGACCTACCTCTTCCGACAAGTCTACAACCTACAGTAACCACCTATCCACCAAACTGCTGCACAACCAGCTCTACCCTCACCTATTATAGCCTCACCCAGCTCTTGTAGATTGTGAGCCCTCGCCGGCAGGGTCCTCTCTACTTCTGTACCAGTCATGACTTGTATTTTTAGGATTACTGTTCTTGTTTTTTATTATATATACCTCTCCTCACATTTGAAGCACCATGGAATAAATGGCGCTATAAAAATAAATAACAATAATAATAATGCTATGTACTGTGTTATTTATAATGGTATATACCATGTACTCTGCTATTTATAAAAGTGTATACATGTACTCTGCTACTTATAATTATGCATACCTATAATAATGTACACCAAGTACGGTGCTGTTTAAAATGGTAGTCTGTCATGGAAGTGATGGAACTCTGCAGTGGTCCGAGGAAAGCCTGGAGGGACGTAACTAGGTGAGCACCTGGCTCTCCACTAGAGCCCTTGATGTTGGGGTTAGGTTTGCTCCCGATGGACATCAGGTGCTGCTTCATCACAGACCTCGGACGCATGGCAGCTGACCTCAAGGGGGAGGTAGCTGGAACAACTCAGTAGGAGAATACAGCTGATACCTGCAGCCTCAGCAGCTAGACAAGTACCACAGATGGAGATGGGTACAGCTGGTACACAGATAGGCACTGGCAGGTGCATCCGGGTCTGGCTGAAATACAGACCGACAAGGCAGGTACTGGCACGGAGGTTAAGGATGAACAAACACTAGCGGAACTAGGTGGGAACTAACGGATAGGGACCTAAGAACTAGAAAGTTTGTTGGGAACAAACTAACAATGTTGCACAGGTACCTCCATGCAGGTAGAGGTGTCTTAAATAATAAGTTTCTCCCAGCCAAAGAGGCCTTTAAGATAGCACGTGTGACCCCTATAAGAAGGAGGGTGCGCACGCGTACCCTAAGCACAGCAGCTGACGAGGAAGGAAGAGGAAGTGTGGAACTGGGGCCGTGGCAGTGAGTCAGCGTCCTTGACAGGTGAGAGAAGCAGTGTGCAGGGGCATCAGCGCTACATGTTCTTTACTTATAATTAGAGTTGAGCAACTTAGGTCGGATCGGATTTCATGAAACAAAATTTGTTTCAGATGAAACTAGTCCGACTAGGTCAAAAAAAGTCGGCGTTTCGTCCGAAACACGACCCCAATGCATGTCAATGGGGAATAAAAGTCGGCATTGAGTGGATGAATGTCATCCGCTCAATGCCGACTTTTATTTCTCATTGACTTGCATTGGGGTTGGGTTTTATAGCATGGCAACGTCTTTCTAGGACTGCATAAAAATATATAAAAAAATAAAAACTTCATGTGCAAAGGATCATTCAGTTGAGTGCCAAGTTATTTGTAAAGGTACTGTCACACTTAGCGATGCACCAGCGATCCCGACAACGATATGACCTGGTCAGGATCGCTGGTTCATCGCTAAGTGGTCACTAGTGAGCTGCCAAACAGGCAGATCTCACCAGCGACCTAGCAGTGGTCGGCGGTCGCTACTTACCTGTCAGACGAGGCGATGAAGACGTCCTCCCGCCCGCGTCCACACGTCGCTCGTCACCACAGCAAGAAGCCCAGCAGGAAGCTGACAACGAGAAACAGCCCAGGCCGTTCTCGTGCGAACAGCGTTAACCAGCGGGGGGAGCTGGTCGGAGGTATGTATCACACATAGCGATATCGCTAGCAAAATCGCTGCTGCATCACAAAACCAGTGACGTTATAGCGATATTGCTAGCGATATCACTTAGTGTGACGGGCCCTTAATGGAGAAAGTACTTTTGTGTGAGCTGGGCAGACACTGATGAAATGATTCGTAAGACCACAATAGAAACATGCCCCCATCCCACAGTGAACCACAGGCAACCTAGTTTGAGAGGAGACTCCTCCTAACTGCATAGGTTCGTCTGTATGCACCAGTGTGTCCTCCTCCCTTGAAAGAACAACAGGGGGTAGATTCGGTGTATGTCTCTCCCTGAGGCGTCTATCCACCTGTATAGCAAGGGCCATGGCTGCCTCCAATGACCCAGGAGTAGCACACTGCACCAGAGTATCTTGAAGCCTAGCTGACCCTGACAAAAAGGCTCCTAAAAGAAAGGTCATTCCACTGAGTGTCAGTGGCCCATCGCCGAAATTCTGAGCAGTACTCAGCTGGCCAGCCCCCTGCTTGATCTTACGAAGTCGAGACTCAGCCAAGGAAATGCCATCAGTAGCCCCATACACCAGCGTCAATGCCGCAAAAAACATGTTCACTGACCGCAAAGATGGTGAATCGGTCCGCAGGGAGGAAGCCCAGGATTGAGGATCACCCTTGAGAAGGGAGACTAAAATCCCCACTCGCTGTTCCTCACTCCGTGAAGAACGAGGCAAAGTCTGAAGTATAAATTACAGACATCTTTAAATATAATAAACTTCTCTTCCTCCAGAGAACCTGTCAGGAAGAGATATTTTGAGTTTTGGTTGAGCCTGGACATGAGCCGAGACCAATAACCCTGACACCTGCTGAAGCTGCTGCAGCACATGACACTGCAACTCCTTAACCTCATCAGTGAGGGTCTGGATCAGGTGAGCAAAAGCCTGTGCTTGAGCCATAGGTTCACTGGAAAAAGTATGGGTTGGTGATAACGTCAAGAATAGAGTTGAGCGACTTTGGTCGGATCGGGTTTCATGAAACAAAATTTGTTTCAGATGAAACTAGTCCGACTAGGGCAAAAAAAGTCGGAGTTTCGTCCGAAACCCGACCCCAATGCAAGTCAATGGGGAATAAAAGTCGGCATTGAGTGGATGAATGTCATCCGCTCAATGCCGACTTTTATTTCTCATTGACTTACATTGGGGTCGGGTTTCGGATGAAACTCTGACTTTTTTTATGAAACCCGATCCGACCAAAGTCGCTCAACTCTAGTCAAGAACCAATTTGGTTAAGTCCAGCGGATAACACAACGTACACCAAACAACGGGATGGAATGGAGAGAGGAAGGCCCTCACCGTAAGGAACAAGGGATGGGGCACCTTTTGAATGCCGACCCGTGTCTGTCCATAAACTCCCTTAATGCCCTAAGCGGGTCTTTCCTTCCGCCTCCGTCTTGTGCCTAAACCCTGTTTGTCTCCTCGCTATTCCCTGGCTAGTGCACTGGCCAACAAGGACTCTAGCTTCACCACTGCAGATGTTGAAAAACACAGGGAGAGGGTCAACAAGACTGACAGTATAAAATGGACTTAACTTAGCTACTGTCTCTGCTGCAAAGCACCGCACAGCAGCTGGCAGCAAGGAAATAGACATTATCCCCCGCTGGCCTGAAAGGAAAAAAAATAAATTTATAGCAGAACCAGAGCTGCTACAAATCCAAATATGAATTGTGACATATACCATGTAGTCTGTTACTTATAATAATGTATATCATGTACTGTCCTACTTATACACTGTATACACTGTTATAACCAACTAGCTATGAACCCATTCTACGCCAGGTGGTGAGCATTTTTATTGGTATATGGTCTCCTATCCTGGTATGCATAGCACCCCATTCTTCATCCTGTTATGCATGGTCCCCTCACCCCCCAATCCTGGTATGCATGGTACTCCCTCATCCCTATCCTGGTATGTATGGTCCCCTCACCCCAATCCTGGTATGCATGGTACCCCTCATCCCCCAATCCTGGTATGTATGGTACCCTTCATCCCCCAATCCTAGTATGCATGGTACTCCCTCATCCCTATCCTGGTATGCATGGTCCTCTCACCCCCTATCCTGGTATGCATGGTACCCCTCATCCCCCAATCCTGGTATGCATGGTAGCCCTCATCCCCCAATCCTGATATGCATGGTCCTCTCACCCACCTATCATGGTATGCATGGTCCCCTTACCCCTTATCCTGGTATGCATGGTCCCCTCACCCCCTATCCTGGTACACATGGTACCCCTGATCCCCCCCTATTCTGGTGTTCATGGTTCCCCTCACCCCCCAATCCTGGTATTGTCACACCTGCCATGCCACTTTACCCCCAATGCCGGGTCCCTGCAGGCACCCCGGAGGTCTCTCATGTCACATGATCCTTGGAGCAGTGTGTACACGCACCTCATGACTGTTATGCTGCATGAACCCAGGAACAGTGTGCACACGTACCACATCATGGCTGCAGGCTGTTGCTGTGTGCGCACCCGTCTCTGCTCTGCCTGCTGTGGTCCTCTCTATGGTCCTGGAGGACCAAATCCAGCAATCCTTCCTATGGTCCTGGACTCCCGATCATGTGACCCTCTCTGTGTCCAGCAGTCCTTCCTATGGTCCTGGACTCCCGATCATGTGACCCTCTCTGTGTCCAGCAGTCCTTCCTATGGTCCTGGACTCTCGATCATGTGACCCTCTCTGTGTCCAGCAGTCCTTCCTATGGTCCTGGACTCCCTGATCATGTGACCCTCTCTGTGTCCAGCAATCCTCTCTATGATCCTTGAGGATCTGAACAAGAAGTCTTCTCCTGGTCCTGACCCGGAAGTGCAGATGCTAATGCCCTATAACAGAGCGCCCCTTCTTATGGTCGGGGCCTGATTATTGTGTTGCTGCCCTGCATGGCTGCTTGGTCTGCTCAGGCGCTCCCTGTATTTTGTGCCCCTGCACTCTGCCCTGTAGTGCGTCTCTGCACATGCTCTGTGCTTGTACTCTGCCTCTTGTCCCGTGCCTTGTGTTGTCTCTCGTGCTGTGTTTGACCTTGTTATTCTTAGACTTGCAGTACTTCCTTTGTTCTCTGCTTTAGCCTGTTTCGCTATGTCTTGCCTAAGCTCTTCTTTGCCTTGTTGTTCATCCTATGTTCCATGTCTAGTCTCAAGGTTCTGCATTGACCCGGCTCTGGGCTTCAGCCTACACTCTGCTGCTAGACTCTGTCCTATTGTGCTCTCCAGCACATTTCCAGGCTAGTCTCAAGGTTCTTCCTTGACCCGGCTCTGGGCTTTGGCCTACGCTCCACTTCTAGCCCTGTTCTCTGTCTGGTGCTCTGCTGTGCCTCCTGGCACACGCACCATTCCTTCTCTCTGACCTATTGTTAGGCATCGGATTTCTGTCGCTGCACAGCGAGAATCCCGAGCCTTACTTCCAGCGGTCTCCCATTCCTCTCCAGCTGCAGAGGAGGTTGCTCAGCAAACTCGTCAGTCCAGGCGCTCTGCCCAGACCAGCTCCGTGGGTTTGCTTGCTGCTGGCACCTCTGGCGCAGCTATGATAATACATGCTGCTCAGCAGCGAGATTCTCCAGGGACTAAGTCCCCATGTCGGGCCACTGAGCATGCCCAAGGAGTGATCTCCCATTGGAGATTGAAGGTCACGTGCTCAGGTCCTGCTCCTGTTCGGATTGGCCCATCCGAGAAGCCAGGAAGGTCCCGGACGCTCGTGGCTATAAAAGGTTCGCATGGCTGCTCGGCCACGCACTAGGATAGGACTGTATTTACAGACTATGTGGAGTGAGTGATGTATTCACGCATGAATGTCTCTGGTGAATGACTCATTAGAAACCCCTACCCTTGGTACGCATGTGTTGTGCAGCCTAGCCTGCTAGCGCCCAGGCTTAGGCGTAGGTAGGACAGAGGTTGAGTCAGGCATCAGTCCTCACCAGGGACTCAGCACGCCTCAGTGCACGTGCTCCATAGCCAGCGTCTATAGCGGCGTTCGCGGCAGTGACGCCGCGCATTCAGTGGCCCTAGAAGGACTCTAACCCCGTGTCCTTGGGGTAGAGTTCTGTGGCCGTACACTGTGTGCTCTTTTGGCCGGGCTCTGTGAGCTTAACAGGCTCTGGCATTTACGTTCAGCGGTTGTGCGGCTCTGTGCATTAACAGAGTTTGCCCCTGTTCACATTGGGTGACGTAACCCATGTGTGACTGGTTTCACACCGCTTAATTCTTCCGCCATTACTTAGCAGCAGTGTGCCACCTCTGCGCGATGGACCCCGGGCTGCGAACGCACCTACTATTATTTTATAATTTGTGTGTTCTGCGAGCCCTAACATTATCCTAGTGCCAGGGTCTGGCTAGTAATGGCGGATGAACAGCGACTGCTGCAGTACATCCGGCAGTGCAGGGCAGGTTGGCGGCTCTCGAGCATTCAGCCTCAGCTGCGGATGTTACTGCGGTCGCTGTCCAGGCAGCCACAGAGGCTGTCTCCCATGAGACCACAGCCATCCCTGCCCCGACTTTGTCCCGCCTCCCGCTGCCCGAGAAGTTCTCGGGTGATAGTGCTTCTTGTAGGGGTTTCGTAAGCCAGTGCTCTATTCAGCTGGAGCTGCTGGCCGCTCGATTCCCCTCTGAGCGGGCTAAAGTGGGATTTATTATTTCCCTCTTGTTGGGCAGGGCTTTGGAGTGGGCCACACCGCTGTGGGAGCTTGGTGATCTTGTGGTGCAGAGTGTCTCGCGGTTCTTGGACACTCTGAAGCAGGTCTTCCTGGGACCACGAGTCACCCATGACACCGCGCTCCGGCTGCTGGCATTGTCACAGGGCTCGTCCATGGTCAGCCACTTTGCCATCCAGTTCCGGACGCTGGCCTCAGAGTTAGAGTGGTCAGATAAGATCCTCATTCCGGCATTCTGGAGAGGTTTGGCTGGCCATGTGAAGGATGGTCTGGCCACCAGGGAGATTCCCGCTACACTGGAGGAGCTTATCACTGTCACCACCCGTATTGATCTTTGCTTCGCCGAGCGAAGGTTGGAACGAGACCAGTGTAGGCAGAGGTTTAGGTTGGCACCTAGTTTTACTAAACCTCTGGAATCTTCCGATCGGCCGTCCGAGCATCAGGGGGCTTCCCGTGAGGGATCCAGGCCCCGGTCCGCTCGAGCTCCTGTGAGCTGTCATGTTTGCCAGCAGTCCGGTCACCTTGCCAACCGGTGCCCACAGCAGCTGGGAGAACGCTCGCGCCTAGTGGCCGTAGGAGGCGGCGCACTAGAATCAGCGACGTTTTCCTCCAAGCTGGCCTTTAAGGGGACACTTGAGTTTGATTCTTCCTCTCTGGCGGTGGAGGTTTGCGTGGATTCCGGGGCAGAGGGCAATTTTATGTCGTCAGCCTTCGCTCAACCGCACGCTATACCCCTGGTTATGATGTCTACACCAGTCACCATCAGAGTAGTGAACGGCGCCACTCTACCCTCACAGATAACCCACCAGACCATCCCCTTGTTTCTCATAGTAGCTCCATCTCATCAGGAGACGATATCCCTTCTCGTCATGCCCGAGGGTATTGACCAGGTACTTATAGGGGTCCCCTGGCTGCGGTACCACTCCCCCCATATACAGTAGAGTGGTCCTCAGGGAGGATTAATGGGTGGAGTAGATCATGTGAGGGTAGATGTCTGAGGGAGTGCGTTCAGGTTGCCTCCACCTAGGTTCCCGCTGATCTCTCCTCGCTCCCCAAACACTATCGACAGTATGAGGACATGTTCTCCAAAAAGGCGGCGGAGACCCTTCCACCGCATCGCCCCTATGACAGTCCTATTGACCTCTTGCCTGGTGCTTAGCCTCCCTGGGGTCGAGTCTATCCCCTATCTCTATCAGGGAAAATCTGGCAAGAAGATTCATTAGGAAGTCAGTGTCACCAGCAGGGGCGGGATTCTTCTTTGTTCAGAAGAAGAGTGGGGAACTACATCCTTGCATTGATTACAGGGGTCTTAATGCCATCACCGTTAAGAATAAGTATCCTCTGCCCCTGATATCAGAGCTGTTTGATAGGCTACGGGGAGCGAGGGTGTTTTCCAAACTTGATCTGCGGGGGGCTTACAACCTGATTCGCATCCGTGATGGGGACGAATGGAAGACGGCATTTAACACCAGGGATGGGCACTATGAATACCTGGTGATGCCCTTCGGCCTCTGTAATGCTCCGGCCGTCTTCCAAGACTTTGTGAACGATATCTTCCGGGATATGCTTACCACCTCGGTTGTAGTGTATCTGGATGATATTCTCATCTACTCTCCAGATATTGACTCCCACCGGAGAGATGTTTGCAGAGTTTTCGATCGCCTGCGGGCAAAGTCCCTCTATGCCAAGTTGGAGAAGTATGTGTTTGAGCAGGAGTCTTTGCCTTTCCTGGGCTATGTCATCTCCGCCTTGGGATTGGCCATGGATCCTGCCAAGCTACAGGCGGTGATGGATTGGCAGGAACCTCATTCTCTCAAAGCGGTGCAGCGCTTTATGGGGTTCATAAATTATTATCGCCAATTCATGACCCACTTTTCGACTTTGGTAGCACCCTTGGTAGCCGTCACCAAGAAGGGTGCAAATCCCAAGTTGTGGTCGGAACCGGTCTCCAAGGCCTTCCCCTCCATTAACTTCCATTTCGCTAGCGCTCCCATTCTACATCGCCCCGATGTAGAAAAGTCCTTCATTCTGGAAGTGGATGCCTCTTCCGTCGGTGCTGGAGCGGTCCTGTTTCAGAAGGACACGCAAGGTCGGAAGCATCCATGCTTCTTTTTCTCGAAGACCTTCACACCGGCGGAGAGGAATTATGCCATTGGGGACAGGGAGTTGCTAGCGATGAAGTTGGCCTTCTCGGAGTGGAGACACCTCCTGGAGGGGGCTCGCCACCCTTTCCAAGTGTTCACCGACCACAAAAACTTGGTCTATTTGCAAACAGCCCAGCGGCTAAACGCTCGCCAGGCCAGATGGTCTTTGTTCTTTTCCCGGTTTCACTTCACTCTCCATTTTCTCTCCGGGGAGAAGAACGTCCAGGCCGATGCTCTCTCCCACTCCGTGGTGTCATCGGAGGAAGAGGAGGAGGAGGAGCCTCGGCTGATCGACCCATCCGAGAGCCTGAGGACTGTGGCTCCGGTTGCCCTTGAGTTAGTACCTCCGGGCAAGACATTTGTCCCTGCCCGTCTGCGACCGGAGGTCCTCTCTTGGGCTCAATCGTCCAGGGTGAGTGGACAGATCTGGACAAAATGGACCTCTGAGCTTTTGGCGAAGGCGTACTGGTTGCCGCATATGGCCCGTGACGTCAGGGATTATATTCAGGCGTGCGTCTCTTGCGCCCAGAATAGGTCCTCTCGGCAGCGGCCCGCTGGGCTTTTTCCTCTGCCGGTAGCGGACAGGCCCTGGGAAATGGTCGGTATGGATTTTGTGGTGGGGCTACCCAAGTCCAGTGGCAGCACGGTCATTTGGGTTGTCACCGACCATTTCTCTAAGATGGTGCACTTGGTACCTCTCTCCCGGTTACCTTCTGCGCGGGCCTGGCAGAGTTGTTCATTAAGCACGTTTTCCGCCTGCATGGCATGCCGGACAAGGTTGTCAGTAACCGGGGTCCTCAGTTTGCGTCCTGGTTTTGGAGAGAGCTTTGTTCCCTGCTCAGCATTGAGCTGAATCTCTTCTCGGCCTATCATCCCGAGAACGGGTTGGTAGAGAGAGCCAACCAGACCATGATCACATATCTTCGGCATTTTGTCTCGGCCAGACAGGACGACTGTGCATCCTTGCTGCCGTGGGCAGAATTCACTTTGAACAATGCTGTGGCCGACTCCACCGGTCAGACCCCATTCCTCCTACATTGCGGTCAGCATCCGCGCATCCGTGTGCCCATGCCCGTGTCATCCACCGACTCCAGGGTGGCAGACTGGGCGGTGGAGGCACGCAACATTTGGGATCACACCCAGGATGCTATCCAGGCTTCCAAGGAGAGAATGAGGACCTCCGCTGATGCACACCGGCGCCCCGCTCCGACTTTTGCCCTTGGCGACTTGGTGTGGCTCTCTGTCCGAAACATCTGGCTGCGGGTAGAGTCCGCTAAGTTCGCACCGCGCTACATTGGCCCCTTCAAGGTCCTCGAGCAGATCAGCTCTGTGGTCTACCGTCTGGCCCTTCCACCACACTTGGCTATCTCTGATACATTCCACGTGTCCCTCCTTAAGCCTGTTCACTTGTCCCGGTTCTCCGAGTCATCTGCCGGGACATCAGACTTGTCTTCAGATGAGTTTGAGGTCAATGCCATCGTGGGATGCAAGGTGATGCGGGGCAAAAAGTTTTATTTGGTGGATTGGAAGGGTCATGGTCCAGAGGCTCGGACCTGGGAGCCAGTGAAGAACATCCACGCTCCTCTTCTCATTGCAGAGTTTGAGCGCAGCGAGGCTCAGAGGGGAGGGGGGTAATGTTAGGCGTCGGATTTCTGTCGCTGCACAGCGAGAATCCCGAGCCTTACTTCCAGCGGTCTCCCATTCCTCTACAGCCGCAGAGGAGCTTGCTCAGCAAACTCGTCAGTCCAGGCGCTCTGCCCAGACCAGCTCCGTGGGTTTGCTTGCTGCTGCCACCTCTGGCGCAGGTATGACAATACATGCTGCTCAGCAGCGAGATTCTCCAGGGACTAAGTCCCCATGTCGGGCCACTGAGCTTGCCCGTGGAGTGATCTCCCATTGGAGATCGAAGGTCACGTGCTCAGGTCCTGCTCCTGTTTGGATTGGCCCATCTGAGAAGCCAGGAAGGTCCCGGACGCTCGCGGCTATAAAAGGTTTGCATGGCCGCTCGGCCATGCGCTAGGATAGGACTGTATTTACAGACTATGTGGAGTGAGTGATGTATGCACGCATGAATGACTCATTAGAAACCCCTACCCTTGGTACGCATGTGTTGTGCAGCCTAGCCTGCTAGCGCCCAGGCTTAGGCGTAGGTAGGACAGAGGTTGAGTCTGGCATCAGTCCTCATCAGGGACTCGGCATGCCTCAGTGCACGTGCTCCATAGCCAGCGTCTATAGTGGCGTTTGTGGCAGCGACGCCGCGCGTTCAGTGGGCCTAGAAGGACTCTAACCCCGTGTCCTTGGGGTAGAGTTCTGTGGCCGTACACTGTGCGCACTTTTGGCCGGGCTCTGTGAGCTTAACAGGCTCCAGCATTTACATTCAGCGGTTGTGCGACTGTGCATTAACAGAGTTCGCCCCTGTTCACATTGGGTGACGTAACCCATGTGTGACTGGTTTCACACCGCTTAATTCTTCCGCCATAACTTAGCAGCAGTGTACCACCTCTGCACAGTGGACCCCGGGCTGCGACCGCACCTACTATTATTTTATAATTTGTTGCGTTCCGCCAGCCCTAACACCTATGGTGCTTCTCCAGCACATTTCCAGGCTAGTCTCAAGTTTCTCCTTGACCCGGCTCTGGGCTTCAGCCTACGCTCCGCTGCTAGCCCTGTTTTTTGTCTGGTGCTCTGCTGTGCCTCTTGGCACAAGCACCATTCCTGCTCTGACCTATGGTGCTTCTCCAGCACATTTCCAGGCTAGTCTCAAGGTTCTTCCTTGACCCGGCTCTAGGCTTCAGCCTACACTCCGCTGCTAGTCCTGTTTTCTGTCTGGTGCTCTGCTGTGCCTTCTGGCACATGCACCATTTCTGCTCTCTGACCTATGGTGCTCCTCAAGCACATTTCAGGCTAGTCTCAAGGTTCTTCCTTGACCTGGCTCTGGGCTTCGGCCTATGCTCCGCTGCTAGCTCTGTATTCTGCCTTGTGTTCTGTTGTGCCTCCTGGCACCCTCTCCTTTCCTGTATTGTCTGTACCCAGCTCTGTGCTTCTGCTTAGGTTTCCACTCCTTGCTTTGTCCTTGCCCTTCCTTGTTTCTCCACTGCTCTCCTAGCTCGCTTCCTGTGCCTTAGTCGGGCCGCTTGCTTGTGTCTCAGCCATGTGCACTGGCCAGTGAGGCGTCTCCTGCCTTGAACCCTGGCGTGGCTCCTAGCATGCACCCTGCCTTGAACCCTGGCGTGGCTCCTAGCACGCACCCTGCCTTGAACCCTGGCGTGGCTCCTAGCACGCACCCTGCCTTGAACCCTGGCATGGCTCCTAGCACGCACCCTGCCTTGAACCCTGGCATGGCTCCTAGCACGCACCCTGCCCTGAACTTTGCCTTGGACCTAGGCATGTTCCCTACACGCACCATGTCTGGACTCTGTCGTGCCTCCTTGCCTGAACCCTGCTTTGCCTGCCGGATGCCCAGAACCTGCCGATTGCTGCCAGAGTTCGTAAGCCTGACGACTGTGGTCTGACGTCCGGAGCTGATGTCCGCAGCCTGATGCCCTGATCCTGTTGATCGTTGCCAGCAGTACGGAGTCCGATGCCATCGAGCCTTGTCTATACCTAGGTGTGCCATCTAGCACGTATCATCCCTTGGACCTTGGCGTGCCCCTGCACTCACCTTGCTGTGTTTCGTTGTCCTGTAACTATGTCTAGTCCCTGATTAAACCCTGTTCACTTTTATTGAAGAAACCCAGTGACCTCGCTTCATGTTCTGTATCCTGCTCGTTCCTGTTGCCAGACACACTAGTGTCTCCCTGAGCCAGCCGTCTGGTACGAGCAACCATGGTGGCTCACCTCCTTGGTCTTGCCCCTGACACTCCCTGTATAGGGGGTGCTTCCTCACAAGGTCAGCTCGCCCTAGGTGGGTGGGTGCCACGGCCCAGAGGGTCCACTCAAAAAATCGTCTCAGCAGAAGCTGAGTCCGTCACAGGTATGCATGGCCCCCTCACCCCCCAATCCTGGTATGCATGGCCCTCTCAACCCCCTATCCTGGTATGCATGGTCCTCTCACCACCCCTATCCTGGTATGCATGGTCCCCTCACTCCTATTAAAAGTACCACCCAAAAAAAATTAACAAAAAAAAAAACATTTATACTCACCCTTCTTTCCTGTGCTCCAGCGCTGTTCTGCTGGAGGCCGGGGCAGGAGTGTGGCCGGAATCGCGTATGCCCATAGCGCTGTCCGGCGCCATATTGTTGAAGACACACTGCAAGTGTCTTCAGTAAAATGGCGCCAGATCGCACATGCGCAGCGTGATTCTGGCCGCACTCCAGCCCCGGTCTCCGGCCGAAGAGAAGCGCCGTGGCAACGCTCCTCCCGGTCAGGTAAGTATGTAAGTATGGCGTCGGAGATGGTGGTATGCAGTGTGTACGGTACTGCCATCTCTGGTGCCATACACACTCCTCACCGCTGGCTGCCTCACTCTGTCTGGAGCCAGACTGCGCAGGCGCGTCGCGCTTGTGCAGTCTATAGAGGCTTCGGATAGAGTGACGCTTACAGCGTTATATTATAGATGGTGGTGCAAGTAGATTTATGGACCCACTGTGCCACAGGATCAGGCCTGCCTAGGAAGGAGCTTGGCCAAGTGGCTATCAGGTGTTCACTGGAGTTTCTTATGGTGGAGACAGACTGGGCTGCAGGTAGCCACCAGGTACAACTCCTAGGCAGATATCAGTACTGCAACTGCTGACTCCAGGGGTCAGGTTCGCAGACACGGACTAGGGTTATGCTCAAACACACTAATCTAAGATACTGGATGCACATCGACTGGGGAACAAAGTTCAGGCACTTGTCGAAAAACACGACTAGGGTTTTTCAGATACAGGACTGGCTGTACCTGGACCAGGGAACTCCGTATACAGGACTGGTCACACTAGAATCATAGAATCATAGAATCATAGAGTTGGAAGGGACCTCCTGGGCCATCTGGTCCAACCCCCTGCTCAAAGCAGGATTCGCTAAATCATCCCAGTCAGATGTCTGTCCAGCCTCTGTTTGAAGACTTCCATCGAAGGAGAACTCACCACTTCTCGTGGCAGCTTGTTCCGCTCATTGATCACTCTAACTGTCAAAAAGTTTTTTCTAATATCTAATCTGTGTCTCCTCCCATTCAGTTTCATCCCATTGCTTCTAGTCTTTCCTTGTGCAAATGAGAATAAAGTTGATCCTTCTACAATGTGACAGCCTTTTAGATATTTGTAGACAGCTATTAAGTCTCCTCTCAGTCTTCTCTTTTGCAAACTAAACAATCCCAAATCCTGCAACCTTTCCTCATAAGACAGGGTTTGCAGACCGGTCACTAGTGTTGAGCATTCCGATACCGCAAGTATCGGGTATCGGCCGATACTTGCTGTATCGGAATTCCGATACCGACTTCCGATATTTTTTCAATATCGGAATTCGGCATCGGAATCGGACGTTCAAAGTTGATTGACAGCCTGACGTCATCATGATGCGCGGTGTGTGCGCATCATGATGCGCCGTCATTTCGGGCCTTCCGGGGGTCTCTGCCGGCCTGCCGGGGGGCTGTGTGGATTGCCCGGGGTCTGTACCGGCCTGCCGGGGGTCTGTGCCGGCCTGCCGGGGGGCTGTGCTGATGTCCGGGGGTCTGTGCAAGCATCGTCCGATGGGACTACAAGTCCCATCTGGCGATGCCTGCTACCATGACAGTGATTGACACATTAGCCAATGATGGGACAGTAGTAGTCCCATCATCCGGCTAATGTGTTAAATGTTAAAAAAAAAAAAAAAAAATACTACATACATACTACATGCATGCTACATACATACTACATACATACTACATACATACTACATGCATGCTACATGCATGCTACATACATACTACATGCTACATACATACCACATACATACTACATACATACTACATACATACTACATGCTACATACATACCACATACATACTACATACATACTACATACATACTACATGCTACATACATACTACATATATACTACATGCATGCTACATACATACTACATGCTACATACATACCACATACATACTACATACATGCTACATACATACTACATATATACTACATGCATGCTACATACATACTACATATATACTACATGCATGCTACATACATACTGCATGCTACATGCATGCTACATACATACTACATACATACTACATGCTACATACATACCACATATATACTACATACATACAATACATTCATACAATACATACATAGACATACAGTACATATAACATAGAGTAACATACTTACCAATACTTGTCACATTGTTCCCCGAAGCCATTGTCTTTTCTGGAATAAATATTAACATAACAAACCACAAAAATACTCACCCACGATCCGAAGCAGTCCACGAGTGTGTCCCACGACGATCTTGGGTAGAGAACTGCAGCATCAGATGATGTAGTATGTATGTAGTATATATGTAGTATGAATGTAGCATGTATGTAGTATGCATGTTGTATGTATGTAGCATGCATGTAGTATATATGTAGTATGTATGTAGTATTTATGTAGTATGAATGTAGCATGTATGTAGTATGTAGTATGACTGTAGCATGTATGTAGTATGCATGTTGTATGTATGTAGCATGTATGTAGCATGTAATTTTTTTTTTTTTTTACATTCAACACATTAGCCGGATGATGGGACTACTACTGTCCCATCATTGGCTAATGTGTCAATCACTGTCATGGTAGCAGGCATCGCCTGATGGGACTTGTAGTCCCATCGGACGATGCCTGCACAGCCCCCCGGAGCCTGCACAGACCACCGGCAGGCCGGCACAGCCCCCCGGAGCCTGCACAGACCACCGGCAGGCCGGCACAGCCCCCCGGCAGGCCGGCACAGCCCACCGGAGCCTGCACAGACCACCGGCAGGCCGGCACAGCCCCCCGGCAGGCCGGCACAGACCACCGGAGCCTGCACAGACCCCCTGGCAGGCCGGCACAGCCCCCCGAAAGGCCCGTACAGACCCCAGAGAGGCTGTACAAGGCAAAAACAGGGTTTTTCTTATTCCGATACCGGAAGTCCCATAGACTTGAATGGGACTTCCGGTATCGGAATCGGCGATACCGATACTTTTTTTAAAGATCGGCCGATCCATTCCGATCCGATACTTTGAAGTATCGGACGGTATCGCTCAACTCTACCGGTCACCATTCTGGTTGCTCTTTTCTGAACTTGCTCCAGTTTGTTGATGTCTTTTTTAAAATGTGGTGCCCAAAACTGGACACAATATTCCAGATGAGGTCTGACCAAAGAGGAGTAGAGGGAAATAATGACTTCACGTGATCTAGACTGTATGCTTCTGTTAATACATCCTAGAATTGCATTTGCCTTTTTTGCTGCTGCATCACACTGTTGACTCATATTCAGTCTGTGATCTATTAGTATACCCAAAACTTTTTCACATGTGCTGCTGCTTAGGCCTATTCCTCCCATTCTGTATATGCTTTTTTCATTTTTATTGCCCAGATGTAGTACTTTGCATTTTTCCCTGTTAAAAACCATTCTGTTAGTTGCTGCCCACTTCTCCAGTTTATTTATATCTTTTTGAATCCTCTCTCTCTCTTCTCTAGTATTAGCTATCCCTCCTAGCTTTGTGTCATCAGCAAATTTAATCAGTTTACCCTCAATTCCTTCATCTAAATCGTTGATAAAGATGTTGAACAATACAGGGCCCAAGACAGAACCCTGTGGTACCCCACTTGAGACATTCTTCCAACTGGATGTGCAGCCATTTACGACCACACTTTGGGTCCGATCACTAAGCCAGTTATGAATCCACCTAACAGTTGCCTTGTCCATTCCATACTTAGTCATTTTTTCAATAAGGATTGTATAAGATACTTTGTCAAATGCTTTGCTGAAGTCAAGATATACTATATCTACAGCATTTCCTTGATCCACCCAATCAGTGATTCCGTCATAGAAGGAAATTAAGTTAGTCTGACATGACTTATTAGTTACAAACCCATGCTGACTCTGTTTAATCACTTCATTCTTATCCAGGTACTGACATACATGTTGTTTAATAATTTGTTCAAAGATCTTTCCTGGTATAGAAGTCAGACTCACCGGCCTATAGTTGCCTGGGTCCACCTTCTTCCCCTTTTTGAAGATAGGAACAACATTTGCTCTTCTCCAGTCTTCTGGGACTTCTCCTGTTCTCCAAGAATTTTCAAAGATTATGGAGAGGGGTTCAAAAATTTCTTCTGCTATCTCCTTCAGTACTCTGTGGTGTAATTCATCTGGACCTGGAGACTTGAATTCATTTAGGTTAGCTAAGTGTTTCCTCACTATCTTTTTATAGATATCCTGGATTCTTCTATTCCCTTAATAGGACAGTGAAGTTTCTGAGAGAAAACAGATGCAAAATAGGAATTTAAAAGTTCAGCCTTCTCAACATCCTGTCTTACCATTTCATCATTTTCATCCTGTAAAAATCCTATAGCATCTTTGACTTTTCTTTTACTTTTGACATATCCCCAAAATCCTTTATTATTGCTTTTGACATCTCTTGCAAGCCTCAATTCATTGTCAGCTTTAGATAATCTGATTTGTGCCCTGCAGGTTCTGCAGACAGCATTATATTCTTCTTTAGATATGCCTCCCTCTTTCCATTTTATAAACATTTTTATAGGGAACAACATTCAGGCACTGGCTGCATTAGGATAAGGGGACTTCAGATGCAGGACTGGTCACACCAGGGCCAGGGGACTTCCGATACAGGACTGGTCACACCAGGGACAGGGGAAACTTTCAGGCACTGGCTGCATAGGAACCAAACATTCGCGTTCAGAACACTGGCCATACCAGGACCAGGGGACCTCACAACTGCACTGATAGAACACCAACTACCTAATGACTTAAATCGCTGTTGGTGAGGGAGTTATTTATACAGGATGAATCCCAGCAATTGTCTGGAAGCCATCTTGCAGGTGTAAACATTATACTAAATGCCTCTCAACTTACAAGCTGAGTGCATTAACTATAGGCACACTGCCCTTTTAAGAGCAGGGGAACTCGCCCATCGCCAAGAACTGTGGCACACACACCAGGAAGAGGCAGGAGCACGGCAGGGAACCATGCTGCGGAGATGGGGCGGTGAGTAAGCCGGCGTCCCTGTATAACGCTACATACACCATGTACTCTGCTACTTATAATGGTGTATACCATGTACTAGTCTACTGATAATGATGTACACCGTGTACTCTGCTACTTATAATATTGTATGACGTGTATTCTGCTACATATAATAGTATATAACCTGTATTCTGCTACTTATAATAGTGTGTACCATGTATTCTGCTACTTATAAGGGAACAGACCCAAAGAAAAAGCCCGAACATAAGGTAAAAAAAAATAGGACAATAAAAAATTAATTAAGGTTAAAATACCTTTATTAATAACAATAATGTTATATTGGACTACAAACAAAAGTGGTGTCCGCATGAGTAGTAGCACATGATTTGTACAAATAATGAGTTTAATTAAAATATTTAAGATATACTAAAGACCACCAAACCAGGTAAAATATGCTAAAAAGATATATGCAAATATAGCATAAAAATATAGTAGCATCATTATCTTAAAAGAGACCATCTACCATTTATAGCAGCAAAATTATGTATAGCAGCATCGGTAGCTAAGAGGACCACAGAAGGATTGTAGTGGGTGACAAAAATAATAATAATAAAACATATGAGTCGCAAAGTGTCAACCAATAAAAAAGTAATATATAATCAATCATCGTATAATTTGTGATAAAGAAAAAATACAAAAAACATGTACATAAATAAATAGAATCACACTCAAAAAGGTGCAAGTGCAAAGTGCAAGGTGGAAAAAGAGAGGATAAATAAGGAGTTTTGTATAGCCAAGAAATTCGTTTAATCACAATTGATTACATGGTGGTAAATAATATAAGGAATCTGAAAGGATTCATTTGAATTTATCGCAATAGACCATGTCAGACTATTGACTGTGAAAAGGAAGGACTGTTAGGTCTTCGTCAGGAACAGTTCCGAAACGTGCGTCGGGGAGTGCGCGGCACCAGTGAATACCAACACCCAGGTAATTAACTCCTTCCAGCCCACAGGACTCTCCTTATCCCCTGGACCGAATAGTCCTTCCTTTTCACAGTCTCTTGTTTGACATGGTCCATTGTGATCATTTCAAATTAATGCTTTCACATTCTATATCTCTATCTCCTAATATTATCCAAACAATAAATTACTAAGCAATAGTGTTGAGCATTCCGATACCGCAAGTATCGGGTATCGGCCGATATTCGCTGTATTGGAATTCCGATACTTAGTTCCGATACTTTTTTCATATCGAATACCGGAATCGGAAGTTCCCATAATGCTAGGAGCCCGCTCGATTTGATTCAGCCAATGGGGATCCTCAGAAGTGTGGGCACATCCTGTTAGGCATGTAGGCATGTTAACTACTGGCATGGCTGTGATTGACTGCTGAAATGATGTCATGATGCACTATAAAAACCACTGCAGCCGCCATTTCTGGTCACTCTGCTGTGAATTCAGTTAGGGACAGGCTGCTGTTGAAGACTGTGAGGGACAGTTAGAAATAGCGATCATCAAAAATATCTATTGCTCTACCCAGGCTACATAATCCACCACTGTAGCATTTTTGTAGCCCAGCAGCGCTGTTTTAATAGCTGTCTGCAAGGGCTGTGTGAGTGCAGACCCACGCTGTGTAGTGTGTCCTGCAGGCACGTCTGCTTGTAGGCCGCCCAGCGTGTGTCTCTGCCTCATACACATTTTTCTTTTATTGCTGCTTTTTTTTTCTCCTCTATAGTGTGCTTCCATACGTATCCATATACGTTGGTTGCAAACACTAAAGGAGTGGACTGCGGAGCCTTTCAGCAGCCTTTCAGTGCTATAGCCCATTTCTCTGCACTGTTTTTGGCTGTCTGATAGGTCTCTCTGTGTGTGAGTGCAGCTCACATTGCAGTGTGTTCTACAGCCACCGCTAGCTGTAGTCCGCTCAGCGTGCGTCACTGCCTCATACATAGTCCTTTTTTTGCAGCTAATTTATCCAGATTTTTGTTCCTACATTAGTGTGCTTCCATCCGCATCCATTGTCATTGGTTGGTTGCAAACACTATATAGGATTAGATAGAAGAGCCTTTTTGCTGGCTTGTGCCCTACAGGGCCAGCCAGACTAGTATCACCCTATTTTTTGGAGCCTCATCAATTGCATTGTAGGTTAGCTTCCTGCATTGTAATCGCTCCAAAAAGTTTGTGATACTATAGCTTTCAAACTTTGGTCACATCCTTTTCTTCCCCCCCCCCAAAAAAAAAAAGGAAATAAAGTTCACCAAACACTCCACTTTACAGTTGTGCAGGCCACATTAGATCATATTAAAGTGTAGTACACACACTGTTAGCCAAATTAGTGTTTCTTATACTGGTTAGCAGGTGTTCAGGAATAAGAACACTAAGCCACCCCTTTTTTACTTTTCTGCCTATCTTTATCAGTCTACCAAGATGAAGAAGGCAGGGAGTAAGGCATGTGGTCGTGGCCGTGGAGTTTCAGCAGGGAGAGGACAGGGGGATTCAGCAGGGAGAGGATGTGGGGATTCGGTGTCTGCTGCGGCCACCAGTGACCCGGCATCCCCCACTTTTACCAGGCAACAGTCCTTCATGCGCAGCTTTGTAGGACCTCGCCGTACCCCACTGCTGCGTGACGAACAAATTGAAGCCGTTGTCGGATGGATGGCAGCTAACGCATCCACTTCAATGACTTCCGCATCCTCCCAAGGCCAGAGCACTGAAGAGCAACCATCTGTCTCTTCACCACCTGCCAAATTGCCCAGGCAGTCTGACAGCCCTGGACAGGAGCCATCTCAATCTTTACTTCTGTTCTCAGAATCTGTTGGCTTGGAAAGAGGTGGCAAGCCAAGCAGCATTCTAGAGCGTGAAGAAGAGGGAGTATGCAGTGATGCGCAACTGCTTTGTCCCTCTGAATCTGAAGAGGCGGGTGGGCCAGTGCCTATTGTCAGCACACCTCAGTGCTCATCTGATGATGATGAGACTCAGTTGCCAATTTCTGGGGCGTACGGTGCTGGCGAGACAACCCAGGACCAGCCGGTGCTTGAAGAGGGGAGTGGAGATGATGAGGTCCTTGACCCATCATGGCGTCAGCCACAGGAAGGTGGTGGGAGCAGCTCTGAGGAAGAGATTCCCCGAACGGCCAAAAAAGGAGGGAGAGGGCAGGGGCAGACTTGGTTGCCTGTAGCCTCCACTTTGGCACCCGTGAGGAGCAATCCTCTTCCAAAACACAAAACGGGTGCTCCCAGGACTTGCAGTGCGTGGTCTTTTTTTGACACAGTTGCAGAAACATTTGCTTTGTCAAATGCAAGCTGTGTCATCAGAAAGTGAAACGAGGGAAAAATGTGAGCAACCTCAATACCACAAATATGTGGAAACGTGCGTACCAAGCACGAGGTGGAGTTACACAGACACACTGAAGATGTAGGCCAACCTTCAGCAGCACCTACCACCTCTTCAGCTCGTGTTGGGGCCTCTTCCTCCAGCTCACACACAGCTGGTTCGGCTTCCTCACTGGAACGCCATGGAAGAACCACTGCCACTGTTGTCCAGAGACCCAGTGAAATTCCACCCACTGAACCACGTTTGCAGTCATCAGCACACTCCCAGGCCACTCACCAGCAATCGGTAGCACAGGCATGGGAGAAAAAGCGGCCATACTCGGCAAACCATCCCCGAGCACTAGCTCTGAATGCCGGCATTGCCAAACTACTGGCCCTTGAGATGCTGTCATTCAGGCTGGTGGAGACTGACACCTTCCGGAACTTGATGTCATTGGCAGTTCCACAATACAATGTGCCCAGCCGCTTTTATTTCAGCAGGCAAGCCGTCCCTGCCCTGCAAAAGCATGTGGAGGGAAAAATTAAAAATGCGCTACTAAACGCCGTCAGTAGCAAGGTCCACCTGACCACCGATGCGTGGACCAGTAGCCATGGACAGGGACGATACCTTTCCCTCACTGCCCATTGGGTCAATGTTGTGGAGCCGGGTACAGATCTGGAGAGTGGCTCTGTACGTATTCTGCCAACTCCAAGGATTGCAGGAATGCAGTCTGTACATATTGAGTCCTCCTCCTACTCTAGTTCCTCGGAATCAGCACTGCATGAGCCTGTTAGGCCAGATATGAGCACAGGTGTGGCCAAACATCAACAGGCCGTCCTTAAATTAATTTCTTTGGGGAATCGGAGCTACACAGCACAGGAGCTCTGGAATGCCATCAAGCAGGAGAGCGATGTGTGGTTTGTGCCAGCGAATCTCCAGCCGGGTTTGGTAGTGAGTGACAATGGCCGAAATCTAGTGGCAGCTCTGGGCCTAGGCAACCTCACTCACATACCATGTCTGGCACATGTGCTCAATTTGGTCATGCAGAGCTTTCTGAGGGACTATCCGGATCTTGATGCACTGCTGCACAAGGTTCGGCTAGAGTGTGCTCACTTGCGGCGTTCCAGCATGGCAAGATTGCGCATTGCATCTCTGCAACGCCGATTCCGCCCGCCAGAACATCGCATCATATGTGACCTCCCCACCAGGTGGAATTCAACGTTACATATGTTGGAGCGGTTGTGTGAGCAGCAGGCAGCAGTAATGGAGTACCAGCTGCATCAGGCGCAAACAAGTCGCACTGTGCGCCGGGCACACTTCACCACCACTGAGTGGGCCACAATGAGGGACATCTGCCAAGTTTTGCGTGCCTTCGATGACTCCACGCGGATGGCCAGTGCAGATGATGCACTAATCAGCATGACTGTCCCCCTCATCTGTCTGCTTCAAAAAACCTTACAAGCACTAAGTGAGGAGGTTTTTGAAGAGGTCGAGGATGAGGAGTCAGAAATACCATCTGCTTCTGGCAAGTCTGCGCAACGTGCTTCCACACAAAGGCCCAGGCAGGGGACACTTAGTGAGGAGGATGACGAGGAGTCAAAGGAGGAGGAGGAACACATCTCTCCAGAGGAGGGAGGTACACAAGGCTCTAGTAGTCAGTGTGTACAGCGAGGGTGGGGTGATGCTGAGCAGGCAGAGATGCTGCCTCAAGCTGGGGACAGCGTTTCCGGTCCAGTTGACAGTCTGCAGCACATGGTTGATTTCATGCTGCAGTGCTTGTTAAATGACCGCCGCATCGCCAACATTCTCCACACGGCTGATTATTGGGTGTACACCCTCCTAGATCCTCGCTACCGGGACAACTTACAAAGCCTCATACCACAGTTGAACCGGGAGTGAAAAATGCGGGAGTACCAAGAAACACTTGTGCAGGCCATCATGTTCTCCATTCTCCCCGCAAGTGTTGCTGGTAGTGCTTTTCAAAGCAGCCATGTGGGTAGAGGCAGTGGAGGAAGCTCTGCACAAAGAGGTAGCAGAGGCAGTGCAGCAGGACAAGGCAAGGCCAGTATGACCCAAATGTGGAAAAGTTTTGTGGGACCGCCACAAATGGCTACACCATCACAGACGGCTCCAGTCAGCAGGAGGCAACGTTTCTGTCAGATGGTGACAGACTACTTGTCTTGCCCTGTTAGTGTACTCCCAGACGGCTCTTCCCCGTTCAAGTATTGGGTCTCTAAGCTGGATACATGGCCATAGCTTAGCCATTATGCATTGGAGGTGCTGGCTTGCCCTGCTGCCAGTGTATTATCGGAACGTGTCTTTAGTGCTACAGGTGGTGTGGTAACAGACCGTCGCACGCGACTATCCGCCGATAATGTTGACCGGCTTACTTTTCTGAAAATGAACAAGGCCTGGATCTCACCTGAATTTGCCAGTCCTCTTCCAGAATAAATAATTTGCTGGCAACAGGATCCAGGTCTCCTGTTGTGTTCATGTTTCTATGACCTGAACTTGATTTCCTTGGCTACAGCAATGCCCGTTGTTGCTCAGAAGTGCTGTCCACACAGACAAAACACTCGCTCATGTGTAAGTGGGGTTCGGTAACGTCAGCTGATCCCCTGCTGTGTGTATGGCAAAGTGTCCTGCTCCCTCCACCGTCAAACAACCTCAGATTTACACCTGGCTCCAAGTAGGCCTCGGCCTACTACCTGATTTTCCCTGGGCTCCGACACTGCCAGTTGGTGCTCAGAAGTGCTGTCCGCACAGACAAAACACTCGCTCATGTGTAAGTGGGGTTCGGTAACGTCAGCTGATCCCCTGCTGTGTGTACGGCAAATTCTCCTGCTGCCTACAACTTCTGAGAAACTGGGTCTGAGCAGAAAAAGTAAATTAATGTGCATGCAAAATGTAATTGCATATGAACACATGACCTTTACACAGAGAAAACCAAAAGCAAAACACAAAACAAATATCCTGGAATAAAAAAGTAAAAAATATATTGCAAAAATTGCATGAAGGTAGTAATAATAGTAATAATAAGGGTATTTAGTTAACATAATTTTGATCAAAATAATGTAGAAGCCATCCCGCCACGTCACGGCAACCCTTGTGGGACAGTCCTAACTCTTGTATTTAAAACCTTTCCACTTGTCAAGTGACGTAAATGTGAACAAGGACAGAGGGACTGAACCACCAGTAATAGTATAGGCCAGACAGGATGGATTTTCCAACTCAGAAACAGGGCGGTCACACCCTTATATGCACAGAATGCACAATGAAACAAATGAGAAACTGGGTCTGAGCAGAAAAAGTAAATTAATGTGCATGCAAAATGTAATTGCATATGAACACATGACCTTTACACAGAGAAAACCAAAAGCAAAACACAAAACAAATATCCTGGAATAAAAAAGTAAAAAAATATATTGCAAAAATTGCATGAAGGTAGTAATAATAGTAATAATAAGGGTATTTAGTTAACGTGGCGGGATGGCTTCTACATTATTTTGATCAAAATTATGTTAACTAAATACCCTTATTATTACTATTATTACTACCTTCATGCAATTTTTGCAATATATTTTTTTACTTTTTTATTCCAGGATATTTGTTTTGTGTTTTGCTTTTGGTTTTCTCTGTGTAAAGGTCATGTGTTCATATGCAATTACATTTTGCATGCACATTAATTTACTTTTTCTGCTCAGACCCAGTTTCTCATTTGTTTCATTGTGCATTCTGTGCATATAAGGGTGTGACCGCCCTGTTTCTGAGTTGGAAAATCCATCCTGTCTGGCCTATACTATTACTGGTGGTTCAGTCCCTCTGTCCTTGTTCACATTTACGTCACTTGACAAGTGGAAAGGTTTTAAATACAAGAGTTAGGACTGTCCCACAAGGGTTGCCGTGACGTGGCGGGATGGCTTCTACATTATTTTGATCAAAATTATGTTAACTAAATACCCTTATTATTACTATTATTACTACCTTCATGCAATTTTTGCAATATATTTTTTTACTTTTTTATTCCAGGATATTTGTTTTGTGTTTTGCTTTTGGTTTTCTCTGTGTAAAGGTCATGTGTTCATATGCAATTACATTTTGCATGCACATTAATTTACTTTTTCTGCTCAGACCCAGTTTCTCATTTGTTTCATTGTGCATTCTGTGCATATAAGGGTGTGACCGCCCTGTTTCTGAGTTGGAAAATCCATCCTGTCTGGCCTATACTATTACTGGTGGTTCAGTCCCTCTGTCCTTGTTCACATTTACGTCACTTGACAAGTGGAAAGGTTTTAAATACAAGAGTTAGGACTGTCCCACAAGGGTTGCCGTGACGTGGCGGGATGGCTTCTACATTATTTTGATCAAAATTATGTTAACTAAATACCCTTATTATTACTATTATTACTACCTTCATGCAATTTTTGCAATATATTTTTTACTTTTTTATTCCAGGATATTTGTTTTGTGTTTTGCTTTTGGTTTTCTCTGTGTAAAGGTCATGTGTTCATATGCAATTACATTTTGCATGCACATTAATTTACTTTTTCTGCTCAGACCCAGTTTCTCATTTGTTTCATTGTGCATTCTGTGCATATAAGGGTGTGACCGCCCTGTTTCTGAGTTGGAAAATCCATCCTGTCTGGCCTATACTATTACTGGTGGTTCAGTCCCTCTGTCCTTGTTCACATTTACGTCACTTGACAAGTGGAAAGGTTTTAAATACAAGAGTTAGGACTGTCCCACAAGGGTTGCCGTGACGTGGCGGGATGGCTTCTACATTATTTTGATCAAAATTATGTTAACTAAATACCCTTATTATTACTATTATTACTACCTTCATGCAATTTTTGCAATATATTTTTTTACTTTTTTATTCCAGGATATTTGTTTTGTGTTTTGCTTTTGGTTTTCTCTGTGTAAAGGTCATGTGTTCATATGCAATTACATTTTGCATGCACATTAATTTACTTTTTCTGCTCAGACCCAGTTTCTCATTTGTTTCATTGTGCATTCTGTGCATATAAGGGTGTGACCGCCCTGTTTCTGAGTTGGAAAATCCATCCTGTCTGGCCTATACTATTACTGGTGGTTCAGTCCCTCTGTCCTTGTTCACATTTACGTCACTTGACAAGTGGAAAGGTTTTAAATACAAGAGTTAGGACTGTCCCACAAGGGTTGCCGTGACGTGGCGGGATGGCTTCTACATTATTTTGATCAAAATGATGTTAACTAAATACCCTTATTATTACTATTATTACTACCTTCATGCAATTTTTGCAATATATTTTTTTACTTTTTTATTCCAGGATATTTGTTTTGTGTTTTGCTTTTGGTTTTCTCTGTGTAAAGGTCATGTGTTCATATGCAATTACATTTTGCATGCACATTAATTTACTTTTTCTGCTCAGACCCAGTTTCTCATTTGTTTCATTGTGCATTCTGTGCATATAAGGGTGTGACCGCCCTGTTTCTGAGTTGGAAAATCCATCCTGTCTGGCCTATACTATTACTGGTGGTTCAGTCCCTCTGTCCTTGTTCACATTTACGTCACTTGACAAGTGGAAAGGTTTTAAATACAAGAGTTAGGACTGTCCCACAAGGGTTGCCGTGACGTGGCGGGATGGCTTCTACATTATTTTGATCAAAATTATGTTAACTAAATACCCTTATTATTACTATTATTACTACCTTCATGCAATTTTTGCAATATATTTTTTTACTTTTTTATTCCAGGATATTTGTTTTGTGTTTTGCTTTTGGTTTTCTCTGCCTACAACTTCTGACTACCTCTGAATTGATATGTTCTCTGATTTGCCCTCTGTCTCCACTCTGTTTTGAGTATTTCCTCCGGCCTACAACACCGCCTGTTTCTGCTCTCAAGTGCCGACTGCACAATCCACACTTGTTCCTGTGTTACCTGGGTCCTGTAACATCAGCTCAGCTCCAGAGGTGAGCACGGCAATGTCTCCTGCTTTGTCTACATTCCCACTACTTGTAGTGGAAATGTGGACAGAGCAGGAGACATTGCCTGACGCACCTCTAGGGAGAAGCTGCTGTTACAGAACCCCAGTAACACAGGAACAAGTGTGGGTTGTGCAGACGGCATTTCAGAGCAGCAACTGGCGTGGTTGGAAGCCAGAGGAAATACTCGAAACAGAGTGAAGACAGAGGCCTAATTGGAGTACGTTGACAGTTAGTAGTAGTCTAGAAACAATCGCAAACTGTCACCAAGTAGGCCTCGCCTACTACCTGATTTTCCCTGGGCTCCGACTCCGCCAGTTGGTGCTCAGAAGTGCTGTCCGCGCAGACAAAACACTCGCTCATGTGTAAGTGGGGTTCGGTAACGTCAGCTGATCCCCTGCTGTGTGTATGGCAAAGTGTCCTGCTCCCTCCACAGTCAAACAACCTCAGATTTACACCTGGCTCCAAGTAGGCCTCGGCCTACTACCTGATTTTCCCTGGGCTCCGACACCGCCAGTTGGTGCTCAGAAGTGCTGTCCGCACAGACAAAACACTCGCTCATGTGTAAGTGGGGTTCGGTAACGTCAGCTGATCCCCTGCTGTGTGTATGGCAAAGTGTCCTGCTCCCTCCACAGTCAAATAACCTCAGATTTACACCTGGCTCCAAGTAGGCCTCGGCCTACTACCTGATTTTCCCTGGGCTCTGACACCGCCAGTTGGTGCTCAGAAGTGCTGTCCGCACAGACAAAACACTCGCTCATGTGTAAGTGGGGTTCGGTAACGTCAGCTGATCCCCTGCTGTGTGTACGGCAAACTCTCCTGCTGCCTCCAAATTCAAACAACGTCTTATCTTAAACTGCCCCCAAGTAGGCCTCAGCCTACAAAATGACTGTCCCTGGGCTCCAACATTGTCAGTTGTTGCTCGGAAGTGCTGTCCACACAGAAAAAAGCACTCGTTCATGTGAAAGTGGGGGTCAGTAACGTCAGCTGATCCCCTGCTGTGTGGAGGGCAAAGTGCTGCTGCCTCCAAATTGTAACTATTTCAGATTTAAACATTCTCTGATTTGGCCTCTGTCTCCACTCTGTCTCTAGTATTTCCCATGACCTCCAACACCGCCAGTTCCTGCTCACAGTTGCCGTCCACGCATTCCACACGTGTTCCTGTGTTCCTGGTGTTCTGTTACGTGAGCAGATCCCCCAATGTGTGTTCGGCACTGTCTCCTGCGCTGTCCACCTTCCCACTGCAAGCGGTGGGAATGTGGACAGAGCAGGAGACATTGGCAGACACACATCAGGGGATCTGCTGACATTACAGAACCCCAGTAACCCAGGAACACGTGTGTATTGGGCAGACGGCTGCTGTACGCATAAACTGTTGGTGGTCACGTGAAATCCTGGAAACAGAGTGGAGACAGATGCCTAATTGGAGCATGTTAACAGTCTGTTGTAGCCTACAAACAATCTAAAACTGCCACCAAGTAGGCCTCGGCCTGCACCATGATTGTCCCTGGGCTCCAACAACGCAAGTTGGTGCTTGGAAGTGCTGTCCACACAGAAAAACACATTTGTTCATGTGAAAGTGGGGTTCGGTAACGTCAGCTGATCCCCTGCTGTGTGGAGGGCAAACTGCTGCTGCCTCCAAATTCAAATAACGTCTTATCTTAAACTGCCTCCAAGTAGGCCTCAGCCTACAAAATGACTATCCCTGGGCTCCAACATCGTCAGTTGTTGCTCGGAAGTGCTGTCCACACAGAAAAACACATTTGTTCATGTGAAAGTGGGGTTCGGTAACGTCAGCTGATCCCCTGCTGTGTGGAGGGCAAACTGCTGCTGCCTCCAAATTCAAACAACGTCTTATCTTAAACTGCCTCCAAGTAGGCCTCAGCCTACAAAATGACTATCCCTGGGCTCCAACATCGTCAGTTGTTGCTCGGAAGTGCTGTCCACACAGAAAAAAACACTCGTTCATGTGAAAGTGGGGGTCAGTAACGTCAGCTGATCCCCTGCTGTGTGGAGGGCAAAGTGCGGCTGCCTCCAAATTGTAACTATTTCAGATTTAAACATTCTCTGATTTGGCCTCTGTCTCCACTCTGTCTCTAGTATTTCCCCTGACCTCCAACACCGCCAGTTCCTGCTCACAGTTGCCGTCCACGCATTCCACACGTGTTCCTGTGTTCCTGGTGTTCTGTTACGTGAGCAGATCCCCCAATGTGTGTTCGGCACTGTCTCCTGCGCTGTCCACCTTCCCACTGCAAGCGGTGGGAATGTGGACAGAGCAGGAGACATTGGCAGACACACATCAGGGGATCTGCTGACATTACAGAACCCCAGTAACCCAGGAACACGGGTGGATTGGGCAGACGGCTGCTGTACGCATAAACTGGCGGTGTTGGTGGTCACGTGAAATCCTGGAAACAGAGTGGAGACAGATGCCTAATTGGAGCACGTTGACAGTCTGTTGTAGCCTACAAACAATCTAAAACTGCCACCAAGTAGGCCCCGGCCTGCACCATGATTGTCTCTGGGCTCCAACAACGCCAGTTGGTGCTCGGAAGTGCTGTCCACACAGAAAAACACATTCGTTCATGTGAAAGTGGGGTTCGGTAACGTCGGCTGATCCCCTGCTGTGTGTACGGCAAACTCTCCTGCTGCCTCCAAAGTCAAAATAACTCCGATTTACACCTGGCTCCTAGTAGGCCTCGGCCTGCACCATGATTGTCCCTGGGCTCCAGCAACGCAAGTTGGTGCTCGGAAGTGCTGTCCACACAGAAAAACACACTCGTTCATGTGAAAGTGGGGGTCAGTAACGACAGCTGATCCCCTGCTGTGTGGAGGGCAAAGTGTCCTGCTCTCTCCAAAGTCAAAATACCTCAGCTTTACACCTGGCTCCTAGTAGGCCTCGGCCTGCACCCTGATTGTCCCTGGTGTTGTGAGTTCATTTTCCCCTTCGTCACTGAGGTCTGGTGAACTCCCTATTCTGGTAAAGGAAGGTAATGAGCCTGATTATCAGGCACCTGAGTCTAATGATGATGACTGGCTGAGTGGAGTCACGGACTGGATATAAGGCTGCCGATGCCCTTCTGCCCTGCGGGTGATTTCTCTGTGGACTTCTTTGAGACCAGTCTGATTCCTGCTCCTCTAAACTAAGTTTTCTGCTTTGCCTGTTAGCATTTGTGTTTTTTTTTTGTTTGCCTTGCTTTTCAGGATTCTGCCATTCCCTGCTGGGGTGAGCTGAATCTCCTTTTGCCTGTTGCTCTGTCTTCAGAATATTCCTGAGTACTGACATAGCTTTTTGAAGCTTAGCGTCTTCAGGGCCTTTTTTCACTGTCAGTTTGTTGGCTCTTATTTTTGAAGGGTTCTTCACGGATTGCAGACAGCAGCCTTCCTGTCCTTTCCTATCTAGTTAGCTTGGGCCCCGTCTTTGCTCAGTCTATCTTTCTGTCTGTGTTAGTGTTCTTTCTTCTTGCCTCACCGTCATTATATGTTGGGGGCTGCCTTTTGCTTTGCGTCTGCTCTGGGGCAGTTTAGATTTCCCTTTCTGTCTTTAGGCTAGGCAGTTCTCCGGCTGTGATCGAGGGGTCTAGGTCATCGTACGAACCCCCCACGGCTACTGCTAGTTGTGTTGATAGGTTCAGGGGTCTGCGTTCCGATAGCTGCCAACTTCTCTGGTTTTCTGGACTTAGCTAGCATTTCTGTTTTTGCCTCCTACGGTGACTCATTCATAACACCCTGGGCTCCAACAACGCTAGTTGGTGCTCGGAAGTGCTGTCCACACAGAAAAAAACACTCGTTCATGTGAAAGTGGGGTTCGGTAACGTCAGCTGATCCCCTGCTGTGTTTAGGGCAAGCACAGTAACCATGGTCCAGCACTGTCAGCTGTTCCTCGGTAGTGCCATTGGCTCTTGTAGCTTTTGCTACCCATCTGGGTTCCAGCACCGTCAGCTGGTTCTCGGCAGTGTCTTTGGCACGGGGACTCCCTGTTGCCCAGCCTGGTTCCAGCACGCCTGCTGTTTCTGGGTAGTGTCAAGGTCACTATGCCACCAATCCGTTGTCCTGTCGTCTTGCGGCCGGGTTAGCCGACTCTACGGTGCCTGCAGTTTAGGTGACTCCTATGTGGGCTGCGGGAAGTGGCACTGAAGGCTGGATCCGTAGTGCCAATGGGACATGGACCCCCTGTAGGACTGTGGGTTTCGGTAACTGCGGCCGGCTTGCGGCCTGGCTACTTTGCTTTGGATGGGTACCTTCTGCTTCCCACCCGGGTTCCAGCACTGTCAGCTGGTTCTCGCCAGAGCCTTTGGCCTAGGTGTCTCCATCTCGGTATCCGAAGTCCAGCACCGTCAGCTGGTCCTTGGTAGTGCTTTTTAGCACAGGTACCTTCTGCTTAGTAACCGTGGTCCAGCACCGTCAGTTGGTCCTCGGTAGTACCATTGGCTCTTGTTCCTTCTGCTACCCATCCGGGTTCCAGCACTGTCTGCTGGTTCTTGCCAGAGCCTTTGGCCTAGGTGCCTCCATCTCGGTATCCGAGGTATAGCACCGTCAGCTGGTCCTTTGTAGTGCTTTTTAGCACAGGTACCTTCTGCTTAGTAACCGTGGTCCAGCACCGTCAGTTGGTCCTTGGTAGTGCCATTGGCTCTTGTTCCTTCTGCTACCCATCCGGGTTCCAGCACTGTCTGCTGGTTCTCGCCAGAGCCTTTGGCCTAGGTGCCTCCATCTCGGTATCTGAGGTCCAGCACCGTCAGAGGGTCCTTGGTAGTGCTTTTTAGCACAGGTACCTTCTGCTTAGAAACCGTGGCCCAGCACCGTCAGTTGGTCCTCGGTAGTGCCATTGGCTCTTGTTCCTTCTGCTACCCATCCGGGTTCCAGCACTGTCTGCTGGTTCTCGCCAGAGCCTTTGGCCTATGTGCCTCCATCTCGGTATCCGAGGTCCAGCACCGTCAGCTGGTCCTTGTTAGTGGTTTCTAGCACAGGTACCTCCTGCATAGTAACCGGGGTCCAGCACCGTCAGCTGTTCCTCAGTAGTGCCATTGGCTATTGTTCCTTCTGCTGCTACTATGGGTTCCAGTACTGTCAGCTGGTTCTCGCCAGTTTCTCAGCCTTCTTGTACCTTCTGCTACATTTCCAAGATAAAGCTTTTTGAAATTGTCTTTGGTAATCCTTATTGATCTCCATGACGACGACCCTGATGACGACGACCCTGAAGACCACACCAAAGAAGACCTGAAATATGACCCTAAATAATAAGACCAAGAGGACAAAGAACATGAAGTCAACCACCAAGATACAGAACAAAAGACAGAAGAACAAGAAGCAGAAGAAGCAAAAGCAGAAGAACAGAAAGCAGAAGAACATTAAGCATAAGACTAAAAATCAGCATAGAAGAAATCAAAATTATAAGCAGAAGAAGACTAAGCAGTAAATGGGGGTTAGTCCTTTCCTCCTCGTGGTGCCCCTGGAAAATGCCTGCTGCTGCAGGCCAAACTGAACGCGGACAAATCCTGTTGTAAATCTTTAGTGACAGGCACAACGTAAGGTGTAATCTTATAACTTTTATAGATAAGTACTACAGGAATGCCTGTCACCATAAGAAAATGAAGAAAAAGAAGAATAGGAAGAAGATGAAGAAATAGCATATGAAAATTAATAATATCTGAATAAGAAGAATATGAAGAATGGAAAAAAAAAAATTAATGGGAAGAAGATGAAGAAGAAGAAGATGAATAAGGTGAAGAAAAAGTTGATGAAAAAAATGCTACTGCTGCGGATCATGAAGGAGAAAGTGTGGGAGAAGTACAAAAGAAGGTGAAGAGCATGGAAGTTGTGAAACATACATATCTGACAAAATATAAAAAAGGTTAACATAGTCAATATCTTTTTAACTCCGAACGTCTTGAAAAAATAAATTGGAATTAATGCTATGCCATGTGATTTGAATAAACCACTATGCCTTTAATGTCTCCTCCACCTCCCACAATACATTCTACATGATTCTTATTTGTTTTCAATTATGTAGAATTAGCCAACAAGGAAATAAAGGGCTTTTTTAAATTCCGATACCGAAAGTCCCATTGACTTGAATGGGACTTCCGGTATCGGAATCGGCGATACCCGATATTTTTTTCGTATCGGGCGATACCATCCGATACCATATTTTTGGGTATCGAACGGTATCGCTCAACACTACTAAGTAACTAACCTCACCAATGTATGAATGCTGGAAAAATGCCCTGATTATAAGCAAATCTAACTAAAATTCAGTACTGGAAACCATTTTGATTCTTATTTTACAGTACAATATACAGTATGAATACCACCCCACATTTATCAATAAATTGGCACCAGTTGGAGATCGGACTGATCTCTATGTTTATGAAGCCCATTATGCACTATTTCCATTAAAATGAGGGTAAGGACTTCATTTATCAAGTGGGACTCATTGAATGGAGTTTTTAACACTAAGTTTCAAAGGAAACTGTCACCAGGTTTTGGTACCCCATCTGAGGGCAGCATCATTTTGGGGCAAAGACGCTGATTCCAGCGAAGTATCACTTATTGTGCTGCTCGCTGTCATTTTTAGAAAATCCCTGTTTTATCTGCAGCAGATCTATCACTTCTACGAACACTGAGCTCTGTATAACCCTGCCCACATCACTGATTGCAAAGTGTGCAAGGAAAGCAGCCATAGGCAGAAAGATGCCCATCAGTGGTGGGGGTGGGGATATACCCAGCTCATGAATATGGAGCACTACATGGCAGCAGGTTTGTTAGTCCCCTAGTGATAATCTTTAGCTGATAAAACAGGGATTTTATCAAAACTATATCAAGCAGATCAGTAAGTAACACATCACTGGCATCAGGGTCTCTGTCTCTATTTTATGCTGCTCTCAGATTAAGTGGCAAAAACTTAGTTCCAGATTCCCTTTGAGCCAGTCTGTTCCTGTTGATGAGTTGCTGTATGGGGGGAGAGACAGGCCCCATTCATATAATTCTCTCATATTGTTAAATCCTATTTGACAATGCTGAAGATACGGAACACCAATGTATTTGTAACCCTTATTATACAGAATAAAATAAAGCAGCTTCCAATGAGTTTTACAGTATGAGGTACTGAGTACATGGGCAATGTATAATAATTACTCTTAGCAAGGGAAGAGAAACAACGGGAGATTAAAGTATTTATCATTGATCTGTGGTGTTAGAATGTAAGAAATATGCAGCAATTTAAGCTTCATATTTTGCCTTTTAATTAGTAATTGCGCTAAACCTGTTTACATTTAATGATGTATAAAGTCTTATTTATTTTCTCATTATTTTTTCTGCTGTGGCACATTGATTTCTTACAATGTTCACGACTGTAATATCATATTGCATGTTTTTTCACGTTCTAATGATACATTGAATACTGTATCTCAATTTTCATTAATGACAGTGTAAAAATATCAATAAAAAGATTTACATTTGTTTCAAGCATTAACCAAAAATAATGACATTAAAGATCTTGCTTCATCAGAGCACATTTATTCAGCAGCGGCTGAAGCAGGAGATACGGTATATCATGGTGACCATTAAAAGAAATGAAAAACGAGTAATCCAGCTCGCCCATGCTGTGGGCGCGGAATTCCAAAGTTTGTTAAAAAAAAAAAAAATTCCCCCATTTTCTAATACCCGTAGCGTCTCCATTTTTCGTGATCTTGGGTTGGGTGAGGGCTTATTTTTTGCGAGCCGAGCTAACGATTTTAAAGATACCATTTTGGTGCAGATACGATCTTTTAGTCGCCTGTTATTGTATTTTAATGCAATGTTGCGGCAACAAAAAAAACGTAATTCTGTCGTTTAGACTTTTTGTTCTCATTACGCCGTTTAGCAATTGGATTAATTCTTTTTTTATAATGATAGATCGGGCAATTCTCAATGTGGCAATACCAAATATGTGTAGGTTTGATTTTTTTTATTGTTTTATTTTGAATGGGGCAAAAGGGGTTGATTTGAACTTTTATATTTTTTTAAAACTTTTTTTACTTTTTGCATGTTTCAATGTTTCATGGGAGACTAGAAGCTGCCATAACCCGATTGCCTTTGCTACATACACCAGATCGCTTCTATATAGCAGAATTACTCACTTGCTATGAGCGCCGACCACTGGGTGGTGCTCATAGCAAACCGGCAGTTACAACCATAGAGGTCTGCTAGAGACCTCTGGTTGTCATGCCAACCCATTGGCGACCCGCAGTCATGTGACACGGGCGCCGATGGGTGGGATTTCCAGCACGCTTGCAGGAAGCGCGTGTTAAGTGACGCTGTTAGAGTTTGACAGCGGCATTTAGCAGGTTAACAGCCACGGGTGGATCACAATTCCATCTGCGGCTGTTAGAGGCACATGTCAGCTGTTCAAAACAGTTGACGTGTGCAAGAAAAGATGTGGGCTCAGCACCGGAGCCCACATCTAAGGGAGGGTGTCCGACATCGGCATGTTATTATGCCCGAAAGGAGTTAAACACATACAATTGTGGAAATTATTATTATTCAAAGATCTATTGATTAAAATGAACTTTGTTCATGGGGCAATCCTTTTACGTTCAGCCAAGTGTCTGAAGACTTGTCTGTTTTGCCCAGAAAAAACTGTTCTTCCACATGATGTTCCTAATTTCCATTGCTCATGTCCAAATGTCATCTGTATGTCCATTTTTAATATCTGCATGACTTGCATATTTTACATTTACAAAAAAACACCCTCCAACAATCAAAGGCCTGATTTATTTTTGCTATGTAATCTTTGAAATGCACACACTATAATTGGAGGCCACATGGATGGTGTCCGTATTTCATCTCTTGTAAATTCACCCTTTGATTTCAATGGCTGAGTCTTACCATGATTTGTTGAATTACTGAGATACAGATTTACTTTATTGTAATCATATCTTGTGGTGAACCACAGTCTTTATGGGTATCATGGTCCGCACCTGAAATGAGACAATAAGTGGAGGACTTTTGTCAGTTGGCCTCTCTGGAAATAACATGTAGGAACAGATGTTGTTCACTTTTCAGATCTAATGTTCAGTATTTGATGGATCCCTGCTGGGCTATCTGGTGTTCGCAGCTTGTAATGTCATGAAATTTTATAGATGTACACAATGTCAAATTATAGCACTTTGAGCCGAGATGACATTCTGACGTAAGTAGAAAGAATTGCTCCTGTTCTCTTTAAATACGGCTTTAGGACTGTACGAGATTATATATTTTCACTCAAACCTGAATATTCACCTTTGAAAGGTGCTTCAGCCGAATAAGTTTATCTATGAAAATCATGGGCATCTTGGAAAATTTCTATTGTGGTTTCCAGTATTATATTTTATTATATATAAAGATATACACTATAGGGACAAAAGTATTGGGACACTTCCACATTACACCTACAGGAGATTTTATGACATCCCATTTTAACTCCATAGACATAATTATGGAGTTGGTCCTGCCTCTGCAGCTATAGCAGCTTCTACTTTTCTGGGAAGGTTTGTCTAAAAGATTTTATAGGTGTCTGTGGCAATTTATTTACATCCACGTAGAAGTTCTTTAATTTCACATACATCCTTAAGGCCCTTTTACATTTAGCGATGCACCAGCGATCCGACCAGCGATCCGACCCGGTCAGGATCGCTGGTGCATCGCTAAATGATCGCTAGTGAGCTGTCACACAGGCAGATCTCACAGCGATGCAGCAGCGACGCAGCGCACGATACTTACCTTTCACACACAGCGATCCAGACGTCCTCCCGCCCGCGTCCAGCGTCGCTCGTCTCACACAGCAGGAAGCCCAGCAGGAAGATGACGACGAGAAATGGAGCCGGCCGATCTCGCGCAATCAGCGATGGACAGCGGGGGAGCCGGTCGGAGGTAAGTATCACACATAGGGATATCGCTAGCAATATCGCTATAAAGTCACAAAATCAGTGATGTTTTAGCGATATTGCTAGCGATATCGCTATGTGTAAAACCCCCTTTAGTTAAAACCACAATACATTAATCAATGTTTAAATTAACATAGAAAACCTACAAATGCCACACAAAGGATGGCCCATGGAAATAAGTCAAAAAAGTTATTCTTACACGTCAACTGAGCCAACATTGGTCCACTTAAGAGGTCATTGTGTTTGCCCTATCTGCAAGCTGTCAGACCAAGTAGGCTACCAGATAAAACCTAAGAAAAAATCAAATGAGCATATACCATGTAGTAAATAAATAGTAACAGTACATATAAATAACTTAGGGTACTTAGTTACCGCAAATTTGATAAAAAAACAAACATAAAAACCATCCCACCACGAAAAGGTGTACCCATCGGGACCGTCCTATCCTGTTTCTAGTATTAAAACCTTACATTGTGTCAGCCAATCTCAATGTAGATAAGGGCACAGTAGGATGCGGGTCCAACTGTCAGACTGTTCAGCATATGGGAAGCCATATAGATGAAAAGCATTGCTCAAAAAGGGTTAACTAGGTACCCAATGTTATTTACATGCACTATTTACTTACTGTAGGGTACATGCTCATTGTGATTTTTTTGAGGGGTTTGTCTGTGAAATATCCACAGTGTGAACGTGCTCTTACTAGGGATGAGTGAATAGCTTCGGATAGGTGCTTATGCGAATAGCTATAGCCCTTCCCGAATAGCTGCTTCGGGAACCTGGATACCTAGTTCTTCAATACAAAAAGTGAAACTCATATATTATATAAAGTCATTACAAAAAGAGTGATCTATTCCAAGTGTTTATTTCTGATAATGTTGATGATTGTGGTTTATAGCTGATGAAAACCCAAAAGTCATTATATCAGTAAATTAGAATACTTTATAACACAAGCTTGAAAAATTATTTTAAAATCCTAAATGTTGGCCTACTGAAATGTATGTTCAGTAAATGCAATCAATACTTGGTCGAGGCTTCTTTTGCATCAGTTACTGCATCAATGTATTGTAACTCTCTTCTAATCGGTCTCCCTCTTACCAAACTTTCCCCCCTCCAATCTGTCTTGAATGCTGCAGCTAGGATCATATTCCTCGCCAATCCTACACTGATACCTCTACCTTGTGCCAGTCATTACACCGGCTACCCATCCACTCCAGAATCCAGTACAAACTTATTACCCTCACCCACAAAGCACTCCATGGCTCAGCACCACCCTACATCTCCTCCCTCATTTCAGTCAACCACTCTACCCGTGCCCTCCATTCTGCTGATGACCTGAGGTTAGCATCCTCAATAATCAGAACATCCCACTCCCGTCTCCAAGACTTTACACGTGCTGCGCCAATTCTTTGGAATGCACTTCCCAGGTCAATACAATTAGTCCCCAATCCCCACAATTTTAAGCGTGCCCTGAAAACGCATTTATTCAGATTGGCCTACCGCCTCAACACATTAACCTGACTATCCCTGTGTGGCACAGTCAAAAGTTTTACCATAACCAGGTTCTCCGCATCATGTTCCCACATGCTTTATGCATCTATCAGCCCTCTGTGTCTGTACTGTTACACACTTAACATTATGGCTGATCCAAACAATCAGGGCAATTGTTACCACCCACCTTTCATGTCTACCTTTTTTCCTCATAGATTGTAAGCTTGCGAGCAGGGCCCTCATTCCTCTTGGTATCTGTTATGATCTATGTGATTATTGTTATGCTGTAATGTCTATCGTCTGTACAAGTCCCCTCTGAAATGTAAAGTTCTGCGGAATATGTCGGCGCTATAGAAATAAAATATATTATTATTATTAATGTAGCGTGGCATGGAGGCGATTAGCCTGTGCACTTCTGAGGTGTTATGGAAGCCCAGGTTGCTTTGATAGCAGCCTTAAGCTCGTTTGAACTTTAGGGTCTGGTGTCTCTCATTTCCTTTTGAAAATACCCCATAGATTCTCTATGGGGTTAAGGTCAGGTGACTTTGCTGGACAATCAAGCACAGTGATACTGTTGTTTTTAAACCAGGTATTGGTACTTTTGGCAGTGTGGACAGGTGCCAAGTCCTGCTGGAGCATGAAATTTCCATCTCCAAAAAGCTTGTCGGCAGATTGAAGCATGAAGTGCTCTAAAATTTGTGTCATTGACTGTCTTACGGACATCCGTCAAGTCAGCAGTCTTCCCCATGATTGTGAAGCCTACTGAAACAGACGAAAGAATCTTTTTAAATGCTTAGAAAGCCTTTGCATGTGTTTTTGTTAATTATTCAAATTTACTGAGATAATGACTTTTTGGGTTTTTATTGGCTGTAAGCCATAATCATCAACATTAACAGAAATAAACACTTGAAATAGATCACTCTGTTTGTAATGACTCTATATAATATATGAGTTTCACTTTTTATATTGAAGAACTAAAATAAACCAGGGGAAGAGTCTTGAGGAGATCATTTGCATATTCTGGGATAAGTGAAGAGTCTCCCCGAGCTCAACGATCACTGGGTTTTGGCCGTTGCAGCTGAAAAGAGGAAATCGGAAAACCAGGGGAAGAGTCTTGAGGAGATCATTTGCATATTCTCAGTGCCTTCTGGGATAAGTGAAGAGTCTCCGCGAGCTCAACGATCACTGGGTTTTGGCCATTGCAGCTGAAAAGAGGAAATCGGAAAACCAGGGGAAGAGTCTTGAGGAGATCATTTGCATATTCCCAGTGCCTTCTGGGATAAGTGAAGAGTCTCCACAAGCTCAACGATCACTGGGTTTTGGCCGTTGCAGCTGAAAAGAGGAAATCGGAAAACCAGGGGAAGAGTCTTGAGGAGATCATTTGCATATTCCCTATCGGCGCGCGAATTTCGGCTCATCTTTCATCGTTTTTAAGAAATCTCAAGATGGAAGAGGCCAGGAGCCATTTGGTGAGCTGCATTTCTTGCTACATGTTCACAGATTTACCAGTGGAAAAGCCAAACTTCACATGCCACAAATGCAAGCTTGTGTCCCTGTTGGAGGAAAAGTTACAAAATCTCGAAGAGAGGTTAGCTACGTTGAAGATCATTAAGGAGGGTGAAGAGTTCTTGGACAGAGCAGAATTATCTCTTCATGTTACAGAAAGAGAAGAAATTCGGAGTGCACCTGAAGAAACAGAGGAATGGAGACATGTGACCCAGAGAAGCAGGAGGATAAGGAGGCAGTCAGCACCCATACTGCTCAGAAACCAGTACCAGGCTCTCACGCAGGAAAACGATGAAGAAATACATCAGGATAAGACTTTGCCAACAAACAGCAACCTTGTACGCCTTCAGAGTCCTCCTGGATGGAGAAAGAAAAATGTTGTGAAGAAGAAACAGAGAGTGGTGGTCATGGGGGATTCCCTGTTGAGAGGAACAGAGGCCGCTATCTGCAGACCGGATATAACTTCAAGAGAAATGTGCTGTCTTCCAGGTGCAAAAATTAAAGATGTGTCTGACAGGATATCAGGACTCTTCAGACCTACAGATGACTACCCATTCCTGCTACTACATGTGGGGACAAATTACACCACAAGAAATGACCTGGAAACCATCTGCAGAGACTTTGAAGACTTAGGCAAGAAAGTGAAAGAACTGGGAGCGCAGGTGGTCTTCTCTTTCATCCTCCCAGTGGATGGCCATGGAACAAGGAGGTGGAATAAGATTCTGCAGGTGAACAACTGGCTACGTCGATGGTGCCGTCAGCAATGATTTGGATTTCTGGATCACGGAGTGAACTACTTATACGATGGACTACTTGCTAGAGATGGGGTGCACCTTACGAAGACTGGAAAGCATGTATTTGGAAGTCGCCTTGCTACACTTGTAAGGAGAGCTTTAAACTAGAACAACATGGGAAGGGAAGCAAAAGACCAGAAAAAGCCATACACCTGACAAATGTTATTGAGAACTCTGCTATTAGAAGTGGAAAGGAAGAACAAAGACGAAAGAATCAAATTAATAAAAATATTGGAGAAAGAGAAATCAATCACAAACTAAAATGTTTCTATACTAATGCACAAAGCATGGGCAACAAACAAGGAGAATTGGAACTACTAACACAGGAAAAGAAATATGATGTCATTGGAATCGCTGAAACTTGGTGGGACAATACACATGATTGGAATACAAGACTAGAAGGATACAACTTATTTGCAAGAAACAGACTTGATAAACGAGGAGGGGGTGTCGCATTGTATGTTAGAAACGCGTATATCTGCACGGAGATTGAAGCTTCAGAGACTGGGAGTTCTGTGGAAACTGTTTGGGTAAGAATACAAGGACAGAACAATGGAAAGGACACCATTGTAGGCATTTACTACAGGCCGCCTGTGCAAGCTGAAGATATGGATGAACTCTTTATGCATCAAATGGCCAAGTTCTCCAAAAAATATGACATAGTTGTCATGGGAGATTTCAACTATCCAGACATTTGTTGGGAATCTCTCTCAGGCAAAACTAACCGGTCAAGGAAATTCTTATCCTCTCTTGCTGACAACTTTATCTTCCAAAAGGTAAGGGAGAAAACAAGGGGAACTGCTACCTTGGATCTAATCCTTATAAACAGGGAGGAAATGGTTGAGGAGGTAAAAGTGGCTGGGACCCTAGGAGGTAGCGACCATGCTATTTTAGAATTTTGGATAACTAGAGGCGGAAGACCTGTGAAGACTCAGACGTCAAGGTTAGATTTCAGAAAGGCAGATTTTAAGGGATTCAGAAAGAGAATTGGAGGGATCCAATGGCTGGATATCCTTAAAGACAAAAATGTCCAGGAAGGATGGGAAATCTTGAAAAATGAAATTCTCAAAGCACAGTTGTTAACAATTCCGAAAAGAGGGAAGAATAGGAAGCATTTAAGGAAACCAGGATGGATGAACACAGAACTTAAGCACATGCTAAAAAGGAAGAAAAAAATGTTTATAAAATGGAAAGAGGGAGGCATATCTAAAGAAGAATATAATGCTGTCTGCAGAACCTGCAGGGCACAAATCAGATTAGCTAAAGCTGAAAATGAATTGAGGCTTGCAAGAGATGTCAAAAGCAATAATAAAGGATTTTGGGGATATGTCAAAAGTAAAAGAAAAGTCAAAGATGCTATAGGATTTTTACAGGATGAAAATGATGAAATGGTAAGACAGGATGTTGAGAAGGCTGAACTTTTAAATTCCTATTTTGCATCTGTTTTCTCTCAGAAAGGAAATGTAACATCAACTGTTAATCACTGTCCTATTAAGGGAATAGAAGAACCCAGGATATCTATAAACAGAAAGATAGTGAGGAAACACTTAGCTAACCTAAATGAATTCAAGTCTCCAGGTCCAGATGAATTACACCCCAGAGTACTGAAGGAGATAGCAGAAGAAATTTTTGAACCCCTCTCCATAATCTTTGAAAATTCTTGGAGAACAGGAGAAGTGCCAGAAGACTGGAGAAGAGCAAATGTTGTTCCTATCTTCAAAAAGGGGAAGAAGGTGGACCCAGGCAACTATAGGCCGTTGAGTCTGACTTCTATACCAGGAAAGATCTTTGAACAAATTATCAAACAACATGTATGTCAATACCTGGATAAGAATGAAGTGATTAAACAGAGTCAGCATGGGTTTGTAACTAATAAGTCATGTCAGACTAACTTAATTTCCTTCTATCACGGTATCACTGATTGGGTGGATCAAGGAAATGCTGTAGATATAGTATATCTTGACTTCAGCAAAGCATTTGACAAAGTCTCTCATACAATCCTTATTGAAAAAATGACTAAGTATGGAATGGACAAGGCAACTGTTAGGTGGATTCATAACTGGCTTAGTGATCGGACCCAAAGAGTGGTCGTAAATGGCTGCACATCCAGTTGGAAGAATGTCTCAAGTGGGGTACCACAGGGCTCTGTCCTGGGCCCTGTATTGTTCAACATCTTTATCAATGATTTAGATGAAGGAATTGAGGGTAAACTGATTAAATTTGCTGATGACACAAAGCTAGGAGGGATAGCTAATACTAGAGAAGAGAGAGAGGGTATTCAAAAAGATTTAAATAAACTGGAGAAGTGGGCAACAACTAACAGAATGGTTTTTAACAGGGAGAAATGCAAGGTACTACATCTGGGCAACAAAAATGAAAAAAGCATATATAGAATGGGAGGAATAGGGCTAAGTGACAGCACATGTGAAAAAGACTTGGGTATACTAATAGATCACAGACTGAATATGAGTCAACAGTGTGATGCAGCAGCAAAAAAGGCAAATGCAATTCTAGGATGTATTAACAGAAGCATACAGTCTAGATCACGTGAAGTCATTATTGCCCTCTACTCCTCTTTGGTCAGAGCTCATCTGGAATATTGTGTCCAGTTTTGGGCACCACATTTTAAAAAAGACATCAACAAACTGGAGCAAGTTCAGAAAAGAGCGACCAGAATGGTGACCGGTCTGCAAACCCTGTCTTATGAGGAAAGGTTGCAGGATTTGGGAATGTTTAGTTTGCAAAAGAGAAGACTGAGAGGAGACTTAATAGCTGTCTACAAATATCTAAAGGGCTGTCACATTGTAGAAGGATCAACTTTATTCTCATTTGCACAAGGAAAGACTAGAAGCAATGGGATGAAACTGAATGGGAGGAGACACAGATTAGATATTAGAAAAAACTTTTTGACAGTTAGAGTGATCAATGAGTGGAACAGGCTGCCACGAGCAGTGGTGAGTTCTCCTTCAATGGAAGTCTTCAAACAGAGGCTGGACAGACATCTGACTGGGATGATTTAGTGAATCCTGCTTTGAGCAGGGGGTTGGACCAGATGGCCCAGGAGGTCCCTGCCAACTCTACGATTCTATGATTCTAAATGAACTTTTTGATGATATTCTAATTTAGTGAGAAGCACCTGTATTTCGCCTGCCATGGATTTGGAGATCTGGTCCCCCTACTGTTTAAAAATCATGGTTCAGACTTTTTTAGACCTTTTTTTAACTACAATGTATACAAAAAGGTAAGCCCCCTTCCTAAAGTTTTTTTTATGTGGTTATTCCCAACTGGAATTAGGCTCTTATCTAATATCTTTGGCAGTCCCAGTTCTCTGAATCAGCAGGGATCCCAGGGATTGAGCCTTCAGCAATCACCGTGTTGTCTCCTGTCATGCGTGTCATTATTTACTCTCTTAGGACTAAAGGCCCTTTTACATTTAGCGATGCACCAGCGATACGACCCGGTCAGGATCGCTGGTGCATCGCTCAATGATCGCTAGTGAGCTGTCACACAGGCAGACCTCACAGCGATGCAGCAGCGATGCAGCGCACGATACTCACCGTTCACACACAGCGATCCTGACGTCCTCCCACCCGCCTCCACGCGTCGCTCATCGTCACAGCAGGAAGTCCCAGCAGGAAGCTGATGACGAGAAATGGAGCCGCCCAATCTCGCGCGATCAGCGATGGACAGCGGGGGAGCCGGTCGGAGGTAAGTATCACACATAGCGATATCGCTAGCGATATCGCTATAACGTTACAAAATCGGTGATGTTTTAGCGATATTGCTAGCGATATCGCTATGTGTAAAACCCCCTTAAGTTGTCAATTACATTTAAATGTTCCTTACATAAATTGTGCACAGTTATTAGGCAATTTGTATTTTGGATGATTAACTTTATTATTCAATAACTACAGTGCTGTCTGTCAATCCAAAAGGTTAATAAATCTGACATTTGAATCTGTAAGAAAGTAAAAGTAAGGTTTTGTCTTTTTTTTAGGAAAATATTTTGAATATCTTTGTGTGCAACATTATTGGCAACCATTAGTGTGCAGAATTATTATACAACTAGATTAAAAACATAAATATTCCATCTCAATGATTTATTTTCATTTTTTAAAGTGGGAATAATAACCAAACAACTCAAAATGTACAAAAAATTCATTTCTGACATTTAAAAAAAAAAGAAAAATCTCAGTGGCCAACATAGCCACCCTTCTTTTCAATAACAGTCATAAACTCCATCCATAGAGTCTGTCAGTTATTTAATCTGTTGAAAATCAAATTTATGGGCAGCACCAATCACAGCCTCCCAGACTCTGATCAGAGAGATGACTGTTTTCTTTCATCATAAAACTCTTGTTTAGGAAGAGCCCACAAGTTGTTAATAGGGTTCAAAGCAGGTGAGGACTGCACTAGGTCATTATAACATTATCTTAAAAGAGTAACCATTGTTTAATTTTTAATCATAAAATTAATACTACACATGAAAATATGAAATTTGTAATATACAGTGTGTCCGTAAAGTCATGGTGCACTTTTGACCAGTCACTGGAAAGCAACAAAAAACAATGGAAATGTGAAATCTGCTCCAAATAAAAGAAAAACTCTCCCAGCTTCATACCTATTCAGTGCAGTTCTATGTGGGCTCCATTTGTTGCCCTACACACATCCAAATGATAGTGAAGTTCTTGCCACACATGGGCAAGGACGTCTGGTGTAACAGAGTGAATAATGTCTGTGATTCTCTGCTTTAAGTGATTAATGTCGTTGATACGTTCAATGTACTCATGTTGCTTCATATAGCCTCAAAAGTAAAAGTCTAAGGGCATCAATTCCAGTGATCGTGGTATACTTGTATACTTTCCAGTGACTGGTCAAAAGTGCACCATGACTTTACGGACACAACAGGGCCGTATTTAGAGTTTATGCTGCCCTAGGCACTTTTAGTGCTGCCTCCCCCATTCGTGAGTATGACTAATGCAGCCATCTCCCCAGTGCACTCATCTCCTCAGTGCACCCATCTCCCCAGTGTAGCCATCTCCCCAATGTAGCCATCTCCCTAGTGCAGCCATCTCCTCAGTGCACCCATTTCTCCAGTGCACCCATCTCCCCAGTGTAGCCATCTCCCCAATGTAGCCATCTCCCTAGTGCAGCCATCTCCTCAGTGCACCCATCTCCCCAGTGCACCCATCTTCCCAGTGCACCCATCTCCCCAGTGCACCCATCTCCCCAGTGCAGCCATCTCCTCAGTGCAGCCATCTACACAGTGCAGCCATCTACACAGTGCAGCCATCTACCCAGTGCAGCCATCTCCTCAGTGCACCCATCTCCTGTTGCACCCATTTCCCCAGTGCAGCCATCTCCTTAGTGCACCCATTTCCACAGTGCAGCCATCTCTTCAGGGCACCCATCTCCCTAGTGTAGCCATCTCCTCAGTGCACCCATCTCCCTAGTGCAGCCATCTCCTCAGTGCAACGATCTTCCTATTGCAGCTATCTCCTCAGTGCACCCATCTCCCTAGTGCAGCCATCTCCTCAGTGCACCCATCTCCTTAGTGCAGCCATCTCCTCAGTGCATCCATCTCCCTAGTGCAGCCATCTCATCAGTGCACCCATCTCCCTAATGCACCCATCTCCCTCGTGCACCCATCTCCCTAGTGCAGCCATCTCCTTAGTGCACCCATCTCCTCAGTGCACCCATCTCCTTAGTGCAGCCATCTCCTCAGTGCATCCATCTCCCTGGTGCAGCCATCTCCTCAGTGCACCCATCTCCCTAGTGCAGCCATCTCCTCAGTGCAACCATCTCCCTAGCGCAGCCATCTCCTCAGTGCACCCATTTCCTTAGTGCAGCCATCTCCTCAGTGCAGCCATCTCCCTAGTGCAGCCATCTCCTCAGCGTACCCGTCTCCTCAGTGCAGCCATCTTCCTAGTGCACCCATCACTTCAGTGCACCCATCTCCCTAGTGCAGCCATTTCCCCAGTGCAGCCATCTCCCCAGTGCCGCCATCTCCCCAGTGCACTCTTCTCCTCAGTGCACCCATCTCCTCAGTGTACCCATCTCCCCAGTGTAGCCATCTCCCAATATAGCCATCTCCCTAGTGCAACCATCTCAGTGCACCCAATCCCCCAGTGCACCCATCTCCCCAGTGCACCCATTGCCCCAGTGCACCCATCTCCTCAGTGCACCCATCTCCCTAGTACAGCCATCTCCTAAGTGCACCCATTTCCCCAGTGCAGCCATCTCCCCAGTGCAGCCATCTCCTTAGTGCACCAATCTCCCTAGTGTATCCATCTCCTCAGTGCACCCATTTCCCCAGCCATCTACCTAGTGCAGCATCTACCCAGTACAGCCATCTACCCAGTGAAGCCATCTCCTCAGTGCACGCATCTCCTGTTGCACCCATTTCCTCAGTGCTGCCATCTCCTCAGTGCACTCATTTCCCCAGTGCAGCCATCTCCTCAGTGCACCCATCTCCCTAGTGCAGCCATCTCCTCAGTGCACCCGTCTCCCTAGTCCAGCCATCTCTTCAGTGCACCCATCTCCCTAGCGCAACCATCTCCTCAGTGCACCCATCTCCTTAGTGCAGCCATCTCCTCAGTGCACCCATCTCCCTAGTGAGCCATCTCCTCAGTGTACCCATCTTCCTAGTGCAGCCATCTTCTCGGTGCAGCCATCTCCCTAGTGCAGCCATCTCTCTAGTGCAGCCATCTCCCCAGTGCAGCCATCTCCCCAGTGCAGCCATCTCCCTAGTGCAGCCATCTCCCTAGTGCAGCCATCTCCTCAGTGCAGCCATCTCCTCAGTGCAGCCATTTCCCTAGTGCAGCCATTTCCCTAGTGCAGCCATCTCCCTAGTGCACCCATCTCCCTAGTGCACCCATTTCCCAAGTGCACCCATCTCCCCAGTGCACCCATCTCCCCAGTGCACCCATCTCCCCAGTGCACCCATCTCCCCAGTGCAGCCATCTCCCCAGTGCAGCCATGTCCTCAGTGCAGCCATCTCCCTAGTGCAGCCATCTCCCTAGTGCACCCATCTCCTAGTGCACCGATTTCCCAAGTGCACCCATTTCCCAAGTGGACCCATCTCCCCAGTGCACCCATCTCCCCAGTGCACCCATCTCCTTAGTGCAGCCATCTCCTCAGTGCACCCATCTCCTTAGTGCAGCCATCTCCTCAGTGCACCCATCTCCCTAGTGCAGCCATCTCAGTGTACCCATCTTCCTAGAGCAGCCATCTCCCTAATGCAGCCATCTGCCTAGTGCAGCCATCTCCCCAGTGCAGCCATCTCCCCAGTGCAGCCATCTCCCCAGTGCAGCCATCTCCCCAGTGCAGCCATCTCCCCAGTGCAGCCATCTCCTCAGTGCAGCCATTTCCCTAGTGCAGCCATCTCCCTAGTGCAACCATCTCCTCAGTGCACCCATCTTCTCAGTCCACCCATCTCCCCAGTGCACCCATTTCCCCAGTGCACCCATTTCCCAAGTGCACCCATCTCCCCAGTGCACCCATTTCCCAAGTGCACCCATCTCCCCAGTGCACCCATCTCCCCAGTGCACCCATCTCCTCAGTGCATCCATCTCCCCAGTGCACTCCTCTCCTCAGTGCAGCCATGTCCCCAGTGCAGCCATCTCCCTAGTGCATCCATCTCCTCAGTGCACCCATCTCCCTAGTGCACCCATCTCCTCAGTGCACCCATCTCCTTAGTGCAGCCATCTCCTCAGTGCACCCATCTCCTTAGTGCAGCCATCTCCTCAGTGCACCCATCTCCTTAGTGCAGCCATCTCCTCAGTGCACCCATCTCCCTAGTGCAGCCATCTCCTCAGTGTACCCATCTTCCTAGTGCAGCCATCTTCTTAGTGCAGCCATCTCCCTAGTGCAACCATCTCCCTAGTGCAGCCATCTCCCCAGTGCAGCCATCTCTCCAGTGCTGCCATCTCCCCAGTGCACCCATCTCCCTAATGCAGCCATCTCCTCAGTGCACCCATCTCCCTAGTGCAGCCATCTCCTCAGTGCACCCATTTCCCCAGTGCAGCCATCTCCCCAGTGCAGCCATCTCTCCAGTGCTGCCATCTCCCCAGTGCACCCATCTCCCTAGTGCAACCATCTCCTCAGTGCACCCATCTCCCTAGTGCACCCATCTCCCTAGTGCACCCATTTCCCCAGTGCACCCATTTCCCAAGTGCACCCATCTCCCCAGTGCACCCATCTCCCCAGTGCACCCATCTCCTCAGTGCATCCATCTCCCCAGTGCACTCCTCTCCTCAGTGCAGCCATGTCCCCAGTGCAGCCATCTCCCTAGTGCATCCATCTCCTCAGTGCACCCATCTCCCTAGTGCACCCATCTCCTCAGTGCACCCATCTCCTTAGTGCAGCCATCTCCTCAGTGCACCCATCTCCTTAGTGCAGCCATCTCCTCAGTGCACCCATCTCCTTAGTGCAGCCATCTCCTCAGTGCACCCATCTCCCTAGTGCAGCCATCTCCTCAGTGTACCCATCTTCCTAGTGCAGCCATCTTCTTAGTGCAGCCATCTCCCTAGTGCAACCATCTCCCTAGTGCAGCCATCTCCCCAGTGCAGCCATCTCTCCAGTGCTGCCATCTCCCCAGTGCACCCATCTCCCTAATGCAGCCATCTCCTCAGTGCACCCATCTCCCTAGTGCAGCCATCTCCTCAGTGCACCCATTTCCCCAGTGCAGCCATCTCCCCAGTGCAGCCATCTCTCCAGTGCTGCCATCTCCCCAGTGCACCCATCTCCCTAGTGCAGCCATCTCCTCAGTGCAGCCATCTCCTCAGTGCAGCCATCTCCCCAGTGCAGCCATCTCCTCAGTGCAGCCATCTCCCTAGTGCAGCCATCTCCCTAGTGCAGCCATCTCCCTAGTGCAGCCATCTCCCTAGTGCATCCATCTCCTCACTGCACCCATCTCCCTAGTGCACCCATTTCCCAAGAGCACCCATTTCCCAAGAGCACCCATCTCCCCAGTGCACCCATCTCCCCAGTGCACCCATCTCCCCAGTGCACCCATCTCCCCAGTGCACCCATCTCCCCAGTGCAACCATCTCCCTCCCCAGTGCAGCCATCTCCTCAGTGCACCCATCTCCCTAGTGCAGCCATCTCCTCAGTGCAGCCATCTCCCTAGTGCAGCCATCTCCTCAGTGCACCCATCTCCCTAGTGCAGCCATTTCCTCAGTGCACCCATTTCCCCAGTGCAGCCATCTCCTCAGTGCAGCCATCTCCCCAGTGCACCCATTTCCTCAGTGTAGCCATCTCCCCAGTGTAGCCATCTCCCCAGTGCACCCATTTCCACAGTGCAGCCATCTCCCCAGTGCAGCCATCTCCCCAGTGCAGGCTTCGCTCATTCTCCACCCGGCTCATTCCCCCCAGCGCTCATTCCCCCCCGGCGCTCATTCTCCACCCCGGCACTCATTCCCCCCGTTACTTATTGCCCCCTCGGCGCTCATTCTCCACCCCGGCGCTCATTCCCCCCTCCCCGGCCCCCATTCTCCACCTGGCTCATTTCCCCCACCGGCGCTCATTCCCCCTCGGTCCCCATTCTCCACCAGGCTCATTCCCCCCACCACTCATTCTCCCCTCCGGCCCCCATTCTCCCCCCCGGTGCTTATCTCCCCATCCCCCATTTTCCACCTGGCTCATTCCCCCCTTGGCCCCCATTCTCCACCTGGCTCATTCTCCTCCCCGCCGCTCATTCTCCATCCGGCTCACCTGTGTCGTGGCTTGGTCCATTCCCTGCTGCTGCATGTGTATGTCTCTCGTCCAGCCAAGTTCTTGGTACCGCTCATTAAGTCATGAATATGGGCGCAACGCCTATGAGAGTGGAGTGGTGTCCATATTCATGATCTTAATGAGCGGTACCACGTGTGACCACGCACTCACACAGGAAGAACAGATATCGGCGCAGGACCATCAGAGGATGGTCCATGCAGCAGGAGGAGGTGAGTATGATGGGGGGAACGAGAGGTAGGGCCGACCCCGGACTTAAAAAAAAAACAAAAAAACTCTTGCTCAGGTGCCGCCCCCCTGCAGAGTCCCGGCACGTGCCCACGAGTGCCTAATGACAAATACGGCCCTGAGACACACTGATGCAGGGAGCTGGTAACCAAGGTACACATCGGGTTTCTAAGTGCTGCGCGCCGCTTAGAAACCTGATGTGTACCTTGGTTACCAGCTCCCTGCATCAGCGCACTGGTAACTAACGTACACAGTGACGCGCCCGCTCGGCATCGCTGGTGCTGATTGCTGGTGTTTGACAGCTCACCAGCGATCATGTAGCGACACACCAGTGATCCTGACAAGTTCATATCATTGTCGGGATCGCTGGTGAGTCGCTATGTGTGACGGGGCCCTAAGGTCCCAAATTTACAGGGACCTTCTGGGATCTGTCCTAGGACAATCACTGACCCTGTGATTCCACTTGTTGACGAGAGTCCAGAAGACTGGGTGCTTCCTGTACTCTGGGCTCTCAGGCCGCGGGGGACAGCACTTGGATGGGCTGTCTCCCCTGGGGGTAACCTTCTCTTATTTCTCCAACAGACTGTGGGACATACCAGCCCACCACCGTGATGGACTCTGGGTACAATATTCCCACTCTTGACTGGCTAGGTGTACCTTCTCCCCATCCTCCTGACAGACAGTGGGACACACATTAACACGCCCTGCCCGGTTGTAGGACATGCCTTCCCACACCCCGGACGCGCTGGGGGTAACACCTTCTTTGGCCTCCTTTTTGCCTTAGAGACTTTTCTACCTGCGAGGTTGTTACCACTGGAAACATCACTGTCCATGGTGACACTGGTCAGGTACACGGGATCACCTGCTTCATGATCTCTGGGCCTGCTCCTATCACCTTTAGCACTTATACTAGCTCCTTTTAGGAGACCCTCAACAGCATCACTCCGCAGCATGATGTGGCTGAGTCCTCCTGCACCACAACACACATTTTTATTATACATCATATTAACAATATGGGCACTTACATCACATGACATATCAGATCTGGGATGGTTGTTAGGGATGTATCTGGCAACCAACCGTCCCAGATCAGTTCCCAGTAACACATTTGTGGGGAGATTCTCCAACACTCCCACTTCCCTTAACCCCCTCCCTGCACCCCAAACCAGAAAAACCCAGGCCATTGGTAAGAGTCGACGAACACCCCCGAAACCGGTGACAGTCAGGGTCTTCCCCGGAATGAGTTCCTCCGGTAGCACAAACTCAGGGTACACGAGAGTTCGTTCTGCCCCAGTATCCTTAAGCCCAACAATAATGGTGTTACCCACAGTGACTGCTTGCAAGTTTTCACAGGCTCTCTCAACCACCCCACCCATCAAATGAATGGCTGCACTAGTCTCTGGGGCCTCAGGTGTTGGGCTGGTGCGACTGGTCCGGTCACAAGTATAGCAGCGCCAGGAATCATATGCAGGCCGGTTGCTGAAAGATGGGGCCAGACCCCCTGAGGGTCTACGGGCCGGGGCTCTGGGGTTGGCTGTTGGCTTACCCCCTTCCCTCCTGGTAACTTCTGACTTCTGCACCTCCGGTTTACGATTGGCCTCGTAGGTGTCGGCGATCTGCGCTGCTTTATCTGCATCTTTTGGCTCCCAGTCCATGACGAACTGTTGCACCTCAGCCAGACAAAGGTGTATGAACTGGTCTTTTACATCAGGTCCCGTAGCTGCTGAAAGGTGATCGCTGACAGTCCTCGGACCCACTGCTAAAAATGGGCTCTGAGCCCATGCACCACATTGCTGTAGCTGTCATGTAGTCCACGTTGGAGCTTCTGGAACTTTTTACGGTAAACCTCAGGTGTCAGTTGGTACTTCTTTATCAGGGCCTGCATGCTATCAGGGTTTAAAAGTTGTTGGACTCATAGCCCCGTGGGTAAGATGTGGCCACCCTGAGTAGGGCCATCTCCAGCTTATGGTCTCTCCAAGCTTGGGCCTCTTGCTTGGCTCTTTCGGCCTCTTGCTGGGCTTGGGCCTGCAGCTCGGCAGCCTCCTGATCTTGGAATTGCAGGATCAGCTTCAGTTGTCCCTCATGATCATCTACGTGGAGTTGTTCCAAGGCCATCCGCAGTTGGGGGTCCACACTACCCTGGTTGCGAGTAGGGCTGGCATTCACCGGTTGGACCTCCGCAGCTGGACCACCTGTGCTTAGGCTGGCTTCTGGGTCACCAGGGCTCTGGTGACGGACTGGCTCCGCGGCACATCACATCAGTGCTGCAATCATTTGGTGCCTGGTTTTGCCCGTGGAGTCAATCTGTTTCACAGTACAGAGGGCAATAAGAGTGTCCTTGGTCTGCTGGTTATACCAGTCCTCCCCAAGCGTAGCCATAATTGCCAAATAAAAGATAGGACAGAAAAACAAAGAGGGGTAGGGGTTAACTGCTACACATACAGTATTGTCTTAGATATAATAAACACTGAGTTCGAAATTCAAAACTTTTTGTGCAAGAACCATGCAAGTTTTTAGTGAGAGGAATGATGGCTCAAACCAGATCACTAATGCTCTATGATCCCACTGCTCTGCCACCAGTTTGTCAGGAAAACCCAACGTTACCCTCGGGTCAGTCAGGAAACTGTACCTAGGATAAGTAGTTGCCGGAAAAGGCTGCCTTATCACAAACTGGCTATCGGGCACTCTGCAGTGAGGGCGGTATGTGTATCACCAGTCCTAGGCCGAGAATACACATAAACCTCCGATTTGTCACTGCCATTGTTCCCATATAACACCAGGATGCCACACTGCCACAGTCCCTTGTTTGATACCAAAGCCTATATCAGGTCAGGAACCAACCCAATGTAGCAGGATTTTGCGTGGAGAACGTGACGGTTCGATCATAGAACAAAAAGAACGAAACTAGTACATTTATACGTTTAGTCAAGAAAATATAGGCAGTGTTTACAAAATGATAAAAGATATTACAAAACAAGACAAAATACAATATGTACAGACAAAAATAAATGGGATTAGAGTAACTTTCATATTTTATCTCAGTCACAGGTATGACGTGTCGATGAAGGCGAGGAAAGCCGTCCCAAAGCAGTGGATCAGCAGCTTATGATCAGAGGTCTTATGCTTCATTCATATCCCATAAGAAAAATTCAAGTATAATTAAATGCCGAACGGCTAAAGTGCACAAAATTCAGGCAGACATCAAGTCCTGCTAAATGTTAGGCAATTTCATAAAAATAAATGCAGCATAGTGTATATTGTGTAATTCATAATGTCTGATCATACATATAAATTCATAGTGACCAATCACAGGTATCTAAGCAATACCTCATCATATACCCTTAGATTCAAAGTGCTGTGCAAATAAAGTGCTTAGAATAGTGCAAAAGTATATGATACAATATAGAATTAGCATAAAATATCAATGTGATAAACTTTGTAATATGTACGGAGCCTAAGCTCCCTCTTGGAATAGTTTGTGGTATTGCCAGTAAGTGTAGCTTTTTCTGCATTTGTTTTCCCCTTGTTTTACATTTTTTCATGTGATTGACTAATAAAGTACCGTATATTGAATTTCAAGTGGCTTTAGCTTCCTTTTCTTTATACGTTTATGCTATTTGTGGAAGTGCTGATATTGTGTAGGCATAAAATAGGTACTGTATATCTATCTATTATATATATAATATCTTTCTATCATCTATCTATCTATCTATCTATCTATCTATCTATATTTTTTATGGAAGATTGCTTTATTAGTTTTGTAAACTAGCTTTAAATTACATAGAGAAATATATGTATGTAAAAGGTTATGTTAAAAATGCCTTGCATACGGATGTCAGGCTAGAAAAAAAAGCGCACACTCGCATAGCGCTTGCATGACATACAGAATGACAAATGCCTGATACTCGCCAACTTTCCTGGCTGAGAATCTGAGCGATTTTATATACGCAGATGTGAGCAAACCCTAAGACTTGTAACATTTTTTTTTTACTTTTCAGAGTCAGTTATACCTCTTTTATGGCCCATTTTGACTGAGGGAAACAAGCTACCTAATAATTCTGCACACTTTGATAAAAGGTTTTGTATCCTTAGACCACACACTCCCTCACTGAACAAATGCACATCACCTGATCTGCATCAAACCAATAGGCATTCAAGTTCATACAGTTTGAAGTTGGAAAATCTGAAAAAAATGGTGATATGGTCAAAATACTGACTTGCTTAATATATATAAAACATTTTCCATATGTATATATAACATTTTCCTTAGAACATAATAGAACTTGCTATTCCCTAAACATATACATATTCAGTGCTCAGCATAAATTAGAGACACCCCAGCAGATTTGTCAGAAAACCTTTTGGTTCATTACAGAATCAGCGCTTTCTATGGGATACCATACTACAAAATACTCCCACAAGTGTGGGCCATTATTTGCAAACAAGGTTTGGTATTTTGCTCACCCAAAAAGTAGTTTTCCTAACAAATTCATTCTAGACCATGTTGCAAAAATGAGCACATCCCAATGAAAGTATCAGGAGCAAAGCTGAAGTTTAGACTACAAAATTTGAATAAACAAGAATTCAACCATAGGTAAGTCTAATTATATTCAATAAACAGGTGTTCAGCAGACAGTTGACTAGAAAAAAGGTGTTATTTAACAAAGAAAACCCATTCCTATTTCATGCTGTCAACAATGGCACCACATGGAAGAGAAATGTCACAAACATGAGAAACAAAATAATTGTTTTACACAAGAAAGGTGAAAGCTGCAAGTATATCAACAAAACTTTACTAATCAGTCAGGATACTGTAGCAAAAGCCATACAAGCATTTAACAAAGATGGAGCTACAACCATCTCACGGAGACAACTAGGCCAACCATGGACATTAACATGTAAACAGAAGTGTCTTAAGAGTATTTTGTGTCACAGGGTGAGTGTCTCCCATGACATAATATGGTGTAGACTGCAAAGGAATGGCATATATGGATGCTGTCCTTAAAGGCAGGGCTGCCACTAGGAATTTCGGGGCCCCATACTGGCAAAATTTATGGGGCCCCCCTTGAGACTCCACCCAGGCTCCACCCCCAGTTCCGCCTCCACCCTAACTCCTCCTTCACCATGCGAACCTTCCAAAATCCCTCCGTGCTTTCATCGAAAAACTTCAGCATGCCCTCAATCACACATTAACACCATATCACATACCTAGTCATCAGTTTTTGTTTTGACGATATATATTGACGGTCCTGGCCAATATATAAATGTACAACAATATTCAATAAAAGTTCAGTATTCTATGTAGCATGCCAGAGCAACAAGTATATAATAAACACATATATTCAGTGTATTCGTTATGGCCAATGAAATCCTCAGAATTTCAAATAACTCTACAATCAAAAAAGTCTTATGATTAAACAAGAAATATTGATGATATTACATCAAGCCACCTTATAAATAACAAACAGCCATGTTAGTAATAGGATTGGCACCTAATAAAAACCAAATACAAGCGGTTAGTATGTTAATCAGAAGCCCAAGACAATAGAAAAGGCCGCTTTGTAATACCCTTTTCTTATGATAAGCCACCCTTGCTACTAGCAGAACAAAGACATGCTCACTGAACATGACGAGCCATAATGAATGCCCTGGTCTCAGGAACGGGATGCCACTCTTGTTACCCGACGCGTATCGTCACTAACGTGACTTCATCAGGAGTGGAAGAAGTCACTTTTCATAAGAAAAGGGTATTATCATTGACCCTAGTATTTCTAGTAACCCCTTTTTTACTACTCTAAATTTAACCCTGTTTACAAATCGTCCTTTTCTATTGTCTTGGGCTTTTGATTAACATACTAACCGCTTGTATTTGGTTTTTATTAGGTGCCAATCTAAAATTTAATTTTATTTTCACTAAAATGATCTTTTCACCCCAATGTTTGTTTTTCCCCAAGTGTAACATGAGAAATTGGACCCTAACAGTAGTTGTACAATTTGTCCTGAGTAGGCTGATACCCCATATAGGACTACAGGCTGAGCTGCAGGTGGAGACAGTCAACATGCTGGTACTAGTCAGCACAGTCTGTGATAACTAAAAGGATAGGACTACCGGCTGAGCTGCAGGTGGAGACAATGTGCCTACTAATCTTGGCACTGGAGATCTGTCCCCCTTTGCCCTGGCTCACCCCATTAGCCCCCTGGCTCCCCCCATCATCAGCCAGGCCTCCTGGGTCCCCCCCGTCCTCAGCGGGGTCCCTCAGACCCCGCCCGTGAACAGCCAGGCCCCTGGGTCCCCCCCATCATCAGCTGGGCCCCTGGGTCCCCCAGACCCCCCATGGACAGTCGGGCGGGCCCCTAGGTGACCCCCCATGGACAGCCGGGTGGGCCCCTGGGTGACCCCCCACATACAGCCAGGCGGGCCCCTGGGTGACCCCCACGTACAGCCGGGTAGGCCCCTGGGTGACCTCCCACGGACAGCTGGGTGGGCCCCTGGGTGACTCCCCATGGACAGCCGGGCCCCTGGGTCCCCCATCATCAGATGGGCCCCTGGTACCCCAGACCCCCCCACGGACAGCCGGGCGGGCCCCTGAGTGATCCCCCACGGACAGCCGGGCGGCCGAGCAGGCCCCTGGGTGCCCCCCACGGACAGCCGGGCGGGCCTCTGGGAGAACGCCCAAGGACAGCCGGGCGGGCCCCTGGGAGACCGCCCACGGACAGCCGGGCGGGCCCCTGGGAAACCCCCCACGTACAGCTGCGTGGGCCCCTGGGTGACCTCCCACAGAAAGCCGGGTGGGCCCCTGGGTGACCCCCATGGACAGCCGGGCCCCTGGGTCCCCCCATCATCAGTTGGGCCCCTGGGTCCCCCCATGGACAGCCAGGCAGGCCCCTGGGTCCCCCACCATCAGCCGGACCCCTGAGTCCCCACAGGATCCGCAATGTCCACCCATGATTGTGCCGGGGCCCCCAAACTCCCCCCCCACGATCAGACAACCGGCCCCCAGCGCCGGGGCCCCTAGACTCCCCCCCATGTTCAGACAACAACCGGCCCCCGGCGCCGCCCGGGGCCCCCAGACTCCCCCCCATGATCAGACTGAGACAACAGGCCCCCGGCCCCCAATGTCCCCATCCCCATGGGCCATGATCAGCAGGCTGCAGCCAGACATACAGACATAAAAAAAACATACACTTACCTGCTCACTGGCCGTCCACCGCTCCGTCACCCAGGGTCCAGGGACCGAAGTCTTTTGCTCTGCTGCAGGCCTGCAGCCGCTCCCAGTCCCACGCTGACACCACGTGCACACCGCTCTTCTGCTTTCTCAGGAATGAGGAAGTGAAGAGGCAGGGTGTGACATCACGTGAGCCGGGGGCGGTGCTGGAGTGTGGACATCAGACCATGGTGCACTGGGGGGAGGGATAGAGGAGGAGCCAAGCGCTGGCTGGACCCTCCCTGCTGTCACAGACAGTGAGTGAATGTAACACAGGCAGAGCAGGCTGAGGGGAGGACAGGGGGCCCCGAACCACTGAAAAAATTGTAGGGGGGGCCCAGCCGGGACCTGAGCGGCGAGCGCGGACCAGGCTGCAGCGCCCAGCTTGCTCAGGCACCGCCGCGGCCGCCGGGCCCGGGCGGGCCCCCCTAATCACCGGGCCCCATACAGGTGTAATGCCTGTAATGCCCTGATGGCGGCCCTGCTTAAAGGAAGCCTCTCCTGAAGCTCATGCACAAAAAGCCTGCCTACAATTTGCCAAAAAACCTGAAAACTTCTTGCACTCTATACTATGAATTGCTGAGGTCAAGATAAATATTTTTGGAATTGATGTCTTCAAAACTGTGTAGCATCGCAAAGGTGAGGAGTATATAGAAAAATGCCAGGTGCCTATAGTGAAACATGGTAGTGACAGTATCCTTAATAGATGAGCACTTTTCCGACATTACAATGATCAAAAACACACAACTAAGACACTGCTGCATTTCTGAAGGGGAACAGTTTGAAACTCATTCAGTGGCTAAGTATGTCTCCTGTTCTGAACCAGGGCTGTGGAGTCGGAAAGCCAAACCTGCGACTCTGACTTCGACTCCTCAATTTCCCTTATACCGACTCCGACTCCAACTCCGACTCCGACTCCCACATATATTGCTTATATTTAAGTGAACAATTTATTATGTAGTACAATGTGAACATCAGACATTTAATCATTTCTATGATCCAATAATCAAGATATTTAGATAGAACATAATATCTATTTATTGGAATACAACTTTAGAACACAAAAAACTAATAAATTGTAAATATGTAATACACTGTATAATATCGATTACATACATACGGTACAGACCAAAGTTTGGACACACCTTCTCATTCAAAGAGTTCTCTTTATTTTCATGACTATGAAAATTGTAGATTCACTCTGAAGGCATCAAAACTATGAATTAGTTTTGATGGTTTGGGGTGAGCTGGACCGCAGAGTGAAGGCAAAAGGGCCAACAAGTGCTAAGCATCTCTGGGAACTCCTTCAAGACTGTTGGAAGACCATTTCCAGTGACTACCTCTTGAAACTCATCAAGAGAATGCCAAGAGTGTGCAAAGCAGAAATCAAAGCAAAAGGTGGATACTTTGAAGAACCTAAAATATAAGACATATTTTCAGTTGTTTCACAGTTTTCTGTTAATTATATAATTCCACATGTTAATTCATAGTTTTGACGCCTTTAGAGTGAATCTACAATTTTCATAGTCATGAAAATAAAGAAAACGCTTTGATTGAGAAGGTGTGTCCAAACTTTTGGTCTGTTCTGTATATATATATATATATATATATATATATACACAGTATATATATACTGTATGTGTATATATATATACAGTATATATATATATATATATACACACACACTATGACTTATCTCGGCTAAGATAAAGCCTAGATCCTCAGGCTACATCACTATGGGCGTAGCCAGGATCAAACCTAGGGGGGGCAGAACCTCATACTGTTCCGCAGAATTTCATACTGCACACCTCAGCTGCTGCAGAACCTCATACTGCACACCCCTACACTTGAAAATAAAGCCTGCACCTTAAGAAGATGTGGTTATGAATACAGTCTATTTATTCCAACTGTCAATTGATGTTGATGTGTTACTGAAGACGAGCAATGCCTGTCCTGGGCATCCTTTTGGGCAGCTATTGTGACGGACTCAGCTCCTGCTGAGCCCATTTTTTGAGTGGACCCTCTGGGTCGTGGCACCCACCCACCGAGGGCGAGCTGACCTTGTGAGAATCCACCCCCTATACAGGGAGTGTCAGCTGCAAGACCAAGGGGGTGAGCCACCACGACTGCTGGGACCAGACGGCCGGCTCAGGGGGACACTATGGGAGTGTCTGACGACCAGAGACAAGCAGGAAACAAGACAAGACAAGAGGTAAGTGCAAGGTATCTTCATTAAGATCTTCAGGATCACATTCAGTGCAAACGTGAAAACAAGCAAAACGTGCAAGGTGCGCGCATGGGCACACCAAGGTTCATAGCATAGCACGTGCCAGGTGGCACACCTAGATACAGGTAAAGGCACAATGGCATTGGACTCCGGACTGCTGGCGATGATCGACATGATCTAGGCATCAAGCTGCGGACATCAGCTCCGGACATCAGGCCGCAGTCATGCAGCTTACGATCTCTGGCAGCGATCGGCAGGTTCCGGGCATCCGGCAGGCAAACCAGGGTTCAGGCAAGGAGGCACGACAGATATCCAGGCATGGTGCATGATAGGAAACACGCCAAGGTCCAAGGCTAGGTGCGTGTGTAGGGGACACCCCAGGGTTCAAGGCTAGGAGCAAGGCAAGGTGCGTGTGAAGGGGACAGGCCAGGGTTCAAAGCTAGGTGCAAGGCAAGGTGCGTGTGTAAGGGACACGCCAGGGTTCAAAGCGAGGTGCGTGTGTAGGGGACACGCCAGGGTTCAAAGCGAGAAAGGGTGCGTGTGTAAAGACACGCCAGAGGACAAGGTACAAGACAGAGTGCGGGTGTAGAGACACGCCAAAGCACAAGGTACAAGGTACAAGACAGAGTACGTGTGTAGAGACACGCCAAAGCACAAGGTAGAAGACAGAGTGCGTGTGTAGAGACACGCCAAGGTCAGGGTTCAAGGCAGGGTGCGTGCTAGGAGTCATGCCAGGGTTCAAGGCAAGGTGCGTGCTAGGAGCCACGCCAGGGTTCAGAGCAGGAGCCGTGCTAGGAGCCACGTGGGATGCACACCTCACTGGCCAGTGCACACGGCTGTAATGCCAGCACGAGGCACGACCTTGGCACAGGAGGCGGGCAAAGGAACCTTCGTGCTAGGAGCCACGCCAGGTTCAGGGCAGGGTGCGTGCTAGGAGCCACGCCAGGTTCAGGGCAGGGTGCGTGCTAGGAGCCACGCCAGGTTCAGGGCAGGGTGCGTGCTAGGAGCCACGCCAGGGTTCAAGGCAGGGTGCGTGCTAGGAGCCACGCCAAGGTTCAAGGAAGGGCTGCGTGCTAGGAGCCACGCAGGGGCACGCCACACTGGCCAGTGCACACGGCTGTACACAAACACGAGGCACTTACCATGGCACAGGAGACGGCCAAGGGGAACCCTTGCCGGGGTTCAAGGCAAGGACAAGGCAAGGAGCAAGGCAAGAAACAAGGTACGGAACACGGAGCGGAACATGGGCAGAAACAGAGCCAGGTCAGAGCGAGGACAGAGTCTAGCAGCGGAGCGTAGGCCGAAACCCAGAGCCGGGCGATGGGAGAACCTTGGGACTAGACTTGGAAATGTGCAAGAGAGCACCAGAGGACAGAGTGTGGAAAACCTGGCTGAAACAAGAACATGAGAAGTACTACAAGGCTCAGAATAGCAAAGACCAGACATGGCGAAACAGGCAAGGCAGAGAACAGAGGAAGGACTACAAGTCAAAGAATAGCTAAGGCAAGACATAGCAAAACAGACTAAAGCAGAGAACAGCGGAAGGACTACAAGGCAAAGCAAGGCAAAGACAAACATGGCATGAGAGACAACACAAGACAAGAGACGGAATATGAGCACGGAGCGTGTGCAGAGACGCACTACAGAGCAAAGTGCAAGGGCACAGAATAGAGGGAGCAACCCCACAGACCAAGAGCCATGCAGGGAAGCAACACAATAATCAGGCCCTGAGCAAAGGAAGGGGTGGTCTGATATAGGGCACAGCACCTCCTATTCTGGGTCAGGACCACGGAAGAACTTCCTAGTTCAGATGCTCCAGGATCACAGAGCTGTAGTCACATGATCAGGGTTTCAGACATGACGAGATGATCACCAAACCAGACAGTGCAGGATCCTAGGAAGGACACATGATCAGGGATTCTAGACATGACGAGATGATTGCAGAACCAGAGAGTGCAGGATCCTAGGAAAGGTCACATGATCAGAGTTTCAGACATGACGAGATGATTGCAGAACCAGACAGTGCAGGATCTTAGCAAACGTCACATGATCAAGGTTTCAGACATGACGAGATGACTGCAGAACCAGACAGTGCAGGATCCTAGGAAACGTCACATGATCAGGGATTCTAGACATGATGAGAAGATCACAGAAAGCAAAGCAGAAACGCAGGCATCTTGCAGCTCAACAGACATGAGGTGAGTGTGCACACTGCTTTAGGGAACAAGCAGGATAGCAGACACAAGGTGCGCGTGCACACCGCTCCAGGGGTTCCTGAGGCAAAACAGACATGGCGGACGTGACATCTATGAGGTGTACCTGACTGGTGCTAAAAAAAGGAGTGTTAGTCTGTGTGCTACCCGGCGTTCATTCTTTTTGGTACAGATAAGATATGGATAAAGATATGGATAGATAGAGCAGATTTCTAATCTGCTTTTACTATTGAAAACATTATCTATGAGCTCAAAAACCTTTCAGGTGATGCGGTTTTTTAAAAAGCTGATCTGCTTTTGCAACTGAAAAATGTATTCTCAAAAAACGCAGGAAAAATGCTGTGTGTGAATGTAGCCTTAGATCAGGAATAGAACAGCCATTTATAGGACATTTCATAACTTTCCCAAATTCCTATGAAAAAATATTCAGCACATTCTGCATTGAACTACTGTACCCAATTTATTATATATTTTAGGAGTCGGAGTCGGTCCATTTTATACCGACTCCAACTCCGACTCCGACTCCACCAAAATGAGCACCGACTCCGACTTCAACTCCACGTCTCCGACTCCACAGCCCTGTTCTGAATAGATAGATGTTGTAATATATTGCCATCTTGTTCATTCATTGCCTGAAAGACTTAGTGCTCTCCTTAAAAATCTTGGAGGTCACACACAATACTGGATGTCGTAGTAGTTTTTGATGCGGGGTGTACTCATTTTTGCAAACACTAATTTGAGTGAAACGCAAGTTTTGTAATGAAAGTAATATTATTAATCTTACTTTCATGGTATGAGTTAAAAAATGTTTTATGAAACTCAGTCTTGTCAAAATTTTGAAAATTGTTTTTGTGTTCAGCAAGATATTGAATAAATTCTTACTTTTCAAACTGTGTATACACACACGCACACACTCACACACATGCATATACACACGTGGTCAAAATTGTTGGTACCCCTCGTTTAATGACAGAAAAACCCACAATGGTCACAGAAATAGCTTGAATCTGGCAAAAGTAATGATAAATCAAAAATCTATGATAATGAACAAAGGAAAGTCAGACATTGCTTTTCAACCATGCTTCCACAGATTTAATAAAAAAATAAAACTCATGAAATAGGCCTGGACAGAAATGATGGTACCCCTGAAAATAATGTGACAAAAGGGACATGTTAAATCACAGTGTGTCCACTAATTAGCATCACAGGTGTCTACAATCTTGGAATCAGTGAGTGGCCTGTATAGAGGGCTACAGATACTCACTGTGCTGTTTGTTGACATGGTGTGTATCACACTCAACATGGACCAGAGGAAGCGAAGGAAAGGTTGTCTCAGGAGATTAGAAAGAAAATTATAGACAAACATGTTAAAGGTAAAAGTTATAAGACCATCTCCAAGCAGCTTGATGTTCCTGTGACTACAGTTGCACATATTATTCAGAAATTTAAGCTCCATGGGACTGTAGCCAACTTCCCTGGACATGGCCGCTGGAGGAAAATTGATGACAAATCAAAGAGACGGATAATACGAATATTAACAAAAGAGCCCAGAAAAACTTCTAAACAGATTAAAGGTGAACTTCAAGCTCAAGGAACATCAGTTTCAGATCGCACCATCTGATGAGTATGAGCCAAAGTGGACTTCATGGGAGACGACCAAGGAGGATACTATTGTTGAAATAAAATCATAAAAAAGCCAGACTGGAATTTGCCAAACTATTTGTTAACAAGCCACAAACTTCAAGAAGAATGTCCTTCCTATGGACAGATGAGACAAAAATGGAACTTTTTGGCAAGGCACATCAGCTCTATGTTCACAGACAGAAAAATATCAAGAAAAGAACACTGTCCCTACTGTGAAACATGGAGGAGGCTCTGTTATGTTCTGGGCTGCTTTGCTGCATCTGGCACAGAGAGTCTAGAATCTGTTCAGGGTACAATGAAATCTCAAAACTATCAAAGGGTTTTAGAGAGAAATGCGCTGCCCAGTGCCAGAAAGCTTGGTGTCAGTTGCAGGTCATGAGTCTTGCAACATGATAATGACCAAAAACACACAGCTAAAAACACCCAAGAATGGCTAAGAGGAAAACATTGGACTATTCTGAAGTGGACTTCTCCGAGTCCTGACCTAAATCCTATTGAGCATTTTGGAAAGAGGTGAAACATGTCATCTGGAAAAGGCAACCTTCAAACACGAGACAACTGAAGCAGTTTGCACTTGAGGAGTGGGCTAAAATACCTGTCGAGAGGTGCAGAAGTCTCATTGACAGTTAGGCTACTTTCACACATCAGGTTTTCGGCGTCAGGCGCGATCCGGCATCGTGCCGGAGCGCCGGATCCGGCAAATGTTTCATAAAACCGGATGTGACGGATCCGTTTTTCTGCTGGATCCGTCTTGCTCTTGACAGACAAAACCGGATCCGTCTCATCCGGTTCATCCGTTTTTCGATCCGTTTTTCGACGGATTACGCCGGATCCGGTTTTTAAAATCGCCCCTTGTGGCCTTCCGAACGGGATTGGCTACTGAAAAACTATATATAGCGTGTTCCTACAGCCCTTCTTTGACAGGTTGTAGAGGAGAAACTGCAGGTTGGAGAGAAGAGCAAGTTACTGGTGAAGATGGATGTTGTGATTGGAAATATTTTGAAGAATTTGGCGGATTTTACAGCGGAGGTGAATCGTTTGAGGGTGATTGTTCTGGAGAAGGAGAGAGCGAGACAGCAGCGCATCAGGCATCGTAGACGACGTTTGTGGATCCACCCCATCACAGCCAAGAGAATGACGCGTGGGGTCTATTCTACACTCTGCATGGACCTTAGACGAAACCCGGATACATTTTTTGGATATGTTCGGATGAAAATGGAGAATTTTGATTAGTTGGTGGAGCACATTGCACACCTCATAAGAAAAGCGGACACCTATTGCCGCTTCTCTGTTTCACCCGCAGAGCGTCTGATGGTGACTTTAAGGTAAGCCACATTTATTGGATGTGCTCGCATCAGAGCACACTTTCACTGCAATCTTGTTGGTGGTAGTTTGTATCTCCAAGTGTTATAGCTGAGTTTTGGTATGTAATGCTGTGATTTTAAACTAATTGATTGTTTTTTAATTCCCCACAGATTTCTTGCAACTGGAGAATCCCTTTCGTCACTGCATTTCCAGTACAGACTCGGGATTTCCACCATATCTGGAATAGTGAAGTACACATGCCATGCACTGTGGGACTCCTTAGCTGTAGAGTTTTTACCAGAGCCCACAACAGAGAGGTGGATTGAAATTTCAGAAAAGTTTCAACAGATATGTCAGTTTCCGTACTGCTTGGGCGCTGTGGACGGGAAACATATCCGCATTGTAAAGCCAGCCGGATCGGGATCGGAATATTTCAATTACAAGAAATATTTTTCAATTGTCCTCATGGCCATCGCTGACGCGGAATACAAATTTATTGCTGTTGATATTGGGGCCTATGGCCGCTCCAATGACTCTCAAGTTTTCAAACTGTCTGCCATGGGGCGTAAACTGTATGGAAACACCTTCCAGTTCCCACCCCCTAGACCGCTGCCGCAAACATCTGGTCCACCTATGCCATTTGTCTGTGTAGGGGATGAAGCCTTCCAGCTGTCAGAACACCTTTTGAAACCGTACGGTAGCAGTGGATTGTCAAGAACAAAACGCATTTTTAATTACCGCCTCACAAGAGCAAGAAGAATGGTTGAATGTACCTTTGGTATTCTGACAGCCAAATGGCGGGTCCTATTGACTGCGATCAACCTCAAGACAGAAACTGTGGACGAGGTGATCAAAGCTTGCGTGGTACTCCACAATTTTGTTATCTGCAAGGAACCCATTTCCATTGAGGACACCTCTGAAGAAACCACCTTGCAAGATTACCATGACATTACCACTAGAAGTTCTGTGACGGTTTCAGTAATGAGGGACAATTTTGCACTATACTTTATGTCACCTCAAGGCAGAGTACACTGGCAGGATGACAGAGTGTGAAAGATTTGTGCCCTTAACCAAACTTGTGTACCTTCTGTACCAACAGTATATACCTTTGCCAACCAAAGTTGGCTATCTTGTCATGGTCTTACTATTTTTACCTTTAGGCCACAGGTGTGTACCTGGTTGTGTTTTATGCAAAGTATTTCACCTTTTAACAAAATTTGTGTACATTGTTAGGAAATCAACAACAATAAACACAACTTTTTAGGTGAAATACTTTGCTTCAAACACAACCAGGAACACAACTGTGGCAAAAAGCTAAAATTTACCCACAGTTATATACCTGGTTTTGAATACCTTTTTACCTTTGAAATACCCTGTATTTAACCTTTTTTTTAAACATAGTTCGCCGCAGAAAGAAATGACAGACAACCATTGTGAAACGATAATTTAACTTTTATTTAAAATATTTTTTTTTGTAAAATGTTTTTAAAGTGCAAAAAACTTTTTTAATAAAGGTTTTAAACCCAATGGGCATTTTTATTAAAAAACATACATTACAAATCTGTGTAGTGTGGGGTGGAAATACTGCTGGAGGGGCTGCGGGACACTTCGACACTGGGAGTGTGGAGAGAGGACTGGGATCGTGGTGGGGAAGGAACAGTTAGAGGTGAAGGTGTGGAAAAAGCTACAGAATGGGTGGACATGTGGGAGGCAGAAGAGGTGGTGGGCGGTTGAGTGTAGGGTTGGGCAGGGACTGTAGGAGCAGATGATGTTGATGGCAAGTTGTATGGGGAAGGAGTTTGGTACGGGGAAGGAGTTTGGTACGGGGCAGGTTGCTGGAAGTGGGGAGATGTCTGGTACTGGGGAGGTTGCTGGTACTGGGGAGGTTGCTGGTACTGGGGAGGTTGCTGGTACTGGGGAGGTGGCTGGTATGTAATAGGAGGGGGAGGATGGAAAGTGGCTGGAGGGGGTGCAGGTGGAGGAACTACTGGGGTGGGAGGAGGAGGTTGGGAGGTAACGTGCTGTAGAGCACCGTGGCATGAATGCATTACATGCATCTGCTGGGTAGGAGAGAGTGTTCCCATGCGCTCCACAACAGACCTGAAAAAGGTGTGGTTTGGCGAAGATCTTGCTTCTGAATGCATGGTTTGCAGAAGTGTCTTCACCTCCAGAATGCTGGAGTTGATCTGCTGAAAGCCTGCGGAGATTTTCTCTGACAAGACTTTTAGACAGTTCTGGAAAGATGCATTCAGATGCAAGAACTCTGGCGCATAAGTCTTTTCCTGACCCCTCTGCCGCTGCCGCCCAGTACCCGCAGGTGTACTAGAGGTGGCAGGGGCAGAAGGGTGGGGTAAAGGGAAAGCGATCTCCTCACCAGCAGCTTCATGTAATGTAGGCGGCCACGATGCTCCTGTGCTGGTGGATGGGACAGATGGGTCGAATGTGTGGGAAGGCTGGGAAGGTGCAGATGTACCGGGGCGGTCGAAGTGTCCCTCGGTGCCGGTCTCCTCAGGTATCGCCTCAGAAGGGTCCAATCGTGCAGGCTCCCGAGTGCTGCTCACCATGCTGTGGAATAAAGAGAAAAAAAAAACAATTAAAATAGTGACATGGCATGGCCCTGGCTGAAAAAAAAGTGTTACATCTAAACATTTTTTTTTCACATGTGGTGTGTAATATTTACCTTCTGGTGACCATTGTATCCCGGAGGAACGACAGGGCTCGTGCGTACTTGTACTTGCTCCTGCGTCCTCCAGATCCACTCGGGGCCCGCATCTCTTTATTGAACTTCTTGAAACGATCCCTCACAGACCGCCACCGCTTCACAATTCTGTCCCCTGAAACGAGAAAGGACAAAGTGGTTAGTATACAACATCAGTGTTTCCCAAACTCCAGTCCTCATGGTCCCCAGGGGTCATGTTTTCAGGATTTCCATAGTAAATAGAAATCCTGAACACATGATCCGTGGGGACCACGAGGACTGGAGTTTGGGAAACACTGGTTTACATCAAGCAACCGGTACTGTATATACTTACGCTCTTTAATCTGGGCCCGAGCATCGAGGTCCTCCCAGCGGTCCACAAGGAGCGAACAGATTTCCTCCCAGAGTCGTCGGGTAACGATCAGGTCAGCATGGCGGCGGTCAGCAATATTCCATAGCGGCTCCCTTTCTCTGACGAGATCGATGAGGTGGTCCACATCAATTCCTCCATCCTCACCGTCTGAGTCGGGAGCACGCTGTGATGGCTGTTAAAGTAAAAGAGAAAAATAGCAAAATTAGTCACCACTAGTGTTGAGCATTCTGATACCGCAAGTATCGGGTATCGGCCGATATTAGCTGTATCGGAATTCCGATACTTAGTTCCGATACTTTTTTCATATCAAATACCGGAATCGGAAGTTCCCATAATGCTAGGAGCCCGCTCGATTTGATTCAGCCAATGGGGATCCTCAGAAGTGTGGGCACATCCTGTTAGGCATGTAGGCATGTTAACTACTGGCATGGCTGTGATTGGCTGCTGAAATGATGTCATGATGCACTATAAAAACCGCTGCAGCCGCCATTTCTGGTCACTCTGCTGTGAATTCAGTTAGGGACAGGCTGCTGTTGAAGACTGTGAGGGACAGTTAGAAATAGCGATTCTCAAAACACATATAGTGCTTAACCCAGGCTACATAAACCACCACTGTAGCTTGCTTTTCCCTAGCAGCGCTGTTTTCACAGCTGTCTGCAAGGGCTGTGTGAGTGCAGACCCACGCTGTGTAGTGTGTCCTGCAGGCACGTCTGCTTGTAGGCCGCCCAGCGTGTGTCTCTGCCTCATACACATTTTTCTTTTATTGCTGCTTTTTTTTTTCTCCTGTATAGTGTGCTTCCATACGTATCCATATACGTTGGTTGCAAACACTAAAGGAGTGGACAGCGGAGCCTTTCAGCAGCCTTTCAGTGCTATAGCCCATTTCTCTGCACTGTTTTGGCTGTCTGATAGGTCTCTCTGTGTGTGAGTGCAGCTCACGTTGCAGTGTGTTCTACAGCCACCGCTAGCTGTAGTCCGCTCAGTGTGCGTCACTGCCTCATACATAGTCCTTTTTTGCAGCTAATTTAGCCAGATTTTTGCTTCTATATTAGTGTGCTTCCAACCGCATCCATTGTCATTGGTTGGTTGCAAACACTATATAGGATTAGATAGAGGAGCCTTTTTGCTGGCTTGTGCCCTTCAGGGCCAGCCAGACTAGTATCACCCTATTTTTTGGAGCCTCATCAATTGCATTGTAGGTTAGCTTCCTGCATTGTAATCGCTCCAAAAACTTCTGTTCTCAGAATCTGTTGGCTTGGAAAGAGGTGGCCAGCCAAGCAGCATTCTAGAGCGTGAAGAAGAGGGAGTATGCAGTGATGCGCAACTGCTTTGTCCCTCTGAATCTGAAGAGGCGGGTGGGCCAGTGCCTATTGTCAGCACACCTCAGTGCTCATCTGATGATGATGAGACTCAATTGCCAATTTCTGGTGCGTACGGTGCTGGAGAGACAACCCAGGACCAGCCGGTGGTTGAAGAGGGGAGTGGAGATGATGAGGTCCTTGACCCATCATGGCGTCAGCCACAGGAAGGTGGTGGGAGCAGCTCTGAGGAAGAGATTCCCCGAACGGCCAAAAGAGGAGGGAGAGGGCGGGGGCAGACTTGGTTGCCTGTAGCCTCCACTTTGGCACCCGTGAGGAGCAATCCTCTTCCAAAACACAAAACGGGCGCTCCCAGGACTTGCAGTGCGTGGTCTTTTTTTGACACAGTTGCAGATGACATTTGCTTTGTCAAATGCAAGCTGTGTCATCAGAAAGTGAAACGAGGGAAAAATGTGACCAACCTCAATACCACAAATATGTGGAAACATGTGCGTACCAAGCATGAGGTGGAGTTACACAGACACACTGAAGATGTAGGCCAACCTTCAGCAGCACCTACCACCTCTTCAGCTCGTGTTGGGGCCTCTTCCTCCTGCTCACACACAGGTGGTTCGGCTTCCTCACTGGAACGCCATGGAAGAACAACTGCCACTGTTGTCCAGAGACCCAGTGAAATTCCACCCACTAAACCACGTTCGCAGTCATCAGCACACTCCCAGGCCACTCACCAGCAATCGGTAGCACAGGCATGGGAGAAAAAGCGGCCATACTCGGCAAACCATCCCCGAGCACTGGCTCTGAATGCCGGCATTGCCAAACTACTGGCCCTTGAGATGCTGTCATTCAGGCTGGTGGAGACTGACACCTTCCGGAACTTTATGTCATTGGCAGTTCCACAATACAATGTGCCCAGCCGCTTTTATTTCAGTAGGCAAGCCATCCCTGCCCTGCAAAAGCATGTGGAGGGAAAAATTAAAAATGCGCTACTAAATGCCATCAGTAGCAAGGTCCACCTGACCACCGATGCGTGGACCAGTAGCCATGGACAGGGACGATACCTTTCCCTCACTGCCCATTGGGTCAATGTTGTGGAGCCGGGTACAGATCTGGAGAGTGGCTCTGTACGTATTCTGCCAACTCCAAGGATTGCAGGAATGCAGTCTGTACATATTGAGTCCTCCTCCTACTCTAGTTCCTCGGAATCAGCACTGCATGAGCCTGTTAGGCCAGATATGAGCACAGGTGTGGCCAAACGTCAACAGGCCGTCCTTAAATTAATTTCTTTGGGGAATCGGAGCCACACAGCACAGGAGCTCTGGAATGCCATCAAGCAGGAGAGCGATGTGTGGTTTGTGCCAGCGAAACTCCAGCCAGGTTTGGTAGTGAGTGACAATGGCCGAAATCTAGTGGCAGCTCTGGGCCGAGGCAACCTCACTCACATACCATGTCTGGCACACGTGCTCAATTTGGTCGTGCAGAGCTTTCTGAGGGACTATCCGGATCTTGATGCACTGCTGCACAAGGTTCACCTAGAGTGTGCTCACTTGCAGCGTTCCAGCATGGCAAGATCACACATTGCATCTCTGCAACGACGATTCCGCCTGCCAGAACATCGCATCATATGTGACCTCCCCACCAGGTGGAATTCAACGTTACATATGTTGGAGCGGTTGTGTGAGCAGCAGGCAGCAGTAATGGAGTACCAGCTGCATCAGGCGCAAACAAGTCGCACTGTGCGCCGGACACACTTCACCACCACTGAGTGGGCCACTATGAGGGACATCTGCCAAGTTTTGCGTGCCTTCGATGACTCCACGCGGATGGCCAGTGCAGATGATGCACTAATCAGCATGACTGTCCCCCTCATCTGTCTGCTTCAAAAAACCTTACAAGCACTAAATGAGGAGGTTTTTGAAGAGGTCGAGGATGAGCAGTCAGAAATGCCATCTGCTTCTGGCAAATCTGCGCAACGTGCTTCCACACAAAGGCCCAGGCAGGGGACACTTAGTGAGGAGGATGACGAGGAGTCAATGGAGGAGGAGGAACACATCTCTCCAGAGGAGGGAGGTACACAAGGCTCTAGTAGTCAGTGTGTACAGCGAGGGTGGGGTGATGCTGAGCAGGCAGAGATGCTGCCTCAAGCTGGGGACAGCGTTTCCGGTCCAGTTGGCAGTCTGCAGCACATGGTTGATTTCATGCTGCAGTGCTTGTTAAATGACCGCCGCATCGCCAACATTCTCCACACGGCTGATTATTGGGTGTACAACCTCCTAGATCCTCGCTACCGGGACAACTTACAAAGCCTCATACCACAGTTGAACCGGGAGCGAAAAATGCGGGAGTACCATGAAACACTTGTGCAGGCCATCATGTTCTCCATTCCCCCCGCAAGTTTTGCTGGTAGTGCTTTTCAAAGCAGCCATGTGGGTAGAGGCAGTGGAGGAAGCTCTGCACAAAGAGGTAGCAGAGGCAGTGCCGCAGGACAAGGCAAAGCCAGTATGGCCCAAATATGGAAAAGTTTTGTGGGACCGCCACAAACGGCTACACCATCACAGACGGCTCCAGTCAGCAGGAGGCAACGTTTCCGTCAGATGGTGACAGACTACTTGTCGTGCCCTGTTAGTGTTCTCCCAGACGGCTCTTCCCCGTTCAAGTATTGGGTCTCTAAGCTGGATACATGGCCAGAGCTTAGCCAGTATGCATTGGAGGTGCTGGCTTGCCCTGCTGCCAGTGTATTATCGGAACGTGTCTTTAGTGCTGCAGGTGGTGTGGTAACAGACCTTCGCACGCGACTATCCGCCGATAATGTTGACTGGCTTACTTTTGTGAAAATGAACAAGGCCTGGATCTCACCTGAATTTGCCAGTCCTCTTCCAGAATAAATAATTGGCTGGCAACAGGATCCAGGTCTCCTGTTGTGTTCATGTTTCTATGACCTGAACTTTATTTCCTGGGCTACAGCAACGCCCCTTGTTGCTCAGAAGTGCTGTCTGCACAGACAAAACACACGCTCATGTGTAAGTGGGGTTCGGTAACGTCAGCTGATCCCCTGCTGTGTGTATGGCAGTGTCCTGCTCCCTCCACAGTCAAACAACCTCAGATTTACACCTGGCTCCAAGTAGCCCTCGGCCTACTACCTGATTTTCCCTGGGCTCCGACACCGCCAGTTGGTGCTCAGAAGTGCTGTGCGCACAGACAAAACACTCGCTCATGTGTAAGTGGGGTTCGGTAACGTCAGCTGATCCCCTGCTGTGTGTACGGCAAACTCTCCTGCTGCCTACAACTTCTGACTACCTCTGATTTAATATGTTCTCTGATTTGCCCTCTGTCTCCACTGTGTTTTGAGTATTTCCTCCGGCCTACAACACCGCCTGTTTCTGCTCTCAAGTGCCGACTGCACAATCCACACTTGTTCCTGTGTTACCTGGGTCCTGTAACATCTGCTCATCTCCAGAGGTGAGCACGGCAATGTCTCCTGCTTTGTCTACATTCCCACTACTTGTAGTGGAAATGTGGACAGAGCAGGAGACATTGCCTGACTCACCTCTAGGGAGAAGGTGGTGTTACAGAATCCCAGTAACACAGGAACAAGTGTGGGTTGTGCAGACGGCATTTCAGAGCAGCAACTGGCGTGGTTGGAAGCCAGAGGAAATACTCGAAACAGAGTGAAGACAGAGGCCTAATTGGAGTACGTTGACAGTTAGTAGTAGTCTAGAAACAATCGCAAACTGCCACCAAGTAGGCCTCGGCCTACTACCTGATTTTCCCTGGGCTCCGACACCGCCAGTTGGGCTCAGAAGTGCTGTCCGCACGGACAAAACACTCGCTCATGTGTAAGTGGGGTTCGGTAACGTCAGCTGATCCCCTGCTGTGTGTACGGCAAACTGCTGCTGCCTCCAAATTCAAAATACCACAGCTTTACACCTGGCTCCTAGTAGGCCTCGGCCTGCACCCTGATTGTCCCTGGGCTCCAACAACGCCAGTTGGTGCTCGGAAGTGCTGTCCATACAGAAAAACACACTTGTTCATGTGAAAGTGGGGTTCGGTAACGTCAGCTGATCCCCTGCTGTGTGGAGGGCAAACTGCTGCTGCCTCCAAATTGTAACTACTTCAGATTTAAACATTCTCTGATTTGGCCTCTGTCTCCACTCTGTCTCTAGTATTTCCCCTGACCTCCAACACCGCCAGTTCCTGCTCACAGTTGCCGTCCACGCATTCCACACGTGTTCCTGTGTTACTGGGGTTCTGTAACGTCAGCAGATCCCCCAATATGTGCCCGCCACTGTCTCCTGCGCTGTCCACCTTCCCACTGCAAGCGGTGGGAATGTGGACAGAGCAGGAGACAGTGGCAGACACACATCAGGGGATCTGCTGACATTACAGAACCCCAGTAACCCAGGAACATGTGTGGATTGGGCAGACGGCTGCTGTACGCATAAACTGGCGGTGTTGGTGGTCACGTGAAATCCTGGAAACAGAGTGGAGACACATGCCTAATTGGAGCACGTTGACAGTCTGTTGTAGCCTACAAACAATCAAAAACTGCCACCAAGTAGGCCTCGGCCTGCACCCTGGTTCTCCCTGGGCTCCAACAACGCTAGTTGGTGCTCGGAAGTGCTGTCCACACAGAAAAAAACACTTGTTCATGTGAAAATGGGGGTCGGTAACGTCGGCTGATCCCCTGCTGTGTGGAGGGCAAAGTGTCCTGCTCCCTCCAAAGTCAAAATACCTCAGCTTTACACCTGGCTCCTAGTAGGCTTCGGCCTGCACCATGATTGTCCCTGAGTTCCAACAACGTTAGTTGGTGCTCGGAAGTGCTGTCCACACAGAAAAACACACTCGTTCATGTGAAAGTGGGGGTCAGTAACGTAAGCTGATCCCCTGCTGTGTGGAGGGCAAAGTGTCCTGCTCCCTCCAAAGTCAAACAACGTCTTATCTTAAACTGCCTCCAAGTAGGCCTCAGCCTACAAAATGACTATCCCTGGGCTCCAACATCGTCAGTTGTTGCTTGGAAATGCTGTCCACACAGAAAAACACACTCGTTCATGTGAATGTGGGGTTCGGTAACGTCAGCTGATCCCCTGCTGTGTGGAGGGCAAACTGCTGCTGCCTCCAAATTGTAACTACTTCAGATTTAAACATTCTCTGATTTGGCCTCTGTCTCCACTCTGTCTCTAGTATTTCCCCTGACCTCCAACACCGCCAGTTCCTGCTCACAGTTGCCGTCCACGCATTCCACACTTGTTCCTGTGTTCCTGGTGTTCTGTAACGTGAACTGATCCCCTAATGTGTGTCCGGCACTGTCTCCTGCGCTATCCACCTTCCCACTGCAAGTGGTGGGAATGTGGACAGAGCAGGAGACATTGGCAGACAAACATCAGGGGATCTCCTGACATTACAGAACACCAGTAACACAGGAACACGTGTGGATTGGGCAGACGGCTACTGTACGCATAAACTGGCGGTGTTGGTGGTCACGTGAAATCCTGGAAACAGAGTGGAGACAGATGCCTAATTGGAGCACGCTGACAGTCTGTTGTAGCCTACAAACAATCTAAAACTACCACCAAGTAGGCCTCGGCCTACACCATGATTGTCCCTGGGCTCCAACAACGCCAGTTGGTGCTCGGCAGTGTCTTTGGCACGGGTACTCCCTGTTGCCCAGCTTGTTTTCAGCACGCCTGCTGTTTCCGGGTAGTGTCAAGGTCACTATGCCACCAATCCATTGTCCTGTGGTCTTGCGGCCGGGTTAGCCGACTCTACGGTGCCTGCAGTTTAGGTGACTCCTATGTGGGCTGCGGGAACTGGCACTGAAGGCTGGATCCGTAGTGCCAATGGGACATGGACCCCCTGTAGGACTGTGGGTTTCGGTAACTGCGGCCAGCTTGCGGCCTGGCTACTTTGCTTTGAATGGGTACCTTCTGCTACCCACCCGGGTTCCAGCACTGTCTGCTGGTTCTCGGCAGAGCCTTTGGCCTAGGTGCCTCCATCTCGGTATCCGAGGTCCAGCACCGTCAGCTGGTCCTTGGTTGTGCTTTTTAGGACAGGTACCTTCTGCCTAGTAACCGTGGACCAGCACCGTCAGCTGTTCCTCGGTAGTGCCATTGGCTCTTGTAGCTTTTGCTACCCATCTGGGTTCCAGCACCGTCAGCTGGTTCTCGGCAGTGTCTTTGGCACGGGTACTCCCTGTTGCCCAGCCTGTGTTCAGCACGCCTGCTGTTTCCGGGTAGTGTCAAGGTCACTATGCCACCAATCCGTTGTCCTGTCGTCTTGCGGCCGGGTTAGCCGACTCTACGGTGCCTGCAGTTTAGGTGACTCCTATGTGGGCTGCGGGAACTGGCACTGAAGGCTGGATCCGTAGTGCCAATGGGACATGGACCCCCTGTAGGACTGTGGGTTTCGGTAACTGCGGCCGGCTTGCGGCCTGGCTACTTTGCTTTGAATGGGTACCTTCTGCTACCCACCCGGGTTCCAGCACTGTCTGCTGGTTCTCGGCAGAGCCTTTGGCCTAGGTGCCTCCATCTTGGTATCCGAAGTCCAGCACCGTCAGCTGGTCCTTGGTAGTGCTTTTTAGCACAGGTACCTTCTGCCTAGTAACCGTGGTCCAGCACCGTCAGCTGTTCCTCGGTAGTGCAATTGGCTCTTGTAGCTTTTGCTACCCATCTGGGTTCCAGCACCGTCAGCTGGTTCTCGGCAGTGTCTTTGGCACGGGTACTCCCTGTTGCCCAGCCTGTTTTCAGCACGCCTGCTGTTTCCGGGTAGTGTCAAGGTCACTATGCCACCAATCCGTTGTCCTGTCGTCTTGCGGCCGGGTTAGCCGACTCTACGGTGCCTGCAGTTTAGGGGACTCCTATGTGGGCTGCGGGAACTGGCACTGAAGGCTGGATCCGTAGTGCCAATGGGACATGGACCCTCTGTAGGACTGTGGGTTTCGGTAACTGCGGCCGGCTTGCGGCCTGGCTACTTTGCTTTGAATGGGTACCTTCTGCTACCCACCCGGGTTCCAGCACTGTCTGCTGGTTCTCGGCAGAGCCTTTGGCCTAGGTGCCTCCATCTCGGTATCCGAAGTCCAGCACCGTCAGCTGGTCCTTGGTAGTGCTTTTTAGCACAGGTACCTTCTGCCTAGTAACCGTGGTCCAGCACCGTCAGTTGGTCCTCGGTAGTGCCATTGGCTCTTGTTCCTTCTGCTACCCATCCGGGTGCCAGCACTGTCTGCTGGTTCTCGCCACAGCCTTTGGCCTAGGTGCCTCCATCTCGGTATCCGAGGTCCAGCACCGTCAGCTGGTCCTTGCTAGTGCTTTTTAGCACAGGTACCTTCTGCCTAGTAACCGTGGTCCAGCACCGTCAGCTGTTCCTCGGTAGTGCCATTGGCTCTTGTAGCTTTTGCTACCCATCTGGGTTCCAGCACCGTCAGCTGGTTCTCGGTAGTGTCTTTGGCCCGGGTACTCCCTGTTGCCCAGCTTGTTTTCAGCACGCCTGCTGTTTCCGGGTAGTGTCAAGGTCACTATGCCACCAATCCGTTGTCCTGTCGTCTTGCGGCCGGGTTAGCCGACTCTACGGTGCCTGCAGTTTAGGTGACTCCTATGTGGGCTTCGGGAACTGGCACTGAAGGCTGGATCCGTAGTGCCAATGGGACATGGACTCCATGTAGGACTGTGGGTTTCGGTAACTGCGGCCGGCTTGCGGCCTGGCTACTTTGCTTTGAATGGGTACCTTCTGCTACCCACCCGGGTTCCAGCACTGTCTGCTGGTTTCTCGCCAGAGCCTTTGGCCTAGGTGCCTCCATCTCGGTATCTGAAGTCCAGCACCGTCAGCTGGTCCTTGGTAGTGCTTTTTAGCACAGGTACCTTCTGCCTAGTAACCGTGGTCCAGCACCGTCAGTTGGTCCTCGGTAGTGCCATTGGCTCTTGTTCCTTCTGCTACCCATCCGGGTGCCAGCACTGTCTGCTGGTTCTCGCCACAGCCTTTGGCCTAGGTGCCTCCATCTCGGTATCCGAGGTCCAGCACCATCAGCTGGTCCTTGGTAGTGCTTTTTAGCACAGGTACCTTCTGCTTAGTAACCGTGGTCCAGCACCGTCAGTTGGTCCTCGGTAGTGCCATTGGCTCTTGTTCCTTCTGCTACCCATCCGGGTGCCAGCACTGTCTGCTGGTTCTCGCCAGTTTCTCAGCCTTCTTGTACCTTCTGCTACATTTCCAAGATCAAGCTTTTTGAAATTGTCTTTGGTAATCCTTATTGATCTCCATGACGACGACCCTGATGATGACGACCCTGAAGACCACACCAAAGAAGACCAGAAATATGACCCTAAATAATAAGACCAAGAGGACAAAGAACATGAAGACAACCACGAAGATACAGAGCAAAAGACAGAAGAACAAGAAGCAGAAGAAGCAAAAGCAGAAGAACAGAAAGCAGAAGAACATTAAGCATAAGACTAAAAATCAGCATAGAAGAAATCAAAATTATAAGCAGAAGAAGACTAAGCAGTAAATGGGGGTGAGTCCGTTCCTCCTCGTGGTGCCCCTGGAAAATGCCTGCTGCTGCAGGCCAAACTGAACGCGGACAAATCCTGTTGTAAATCTTTTGTGACAGGCAGAACGTAAGGTGTAATCTTATAACTTTTATAGATAAGTACTACAGGAATGCCTGTCACCATAAGAAAATGAAGAATAGGAAGAAGATGAAGAAATAGCATATTAAAATTAATAATAGCTGAATAAGAAGAATATGAAGAATGGAAAAAAAAATTAATGGGAAGAAGATGAAGAAGAAGAAGATGAATAAGGTGAAGAAAACGTTGATAAAAAAAAATGCTACTGCTGCGGATCATGAAGGAGAAAGTGTGGGAGAAGTACAAAAGAAGGTGAAGAGCATGGAAGTTGTGAAACATACAGTACATATCTGACAAAATATAAAAAAGGTTAACATAGTCAATATCTTTTTAACTCCGAACGTATTGAAAAAAAATATTGGAATTAATGCTATGCCATGTGATTTGAATAAACCACTATGCTTTTAATGTCTCCTCCACCTCCCACAATACATTCTACATGATTCTTATTTGTTTTCAATTATATAGAATTAGCCAAGGAAATAAAGGGCTTTTTTTAATTCCGATACCGGAAGTCCCATTGACTTGAATGGGACTTCCGGTATCGGAATCGGCGATACCCGATATTTTTTTTGTATCGGGTGATACCATCCGATACGATATTTTTGGGTATCGAACGGTATCGCTCAACACTAGTCACCACACTTAAGACATGAAATAAAAAGTGTACCAAAATTTCACTTAAATATTATACTTACACGCTGGTGACCGCCGCGTTGCTGTTGCCGACGACCCTGGGAGGCACTGCGAGGACCTCTTGGCCGAGCACCAAATTGGGAAGACTAGAGAAGAAAAGAAAAAAATGTATGTGTTTGGATGTAGGCATTTGTTTGCTGTGTGTGGTCTGCAGAACATTGTTTTCTATGTGTTGTGTGTAGTGTGATGTTGTGTTTCTGCGTTTGATGCAAAAAACTTACCAATTGTGAGCCCACTCTAGGTGTCTGTCCACCCCTTCCTTCTTCTTCTGGGAGCTCCTCTTCATCTTGTGATTCCTGTTTTGAAATAAAAGGCAATGAATAGACATATATTACAGAGATGATGGATTTTGGAAATAAAAACTTACCGTCAAACGCTGACGATGCGAGGGAGGGCTCCCAGAAGAAGATGTGCTGTCTTCCTGCTGGCCAGACTCCATGCCTGTGGGTGGTGCTGCTGCTGCAAGTGCTGCCAGTGCTGCCACTGCTGCTGCTGCTGCATCTCTTGGGCGGCTGTTGAATAAAGAGAAACAAAGGGCCAATGAATATCTTGATATTCCATGGCCCTAGTTTGGAGGAATGGGGGATTTGATAATTACCGTCTCTCATCTGCTGCTGGACTCCCCTCCCGTTGTTCAGCATGCTGCTCCATTTGGGGTGGTGGTGGTGCTGATGGTGCTGCTGCAGTGGTCTCCTGCCTTCTCCTGCGCCTGGTTGCTGTCTTGGGTGGCATGTTGGGTGTGGCTGAGGGTCCCACTGTCATGCTTTTATATATGTGTCTTGTGGGCAGAGCTACTGAGCATGCTCAGACCCAAAAAAACCGGATCCGGCGCATTGCGGCGCTCATAGGCTTTCATTGTGTGAAAAAGCCGGACACGCCGGATCCGGCGTGTCCGGCTTTTTCGCCGGAGACAAAAAACGTTACAGTAGCCGTTTTTTCCAGACGCCGGATTGCGACACATTGCCGGATCCGGCGAAAACCGGATGAAACGCATGGCCATCCGGCACGATCCGGCGCTAATGCAGGTCATTTCGCCGGATGCGGTTTTTGTCAAAAGTGCCAGGTCGCGCCTGACGGCGAAAACTTGATATGTGAAAGAGGCCTTACAGGAATCGTTTGATTGCAGTGATTGCCTAAAAAGGTTGTGCAACAAAATATTAAGTTAAGGGTACCATCATTTCTGTCCAGGCCTATTCCATGAGTTTCATTTTGTTAAAACTTCTGTGGAAGCATGGTTGAAAAGCAATGTCCGACTATAATTTGTTCATTATCATAGACTTTTGATTTATTGTTACTTTTGCCAGATTCAAGTTATTTCTGTGACCAGTGTGGGTTTTTCTATCATTAAACGAGGGGTACCAACAATTTTGACCATGTGTGTATGTGTATATCAAAATGTGAAAAATTTGCCATTTGTATATACAATCTTTTCTTTAGAAAATAATGGAATTTGCTATCCCCAAATAGCGCTACTATACACGGCATACCCAAGCTGCCTTATTACGGGAGCTCTCTGCTCTACTCTTCCAGTTCTATAATTTTTCTAACCTCTCAATACTTTACTGTGTTCTGCACTGATTCTCCCTACTCACTTTCGGACTTTGTCTAAATCCCTTCTCAACATCCCTCGCTGCTTCTTTATCTTCACACACAGAATCCTAAACTCTTCCTAAGATCTGCAGAGAAGATAAAAAAAAAAGGAAGCCTAGCCAAAAGATGAACATTAATTCTTATCTCCATGGTAAATATTCTTAATGTTCCACACTTTCAAGACTTTTATATCATTTTATATGAACATTTTGATATTTGTGTTATTTTTATTTGATATTTATTGGTAAAGATGAAAACATATTGTTGCTAGCACACGGCATTGCTCCATCCATAAAGCCTCCAATGATGTGATCTCATTACATTTAGAAGACAATAGAAGGATGCACCAGGAGCACAAATTTCTCTTTCTGGGTTTCACAGCCAGAAAATTGCACCATTGTACCTCACACCCCAAAATGACATTCATTTGCAGTCCACCTTTTGTCTAGCATCTACATTGGGATGTAAAAGTTTGTGCACCCCTGGTCAAAATTACTGTTATTGTGAACAGTTAAGCAAGTTGAAGATGAAATGATCTCTGAAAGGCCTAAAGTTAAAGATGCCACTATACACATAGATGAACTTGTGCATGAGATATTTAGTAACATGCTCCATTTTCTGTTGTTCCATATAAGTATCACATTCTCTGTTTTGGGAGAATGTGTACTAACCTTGTTTTTATCATTTCTCCAGCCATTGGCAATATACCATTTTAGCTCACATGGAGGCATCTCTTTAAGCTTTTCTTTTTTTTCTTTTGATGGACTACATAAAAATGTGTCTTATAATCCAACAAAATAAATTGTTTTTCTTTTCTAAACCAGATAATCCCTTTAAGGAAAATTACTTCTTGATGAAAATCAGACTATTTATATTTGAGAGGATTGTTAATGAAAACTGACAGGGGTGTCTGGAAAATGCCCCTTGACCACATTGCGTGCCTTGCATTGTTTTTCGCTTGAAGAGCTTCTGTCAGCTCTCCTGACATTGTCTGGTGTTCCGTTTTTTTTTATAGCACTTGTATTTGTTTTCCAATAACAATTCTGGAGTGATTTTCTTATAACTCTGCGTTGTTACGTCCCTCCAGGGGTGCACACTGACAGAGAAGGGTCCATGTGCAGGGACTGTGTCCGGTCTCCTCCTCATAGTTTCTCACCCACTTATACACATGCATATTAACATGACCATTCCCATTAGGCACACTTTTGTGTTCAGACAACTAAAAGAATACTTTTGTTTTCCCCTTCTCACATTCATAGATATAGCAGCAGCCATAACAATTTTTTTTTTTGCAAGTAAGCTATATGCGATCATGTTTTTTTGAAGATGAGCTGTAGTTTTCTCAGGCACCATTTTACCTTACACATATCTAAAAGTTATGTTTCCAGTAACTTTTACTGTATTATTGCAATAATACTGTACTGTAAAACCAAAAAACTCAGCTGGGCTATAAGATGGTGTACGTGAACGTGTAAGAGCGAGTTCACAGTATGGCCATTTCACAGAAAAAAAAAACAAGAAAAAACAAAAATGAGTATATACCCTACAGCAAGTAAATAGTAACAGTACATTACGTTTTCATGGATGACTTATCCTTAGAATAAGTCATCAATGTGTTATCAGTAAGAGACCGACAACTGGCACCCCCACCGATGGAGGTCGCCTACCGGAAATGCTCACTTGTGGAGCTGTCCGTCTTCTGATAGTGGCAGCCACAGGGTACTACACAATCGCCTCCTATTCTTGCCCACTACCAGAAGACGTCCAGCTCTGCTAATGAGTACTTGTAACCGGCAGCCTCCGCCGGCACCGATGACAGCTAATCGGCTAGGGTGCTGTGTGGTCGACTCAAGCCAATCAGACATTGATGACTAATCGTAAGTATAGGTAATCAATGAAAAAGTAGTGGTCAACTTCTTTAAAGCCATCCCACCCCTACAACATGTACCCACAGGGATAGTCCTAATTGGTCTTTGGTATTAAACATCACCTTGAGTCAAAAAACTTCATTGTGAATAATGGCTAAGCAGGACTGGGCCAGGCTGAGACTCCCATCCATGGGAAGCCCTACCGTGCATGAGGGGTGGTTGCTTATTATTATCAGTGCACATGCCTTGTATAAGATACCTGTCACATTGATACGTGTAGTGCAGCATGCCAGCTTGCAGCCTATTAGTGACGTCCATACTATTATATGAGGTGGGCTGCCCAGAACATTATAAGTACACCCCACAAGGACAGACACTCCAATTCTCCAAAAAAAGTAGAAAAATCAGTCAGTTGGAAGGAACCTCAAGGGTCATCATCTCCAACCCCCTACTCAAAGCAGCACAGGATTTAATAAACCATCTCAGACAGATGTCTGTCCAGCCTGTTTGAAGACTTCCATTGAAGGAGAACTCACCACCACCTCTCATGACAGCCTGTTCCTCTCATTGTTCACCCTCACTGTCAAAAATATTTTTCGGATATCTAATCTGTATATTCTCCCTTTCAGTTTCATTCCATTGCTTCTCCTGTTTCCATGTGCAAATGAGAATGATGATCCCTCTACCTTGACATCCCTTCAGATATTTGTAGACAGCTATTAAGTCTCCTCTTAGGCTGTGGGCCCACGTAGCGTTTTAAAACGCTCACTAAAAACCGCACTCCTTCCCAGAAATCGCGCTGTTTTTTCCACGCGATTTCACTGCGATTTTACCGCGATTATGATCGCGATTTTGCCGCGATTTTCGCGTGCGATATTCAAGCACTTTTCAAGCGATTTGAAGCATCGCTTGGAAAGTGATTGACAGGTTGGTCACACTCGTCAAACATAGTGTTTGACAAGTGTGACCAGGTTTTTACTATTGAGGCTGCCTATGCGGCATCAATAGTAAAAGATAGAATGTTAAAATGCTAAAAAAAAATAAAAAAATCGGGGTATATTTACCTTCCGGCGTCCCGCTCTGCATTCCCGGGTCTCAGCGTTCCCAGTATTGCCTTGCGAGACCAGTGATGACATAGTCTCGCGTTGCTATAGCGATCTCGCGAGACCGCTAGAGTCACGCGAGACTACGTCATTACAGGGCCTTGCCGCAAGGCATTACTGGGAACGCTAGGCCGGGAATGCAGCGCGGGACATCGGAAGGTAAATATACCCCGATTTTTTATTTTTTATTCTTTTTTTTACAGGGGTATGGTACCCAGGGCCTGGACGACAGTCTCCTCTCCTCCACACCGTGGGTACCAACCGCACATGAGACGCTTAACTTCCCGCATGGTGGGCATAGTCACATGCGGGAAGTAAGCGATTCTCATGCATTCCTATGGGTGCGGAATCGCGGCAATTCTTTGCGATTCCGCACAAAAGAATGAGCATGCTGCGATTTTTTCCGCGATGCGATTCCGCCGCGGAAAAAAGCGCAGCATTAGCACATCATGTGCGGAATGCCATAGGAATGCATGGGGGGCGTTCTGTACACGATTTTTAAGCGTTTTCGCGACAAAATCGCAGCAAAAACGCTTAAAAATCGCTACGTGGGCACATAGCCTTAGGCTAGTTTCACACTTGCTTTTTTTTGCAGCGCGTTTTTCCCGCAAAAAAACGCATTAAAAAAACGCATACAAATGCATACAAACGCTGCGTTTTTTTCCAGCATTTTAATGCGCATGCAGGAAAAAAACGCAGCGTTTTTGCGCGTTTGTATGCGTTTTTTGTGCGTTTGCGTTTTTTTACAGATTTTGGAAAAACCCCACAAAAAAGAAAAAACAACCATTCAACAACACACAAGACCAATGGGACTTCATTGTGGGTGTGGTATGTTAATATATATACACCCTGTCTACAGTATTCTTCACATTTGCTTGATTCTTCTCGTGACCATGGATCTGCGCTGGAAGAGTTTTCACTTCAACTTGGATTTGGACATCGCGATGGCTCAGGCGTATGCAGTTGCTTGCCATGAACAAAGGAAGAGAGAGAGGCAGCGAAGACGGCGGCGTATGTGGATACATCCGATTGTTGAACTCCGGGAGAGCCGTGTGGCATACCATACCCTCTACAGCGAGCTCCAGTCAAACCCGGAGAAATTTACAGATTATATCCGGATGTCCCACGAAAGTTTCATGGATTTGCTTGCTCGTGTCCAACAATCCATCCGGAGACAGGACACACAGCTCCGTCGTGCGATTCCTCCTGAGGAACGGCTACTGGTGACATTACGGTATGTTTTAAAAACAAAGGGGTGTGGTCTGATGTTTTTTTTTGTAAATTTAGTATTCAAAACCTTGGGTAATTAGTTTTCGTGAATGTACTAATATTTTTTTTATAGTTTTTAAAAATAATATACATAAATATTAATTTTACTTCTTTGTCTGTTCACAGATTCCTGGCGACTGGAGAAACCCTATCCTCACTACACTTCCAGTACCGTATTGGAATCTCTACCTTGTCTGGAATTGTTGCTGACACCTGCCGGGCTCTCTGGAATGTTCTTTGCCCAGAATTTATGCCCCTGCCCACCGCTGAAAAGTGGATGGAAATTGCTGACAAATTCTGGACAGTATGCAATTTTCCCAACTGTTTGGGAGCTGTTGATGGGAAACACATACGGATCATCAAACCCCAAAGAACGGGATCTGAGTACTATAATTACAAAAAGTACTTTTCAATAGTACTCATTGCAATTGCGGATGCCGGATGTATGTTTGTAGCAGTGGACATTGGAGCATTTGGCCGTGGTAATGACTCGCAGGCTTTTAAAAACTCAGACATGGGCCGGAGGTTGTATGGCAACCAATTTAATTTCCCTATGCCACGGCCTCTTCCTCACACCGAAGCTCCGCCACTGCCCTTTGTAATGGTTGGCGATGAGGCTTTTCAAATGTGCGGAAACTTACTGAAACCCTACTCCAGCCGGGACTTGGACCACACCAAAAAAATTTTTAATTACAGGCTGACCAGGGCCAGAAGAACTGTCGAGTGTGCTTTTGGGATTCTTGTTTCCAGATGGCGAATTCTGGGCACGGCCATTAATCTTAAACTTGAAACAGTCGATGAGGTGGTGAAGGCCTGTGTGGTTCTACATAACTTTGTGATGGCTAAAGAGCACCCGACCTTTGCACTGGACGATGATGCTCCTAACCCATTGCCTGAATTCACTCAGCACACTCTCAGGTCATCCGTTGAAGTTGGCCAAATGAGGGACAAATTTGCGGCCTACTTTATTTCTGATGTAGGACGGGTGCACTGGCAAGATGAAATGGTGTAATGTTGTTGTTTATGGTAATAAAAATCCTTATTTGATACCATTACTGAGTGCACTATATTTTTTAAACTCCGATTAATTAAAAAACTTCCCATGTATAACTGAATTTTGTTATGTTCACACACCTGGGCAGGTAAATACACATACGAGTTAAAATGCAGCATTGCTAGTCTGCGTGAAATATATTGGAATGAGCAAAGCTGCAGGCCATGAATCAGGAAACAATTTTTTTTCAAGATAAAATTGTGCAAATAGTTTAAAACAAAGTATGTGATTTTCTCAAAACACAACACTCAAAACCCAACCCCAATGAAAGTCCATGGGGAATACAAGTCAGCATTGAGTGGATGAATGTAATCTGCTCCATTAAAAGTTATTACACTAGGCCTTGGAATGACTATACTAGGCCGTGGTATTTCAAATATGAGTATACTAGGCCTTGGGGCTAGTAGTATATGTGAAATACCACGGCCTAGTATAGTCATACCAAGGCCTACTGTAATAACTCGATTTTTAACAACTAGCATCTTGTTTCAACAAAAACAAACTGGTGAAACTAGAAAGAAACTTATTTTTTAGACAAGTTTCAACAGTTTGTTTTTCATGAAACCAGATTCTATTTGGTAAAACTAGAGTTATTACACTAGGCCTTGGAATGACTATACTAGGCCGTGGTATTTCAAATATGAGTATACTAGGCCTTGGGGCTAGTAGTATATGTGAAATACCACGGCCTAGTATAGTCATACCAAGGCCTACTGTAATAACTCGATTTTTAACAACTAGCATCTTGTTTCAACAAAAACAAACTGGTGAAACTAGAAAGAAACTTATTTTTTAGACAAGTTTCAACAGTTTGTTTTTCATGAAACCAGATTCTATTTGGTAAAACTAGAGTTATTACACTAGGCCTTGGAATGACTATACTAGGCCGTGGTATTTCAAATATGAGTATACTAGGCCTTGGGGCTAGTAGTATATGTGAAATACCACGGCCTAGTATAGTCATACCAAGGCCTACTGTAATAACTCGATTTTTAACAACTAGCATCTTGTTTCACCAAAAACAAACTGGTGAAACTAGAAAGAAACTTATTTTTTAGACAAGTTTCAACAGTTTGTTTTTCATGAAAACAGATTCTATTTGGTAAAACTAGAGTTATTACACTAGGCCTTTGAATGACTATACTAGTCCATGTTATTTCACATATGACTATACTAGCCCTTGGGTTGGTTTTTAACATGTATTTACCCATCAGTGTGTGTGAGCGGCGCAAACAACATTAATGAAACTTATTAATGGTGAACCACAAATGTAAATTTATTTTTTATCACAAAAAAAAAATTTAAAAATTATTTTTTACGGCGTTTGGGGGCAGATGGTTTCAATTTGGGGGTGTGCAGGGAATATGCAACACTTGCAGTTGAAGACGGTGTTTGAGGGGAAGGGGCAACAAAACTTGTGGGGGAAGGTAGTCCAGTTAAGGGAATTAAACTTGGAACACTTGTAGGAGAGGAAATCTGTTCAGTTACATTAGTTGTAATGGCATGTCGCCGTAGGCTTGTGTGCCTGGACCGACTTTGGCCCAATGCCCGCCTTGATTGATTTCGCCTTGAAGTAGGGGCAAATATGGAATGTAGGTCCCCCGTCTGCTGGTATGGCTGCTGCTGCTGAGGTGGCGGCTGCTGCTGCAGAGGTTGCGGCTGCTGCTGAGGTGGCGGCTGCTGCTGAGGTGGCGGCTGCTGCTGAGGTGGCAGCTGCTGCTGAGGTGGTTGCTGCTGCTGCTGAGGTGGCGGCTGCTGCTGAGGTGGTTGCTGCTGCTGCTGAGGTGGCGGCTGCTGCTGAGGTGGCTGCTGCTGCTGAGGTGGCGGCTGCTGCTGAGGTGGCTGCTGCTGCTGAGGTGGCGTCTGCTGAGTTGGCTGCTGCTGCTGAGGTGGCTGATGCTGCTCTTCTTGTTCAGTGCTCGTCCTTGCAGGAGGACTGGTGGCGGCAGTGATGGCCCAGGTTTGCAGAGTGGTGGTGGCAGGGCTACTACATGTTGTTGTAGCGGCAGGGCTGTTCCATGTTTGCCTAGTGGTGGCTGAGCTCCACGCATGCATGGGATTGGCGGTGGTGCTCCAGACAGGAGCAGCGCTTGCCATGGTGGTGTCGGTGAAGTGACCAGCTGCACTCAGACTTGTGGTGGTGTAACGGTGGGTGTCCAGCCTTTGAAGAGAGGTGTCCGTGCAGTGGTATGCAGCACAAGTCGGTAGTGAGGTGAAGCGAGTCAATGGTGGCACAGGTGGAAAGGACACCACTGACTGCTGACCGTACCGATTATGCTGCATAGCCTGCAAGAAAGCATTGTTGCAGGCCTGCAGCACATTCAGCTGTTGATCAGGACTAAGGTGTTCCGCCATGCCCTTTTCAATCTTACTAAAAAAATGGTGTGCTGGTCTGTTGAGGTCGGCCTCCAGACGGTCAAGGCGCTGTTCTACAGAATTGAAGCGGTGTTCAAAGTGGTTAAAACCACGTTCCATCAGTGCAAAACCGCTTTCAACTCTGTCGGACAGTGACTTGAGGCTGGAATTAAATGTCTCGCTCAAATGCATAAACTCGGGCAAGACATTCCTTTCCAAGGCCCTCTGCCGCTGGCGGGTAGTGCCCGCATAACCAGTGGCAGAGACCTGGGACAGGGGAACACCTGATGGCCCAGCTTCCTGGTCACCAGCTGTGTGTGTGTGGGACCTGCAAGGTGCTTCCTGGCTGTCGGATGGCTGGGACGGGTCAGAGGACGTCCGACGAAGGACCGCTCCAGGGCCAGGTTGCAGGGTGCTGCTCCAGGTGCTGTGGAAGAAAGGAAAATCATTACTACCATGCCTTTACAAGAAGCATCAGCTGTGGATTAGAAAAACACAGATTAATAAAAATAAAAACCCAAAATGTATAATACTTACGATCTTGTGGCAAGGACCGGTCGTAGGAACTGCAACGCGTGATAGTGACGGTATCTAGTTCTGGTCCTTGACGCAGATCCACTGCGAACCTGGCCCTCAGCACGAACATCACTGTTGAAGCGGTCCTTGATCGAACGCCAACGTGTTCGGACTTTGTCCACTGTTGATAAAAAAAAACAGTGCCGTCAAGTACAACAGTCACTGCTTCACAATTTAGCAATACAATACTCAAAGCAGTCACTGTAGACCACGATGACACTGTTGGGTTTCCTGCTAGAATACGCCTAGCACGAAACCCAACAGTGCCGTCAAGGACAACAGTCACTGCGGCACAATGTAGCAATACAATACTCAAAGCAGTCACTGTAGACCCCGATGACACTGTTGGGTTTCCTGCTAGAATACGCCTAGCACGAAACCCAACAGTGCCGTCAAGGACAACAGTCACTGCGGCACAATGTAGCAATACAATACTCAAAGCAGTCACTGTAGACCCCGATGACACTGTTGGGTTTCCTGCTAGAATACGCCTAGCACGAAACCCAACAGTGCCGTCAAGGACAACAGTCACTGCGGCACAATGTAGCAATACAATACTCAAAGCAGTCACTGTAGACCACGATGACACTGTTGGGTTTCCTGCTAGAATACGCCTAGCACGAAACCCAACAGTGCCGTCAAGGACAACAGTCACTGCGGCACAATACAGAGCAGGGAAATACTCACTAAACGCCTTTTTGGCGGATGCTGTGGCGCTGTCCCAGCCATCCATCAACGCTGCGGCCACCTCATTCCATAGCCGCCGTGTCACCACATTGTCCTTGTACAGCCGGTCACGGCTGTCCCACAACGGCGAACGCTCCTGGACCAGGCTGATGAGCTGCTCATTATCCAGGTAGACGTCTTCATCCCGTTGTGGAACCTAGACAAAACACATTCATTAGAATAATCAAATTTAAATTGACTAAAAAGTTACAAAAAAAGAAAAAAAAAAAAGAGTAAAAATAGAAGATAAAAAAAAAAAAAAAACATTACAAATCATTTGATACTTACATTACGTATCACCACCGGGACTTGGCTTCGCTGCTCCTGCTGTTCGCCCTCACTATTCCCGTCCGCAGATGATGATGACGATGTCTGAAAGTTGAAAAAAACGTAAGAGATTTGGAGAAGCAGCAGATATACTTACCAGATGCACGAAAATAATCACCTCACGGTCTGCTTGCGCCAATTCCTGCCGCGATGGGGAATACTCCGATTCTGAAGACATACTGCATGTAAAAATAATAAAAATCATTAGTACATACATAATTTAAAAGGACAGGCATATAATGTAATATACTCACATTCTTCGCTGATATAATGTGTTCTTGGTTGAATGTCTGCTCTTCAATCTGTCTAGTGTAGTAGTGGCAGAGTTTTGGCAGGCACCTCCTTTATATAGCCTTTTTTTTTTGGACTTTAGAAGATTCTAACTAGGATAAAAAGTGGACACCACCCAAAAAACGCTGCGCTAAAAAAGCGCATACCTGCGCATGCCAGTGCGCACGTATGCGCATCCATAGGCTATAATGGCCATTTTTAGCGCAAAACGTGCGCATACGTGCGCATGCGATTTTTTCAAGGGCCAAAAAATGCAACATGCAGCGTCTGGAAAATACCATCGCACAACCCAAAAAAACGCAGCGCATGAAAATCGCATACATGCGCTTACAAGTGCGCAGGTATGCGCACCCATGTTAAATATAGGGGAAAAATCGCATGCGCACGTATGCGTTTTTTTCCAGCGCTAAAAAACGCAAATGTGAAACCAGCCTTAGCCCTCTTTTTTTGCAAGCTAAATTCCCAGATCCTGTAACCGTTCTGGAGCGCCCGGCGGCGTGAGGGCATGAGACAGAGCGCGCGTGGTGCAGGACCGTGGGGTACTCGGTACCGGGCCCGTCGACTTCAACAGGGGACGGTGTCACGGCGGCGGCGACCCGGTCCTTGGCCCTGGGGCGTCCATTAAATAAAATGATGAAAGGGGAAGGGGAAAAGTTGTTGCTGGTGTTGTTAGATGTGGTAGAAATGAAGATAAGGTTTATAGATGATTAAATACGTGACGCCACCTGTGGTATTCTGGTCAGAGGTGACCAGCGCTGCGGTGTTGTTCCCCTGAGACTGTTGGTGTGTCGCAGCTGAGGTGAAAATGGCTCTCCACAGGTAGAGCAATAGTCCCAGGGCAAAGATGTTAGATTAATAGTTAAGATGGTTGTGAACGTTGGGGTGCAGAGAAATGCGAGAAGGACACAGAGAGGTGCAGTTTCTTTATCTTTTACTGGTAATTGGTTGCAATCCGGAGTACCACATACAGGTGATGGAATGAGTCTGGCTCGCCTGGAGGCATTCAGGGTATCCACCTTGCCAGGTGGGGGTTTAGGACCTTCCTTCTGCGCTTTTTGTGTGGGTCTCTGCTGTTTGTAACTAAGCTGAGACCCTCAATTGCGTGATGATTTCACTAACCTGTACGGCTGTCAGCATGAGCCTATTCCACGGGTACTGTCCTTTTGACCGTCAGCCCCGGGCTCCTTATCCACTGCCGTGCCCTCAGGTGTTCAATGTCGCACAGGAATTTACAATCCCCTGTACTTTCGGTCAGGACATACAGCTCCTGACCACCAAGGACTCTGACGTCCCTTTTCTCTCTATTAGCGCTTCGCTCTGGGGTCTGCAATAGGCAGTTTTTAGCTTCCCCAGAGCCTCTCTGTCTTGAACTGACTGGATCTTCCAGAAAGATCTTTTTTACCTCACGTTTAACTGTCCCGTCATTTTCTCTCAGCTCACAGCTGCTCTCGTTTTCATGACAACTCCCTTTGCTTTCTCTCAGCTCACTATGTGCTGACTCACTTAGGCTACTTTCACACATCAGGTTTTCGGCGTCAGGCGCGATCCGGCGTCGTGCCGGAATGCCGGATCCGGCAAATGTTTTGTAAAACCTGATGTGCCGGATCCGGTTTTCTGCCGGATCCGTCTTGTTCTTGACAGACAAAACCGGATCCGTCTCATCCGGTTCATCCGTTTTTCTATCCGTTTTTTCGACGGATTACGCCGGATCCGGTTTTTAAAATTGACCCTTGTGGCCCCTCAAGGCAGAGTACACTGGCAGGATGACAGAGTGTGAAAGATTTGTGCCCTAACCAAACTTGTGTACCTTCTGGACCAACAGTATATACCTTTGCCAACCAAACTTGGCTATCTTGTCATGGTCTTACTATTTTTAGCTTTAGGCCACAGGTGTGTACCTGGTTGTGTTTTATGCAAAGTATTTCAACTTTTAACAAAAGTTGTGTACATTATTAGGAAATCACCAACAATAAACACAACTTTTTAGGTGAAATACTTTGCTTCAAACACAACCAGGAACACAACTGTGGCAAAAAGCTAAAATTTACCCACAGTTATATACCTGGTTTTGAATACCTTTTTACCTTTGAAATACCCTGTATTTAACCTTTTTTTTAAACATAGTTCGCCGCAGAAAGAAAAGACAGACAACCATTGTGAAACGATAATTTAACTTTTATTTAATTTTTTTTTTTTTTTTTTTTTAATTTTTTAAAGTGCAAAAAACTTTTTTAATAAAGGTTTTAAACCCAATGGGCATTTTTATTAAAAAACACACATTACAATTCTGTGTATTGTGGGGTGGAAATACTGCTGGAGGGGCTGCGGGACACTTCGACACTGGGTGTGTGGAGAGAGGACTGGGATCGTGGTGGGGAAGGAACAGTTAGAGGTGAAGGTGTGGAAAAAACTACAGAATGGGTGGACATGTGGGAAGCAGAAGAGGTGGTGGGTGGTGGAGTGGAGGGTTGGGCAGGGACTGTAGGAGCAGATGATGTTGATGGAAAGTTGTATGGGGAAGGAGTTTGGTACGGGGAAGGAGTTTGGTACGGGGAAGGAGTTTGGTACGGGGCAGGTTGCTGGAAGTGGGGAGATGACTGGTACTGGGGAGGTTGCTGGTACTGGGGAGGTTGCTGGTACTGGGCAGGTTGCTGGTATGTAGTAGGAGGGGGAGGATGAAAAGTGGCTGGAGGGGGTGCAGATGTAATAGGAGGGGGAGGATGGAAAGTGGCTGGAGGGGGTGCAGGTGGAGGAACTACAGTGGTGGGAGGTGGAGGTTGGGAGGTAACCTGCTGTAGAGCACCGTGGCACGAATGCATTACATGCATCTGCTGGGCAGGAGAGAGCGTTTCCATGCGCTCCACAACAGACCTGAAAAAGGTGTGGTTTGGCGAAGATCTTGCTTCTGAATGCATGGTTTGCAGAAGTGTCTTCACCTCCAGAATGCTGGAGTTGATCTGCTGAAAGCCTGCGGAGATTTGCTCTGACAAGACTTTGAGACAGTTCTGGAAAGATGCATTCAGATGCAATAACTCTTGCGCATAACTCTTTTCCTGACCCCTCTGCCGCTGCCGCCCAGTACCCGCAGGTGTACTAGAGGCGGCAGGGGCAGAAGGGTGGGGTAAAGGGAAAGCGATCTCCTCACCAGCAGCTTCATGTAATGTAGGCGGCCACGATGCTCCTGTGCTGGTGGATGGGACAGATGGGTCGAATGTGTGGGAAGGCAGGGAAGGTGCAGATGTACCGGGGCGGTCGAAGTGTCCCTCGGTGCCGGTCTCCTCAGGGATCGCCTCAGAAGGGTCCAATCGTGCAGGCTCCCGAGTGCTGCTCACCGTGCTGTGGAATAAAGAGAAAAAAAAACAATTAAAATACTGACATGGTATGGCCCTGGCTGAAAAAAAAAAGTTACATCTTTTTCACATGTGGTGTGTAATATTTACCTTCTGGTGAGCATTGTTTCCCGGAGGAACGACAGGGCTTGTGCGTACTTGTACTTGCTCCTGCGTCCTCCAGATCCACTCGGGGCCCGCATCTCTTTATTGAACTCCTTCTTGAAACGATCCCTCACAGACCGCCACCGATTCACAATTCTGTTCCCTGAAACGAGAAAGGAGTGGTTAGTATACAACATCAGTGTTTCACAAACTCCAGTCCTCATGGTCCCCAGGGGTCATGTTTTCAGGATTTCAATAGTAAATAGAAATCCTGAACACATGATCCGTGGGGACCACGAGGACTGGAGTTCGGGAAACACTGGTTTACATCAAGCAACCGTTACTGTATATACTTACGCTCTTTAATCTGGTCCCGAGCTTCGAGGTCCTCCCAGCGGCCCACAAGGAGAGAACAGATTTCCTCCCAGAGTCGTCGGGTAATGATCAGGTCAGCGTGGCGGCGGTCAGCCATATTCCAGAGCGGCTCCCTTTCTCTGACGAGATCGATGAGGCGGTCCACATCAATCCCTCCATCCTCACTGTCAGAGTCGGGAGCACGCTGTGAAGGCTGTTAAAGAAAAAGACAAAAATAACATAATTAGCCTCCACAAAAGAAATGAAATAAAAAGTGCAAAAAAACAAAGCAAAAATATTTATACTTACACGCTGGTGACCGCCGCGTTGCTGTCGCCGACGACCCTGGGAGGCACTGCGAGGACCTCTTGGCCGAGCACCAGATTGGGAAGACTAGAGAAGAAAACAAAAAATGTTATGAGTTTGGATGTAGGCATTTGTTTGCTGTGTGTGGTCTGCAGAACATTGTTTTCTATGTGTTGTGTGTAGTGTGATGTTGTGTTTCTGCGTTTGATGCAAAAAACTTACGAATTGTGAGCCCACTCCAAGCGTCTGTCCACCCCTTCCTTCTTCTTCTGGGAGCTCCTCTTCATCTTGTGATTCCTGTTTTGAAATAAAAGGCAATGAATAGACATATATTACAGAGATGATGGATTTTGGAAATAAAAACTTACCGTCAAACGCTGACGATGCGAGGGAGGGCTCCCAGAAGAAGATGTGCTGTCCTGTTGATGGCCAGACTCCATGGCTGTGGGTATTGCTGCTGCCAGTGATGCCATTTCTGCTGCTGCTGCTGCTGCTGCTGCATCTCTTTGGCGGCTGTTGAATAAAGAGAAACAAAGGGCCAATGAATATCTTGATATTCCATGGCCCTAGTTTGGAGGAATGGGGGATTTGATAATTACCGTCTCTCATCTGCTTCTGGACTCCCCTCCCGTTCAGCATGCTGCTCCATTTGGGGTGGTGCTGATGGTGCTGCTGCTGCATCTCTTTGGCGGCTGTTGAATAAAGAGAAACAAAGGGCCAATGAATATCTTGATATTCCATGGCCCTAGTTTGGAGGAATGGGGGATTTGATAATTACCATCTCTCATCTGCTTCTGGACTCCCCTCCCGTTCAGCATGCTGCTCCATTTGGGGTGTTGCTGATGGTGCTGCTGCTGCAGATGTCTGCTGCCTTCTCCTGCGCCTGGTTGCTGTCTTGGGTGGCATGTTGGGTGTGGCTGAGGGTCCCATTGTCTTGCTTATATATCTCCTGTGGGCAGAGCTACTGAGCATGCTCAGACCAAAAAAACCGGATCCGGCGAATTGCGGCGCTCATAGGCTTTCATTGTGTGAAAAAGCCGGACGCGCCGGATCCGGCGTGTCCGGCTTTTTCGCCGGAGACAAAAAACGTTACAGTAGACGTTTTTTCCAGACGCCGGATCGCGACACATTGCGACACATTGCCGGATCCGGTGAAAACCGGATGAAACGCATGGCCATCCGGCGCGATCCGGCGCAAATGCAAGTCAATGGGGGGGAAACCGGATCCGGCATTGCATTTCGCCGGATCCGGTTTCTGTCAAAAGCGCCGGATCGCGCCTGACGGCGAAAACCTGATGTGTGAAAGAGGCCTAACCCATCTGCTGGCCAGAATTTATAAAGCAGCTCCCCTTTCTGACCATCAGCTGGTATTGTAATGTAATCTGTTACCTGGCATGGGGGCCCCCCTCCTGCCTCCAAGCATGACTTCACCTCATAGAGGGAGGCAATGTCATTGAGACAACCGGACTCTGGGGTGTCACAGTTCTTCATAGGACATACTTTGCAGTCTGCTCAGTTCTTAATCATCAATCCAATTCTCCCACAAGAAACTATAGGACCTCATTGCATGCAAGTTCTTACAATAAAAACAAAAGCAATTCCCTGAATGGGACATTCTGGCTGTGTGCAAATGTTGTGTTTTTTTGCATTTTTGCTGCATTTTTCCGCTGCAGAATCGCCGTGAAAATGCAAAGAAAACGCATCCCATGCAATCCTATGGGGTTCCGCAATGCTGTACTAATGCTGCAGATTTTTCCGCTGCAGAATCACAGAGCGGAAAAATACGCAGCATACTCATTCTTTTTGCGGAATAGTGGTGATTCCGCACCCATAGAAATGCATTGATCCGCTTACTTTCCACATGTGGCTATGCCCACCATGCGCAAAGTAAGCGGATCATGTGGTGATGGTACCCCGGGCCTGGAGGAGAGAAGACTCTCCTCCAGGCCCTGGGCTCCATAATCCTGTAAAAAATTGAATAAAAATAAAAAATAAAGATATAATCACCATCCGGCGGCCCCGAAGTCCTTCCTTCCTCTCACCACGCTCCCGGCATCTTCCGGTCCCAGTAATATTTTGCGCGAATGTCCTCTGATGATGTTGCGCTCTCGTGAGCGTGATGTCATCTCAGGTCTTTCGTGCAAAGCATTACTGGGACTGGAAGATGCCGGGAGCACTGCAGAGCAGGTCTGGGGCTGTTGGAAGGTGAGAATAACAATATTTTTGATTTTTTTTATTATTTTTAACATCCTATCTATCACATTTCAAAGCGATGCTTGAAATCTCTTGGAATGCGCAAGCATTCCACAAGCTAAAAATGCTTGCAAAACGGCTTCTTTTTCGTGTGAAAAACCCATGCGAACTCGCATGCGTTTTCGCCGCGGCGGGAGTTGGGGACATGTTGCGGAAATTTCGGCAGCATTTCTGCACGTGTGCACATAGCCTTAATCTAAAAGGCATCACAGATGAAAAGGTGTTTGAGTGATTGTTCATCAGTATTTTTACATCTATGTTGCCTCTTTTTATCATGGGGGAATTTTTAATTGTGTAATACATTATTAATTTGGTTAGGTATTGGTAAATATGGCTTTTTTTATTTTTTTACTTTTATTTTGAGTTAATTGAAGAAAATAAAACATTACATAATTTCTATTTATCCTAGTTGGTATATTTATTACAGTAAGTAATTATTTGATTGTAATTCTCAGGCTGTTAAGAAAACAGGAATACCAAATATGTTCATGTTAATTTTAGGTTTGATGTTTATTTAAAAAAGTGTATAAAAACTGTGATCATAATATTTTTTGGTGTTGTCTTTTTGTAATAACTTGTTGCAAAAAAAAATCTCTGAATTTTACTTCTCAGCTTTTATTTACCCATAATTTCCTTGGTTATAGAGGTGTGCATTATGCAGGTAAAAAAGAGGGATACCATTTAGATGTTTAGGCAGAGAAAATTTTCTTGCACATAGCAGTGCAGCATCTAGCTTACTTCTAGAATTTCGGTCTTCCAGGTTGTTTCTGGATGCCGTATATACTCGAGTATAAGCCGACCCATGTATAAGCCAAGGCACCTAATTTTACCACTAAAAACTGCATTGCCCCCTCATCCCTATCCTGGTATGCATGGCCTCCTAATCCTTATCCTCTTATGCATGGTCCCCTCATCCCTATCCTTGTATGCATGGCCCCCTCATCCCTATACTGGTATGCATAGTCCCCTCATCCTTATCCTGATATGCATGACCCTCTCATCCCTATACTGGTATGCATGGCCCCCTCATCCCTATACTTGTATGCATGGCCCCCTCATCCCTATCCTTGTATGCATTGCCCCCTCATCCCTATACTGGTATGCATGGCTCCTCATACCTATCCTTGTATGCATGGCTCCGCATCCCTATCCTTGTATGCATTATGCATGGCCCCATTACAAAAACCCTAAAAAAAATCCATCCTACTTACAGTCCCTGCACTCCCTTACAGCGCCTTATTCCAGTGCTGCAGCGGCTGGGCAATCACCTGTGCCTGCTACTTAAGGGAATTAATATTCACTGCCCTCCACTCCCATGTACATGGAAGGCAGTAAATATTCATTCCATTAAGTAGTGGGCACACAGGATTGCCCGGCCACTGCAGGAAGTCGGCTGCTGCGTCTACTGTGCCCGCTATTAAAGCGCAGTGCAATGATTATTCATTTCTCTTCAGCAGCAGGCACAGGTTTTAGCTGCAGCAGCCGGCTCCTGCCTCCTGTGACCCGATGCTCCACCGCTGCTGCTCCCCCTCTGTCTTCTGGGACTCTCACTTGAGCATAAGCCGAGGGGGGCTTTTTCAGAACAAAAAAAATGTGATGTAAAACTCGGCTTATACTTGAGTATATACAGTAATACTTAAAAAAATAAATATTTAAAAGAAGATATTGAACATATTCAGATCCCTCTAGTATACATGGAGAGATAAATTCAGATACCGGGATGGCCCGTCTTCCCTGAATACAGGTGATGGTGAGCACAGTATATGAATATGCTGCTTCCCCCATGCAGCTATACTGTCTGCACATGCCATACATCTGCCAAAGCATTTCAATATTATTCAGCTTGGTGTTACCATTTGCCTTGTGAATGGAGTTTCATACACTATAACATTGTCAGTACTTTCTTGACAGTACAGGGCCAAACCCAGGGGCATAACAATTGCAGTCACAGAGGGTTTGACCGCTACCAGGCCCCTGTGACAGGGTGCCTGCTTATGTAAGGAGATGGCTGGTCCTGGAGGGGCGTGGCTTGTGTCTGGAACATGTAGGACGCAGGTTCAGGGAGCTCTGAGGAAAACCTCCCAACCCGACTTACAAATCTACCGAAATCAGTCAACCAGCCTTTAAAACCTAATGAGACAGGCTCCTCTCGGCAGGAAGACTATTTTGGTGCCAAAAACAGCCACCAGTCCCACCAGAAGGGAAATTACACTTTGAGGCCTACCCTACTAAGCATCACCTTGCGGCCCGGGACTTACTTGGGTCGGCGGCCCAGATTGTTGGAGCCGGGGATTCTTCTCTCAAGAGCCTTGTCCCTGCTCAGATAACACTCGAAACCCCACTCCGGGTGACTTTGCGGGGTCCATCTGACTGCTGGTGAGATGCTAGTCAGTGCGCCCTGCCAGGCCTCTGCGGCCTGAGACCTGGACAGATTTGGCTGGTGGCGTCCTTCCAGGCGGTGAGAGTCAACAACGCATGCAGCAGGGAACCCAGACACCTGGATACCGTGAGTGGAATCTCCCGTGCCGTCCCTACAGTTTACCGCCCCTCCGCTCCTTCCCTCCCTCCTGCAACCAAGTGACCCGAGGTGCCGCGCCGCTTCAGACACCCGGGAACAGAGAGAGGGACGAGACGCCAGACCTGCGGCCAAGATAACATCAGATATCCAGACTTGAAACGCAGCAGGGACTTCAGCATCGCTGGTAGTGATCCGGTAACTGCAGAAAGTCATACCCCACTGCCGTCAGGGTTGAGCTGAAGACAGCCGCCGGCGATACCAGCAGTATAACTTCCACGACACTCGCCCACCCTTAAGGTCAGAAGACAGCGGCTCCACTCTGTAATATGTGCCTCAATCGGCCCCATATACCACACATAGCATCTCTGGAAAGTGACAGGAGCAGACGCCCTGGTCTGACGGTCGTGGCTGACGGCTTGCTGAAGCTCCGGTACTCGGTGTCAGTCAATCCTTACTGTTATATAAATAGAACAGCGGGAGGACGGACCATGCCATTGCTGAATAATTTAACAAGCTCAGTATACTTGAAACTACACACAGTGAACCAGGAGTTCTGCGCCTACCCCTCACCCCTTCCTGGGTTCTGTTCATACAAAAGGGCCATAAGGAAAATCCATAAATCCTGGAGGAAACTAAATAAAGTTTTAATTTAGTTCTATCTGTTCCTATTAATAAAAACAGGAACGCAGGGAAACTTGCTGAGCTAGACTGTTCCCAACCTCCCTCAACCTCTTCCCCTCCTATTATTAAGAAAACATTAATTCTATCAGTGGAAGATACCTACCCATTCGTATCTGTTACTTTACATATATCCCACTGTAATAACCTCTGCGAGCTTGACTCAAGATGAGCAACCAAAAAACAAAAGAGAAAAATGCCCTACCTAAATCTCAGAATACTAGAAGTTCTGAGAGATCATTTGGTTATCATTGGCAATCAAGGGATCAAATGGATACCATTAGTCCGGTCAAATCACGATCTCCACTGAGAAATAGTCCTCGCTCATTTGATTCACATAAAGATTCACAACACTCTTCTAAAAATAACGCGCGAACAAAAATACCAGGAAAGACATCTTCTCCAGACAAAATGGACTCTACCCCAAACAACAAAAGGAGAACCCCAGGGTCCTGGGGTGAAAAATTCGATTGTTCTAGGGAAAACTCTGAAGTTGAAGACAACGATGATGGTTCCACAGACACTTCCCCAAATATAAGTCCCGCCAAAAATAAAATAAAAACAGGCACACTCGGACCCACCAGGGGATCAGACACCCTGAACCATCCACACACAATATTCAATTCAACAGAAACCAATCCTGATTTTGAAGTCATCATGACCAACTTGCTAAAAAAACACAGCATCGAGATGGATGTCAAACTGGAAAAACAGAGCAGAATGATCAAAGCTGACATCGACATGTCCTTTCAAAAATATTTTGATAAGATAGATAAACAACTATCCAACCATGAAGAAAGGATTTACAAACTAGAATGGAGGTCTTCAATTACTTACGACGAGCTAGACTGCCTGTCATCAGATGTCCACAAACTTAGAATGAAATTGGCGGATCTCGAGGATAGGGGACGCCGCAATAATATAAAAATCCGAGGAATTCCCGAAAGCATTGCTCAAGACGACTTGACAAGCCACATTCAAGATATCTTCCGCCAATCCTTGCCAGAACTGAGTGAGCCAGACTTAGCCATTGATAGAGCCCACATGCTTCCAAGACCACCAAAGATTCCTCCACATTTACCAAGAGAAACTATCCTCAGGATACATTTTTTTAAAACAAAGGAGAAGATTATGAATTACCTAAAAACCCACGGAACCTTCCCAGAACCTCATAAGGACTTAAAAGTGTTCCCGGATTTCTCCAAAGATACTCTCGAGGCAAGGAAGTCCTTCGGCAAAATTACTGCAGCCCTTCGCGACAGAAATATTCCTTATAAGTGGGGCTACCCTACAAAACTACTGGTCCTTCACAAAGGGAGAACAATTCCAATATTTCATCTGGATGTCGGAATCGATTTCATCAAATCGCTGAATGGAGCTTCGCCTCACAATGGCAAATGAGCCTAAACTTAAACTTGTTCCTCTACCTTATTGGCAGGCTCTTTGATCACCACCACAGTTTTGAGGTTTTTCCTCATATTCCCATTGGCACGGAATACCCCCAGTTGTAAGAGGCAGTCCTCTTAAAGTGGACTTCCTGAACAGTTTCTTCTTTTTGTAGCGTTTAATGCTTAGTTCCATATTCACTTGCTGAAACTTGACACTTTCTTAATTCTTAATTCTATCATCCATATTTCTTCATAACTGTTTATATTTTTAGGTTTACCTTGAAGGTTTTAGGCTTTTTGTAGGCCTTGACGAGTTACAGTGCTTGTATAACTTAACATATCCCACTAGCTAACTCAGTACGCATACCAACTTATTAATATGAGTCTTACACTTGTTTCTTACAATATTAGGGGCTTGAACAGCCCGCAAAAAAGACACACCCTTTGGAGAGAACTTTTGAATGCTAAAGCAGATATAGCCTGTATACAGGAGACAAAATTTCTGGCAGGCAATCATCCCTATTTCACACATCAGAATTTCCCTCGTGTGTTCGAGGCTTGTGGTCCCAAAAAAAGGCAGGAGTAGCGACTATCATCAGTGGATCTACCCCTTTCGAAGCTTTGGAGGAATACAAGGACGAAGGAGGTAGATTCCACATACTAGTGTGCAAAATCAATGATACAGAATGTACTCTAGTAAATGTTTACGCCCCAAACAGAAACCAAACCAGATTTTTGTCCAAACTCATGAGAAAAGTATCAATGGTAAAGAGAGGAACTCTATTGCTGCTAGGGGACTTCAATATCACTCCAGACAGTTCCCTAGACTCTTCCTCCAATAAAAGACCCCCCTCTGATAACTTAAATCTATGGTTGGACAAAAATGAGTTGTTCGACTCCTTCAGGTGTTTAATTCTAAAGAATATACACACTTCTCCACTGTTCATCAATCCGCCTCAAGGACTTAATCATAATGGACATTTTTTTCCCTCACTAAGATCACAAAAGTTTCCATTGGACACAGATCAATTTTGGACCATTCCCCGGTCTTTGGAGAGATATCCCTAGGTCTCCCCTGAAAGAGCCGGTCTGTGGAAATGCAGTTCATATGTACTACACGATCCCATCTTCAAAGCCACTTTGAAAACTGCCATTGACAATTTTTTTGCTGAAAATAAATTGGAAGACACAAATCCAGCCCTAAATTGGTGTGCCCATAAGGCAGTCATCAGGGGCGTTCTCATTGGTAGATCCTCTAAACTGGAAAAGGAAAAAAGGGGAAAGATAGCGAAAATCCAATCTTCCATATGCAAATTAGAGAACTCCCTGTTGGGTCTGACACTCCCTTCCCCTCAAAAGCAGTCAGAACTAACCCAATTAAAACAAGAGCTGAGATCTATCCTCTATTCCCCTTATGAAGCAGCACTGAATTCCTCGAAATATAAATTATACGCTTCTATCAATAAACCGACAAGGGATATGGCAAATCGTATCAGACACAGAAGAATCTATAATAAAATAAACAGAATCAAAACTCTAAACGGCTTCTAAACTCTCTCATCCACAGGAGATAGCAAATGAGTTTGCCAAATATTATAACAAACTCTACAATTTGAAATCTGCCCCCTCTTCACCACTGCTTAATCCTAATGATGTTAACAAATACCTTTCAGAAATAGACCTACCCTCTCTAAACGAAGATGACCTTATAAATATGACAGCGCCATTTACTCCTTTAGAAATAGTTGGAGCTATAAAAGAACTAAATATACACAAATCCCTGGGACCAGATGGGTTCACTAACACCTATTATAAGGCTTTTGGCGATACCCTGTCACAACACTTGGCCGAGACATTCAATTACACTTCAAAAAAAGGTTATTTCCCCCCGGAGATGCTAGAGGCGGCAATTACGCTTATTGCAAAACAAAAAGGTGACCCCGAATCTTTAGACAATTTCCGTCCTATATCATTATTAAAATACATATGTCAAATTATTCTCAAAAATTTTGGCCAACAGGCTTAGTCCTCTATTGCCAAAACTAATAAAAAACAACCAAATGGGCTTTACGAAGGGGAGACAACCGGCCGATGCCACCAGGAGGATAATTGGTTCTATTAAATTGGCTAATATGTCAAAAACACCGACAGTTCTGATATCAGTAGATGCGGAGAAAGCGTTTGACCGCTTGAACTGGTGTTATTTAAAATATACTCTAAAAAAAATTTGGCTTCAATGAAGATCTGACCACTACCTTTATGGCTCTTTATTCAGGCCCTAAGGCAAAAATTATATGCAACAACCATATTTCAGAAACCTTTGCGGTCTCCAATGGAACTTGGCAAGGTTATCCCCTTTCCCCCTTATTATTCAACATGGCCATGGAACCTTTAGCAGAACATTTACGGCAAAATACTAATATAACAGGTCTTAACACCCATACCCGCCAGCATAAATTAAGCTTATTTGCTGATGATTTAATACTCACTCTCACAATGCCATAGTTCTCCACTCCTGAAGCCCTCAGAGAAATTGATAGATTTTCAACTCTCTCCAACTTCAAAATAAATCATCAAAAATCAAACATTCTTCCACTTCATGTTTAAAATGAACAAATCACAATCATTAAATCTGTAACCACATTGAATTGGTGCGAAAAGGAGTTCACCTATTTAGGTGTAATCATCAATAAAGACCTATCGGAAACAATCAAATCCAACACTAAAAAAATAGAGGAATTAATACTTAAAGACAGCAGAACCTTCAAAGACAAATATTTGACCTGGTGGGGGAGGAATCTGGCAGTAAAATCATTTACTTTGCCAAAAATTTTATGCATTCTGAGATGTTTACCTCTGCCCATTCCCACCATATCTCTCACGAGCATTCAGTCGCAAATAAACTCAATAATTTGGGGAAATAAAAGATCAAGGACTGACACCAGGTCCTTATATAAGAAAAAATCCCATGGGGGAATTAGCTTTCCCAACCTCAATGCACATTTGTCTTGGCTTTCTAACTCTTTTGATCCAGCTTGGCTTGACCTCGAAACTGCAATTAATAATACCAAACCCTTCAAATTTTTAGTACTGGACAATATAATCCGTAGACACCAGATCCAACAAAAATATCCTGTCTTTCAAGCAATAACTACTGCCTGGCAAAAAATCTCAAAACCAGCTAATAATATTTTAAAGACAAAAACCTTGCAAAAAATCCCTCTATCCTTATCATATACATTAATTGGTCATACAATCCCCCCTATTTGGACAGATTTGAATATCAACAAGTTAGAAGATATCTTCAACGGAAAAGACTTCGTAAGCTTCAGCTCTCTCAAAAGTAAATACAACATCCCTTCGTCATTGTTTATGGATTTCCTGATTTTAAAAAACAACTTAAAGCTGTTTTTGAATAAGAAACCCACCCTCTCTGAGACCTCTTTGAAACTGTTATGTAACCACGACCATCCAAGATTTTGGAGCCATGGCTTCTTATATGACAGTTTCAATTGCGACTCAACTTTGAAAAAAGCCCCTTATATGCTCAACTGGAAATTAACACTCAATCGCACAATTTTCCACAGAAGAATGGGAAGATTCCCTTTCTCTAACCTACAAATCCACCCTATCCATGTCATTACAGGAGGCGCACTATACGGTATCCTCTCGCTGGTACTATACCCCGGCCAGAATGACCCACTTTGGCTCGTCAAACTCAGCTCAGTGTTGGAGAAATTGTGGGTAAAAAGGAGACATACTTCACATATTTTGGAGTTGCCCAATAGCACACTCCTTCTGGACTCAGGTTTCCTCTGTTCTAAGTAAACTTGCCGGCACTACTAGGACTTTAAGCCCACAATCTGCACTTCTTTCCTTAGACATAGAAGGATGGGAACCCCCTTTAAGACCACTATTTTTACACATCTGCATGGTAGCAAAAACTCTATTGCATACCATTGGAAAGGGCTTACACTTCCTAACTCAAATGATATTGTACAATTAGTTTCTCGCCACCGCTCCCATGAATTAAAGTTTGCGCTGTCTAACAATCACTTGAAATCATTTTATAATAAATGGCAAAAATGGGACCAAGCCTTCCCACCCCCCATCGCTTAAACTTTATCGTACTAGGTTTTAGACCTATTTATTTACTAGATTAAAGTCTCTCCAAAGACACGTTAGTGCCATATTGCAACATCTATCTTATTACACCGCTATTCAATCTAAACCCTATAATGTTCTACAGATTCGCTGCTGTGTATTATTTTGTAATATTATTATTACTATTCTCTTCACTGTGGCTCATTACGTAATGTTTTTGTCTTTACCCTTGTATTACAATTTAGACTATAATGTTAAATATGTTCAATATTCAAGGGTTGCATCCCTTGTCAACTGATGCATATTCCCTAATTCCCTAATATCCTTTGTTCCCTTCCCCCCTCCCCACCCCTTCCTCCTTCCTTCCCGCATACCTCCCCTGTTTACAGTTTAAAACAATAAAATCTTTGGAAAAGAGATGGCTGGTCCCCTCAGTTGCGCCCTCTCCTCCTTCCATATAACCTCCCCTGCACTTAGTATAAATGTATTTGTTGTTGTAAAGTAATGTAATGTATGTCCTGTATTTGCTATGTATTGAGTGTTGTTCCCTTTAAATGTTACTGTGTCCCTTCTATTTGCTGCTGTCTAGATAGGAACAGCAATAGTTAAGAATATGGGCAGGGCTAGCAGCCACAAGGTGGAAGGAAGCTGCGTGTGACTCTGGCCTAGGCAGATGTGCTTGTCAGATGGGACTCTGCCACACACCCCAGACGGGAGAGGTCTGTTGCCCTAGACTCAAAGGACTCAAGGGACTCAAGAGGGGTCCCAAGGACACAGAGGACTGAAGATCACAACATGGGCCCTAAGACTCTGGAAGGACCCCTTCTTCTGAAGGGGTAATCCCGGCGTGTAGGCTAATGTTTATCTGTGGCTGCTACAGCTGCTGTGGGTGCAGCTGCTGAGCGTGTCAGGGAAAGATCAGGAATCCAGTGCTGTATTCTTCTATTATTCTACTCCATCCCTGTTTATTAAAAGTTACAGTATTTTCCCTGTTGGATATGAGCTGCCTTTCAGGAGTATTAATCGCCTGGACTGCTGTGACTAGAACAGAGCTGGTAATCTGTGGGAAAGAACTGTGTTGGGTCCGTCTGTTTATGTGCAAGGGACCGGGGGTGCTCACTGATAGTGTGCTCAGTGGAATTTGCCTGTGCACTGTACCTTTAAATAACCCAGCCACCACTACCCCCCAGTGTCCTTGTTACACTTACGCCAGTGCATATTTCAGCTGAATGTGCATCTGAGAATACACATTCAGATGAAAAGCAATGCAGTGCAGGGACCCAGCGGGTCCCTGCACTGCAGTACAAGCTGCAGGACAATCAGAGGCCGGTTACTTACATTGACGTGCAAGTCACTGGTGACACATGGCAGCGACTTAATGCGCTGCTAGTCTCTTGCACCCTGAGGTTAGCTGCTGGCTTCTGTGCCGGCTACAGAAAAGGATGCTGCACTGTGAGGTAGCATAGAAGGTGAGTAAAATCATTTATTTCTTCTATGTATTAAAGAACAGTGGCAGAACGGGGGACATTTATACCAGGAGTGGAGACATTTATACCAGGATGGGAGACCTATATGGAGACCTATATACCATTACAGGGCCAGGGTGGGAGACATATATACGAGGATTGGGGACATACCGTGTATCATGATGGGGGGCATATATACCATAATGGGGTAACATATATAACAAGATGGGTGACATATATATTCCAGGATGGACCCAGGATGTGGAACATTTGGTGAATTAAGACTTATTGGCTGGTCCTCTTTAAGTGTAGGTACTATAGTTGTTGCTTAGTGTGTCTATACGGCTGACATAAGGAGTATATTCTATTAACTGTGTGAAATTGATTTTTTTATGGAGGTAAGAAGATTGTGGTTTTAGCCATTTATATTCAGATAGAGAATTACACAATTTCATGGATAGATTGGACTATATTTGGGCTTCATTTAGATGAGCTATCTCTAGCTATGACTAGTTTCCATGGCAAACAAAAAAAAAGTTCATTTTCTGTTTTCAGAAGCTGCGGAGGGATTAAAACATCCCAGTAAAATGATATAAATGCTAAATGATTGCATCCAGCAAATAATATAGAATCACTCCCAATACAATATAATCTGGAGGCCATGCGAGGGTAATGGCCTTTCAGCAGCATGAAAAAACGGCATTTTCAATTTCTAGTTTTAAATGCGAATTTCCAATTTTATTATAAGAAGATTTACAAACATTACTCATTTCTTTCTATAAAACAACATCGCTGAAGCTTACCATCCCATATAGAGGTTTATTTATAGAGCTGGAAACCTCACCGGCATATGTCAACTTTTAGGTTTCTAATATCCTGGCTGGGTTATTGCTGAGATGATGGTGAAAAATACATTTATGTGTAACAGGGTGCAGGAGATGAGAAGGTCACCACGGAACAGACGGACCAACAGTTAGGCTGTGTGCACACGCTGCGGATTTTGCTGCGGTTCCGCAGCAGTTTCTGCTGCGGTGTACAGTACCATGATTCCCTATGGGAATCAAAAACCGCAATGCAGATGGTGCGGAATTTTCCGCGCTGATTATCTGCGGTTTTCAATCCGCAGAAAGAATTGACATGTCAATTCTTTCTGCGGATTCTGATGCGGTTTGCCATCTTCTCCATTGAGGAGATGAAAAACCGCAGGGCAAAACCGCAGAGCAATCCGCAGGTAAAACCGCAGGTCTTTTGACCTGCGGTTTCACCTGCGGATTTTACAAAATCCGCGCGGATGAATCCGCACCTAATCCGCAGCGTGTGCACACAGCCTTAAAGGGAGGTTTATTTACAGGGGATAACACTGACAAGATTAACAGTGTAAATATGAATATACTGAAAACGAGTTAAGCAAACAGACGAAAGGCATGAACAGTATTGAACAGTAAGGCCGGAGTCACACTAGCGATTAAATCGGACGAATGCAATGCGATAAAAAATCGCATTGCATTCGTCCCAATGTTATTCTATGGGGCTGCTCCCATCATCCGTTTTTTTTTCTGAACGTTTCCTCGGACCGAGACAATTGCAGCATGCTGCGATTGTCACCGATTTTCGGATTGGACTCGCCAATGCAAGTCTATGGGGGCGATAAAAAAATCGGATTACAAACGGACCAGATATGTGAGTTGCGATAAAATCGCAACCGGTGTCCTTTACAAAAAGCCGGCAATTCATTTAGCAATACAGTAAAATCACACTGACAGGTTAAATAAAGAAACGAAAGAATAGATATTGACACATAGAATACATATATATATATATATACTGTATGTATATATATATATATATATATATATATATATAATTCATGCAGTTCTTCATAGCAGAATAGCCACTGTAACATTTGCCGGCTTCTGTAAATTCATTCCCCTACCCGACATGAAATGACACATGGTTTACATATAGTTAACAATTTCATTTCATGTTTTTTTTTTATGTCTATCACTAGTAATTAGATGAGGGTTTTTGTGTAAAATTTTGGAGTTGTAGGTGTTAATTTAAGAGGTTAATTCGTTGTAAAAAATTGCGGGGAATTCCGCGGACGTCACTGAGGCTGCAGGGAGTCCCCGCAATTTTTTACAACGAATTAACCCCTTAAATTAACACCTACAACTCCAAAATTTTACACAAAAACCCTCATCTAATTACTAGTGATAGACATAAAAAAAACCATGAAATGAAATAGTTAACTATATGTAAACCATGTGTCATTTCATGTCGGGTAGGGGAATGAATTTACAGAAGCCAGCAAATGTTACAGTGGCTATTCTGCTATGAAGAACTGCATGAATTATATATATATATATATATATATATATATATATATATATATATGTATTCTTTGTGTCTATATCTATTCTTTCCTTTGTGTTTGAAAACCTGTCATAGGGCTCCATTAGATGTCCATTTTGCAAGTCTGCGAGAAAATCTCGCCAGATGGATGTCAAACGGATGCTTACATGCAAATAAAATCGGTTCTAGAAAATAGGATCACAGACGGAGCCATGGTGAAGAAACCTTTGTGCGATTTCGTACCGTTAAAATGGGACCGACTTTTTATTCATTGTGTGTGACTCCAGCCTAATAAAGGTAATTTTCCTATGGGGAACTTATCAGTCTGAAGGGGTCTTGATTGAAGGATCACTCTTTTCCAACGTTGGTGCCGAATCACCAGCAGTGCTTGTAGTCTGAAGTACTCTGTATCCTGTGCCTTTAACAGTTTCCAGCCGAGATATGAGGGGTTACTGCGGGAGCCAGAGGGGTATGAGACAAACGATATGCCGCCTCCGGGTCCTTCTTTCCTACTCAGCAGCGGTGCTTTACCACCGGAATCAGGGGCTCTGCATTAACACAAGGGTCACCGGAACTTTGTACGTAGTACAGTCTCTCTAAGCAGGTCACAGCTCTGTCACTGGGCTCGGTCTCTTTGCAGGGAAAAGTCTCAGCACAGAGCGCAGTCTCTTTGCAGGAAAAAGTCTTAGCACAGAGCGCAGTCTATTTGCAGGGAAGCGTCTTATCGCAGCACACAATTGTCACGTGCCCCATCCTGAGTGACACGGCCAGCAGGCCGGTAACTGATACAACAGGACGCGGCATGTGTAATTGTCCTATGTGACGCAGCCCTCAGGCCGATAACTAATACAATAAGACAAATGGAATAGAGAAAACCTGGGTAACAATAACAATGGTGGCCCTGCGATAGGTAATGGGGATGTGGAGACCTCCTGCACTCCCCTGAGTCAGTGTCTCTACACTCCTAACATTCCCTAGGCCGGTTCTGCCCCAGGCGGCGATCAGGAACCTCCAAACCCTGACTCGCCCTGCACCTAAACCCTCACTAGGGATTTGGTCGGTGCGGAAACTAATCCCACCACTGCACTAAACACACATAAGGAAAAGTGACAAAACAGGGGAACACCACTTAGCTTTGCTCTGTTGCGTATGCTCCCAGCAACAGAGCCAACCACCTGCGTGCATCTTTTCCTCCACCATGTCTAACATCTGGGTGCACTGTTCAGAAACGGATCTTCTCAGCACCATAGTGCAGCCTTGGAGCAAACAGAGTCCACAACTGCGTGCAGCTGTCCCAAAACAGAGTCCCGCACATGAGTCCAGCTTTTCTGCCAAAAAGTCCAGCATGCTTGAGTCCAGCTCTCAGCAACAACGTCCAGCATTTTGAGTGCAGCTCTACACCATGGCTGCCACTCCACCAATCCATGCACGAACTCCTTGCTGACACCATAGCTGCGACTCTACCACGCCATGCCAGCCCTCCTTGCAGACACCATAGCTGACACTCCTGGACTCTCACTGAGCTGCCCGTGACTCTCCTTTAGCTCCATCCTTCACCAAGGCTTGCTTGCAAATGAGGACCTTTGCACCAACAATGATTAACACACCTGATTCTCTCTTATAGAGCACTCACACCTGTAATATAATTATGTGCACAAACTAAGGTAACCAGAGTGCAATGACCCTAATGGCCACCGGGGGGGAAAACTACAACTGAAATGACCACAGTGCAATGACCCTAATGGCCACCGGGGGCAAAACCACCTTTGGCACACAGCCAAGGGAAAAAAAGGTTACTTTGTGCATTTACTCTGTCAGATCCAACCTGGATCATGACAGTACTCTCCCCTTAATGAGGGGCCTCTGGACCCTCAAGACCACTCCTCGTCAGGGCACCACCTACAGCGGAGACGCCTAGATCCAGAGTTTACCCTTGCAACTACCTGCACCTCAGGTTTATGACAAACGCACCGCTGGTATTGGCAAAATAAGTTCTGGAGGCACCACTCATCTCCAAAGCGCCGACCTGGGGAACAAGTTATGTATGTGTATGTTCGGTATGAGCTGCTAAGACTCCGCAACACACTTCCAAGTTGTTTTTTGGTGGCCACCCATATATGCTCGTTCACACACAGGTCCGGACCTGAACGTTTATTGCCACACATTCGTTTGTCATATTTCGGTGAACTCATTCTAGGATCGACAACAGAGGTGTCCCCCTGTGTCACCACACTCACACCCCCGCTATTCACCATGTGAACACCACCCTCCAACCCTTTTCACCACGAGGTTTGCGCCTCTCCGGGTTGGCTAATGGCGAGGGCTGAGACATGTCCCTACTCCCCCGCAGAACACCTGCTGCTCACACCGGTGAGGGAAAGGACTGGGATATGGAGGAAAAATACACTCCCTGGTCGCCTTCCTCCGAACGACCAGGAGGTGCGGCACTTCGGTGGTAAGGAAGATTCGGCGTAGACCCTGCGGACTATCACACCAGTCTGCTCACTACAGGGACGCACCCCTTCACCTCGGGGAACCCCAGACAGCACCATGGGGACCAACTCCACCCACCTATCTGGGTACGTCCGCTTGTAAGAGCAAGTCCTGCTCCCCAGCAGCGACTCTAGGGGCTTCATTGCCAGCCGCTATTTGATTTCCTGGTTGAGCCAAACAGGAGGCCCCAGACCTTGATAATGCAGCTGAACTGCTTCACACCATGCAGCTTCTCACTCACCTCAGTGAGGCCCAGCAGCAAATACTCACAGGTCTGAACATGGCCTGAGACTAACCAGAAAAAAAAGTAAGGTTGGTGATAATGTCACGTGCCCCATCCTGAGTGACACGGCCAGCAGGCTGGTAACTGATACAACAGGACGCGGCATGTGTAATTGTCCTATGTGACGCAGCCCTCAGGTCGGTAACTAACACAATAAGAGAAAGGAAATAGGGAAAACCTGGGTAACAATAACAATGGTGGCCCTGCGATAGGGAATGGGGATGTGGAGACCTCCTGCACTCCCCTGAGTCAGTGTCTCTACACTCCTAACATTCCCTAGGCCGGTTCCGCACCGGGCGCCGATCAGGAACCTCAAAACCCTGACTCGCCCTGCATCTAAACCCTCACTAGGGATTTGGTCGGTGCGGAAACTAATCCCACCACTGCACTAAACACACATAAGTCAAAGTGACAAAACAGGGGAACACCACTTAGCTTTGCTCTGTTGCGTATGCTCCCAGTAACAGAGCCCACCACCTGCATGCATCTTTTCCTCCACCATGTCCGACATCTGGGTGCACTGTCCAGAAACGGATCTTCTCAGCACCATAGTGCAGCCTTGGAGCAAACAGAGTCCACACCTGCATGCGGCTGTCCCAAAACAGAGTCCCGCACATGAGTCCAGCTTTTCTGCCAAAAAGTCCAGCATGCTTGAGTCCAGCTCTCAGCAACAACGTCCAGCATTTTGAGTGCAGCTCTACACCATGGCTGCCACTCCACCAATCCATGCACAAACTCCTTGCTGACACCATAGCTGCAACTCCACCATGCCATGCTAGCCCTCCTTGCAGATGCCATAGCTGACACTCCCGGACTCTCACTGAGCTGCCCGTGACTCTCCTTTAGCTCCATCCTTCACCAAGGCTTGCTTGCAAATGAGGACCTTATCACCAACAGTGATTAACACACCTGATACTCTCTTATAGAGCACTCACACCTGTAACATAATTATGTGCACAAACTAAGGTAACCAGAGTGCAATGACCCTAATGGCCACCGGGGGGAAAACTACAACTGAAATCACCACAGTGCAATGACCCTAATGGCCAACGAGGGCAAAACCACCTTTGGCACACAGCCAAGGGAAAAAAAAAGGTTACTTTGTGCATTTACTCTGTCAGATCCAACCTGGATCATGACAACAATCTCTTTGCAGGGAAGCGTCTTATCACAGGGGTGAGTGCGCACCCTTCCTGACACTGCAGTCCCCAGCTTCACGTACTCACGGTCTGCAGTCTTTGTCCGCGGTCTCTCTGATTCTGATGGTTGTACCAGAGATCTCTCCCTCTCCTGGTCTGTGTCAGCGTCCTCCCCTGTCTGATGTCTGCGCTGCTCTGAGGAAAGCCCGCGCGCTTTTCCCACTCTCAGCTCTCCTCCCTTCCTGTTCCTGGCTGCTGAACGGCCTGCTTTTGTGTCCCCCGGGGAACCTGCTGCCCTGCTTAATGGTTCTGGGCACGGAGCAGAGGAGGCAACTCTCTCTCGGCTCTTCCTGTACTTCACCCCCTTTCATACAGTGGGGCAAAAAAGTATTTAGTCAGTCAGCAATAGTGCAAGTTCCACCACTTAAAAAGATGAGAGGCGTCTGTAATTTACATCATAGGTAGACCTCAACTATGGGAGACAAACTGAGAAAAAAAAATCCAGAAAATCACATTGTCTGTTTTTTTTTCATTTTATTTGCATATTATGGTGGAAAATAAGTATTTGGTCAGAAACAAGCAATCAAGATTTCTGGCTCTCACAGACCTGTAACTTCTTCTTTAAGAGTCTCCTCTTTCCTCCACTCATTACCTGTAGTAATGGCACCTGTTTAAACTTGTTATCAGTATAAAAAGACACCTGTGCACACCCTCAAACAGTCTGACTCCAAACTCCACTATGATGAAGACCAAAGAGCTGTCAAAGGACACCAGAAACAAAATTGTAGCCCTGCACCAGGCTGGGAAGACTGAATCTGCAATAGCCAACCAGCTTGGAGTGAAGAAATCAACTGTGGGAGCAATAATTAGAAAATGGAAGACATACAAGACCATTGATAATCTCCCTCGATCTGGTGCTCCACGCAAAATCCCACCCCGTGGGGTCAGAATGATCACAAGAACGGTGAGCAAAAATCCCAGAACCACGCGGGGGGACCTAGTGAATGAACTGCAGAGAGCTGGGACCAATGTAACAAGGCCTACCATAAGTAACACACTACGCCACCATGGACTCAGATCCTGCAGTGCCAGACGTGTCCCACTGCTTAAGCCTGTACATGTCCGGGCCCGTCTGAAGTTTGCTAGAGAGCATTTGGATGATTCAGAGGAGTTTTGGGAGAATGTCCTATGGTCTGATGAAACCAAACTGGAACTGTTTGGTAGAAACACAACTTGTCGTGTTTGGAGGAAAAAGAATACTGAGTTGCATCCATCAAACACCATACCTACTGTAAAGCATGGTGGTGGAAACATCATGCTTTGGGGCTGTTTCTCTGCAAAGGGGCCAGGACGACTGATCCGGGTACATGAAAGAATGAATGGGGCCATGTATCGTGAGATTTTGAGTGCAAACCTCCTTCCATCAGCAAGGGCATTGAAGATGAAACGTGGCTGGGTCTTTCAACATGACAATGATCCAAAGCACACCGCCAGGGCAATGAAGGAGTAGCTTCGTAAGAAGCATTTCAAGGTCCTGGAGTGGCCTAGCCAGTCTCCAGATCTCAACCCTATAGAAAACCTTTGGAGGGAGTTGAAAGTCCGTGTTGCCAAGCGAAAAGCCAAAAACATCACTGCTCTAGAGGAGATCTGCATGGAGGAATGGGCCAACATACCAACAACAGTGTGTGGCAACCTTGTGAAGACTTACAGAAAACGTTTGACCTCTGTCATTGCCAACAAAGGATATATCACAAAGTATTGAGATGAAATTTTGTTTCTGACCAAATACTTATTTTCCACCATAATATGCAAATAAAATGAAAAAAAAACAGACAATGTGATTTTTTGGATTTTTTTTTCTCAGTTTGTCTCCCATAGTTGAGGTCTACCTATGATGTAAATTACAGACACCTCTCATCTTTTTAAGTGGTGGAACTTGCACTATTGCTGACTGACTAAATACTTTTTTGCCCCACTGTATGTATAGAGTTAATATAGAGTAAATGTTTTTAAACATAGGTTTTTATTGTGTTTAACTATTTCCTACTGTACTCTACTGTTTCCTAGCTTTTTAGCTTTTTCTTAGTGGTGTCTATCTTTTAACACAGAAGCAAACCCAAAGTAGACTATAGGACAGCTATTGAACCAATTTCAAAAGATGGACACCATTTGAAGCAAGCACTAAAGGAGTACAAAGTTTCATAAGCTTCAGAATTTGAGCTCCATTTTCCTAGCTAAACTTAAAGGCTAAGTATAACTTTACACAGAATTTTATTTATCATTTTTATTTGTTTCCTTAATGTGAACTTAAGCAACTTTCTAAATAGCCTTTATTGAAAGTTTCTACCATTTTTCTGATGCAAAGTGTCTGTAAGTTGTTTATCTAGCTGAGTGATTTTGCAAAACTAGTGCAAATCCTTCAGAGCTCTCGCTCCTTTCTCTCATTGTTCTCGCTGCTTCCTTCTTCCTTTTGTCAGAGATAGCAGCAGCAGGAGGGAGTGGATTTCTACCCAGATCTGCAGTGGAGAGTAGGAAAGCATCTAAAGTTTTATGGAGAGTAGAATAAACAGATTTTAGACAAGAAAAAAAAAGCACATGGAGAGGAAATAGGTACAGTTTTTGAGCTGTGCTGACATACAAAAGCAAGTGAAGACAACAACATTCTCAGACACACAGACCTCACATCCTGACTATATTACTGGCAGAGCTACTGCAACAAGAGAAACATCTGAAACTCGGATTCAGCTAAAAACAGCATATCCAGGGGTCTGAAAATGAATAAAGGAATAAAGATTGCAGACTTAAACTGCACTCTTTTCAAATGTTCAGTATTTGGAAAAAATAAATAACCAAAAAAATAGATCTGTTTGATATGGAAGACAAAAACAAAGTAAAGGGATAGTCTTTAAAATGGATCCAGTTACATTTTAGTCCATATCCATTTTAAAATGGACATTTTTGTTTTCTCTTCTGTATCTTTTTTCTTTCATCTTAAATGAATCCATTATTATTTTTAATGAATTTGTTTTAAAAAAGGTCCCTTTTCTTTCTGGCTTTCTTCCGTTCTGCTTGTCTTTTGTTTTTTTCTTAAGCATATATGAAGTGTCGTCAGATCTTTACTGGACTGTGGTACCATTCATTAGTGAGGCAGCATTTGGAGGAGAGATTACTGATTATTTCTAATGATATATTGTTTGACTTGAATTGCTGTGAAAATGCTTCTTCCTCACATCATGTGCACCTTCAACATGGTGCAGATGAATGAGAGATGGACCAAGTGTGGTCGACAACGATGAAGATGGATTTTTTTAAAATAAAAACACAATAAAAACATCCACTTGAAAGAAAAACCAAGTTTTCCGAAATGCGAAAGGACCAGGACTGGCGGATTGCAGCGGCATCCATGCTCTGATGGCAGGGTGTGCAAATTAGGTTGAACTCCATACTTCAATTTTTATAAATCCTCTATTTGCAAGCTGATTTATCACCTACCCCATAGCATGCTATTCAGTGTACAGTGCACATATATAGCCTTTTATTGTGTTTTATTGGTGTATTTTACATATATATCTTTTGTGCTGTTGATGTACAGTATACATAAAGTTTTAGAATTTTAGCACACTTGTGGGTCCTACGTGTTCCTGGGAAGGACATACTAGTGCAAAGGTATATACTTATTTATGGTTTTTTGAGTGCAACTTATTAAAATATCTCACATCGCTCCTGGTACTATGCTGCTGCAACACAATAGCCAATATCCTAAAACAAAAAAACAAATTAGACATTACTTACCTGTTGAATTTCCTGCTACTTTGGTACCACTGCTTCCCACCAGTCTTTGATTACAGCCAGGGTTGGACTGGTCCACCAGAAAACCGGAGAATCCTCCGGTGGACCCTGGCTTCTTCTTCAGGAGAGTTCATAGTGCAAACCTTGCAGCTGCTATGGGTCTCTTGAGTGGGGGAGAAACGTGTGCCCTCAGAATCAAATCCTCTGGTGGGCCCAATGTTCCTCAGTCTGACACTGCTTACAGAACTGCTGCTGTTATGTCTTATCCATAACAGGGAACCACTGCAGCCAATCATTGAGTTCAGCTGTGTTGCCGAGGTAAATAACACAAGAACACTGTGGCCAGAGATTGACTGCAGTGGTAATGTGTTGTAGACATAACATGATCACTGTGGCAAACAAAAGATATAGTGGCAATCATACACAGATAATTGAATTCAAGTCAAATTTCCCGAAATCTAAAGATCCCTGCAAATTCAAATAGTTTGCAATTCGATTAGCTGTGATCAACCAAGAATTTTAAAAGAAAATGCTCAGTGTGATTTTGCAAGGGGGACGATGAGACCGCGGGTACCTGTGTGCCCGGTCCGGAACTAGAAAAGCTGCATCCCCTGTTCCCGGGTGGAAGCTCTAGCGAGGCAGACCTTCCTGCTGACTGAGGGGGGTGGGGAGATAAAAGGAGAAAGCACGAGCAGCAGAAGAGTTTGGAGCGAACAGAGGGCAGCCCGCAGTCAGATGAGCGACACGCTCCGCTTCTCCTTCCCACACAGAGGACCGACTCCATGACAGGCCGCACTGAAAGTGTCCCCCGATGTCTGCAGAGGGTCTGCTGCACTGAGGGGAGCCATGTGTCCAGCAGCAGCCATGCAGGGGAGTGCTCCGTCCTGGGAGCATAACCAGCGTGTAGGCCAGTGTCCGCAGTCTCCCGCCGCCAACAGCAGGGACGAGAGGGAGATGAAGATGCAAAGTGTGCCCGATGACTACAGAGAGAGGTGCAGTGTGCCTGGTGATTACAGAGAGAGGTGGAGAGTGCCCGGTGACCAGGGGCTGGCTGGCACTTTTCAGCCTGGGGGGCAATCACAAGGCAGTGGCCCTCGAATTGGGGTGGCCCACCTCTGTCCTGCTTATCTCTGGCCGCTGCATTATAGCAGCAGCAATGACAAGCTTTAAAGACAGGCTGGTACATAGATATGCGAACAGAACAAAGCTTGCTGCATAGATATGGGAGTAGAATCAAGCTTACTGCCTACATTGATACAGTAACAGAAGCAAGCTAACTACATAGACACAAGAAAGGAACCAAGAATACTACTTAGATAAGGGAACTGAAACGAGCTTACTACAGCGATAAGGGAGCAGAGCCAAGCTTACTACAGAGATATGGGAGCAGAACCGAGCATACTACAGAGATAAGCGAGTAGAACTGAGCTTACTACAGAGCTATGAGAGCAGATCCGAGCTTACTCGAGAGATATGGGAGCAGAAATGAGCTTACTACAGAGATATGGGAGCAGAACAGAGTTTACTACAGAGATATGGGAGCAGAACAGAGCTTACTCCAGAGATATGGGAGATGAACCGAGATTACTACATAAATACGGGAACAATACCAAGCTTATGGCATACATATGGTACCAGAATCGAGATTACTACATCGATACAGTACCAGAACCAAGCTTACTGCTTAGATATGGTACCATAACTGAGCTTACCTTCAAACATACAACTCCGGAAACACGGACATGTAAACACACAGTACGCAGGGGTGTTGCTAGGGTCCTAAAAGACCAGTGGTCCAAGCCCCAAAGTGCATGTTTCCCCATATGACCGCCCTATATCCATATAAAATAGCATCTGTAATTACAGTATATCACTGTTGCTAGCCAACAACACACAATGCAAAGACCAATATTATCAAAATGACTACTACAAAAGACCAAACAATACGGCTACACAATGTCCACTATCATCACCAATACACAGAGAATACATAATAATATGACCATTATCTCTACATAACAAAACACTCTATACAAAGACCAATGATACCACCATACACCTTCTACTACATAATGACTGAAACACATTAACCTGTTACTAAATAAAAAAAATAAAAACACTACTAAAAAGAGCAATCTTACCACCTTACAGTAACTGTATATTGGTAGATACCAGTCCCACAGAACATACACGTGATTACAGTACAGTTTAACTTACACATGACGTTCTTTCTGAGTCGGGTTGTTCACTTTTCCAGTCTTTTCCATCTGGCCCAGACCTCCATTACCACTTCTCCAGCCACAGCTTGTCTGCACAGATTACAATAAAAACACATTTAAAGCGACGTAGCCATCTATTTCCAACCTACAAAAACTCCCCACTCTGCGTGCACTTGCGGTGTGGAGCACTGACCCCAATATTTAAAAAATTATGGCATTATTAGGATTACTCCCTCCCAAAAAAATTCTATATAATATCCCAAGTGCCCCCTTCCAGCAACAAATACTCTTGAGTGTCCACTTAAAGTTAATAATGCCCCCCCAACAAAAATAAATAATGGGACCTGAGTGCCCCTATCAAAACTAATAATGTCTCCTTTTATAACAAATAATGTCCTTTGAGTACCCACACAGCTCTGTATATACAGAATGATAGTCCTACAGCCCTCAATACACAATATGATGGTCCCCAAAGCACTTTATAATACATTGAGGACCCCAGAGCTCCCTATATATAGTAAAATGGCTACATAGCCCCTATATACAATATGATGTTCCCACTGCCCCCTATATATAGTATGAAGGTCCTCACTGTCCTATACGTATCATACAGTGGGGAAAAAAGTATTTAGTCAGCCACCAATTGTGCAAGTTCTCCCACTTAAAAAGATGAGAGAGGCCTGTAATTGACATCATAGGTAGACCACAGCTATGAGAGTCAAAATGAGAAAACAAATCCAGAAAATCACCTTGTCTGATTTGGCAAGATTTATTTTGCAAACTATGGCGGAACATAAGAAACATGCAAGATTTCTGGCTCTCACAGACCTGTAACTTCTTCTTTAAGAGGCTCCTCTGGCCTCCACTCATTACCTGTAGTAATGGCAGCTGTTTGAACTTGTTATCAGTATAAAAGACACCTGTCCACAACCTCAAACAGTCACACTCCAAACGCCACTATGGTGAAGACCAAAGAGCTGTCGGAGGACACCAGAAACAAAATTGTAGCCCTGCACCAGCCTGGAAAGACTGAATCTGCAATAGGCAAACAGCTTGGTGTGATGAAATCAACTAAGTGCACAAAAAAGCAACACGGCGCATTTTTGTCCGCTTGCCGCAGCGCCAAAAGCGCGCAAGCACCAGCAAAAATGTACCAGCGCATGACCAGCATACCCAACACTAACTATAGGGTACGCTGATTACATGCTGCGTCATGCGATCAGAGGAGGAGCTGACCGGAGGAGGTGGGACGGGGGCAGAGCTTAGCGGTGGCCCTGCACCTCCGAACGCAAATCTGAAAGTTGCCTTAGGCCTGTTTCACATGTCAGTTTTTTGCCATCAGTCAAGATCCGCCGTTTTCCTAAAAAAACGGATCCGCCATTTTTGTTTGGCGGATCAGTTTTTTTTCCCATTGACTTGCATTACTGGCGGATCTTGACGGATGGGGATGGCCATCCGTTGAATCCGCTTTTTTGCGGATCCGCCATTTTTTTACCGTCCGCCGACATGCCCAGACGGAGCATGTAATGTTTTTTTGGCTGAATGATCCGCATTTTTGTATTGCGCATGCCCGGAGGCATGAACTCAGCCGGCAATTTAACCCTGAAATACTTTCTGGCGCACGGAAAAATTCTCTCTCTCTCTCTTTCTCTCTCTTTCTCTTCCCCAAACTGCGGTTCCTTAAAAATTCTTCAGCCAACGGATCAGTAAAAAAAACGGTCCGCTGCCGTCCGTTTGCATCAGTTACGAACGGATCCGCTTTCCGCCATTTTGGCGGATTGTAACTGACAAGAAAAAACTGACATGTGAAACAGGCCTTAGAGGGACACATCAGTCACAGTCATATTAACATTTTAGAGGGCCACATCCACATTATTGATGTCTGTGAATGTGGCTAAAACACATTTTCCCATACTTGCTGTGCTGGAGGAGCCTGCCTGGGCTGGAGGACACACGATCAGTAGTGCACTCAGTGGAGCGAGTCACGAGTGGACAGTTTGAGGCCTGGCTGAGGGCTGAGGCTCTCACTGTGTGAGCAATGGCGGCTGATCTCTGCCTCTTCTCTCAGATATGGCTGGGGACGGTTCAGAGACGTGCTTACGTAGCACGCTGTACACATGACCCACCCACCCCCCTCTCTCTGAACCTCGGCCATATCCTCCAATCACAGGCTGCCACGTCTGTGCTGTCTCACTGTCTCAGTCAGCCTGCAGTGACAGTCTGACTCTGTGTGCAGTGACTGAGTGCCCCTCCCCTCCCCATGTCTCTGTACTGCTACACAGTACTATAATGAATGATGCAACCTATGTGTGCTGCCGTGGCCCGCCCACCCCCCCTGTGTCAGTTAATGTGCTATGTGTGTGCGGCGTCCCGCCCCCCCACCCGCCCCCCCTGTGTCTGCTAATGCTATGATAATGTCACATAGCATTTAGCAGACACATGGAGGGAGGGCGAGTGGGCGGGGCGCCGCACACACATAGCCTATGTGTGTGTGGCTGCAGTAGTGCCCGGCCACGCGCCCAGCAACCCTGTCTCAGCTAATGCTAGCCTATGCCTATGCTATGTCTGTGTGGCAGGCAGCCCGCCCGGCCCCCCTGTGTCTGCAGCTGCTAGTGCGGCTGCCGCTCTCCTCATCCTGTCTCCAGTCCTCTGATGATGCCGACAGTACTATTATGTACACAACAAGCGCTGTGGCCCTGTCCTTCTGCCAATTAACCGGCCCAGGGGGAAAATTCCTCCCTGCCACTCTGCCCAGCCCGCCACTGCCAGTGACTACAGGGAGAGGTGCAGTGTTTCCGGTGACTACTAGAGAACAAGGTGCCGTACACTCAGTGTCCGTGAGTACAGCACACCTGCCACATAAGAGAGACTGCATGCGGGACTAACACTTGCACCCTGACGTTGCCAGTGAATATTTGCCCAGACACTTGCACCTTGACTTCAGCATTGTATTTTTGCAGAGCCACTTTGGGCTTGTATAGGACTGTGGCCTGTACCCTTGTCAGCCATTGCAGTATATGGACTAGGCTCAGCAGAAGGTACCGGAGACCAATCGCTGCCGCCAGAAGACGGGGCAATGTTGCCCACAGGACCCCATTGGAAAAGACACTGTGCCAGCCATTGTCGGCGCTATTCACTTCATGGACTTAGGAACCACTGACTCTCATCAGAACTGCCGTTATCTGAGCCATTTGTTCTTCAACTCGCAATATCCTTTGCAATTTAAACTGTTTAATCCCCTGTTAAACCCTTTGCCTCCCTGGATGGAGTATTCCCCTGTTACTAAACTGGTTAACCCTGGCTCTGCCTCCTGTCCCTCACTGCATCCTGCAACCTGCTCACAATTTAATGCACTGCTGAAGAGTCATAGAGCCTCTCTCAATCTTTCTCTGTATCCCTCATAAAACAGATTGGATACAGTAATAAGTGACAGCAAAATGAAAATATTCCACACACCATTAGTTCCAAGGCACTTGGACTAATTGAGATTCGTTGTGAATAAATTTGCTACAAATTGAGTTTTTTGGAATAAAAATTTGCAGAACCTGGCATATTTGAAATTCAAAAGGTTCGATCATTTCTAATACCAACCATTGTTTACCTGTAACATATTGATTTTTTTCTTTGTGTAACCGACAACATATTTACACCTACCATAACTGTGATTGTACATATGACAGTGGAAAGGTTAATAGTTGTGTATATTTTATGAGTTGGTTAATATATATTTAAGAGATGCATTTGAGCATTAGATCGAGCGCACATCTGCTTACTGACCCCAAAGTTCACTGCACATGTCTTTATCTTTGGGATTCTGTGAGCTTGTTAACTTGATATGCTTGATAGGCAACCTGAATTAATAATACAGCAGGCTTCGGGGGGACGGCTCGGGAGATTACCATACAATTATACACAATTCAGTTTCTCAGTAAATGAGCAATCAAATAAATTACAACTAAAACTTGTGAAATGTGGCTGTTCTGTTAAAAGGCATGTAAACTAGAAAAAAATCCACACATGCATTAACTATTTAACAGACAGAATAGTAAAATCAAAGGCACTAAGTGAATATTGCAATTAATGTAAATTAGTTCAGTCAGACAGTCAATAATTTTTGGAAACCAGAATGTGAGCAGGAAGCAGGAGTTCAAATTTGGGACTCAGGAGCTTTGTGTGTGGTACCGAAGGACTGGGTGATACAAGACCCATCTAGAGGAGGGTTTTTTTACGGTTCTTCATGGCAGTAATACTTTGTTGATCACTTTACGGTATGGCTTTGCATTTTCTCACACGGGTGGTAGTTGCTGGTATGTTGTAGATAGCTATAGTATGGAATTCGATATTCCTGTGCCCTTCCAGAATGCCTTTATGTGAAGTATTTAGGCTATGTGCCCACGATGCGATTTTTAAGCGTTTTTGCCGCGATTTTCGGCGCGAAAATGTTTAAAAATCTTGTACATGACGCACCCAATGCATTCCTATGGCATTCCGCACATGCTGTGCTAATGCTGCGCTTTTTTCCGCGGCGGAATCGCATCGCAGAAAAAATTGCAGCATGCTCATTCTTTTGTGCGGAATCGCAAAGAATTGCAGCGATTCCGCACCCATAGGAATGCATGAGAATCGCTTACTTCCCGCATGTGGCTATGCCCACCATGCGGGAAGTTAAGCGTCTCATGTGCGGTTGGTACCCACGGTGTGGAGGAGAGGAGACTGTCCTCCAGGCCCTGGGTACCATACCCCTGTAAAAAAAAGAATAAAAAATAAAAAATCAGGGTATATTTACCTTCCGACTTCACGCGCTGCCATCCCGGGCCTCAGCGTTCCCAGTAATGCCTTGCGGCAAGGTCCTGTGATGACATAATCTCGCGTGACTCTAGCGGTCTCGCGAGATCGCTATAGTAACGCGAGACCAACGTCATCACAGGTCTCGCAAGGCATCGCTGGGAACGCTGAGGCCCGGGATGGCAGCGCGTGAAGTCGGAAGGTAAATATACCCCGATTTTTTATTTTTTTGTCATTTTTAACATTTTATCTTTTACTATTGAGGCCGCATAGGCGGCCTCAATAGTAAAAAGCTGCTCACACTTGTCAAACACTATGTTTGACGAGTGTGACCAACCTGTCAATCACTTTCCTAGCGATGCTTCAAATCGCTTGGAAAGTGCTTGATAAAATCACGGCAAAATCACGAACAGAATCGCGGTAAAATCGCGGTGAAATCGCGCGATTTCTGGGAAGGAGTCCGGTTTTCATTGTGCGTTTTAAAACGCTACATGGGCACATAGCCTTAAATGCATTTCTGTAAGCGTGCTCAATACTTTTTCTCTGTGTCATTTCTCATTATTACTAATAACTTAAGTTATGCACATCTATGGTTTGATTTCTTTGTGTGGATTGTATGGGTTGTTTCCGATATCTGGTGAGAATTTCATGTCAATAGTGTCTTTAGAAATATATTTACTTAGAAAATTGTTGACTTGCTCAATACTTATTTCACCCACTGTATCTATACGTGTGACCTTTTTATTTTCAGGGGCACGTTGATCAATATGACAAACTCTGTGATGGCTGCTTCATGGCTTTAAGACATTTACAGGAAGGTTTGACAAGGTGGAGAAAAAAGAAAAAAAAAGTCTCTAAACGTCCTCTCTTGTAATATATAGTGACTTTCCTTATTACATACTGTCCTCTCTTGTTATGTAAAATGCCATCCCCTATTACATAGCATCCTCTGTTGTTATGTATAGCGCTGTGCACAGGGGAAAACATTGGCTTGGCCTAAATGATAAAGGTATGAATTCCATTAATTTTAATGGCAAATTGGTGAATGATATACAGAAAAAGATAAAACAAAAGCAACATTCATAAATGAAAAACTGGTGGTGGTGGAGCGGTGTCACAGAAGGTGTTCAGAGGTGCGACGCTGCGGGGTGATGCTGTGAGTCCCGTCCCAGGCTGGTAGAAAGGGGGTGTTCAGCAGTGCTTGGCAGAAGTCGGCGGTTCGGGGGCTCTGCAAATATTTTGGCTCGAGAGCTGAGAACTCGGCAGACGAGATCTCGGTGCCGATATCTCATTCTGCACATGCACCGCCTCCGGCAGCCATTTCCCCAGTGTCCACTGCATTGAAACTATGGAAGTGCAGGGATAACAGGCTTTCACAAAATGTCAGCAGAGCCCCCTCATCGCAGAACACCCCCTCCTACCAGCCTTAGACTTGTGTAGCATCGCCCCACAGCGTTGCACCACTGAATACCCCCTCTTCCCAGCCCATGACCTGCAGCATCGCCTACACTATCACCTCAATCCTGCCTCTGCTGCTCCCTTGGTAAGCTACATTCAGTCTATGAGATGCACCCCCATTTTCCTACAAATTTTTTTGGGGAAAAAAGTGTATCTTATAGCTTGAAAAATACTGTTGTTGCTAACTACCTGCCTATTCTGGCCAGTGCAATCTCTGCCAGCTCGGAGCTGTCACGAGCCGCTCCTGCTGGTGATTCCCCTACTTATGCTGATGTCACTTCGACAGAGCAACATCTTCTCTTCCGCTCTGCTCTGTTGACGGGCGTTTCTGCTGATGTCATGCTGGTTGATAGCTGGCTCTCCACTGGTTACCTGTCGGGAAAGAGTTGTCAGTCAGCGTCTGCTGTGATGCCCTGTCGACACTGCAGACTGGAAAACAAAGAGCTGTTCTGTTGACAGAAGGTGAAATGAAGCAGAGGAATCACCAGCTGATTATCCCTGTGCAAAACAAGTATATAGTTGTTATCCTCGTACACAAAATTACTAAAAGTCCTGGATAACTTCTTTAATCTTTTATGGGATTGCCAGAGAAAGGCAAGTATAGCATTTGATTATGTCCGGCAGTCCTATAAGTAATGTATATATGGGGTATTTAAGGGCATTTTCAGGACTGATATGCGTCTAAGCATCCATAACTCTGATCTTCAAATGATTTCCTATTCATTGGATAAGTAATATATTTAAATGTTGGTATTAATTATATACTGTAATTAAGACAGGATCTACAAAGTTGAGCTGAAAAAAACATACTGATGTAATATCCAGGAAATCCTACGTGGTATACACAGTTACAGGACCACATGCAGCACTCTGCACAATACAGCAGTTATACTCATGACCTACTACTGTTTTCTCTGTTCAGAAAAGTACTATATATTTTACTCTTACTTTTACTGTGTCTTTATTTATCAAGAGTCTAACCCAATAATAGAGATGGACAGATCGATTACTAATTTTACTACCTAACAGCCTCATCAAGCACGAGTGAGCAAATGTCAATAATACAGGTGGAAATTGATTTCAAATAGTAATTATGTTTGACAAGTGTTGTATACTTTCCGTGCCATATGATTGTGACTGTAGATTCAATCAATAGATCTCAAATGACTCCATCATGTACACCGCTTCATCCATCAGACGCTCTTTGTAAAGTTAAAGCTTAGCTTGAAAAGTTCTAAGCTCATTTTATAGAACTACTCTTTACAAGTGGAGCTGTGATATTTGTTGTAATCCAAGAGAGATGTACTCTACAATTTAGGCCGGGGTCACACTTGCGATTGTGATGCGAGAAACTCGCGCAAGTCCCGCTCCGGTCCTGAGTGCTGGCGGCAGCGGCGGGTATTGATGCTCGAGTTTCTCGCATCACACTCGCAAGTGTGACTCCGGCCTTCTATGTATAACGTCGAGTACTTTGCTACTCATACTTGGGGTCAGGGAACTATGTGATTAAGAAATATTAACAACCATTGTATTTTTTTAAATTATGCAATATTAGAAATTAACCCCTTGGACATGTCCATACATCTAGGTTGGTAAGTGCGTACAGACCTTGGATGTATGGATTTATCCAGGCGAAGGGCTGTGCATGTGCGATCGCCACTGGGTGTTCAGCTGACATGACAGCTGACAACCAGCACTCATTGCCAGGAGTGCAGTTTATCATAGAATCATAGAATCATAGAATCGTAGAGTTGGAAGGGACCTCCTGGGCCATCTGGTCCAACCCCCTGCTCAAAGCAGGATTCGCTAAATCATCCCAGTCAGATGTCTGTCCAGCCTCTGTTTGAAGACTTCCATTGAAGAAGAACTCACCACTTCTCGTGGCAGCCTGTTCCACTCATTGATCACTCTAACTGTCAAAAAGTTTTTTCTAATATCTAATCTGTGTCTCCTCCCATTCAGTTTCATCCCATTGCTTCTAGTCTTTCCATGTGCAAATGAGAATAAAGTTGATCCTTCTACAATGTGACAGCCCTTTAGATATTTGTAGACAGCTATTAAGTCTCCTCTCAGTCTTCTCTTTTGCAAACTAAACATTCCCAAATCCTGCAACCTTTCCTCATAAGACAGGGTTTGCAGACCGGTCACCATTCTGGTCGCTCTTTTCTGAACTTGCTCCAGTTTGTTGATGTATTTTTTAAAATGTGGTGCCCAAAACTGGACACAATATTCCAGATGTGGTCTGACCAAAGAGGAGTAGAGGGAAATAATGACTTCACGTGATCTAGACTGTATGCTTCTGTTAATACATCCTAGAATTGCATTTGCCTTTTTTGCTGCTGCATCACACTGTTGACTCATATTCAGTCTGTGATCTATTAGTATACCCAAGTCTTTTTCACATGTGCTGTCACTTAGCCCTATTCCTCCCATTCTATATATGCTTTTTTCATTTTTATTGCCCAGATGTAGTACTTTGCATTTCTCCCTGTTAAAAACCATTCTGTTAGTTGCTGCCCACTTCTCCAGTTTATTTAAATCTTTTTGAATCCTCTCTCTCTCTTCTCTAGTATTAGCTATGCCTCCTAGCTTTGTGTCATCAGCAAATTTAATCAGTTTACCCTCAATTCCTTCATCTAAATCATTGATAAAGATGTTGAACAATACAGGGCCCAAGACAGAGCCCTGTGGTACCCCACTTGAGACATTCTTCCAACTGGATGTGCAGCCATTTACGACCACTCTTTGGGTCCGATCACTAAGCCAGTTATGAATCCACCTAACAGTTGCCTTGTCCATTCCATACTTAGTCATTTTTTCAATAAGGATTGTGTGAGAGACTTTGTCAAATGCTTTGCTGAAGTCAAGATATACTATATCTACAGCATTTCCTTGATCCACCCAATCAGTGATACCGTCATAGAAGGAAATTAAGTTGGTCTGACAAGACTTATTAGTTACAAACCCATGCTGACTCTGTTTAATCACTTCATTCTTATCCAGGTATTGACATACATGTTGTTTAATAATTTGTTCAAAGATCTTTCCTGGTATAGAAGTCAGACTCACCGGCCTATAGTTGCCTGGGTCCACCTTCTTCCCCTTTTTGAAGATAGGAACAACATTTGCTCTTCTCCAGTCTTCTGGCACTTCTCCTGTTCTCCAAGAATTTTCAAAGATTATGGAGAGGGGTTCAAAAATTTTTTTTGCTATCTCCTTCAGTACTCTGGGGTGTAATTCATCTGGACCTGGAGACTTGAATTCATTTAGGTTAGCTAAGTGTTTCCTCACTATCTTTCTGTTTATAGATATCCTGGATTCTTCTATTCCCTTAATAGGACAGTGAAGAACAGTTGATGTTACATTTCCTTTCTGAGAGAAAACAGATGCAAAATAGGAATTTAAAAGTTCAGCCTTCTCAACATCCTGTCTTACCATTTCATCATTTTCATCCTGTAAAAATCCTATAGCATCTTTGACTTTTCTTTTACTTTTGACATATCCCCAAAATCCTTTATTATTGCTTTTGACATCTCTTGCAAGCCTCAATTCATTTTCAGCTTTAGATAATCTGATTTGTGCCCTGCAGGTTTTGCAGACAGCATTATATTCTTCTTTAGATATGCCTCCCTCTTTCCATTTTATAAACATTTCTTTCTTCCTTTTTAGCATGTGCTTAAGTTCTGTGTTCATCCATCCTGGTTTCCTTAAATGCTTCCTATTCTTCCATCTTTTCGGAATTGTTAACAACTGTGCTTTGAGAATTTCATTTTTCAAGATTTCCCATCCTTCCTGGACATTTTTGTCTTTAAGGATATCCAGCCATTGGATCCCTCCAATTCTCTTTCTGAATCCCTTAAAATCTGCCTTTCTGAAATCTAACCTTTATCCCTCTAAATGCTGCGATCGGTATTGATCGCAGAATTTAGAAGGCAGGTAGAGGGAGGGGGCTACCTCTGCTCTCCGATTGTCACCCCGCTACATCATGTTTGTTTGGAAATCCCTGCATGTGTTGCGGCTGTCTACCGCCGCAAAAGATGCAGCTGCGGGGACTTGATTATATTAAACGAGCATGACCAAGATACTTGGATAACACCTGTGCATGCACGGATAACATGTTATCCAAATACGTTTGTTCATCACTACTGACAAGCTGTAAAGGATAGCAATGCACCTCCATTGCTATGCTTTATAACTGTGACCAGAGCTGTGAAAGTCAAAGACCCATAGTGGGACAAATTAAAAAAAAAATATTTATATATATATATATATATATATATATATATATATATATGCACTGCTCAAAAAATAAAGGGAACACTTAAACAACAGAATATAACTCCAACTTCTGTGAAATCAATCTGTCCACTTAGGAAGCAACACTGACAATCAATTTCACATGCTGTTGTGCAAGTGGAATAGACGACAGATGGAAATTATTGACAATTATCAAGACACCCTCAATAAAGGAGTGGTTCTGCAGGTGGGGACCACAGACCACATCTCAGTACCAATGCTTTCTGGCTGATGTTTTGGTCACTTTTGAAAGTTGGTTGTGCTTTCACACTCGTGGTAGCATGAGACGGACTCTACAACCCACACAAGTGGCTCAGGTAGTGCAGCTCATCCAGGATGGCACATCAATGCGAGTTGTGGTAAGAAGGTTTGCTGTGTCTGTCAGCATAGTGTCCAGAGGCTGGAGGCGCTACCAGAAGACAGGCCAGTGCACCAGGAGACATGGAGGGGGTCAAAGGAGGGCAACAACCCAGTGGCAGGACCACTACCTCCACCTTTGTGCAAGGAGGAACAGGAGGAGCACTGCCAGAGCCCTGTAAAATGACCTCCAGCAGGCCACAAATGTGCATGTGTCTGTACAAACGATAAGAAACCGACTTCATGAGGATGGTCTGAGTGCCCGACATCCAAAGGTGGAGGTTGTGCTCACAGCCCAACACCATGCAGGACGCTTGGCATTTGCCACAGAACACCAGGATTGGCAAATTCTCCCCGGGCGCCCTCTGCTCTTCACAGATGAAAGCAGGTTCACACTGAGCACATGTGACAGACGTGACAGAGTCTGCAGACGCTGTGGAGAGCAATCTGCTGCCTGAACATCCTTCAGCATGACCGGTTTGGCAGTGGGTCAGTAATGGTGTGAGGTGGCATTTCTTTGGAGGGCCGCACAGTCCTCCATTTGCTCGCCAGAGGTAGCCTGACTGCCATTAGGTACTGAGATGAGATACTCAGACCCCTTGTGAGACCATATGCTGGTGCGGTTGGCCCTGGGTTCTTCCTAATGCAGGACAATGCCAGACCTCATGTGGCTGGAGTGTGTCAGCATTTCCTGCAAGATAAAGGCATTGAAGTTATGGACAGGCCCGCCCGTTCCCCAGACCTGAATCCGATTGAGCACATCTGGGACATCAGGTCTCGCTCCATCCATCAACATCACGTTGCACCACAGACTGTCCAGGTGTTGGCGGATGCTTTAGTCCAGGTCTTGTAGGGATGCCCAGGCATTGTAGGGAGGTCATACAGGCATCTTTTCCTTGTCATGAGGCATTTCCACTGAAGTTGGATCAGCCTGTAATTTGATTTTCCACTTTGATTTTGAGTATCATTCCAAATCCAGACCTTCATGGGATATTCATTTTGATTTACATTGATAATTGTTATGTTTTATTGTTCTGAACACATTCCACTATGCAATGAATAAAAACTTGCAACTGGAATATTTCATTCAGAGATATCTAGGATGTGGTATTTTAGTGTTCCCTTTATTTTTTTTGAGCAGTGAATATAAAAAAAAAATCATAAAATAATAAAATAAAAATATATTGTACCAATAAATAAATATTTTTATGAAAAAAGAAACAAAAAAATCCCACATATTTGGTATCACTACATCCAGAATGACCCGACCTATAAAACAGTCCTGCTAGTCAACCCCTTCAGTGAACACTGCAAAAGAATAAATAACATACGAGGCAAAAAACTACGCATTATCATCACACTGACAAAAAAAGTGGAATGAAATGCGAACAAAAAGATGAATGTAAATAAAGATGGTATCACTGAAGACATCATCTTGTCCCCCATAAAACAAGCTGCCACGCAGCTCCATCCGTAAAAAAATAAAAAAGTTATAGCTCTCAGAATAAAGCGATGCAAAAATAATTATTTTTTCTATAAAATATAAATGAGGTATCGCTGTAATCGTACTGACCCGAAGAGTAAAGCTGCCTTATCAATTTTACCACACACAGAATGGCATAAAAAAAATCCTGATTTGCTGTTTTTTGTTATTTTGTATCCTAAAAATTGGAATAAGAAAGCGATCAAGAAATACCATGACTTTGCTAGCAGAGATATGGAAAAATTATAGCTCTCAAAATATGGGTATGTGGACATGTTGTTGATTGCTGTGTGGAATTTTCCACTCAGAATCTGCATATTTTGGCAGAATCCTCAGGTCAAAATCCCTGCGTTTTTTATGCGGATTTCCTGTGGATTATTGTGGGTTTTGTGTGGATTTGGCCTGCGTTTTTACACCTGCAGATTCCTATAATGGAATGGGTGTAAAGAATTGACATGTTGCGGGAAAAAAAATGCTGTGTTTCCACGCAGATTTTTCCGCAGCATGTGCACAGCGTTTTTTTACCCCATTGAATAACATTGTACTGTAAATCACTTGCGGATCTGCAGTGGATCCGCAGCGGATCCGCAGGGGCAAATCCGCTGCGGATTCGCAGCAAATACGCAATGTGTGCACATAGCCTTAGTGTGTGATAGCAGCCAAACATAAACAAAGTAAACAAATATAGTAGTTTAGTCACCTATACCGCACGAGGAATAATGAAAAAAATTAATAAACTGATTTCTTCATTCTGCCTCCCGAAGATTGCAGTATGACCCTGCTCACATTTATCCTGTGATCTGGGTTGAGCGCTTACACCTGGGTTTCCAAGTAAATCTCTGAAATACGTGATTCATACAGAACCCCAGATGAAAGATTTTCTAGATGGAGGCACTGTAGAAGCTGCCTGACCTATGATCCAGTGTTGTCCATCTTTTTAGGCGTGCATAAAAGCCTCAATCTCCATGTCGGGGAGGCTTAGGGCAATCTTTCAATATGCATTAGGCAGCTTTAGTAAGGCAATAGAATTGGTATATAGGTAGCAGCCGAACCTGTTCCATTTGCCTGTAATTGAATTTCGTGTTAGGACAATGAATACGATATAGGACGTGAATCCAATGGGAAATATATGAGTGTCCTCTTTTACTGAGCTGACCAGTGCGAATTTCAACTCCTATAATTCCTTTATTGGTATTGTTAATAAAAGTTATATTTTAGGTCTTTAGTTAGGGATTAGTTGCCTTATGGCAAATTGTTATTCAGATTTGTTAGCCTACGCTGACTTATGACAGCATTTTTCTGTGTGTATCAAACAGTAGTTTTACCCCACATATTGGGTATCGGTGTACTTAAGAGAAATTGCACAACAAATTGTACAGTGTATATTCTCCTCTTACCCTTGTGAAAATGCAAAATTTAGGGCTGAAAGAACATTTTTGTGAGAAATGTTTTTTTTTTATTTTCACAGCTCAAAGTTTCTCCTAAACTTCTGTGAAGCACCTGGGGTTCAAAGTGCCCACCACACATCTAGATACATTGCTTGCTGGGTCTAATTTCCAAAATGGGTTCACTTACGGGGGGGTTTCCACAATTTAGGCACATAAAGGGCTCTCCAAATACTGCATGGTGTCTGCTAATGAGTCCAGCAAATGTTGAGTTCGAAAAGTCAAATTTTGCTCCTGCTTTCAAGCTATGCCGTGCACCCAAACAACAGTTCCCCCCTCCCCCATATTGGATATCAGCATACTCAGGAGAAATTGCACAACAATTTTTGGTGTCTATTTTCTCCTGTTACAATTGGAAAAATCAAAAAATTTGGGCTAAAGAACTTTTTTGTGGAAAAAAATTAGATTTTTTTATTTTCAAGACTCAACGTCATAAATTTCTGTGAAGCGCCTGGGGGTTCAAGATGTTCTCCACACATCTAGATAAGTTCCTTGAGGGGTCAAGTTTCCTAAATTAGGTCACTTATGAGGTTTTTCCACTGTTTAGGAACATCAGAGGATCTCCAAATGCAACATGGCATCCGCTCTTGATTACAGCCAAATTTGTGTTATGAAAATAAAAAATGTGAGTCTAAAATAATGTTTTGGTGAAAAATGTTCTTCCTTCCACATTTCCTTAATTCCTGCGAAGCACCTAAAGGGTTTATAAACTTCTTGAATGTTGTTTTGAGGGGTGCAGTTTTTAGAAGGGTATCATTTTTTGGCATTCTCTGTCACAGAGACCCTTCAAAGTCACTTCAAATGTGATGTGGTCTGTAAAAAATGGTTTTGTCAACTATTAACCCTTCTAACTTCCTAAAAAAAATGTTTAAAAAATTGTGCTGATGTAAAGTAGACATGTGAGAAATGTTATTTATAAATATTTTTTGTGTGACATAACTCTGTTTTTAAGGGCATAAAACTTAGAAACTAGCAAAATTTTCCAATTGCTTTTTTTTCACAAATATCGCAAGTGATATCGAACAAATTTTACCACTATCATGAAGGACAATATGTCATGAAAAAACAGTCTCATAATCAGTGTAATAAAGGGACGCTGGTCACAATTGTAAAATTGGCCTGGTCAAGAAGATGAAAACAGACTTGAGGGGTGTTGAAGGGGTTAAAGTAAATCTGTCAGCAGGATTTCACTCCCCAGACTATTTATATGTGCATGTACCTCTTTCAAAGACAAGACCAGAAGTACCTTTACATGGCCAGTCTGTTTCTCAATAACAGAGAAATCAGCATTTAAATTTATATGCAAATGAGGATGAAGATCTTTTTGTTGATCTGAAGCTTTTGTCACTCCAGCTTTTTCTCCACTTCCTCATGCTTGACTGATTGCTTCTAAGCTGTGTGATCTCAGGAAAAAGATCGATTAGTCAAAGAGGAAGAGGAGGCAGAGCTTAACGGAGTATAGAGCTGGAGTGACAGAGGTTTCGGATATACAGCCTCATTTGCATATCAATTCAAATGATGATTTATCTGGAAAGGCAGAAATGACTGGCCATTTAAAAGGTATTCCTATACCTCCCACCTGAAGTATGGTTGTTCACAAAAACCCAGTCCTTAAAATGGCCGATTAACCTTTCTCAACACATAGTGTGTTGGAGCAAACTTCTGGATTTAAAATCACTGAAGCTAACAGCCTCAGTGAAACATATCTCCCCTTTAGTACTTTGCCAGTGACATTGTCACAGTCTGCTAAAAGGGTAAGGTAGCATTTGATCTACAGATGAAGCCAATTTTGATTTAACAAGGTTTTACAATACTGTACCTAAAATGTATTTTGTAAATATCTATTTTAACCCCTTTCTGCCATCCGACGTACTATCCCGTCCATGTGCCCTGGGCCCCTATGCCCATGGACGGGATAGTATGTCGGCGCGATCAGCGGCGCCCACGTGGTGAGCGCCGCTGGTGGCGGCCGGGTGTCAGCTGATTATCACAGCTGACACCCGGCACAATGTGTCAGGGGCGGTCACGGACCGCCCCCGACACGTTAACCCCTTGCACACCACGATCAAACATGATCGCGGTGTACCGGGGGTTAAAGGGAAGCATCGGCAGGGAGGGGGCTCCCTCCGTGCTTCCCTGAGCCCCCCACGGCAGCGCAATGTGCAGCGCTGCTGCGGGGGGGCTCCTTTCCTCCAGGCCCCCGAATCCAAGATGGCGACGGGGGCCTTCGGGGGCCTGAGGAAGCTGGCTTCCTCAGTGCCTGCAAAGCGCAGGCATGAGGAAGCCTTCTGCAGTGCCTGTGTCAGATCGCTGATCTGTCACAGTGATCTGTGATGTGACAGATCAGCGATCTGTCACAGGACAGTGATGTCCCACCTGGAACTATTTAATAAAGTAAAAAAAAAAATAAAAAAAGTGTTAAAATAATTTAAAAAAAATCGCCAAATAAATTAGAAAAAAAAAAATATTCCCCCAATAAATCCATTTTTTGGAAATAATAAAAAAAAAAAACAATAAAAGTACACATATTAGGTATCGCCGCATCCGTAATGACCCGCCCTATAAAACTGTCCCATTAGTTAACCCCTTTAGAGAACCCCTTAAAAAATAAAAATAAAAAACGAAGCAAAAAATAATGATTTATTATCATACTGCCAAACAAAAAGTGTAATAACGCGTGATCAAAAATACACATATAAATATCCATGGTACCACTGAAAACATCATCTTGTCCCGCAAAAAACGAGCCACCACACAGCATCATCAGCGAAAAAATAAAAAAGTTATAGCTCGCAGAATAAAGCGATGCAAAAATAATTATTTTTTATATAAAATAGTTTTCATTGCATAAAACCGACAAAAACATAAAAAAACGACCTAAGTGAGGTATCGCTGTAACCGTACTGACCCAAAGAATAAAACCGCTTTATCAATTTTACCGCACGTGGAACGGTGTAAACGCACCCCCCAAAAGAAATTCATGAAACGCTGGTTTTTGTTCATTCTGCGTCCCAAAAATAGGAATAAAAAGGCGATCAAAAAATGTCACATGCCTGAAAATGGTACCAATAAAAACATCAACTCGTCCCGCAAAAAATAAGACCTCACATGACTCGGTGGGTCAAAATACGGAAAAATTATAGCTCTCAATATGTGGTGATGCAAAAACTATTTTTACAATAAAAAGCGTCTTTTAGCGTGCGACAGCCGCCAAACATAAAAATCGCCATAAATAGTAAATCAAACCCCCCGATATCACCCCCTTAGTTAGGGAAAAATAATAAAATTAAAAAAAAGTATTTATCTCCATTTTCCCATTAGGGTTAGGGCTAGGGTTAGGGCTAGGGTTAGGGCTAGGGTTAGGGTTAGGGCTAGGGTTAGGGCTAGGGTTAGGGTAGGGTTAGGGCTCAGATTAGGGTTAGGGGTGTGTTGGGGTTAGGGTTGGAGTTATAATTGGGGGGTTTCCACTGTTTGGGCACATCAGGGGCTCTCCAAATGCAACATGGTGTCTGATCTCAATTCCAGCCAATTCTGAGTTGAAAAAGTAAAAATGGTGCTCCTTCCCTTCCAAGCTCTGCCATGCGCCCAAACAGTATTTTACCCCCACATGTAGGGTATCAGCCTACTCAGGACAAATTGCAAAACAATTTTTGGGGTCCAACTTCTCCTGTTACCCTTAGGAAAATAAAAAATTGGGGGCAAAAATATCATTTTTGTGGAAAAAAATGATTTTTTTATTTTCACGTCCGAGTGTTATAAACTTCTGTGAAGCACTTGTGGGTTCAAAGTGCTCACCACACATCTAAATAAGTTCCGTGGGGGGTCTAGTGTCCAAAATGGGGTCACTTGTGGGGAGTTTCAATAGTTTAGGTACATCAGGGGCTCTCCAAATGCACATGACACCCGCAGACCATTCCATCAAAGTCTGCATTCCAAAACGTCACTGCTTCCCTTCCGAGCCCCGACGTGTGCCCATACAGTAGTTTTCTCCCACATATGGGGTATCAGCATACTCAGGACAAATTGGACAACAACTTTTGGGGTCCAATTTCTCCTGGTACCCTTGGGAAAATAAAAAAATGGTGACTAAAAGATCATGTTTGTGGAAAAAATCCGAATTTTTTATTTTCACGCCCGGGCATTATAAACTTCTGTGAAGCACTGGGGGGTCAAAGTGCTCACCACACATCTAGATAAGTTCCTTAGGGGGTCTAGTTTCCAAAATGGTGTCATTTGTGGGGGGTTTCCACTGTTTAGGTACATTAGGGGCTCTCCAAAGGCAACATGACACCCGCAGACCATTCCATCAAAGTCTGCATTCCAAAACGTCACTACTTCCCTTCCAATCCCCGACGTGTGCCCATACAGTAGTTTTCTCCCACATATGGGGTATCAGCATACTCAGGACAAATTGGACAACAACTTTTGGGGTCCAATTTCTCCTGGTACCCTTGGGAAAATAAAAAAATGGTGACTAAAAGATCATGTTTGTGGAAAAAATACAAATTTTTTATTTTCACGCCCGGGCGTTATAAACTTCTGTGAAGCACTGGGGGGTTCTAAGTGCTCACCACACATCTAGATAAGTTCCTTGGGGGGTCTAGTTTACAAAATGGTGTCATTTGTGGGGGGTTTCCACTGTTTAGGTACATTAGGGGCTCTCCAAAGGCAACATGACACCCGCAGACCATTCCATCAAAGTCTGCATTCCAAAACGTCACTACTTCCCTTCCGATCCCCGACGTGTGCCCATACAGTAGTTTTCTCCCACATATGGGGTATCAGCATACTCAGGACAAATTGGACAACAACTTTTGGGGTCCAATTTCTCCTGGTACCCTTGGGAAAATAAAAAAATGGTGACTAAAAGATCATGTTTGTGGAAAAAATCCGAATTTTTTATTTTCACGCCCGGGCATTATAAACTTCTGTGAAGCACTGGGGGGGTCAAAGTGCTCACCACACATCTAGATAAGTTCCTTAGGGGGTCTAGTTTCCAAAATGGTGTCATTTGTGGGGGGTTTCCACTGTTTTGGTACATCAGGAGTTTTCCAAACGCGACATGGTGTCCGATCTCAATTCCAGCCAAAAACGTCAAATGGCGCTGCTTCCCTTCCGAGCTCTGCCATGCGCCCAAACAGTGGTTTACCCCCACATGTGGGGTATCAGCGTACTCAGGACAAATTGCACAATAACTTTTAGGGTCCTGTTACCCTTGGAAAAATAAGAATTGAGGGTGAAAAGATCATTTTTGTGGAAAAAATATGATTTTTTAATTGTATGGCTTTATGTTATAAACTTCTGTGAAGCCCATGGGGGTTCAAAGTTCTCACCACACATCTAGATAAGTTCCTTAGGGGGTCTAGTTTCCAAAATGGTGTCATATGTGGGGGGTTTCCACTGTTTTGGTACATCAGGGGTTTCCAAACGCGACATGGTGTCCGATCTCAATTCCAGCCAAAAACGTCAAATGGCACTGCTTCCCTTCCGAGCTCTGCCATGCGCCCAAACAGTGGTTTACCCCCACATGTGGGGTATCAGCGTACTCAGGACAAATTGCACAATAACTTTTAGGGTCCTGTTACCCTTGGAAAAATAAGAATTGAGGGTGAAAAGATCATTTTTGTGGAAAAAATATGATTTTTTAATTGTATGGCTTTATGTTATAAACTTATGTGAAGCCCATGGGGGTTCAAAGTTCTCACCACACATCTAGATAAGTTCCTTAGGGGGTCTAGTTTCCAAAATGGTGTTATTTGTGGGGGGTTTGCACTGTTTTGGTACATCAGGGGTTTTCCAAACGCGACATGGTGTCGGATCTCAATTCCAGCCAAAAACGTCAAATGGCGCTGCTTCCCTTCCGAGCTCTGCCAAGCGCCCAAATAGTGGTTTACCCCCACATGTGGGGTATCAGCGTACTCAGGACAAATTGCACAATAACTTTTATGGTCCTGTTATCCTTGGAAAAATAAGAATTGAGGGTGAAAAGATCATTTTTGTGGAAAAAATATGATTTTTTAATTGTATGGCTTTATGTTATAAACTTCTGTGAAGCCCATGGGGGTTCAAAGTTCTCACCACACATCTAGATAAGTTCCTTAGGGGGTCTAGTTTCCAAAATGGTGTCATATGTGGGGGGTTTCCACTGTTTTGGTACATCAGGGGTTTTCCAAACGTGACATGGCATCCAATCTGAATTCCAGCCAATTTTGCATTGAAAAAGTCAAACGGCGCTCCTTCCATTCTGAGCTCTGCCATGCACCGAAACAGTGGCTCCCCCCCACATATCAGGTATCTGCGTACTCAGGACAAATTGCACAATAACTTTTGCAGTCCAATTTCTCCTGTTACCCTTGGTAAAATAAAAAAAATTGAACCTGAAGTATTTTTTTTATGAAAAAAAGTTAGATGTTCATTTTTTTTTAAATATTCAAAAAAATTCCTGTGACGCACCTAAAGGATTAATAAACTTCTTGAATGTGGTTTTGAGCACTTTAAGGGGTGCAGTTTTTAGAATGGTGTCACTTTTGGGTATTTTCTATCATATAGACCCCTCAAAGTGGCTTCAAATGTGATGTGGTCCTAAAAATAAAATGGTGTTGTAAAAATGAGATATCGCTGGTCAACTTTTAACCCTTATAACTTCCTAACAAAAAAAAATTTTGGTTCCAAAATTGTGCTGATGTAAAGTAAACATGTGGGAAATGTTAGTTATCAAGTTTTTTGTGTGCCGTATCTCTGTGATTTAAGGGCATAAAAATTCAAAGTTGGAAAATTGTGAAATTTTTAAAATTTTCGCCAAATTTCCATTTTTCTCACAAATAAACGCAAGTTATTTGAATGAAATTTTACCACTAACATGAAGTACAATATGTCACGAGAAAACATTGTCAGAATCACTGGGATCCATGGAAGCGTTCCAGAGTTATGACCTCATAAAGGTACAGTGGTCAGAATTGTAAAAATTGGCCCGGTCATGAACATGCAAACCACCCTTGGGGGTGAAGGGGTTAAAAAGTATTGTCACTTTTATAATTAGCTTTAATGGTAAAGTCCCTCCTTATACAGTTATTCCCTATATATGTCACTTCTCTGCACCTTCTATCATGCTTAATAGAATAGGACCTCATCAGCGCTGTGGTCACTTATCACAGCTTATTTCACCACCATTCTGTGATAATCCAGAATGAAATGCGGTGATAGAGGCATTGACAAGTGACTGCAGCACCACAACTTCTTTCATCACTGCCACACTTCTTCTGTCACTGCTGCCACACAACTTTTTCCACTGCCGCCACACAGCTTTCACTTTCACTAAATTGAGACTGTGAGTGACAGCAGCGCCTCCCCCAATGACTGATCGTTCCAGGGTATTGACAATAGCTGAGGGCTGGCGCTCCTGTCATTTACACACTTTCCGTCATAGCACCTTGAAGTCGTGTTTCAGTGAAAAATATGAAAGGAAAAGTACATGTGTAATGGCAGGCTGAGAAGCTGTGACAGAAGTGTGGTGGCTTGCACAGATGCTGCAGGGCTGAGATGACAGCAGTACTGAGAGAAATGGATGGTAAAAGCGAACTCCAAAAGAATACATGGAACTTAATGCAAGGCTTAAAGAAGATATACAAGACTTTGAAAGAAAAAAGTGTCTGTCACTCTCCACAATGAGAAACCTTACCCCTTAGACCTCAGTCCAGAGCCTCTTACCTAGCCAAATCAGATCTCATACTTTGCACTGACGAGAGCCAATAGCTCGAAACACCGTGTCTGCAAATTGAGATTCTGATTTGGCTTTTATCCTAAGTCATATTACAAGACTCGTTAAAGGGTTGATTGTGACTTGTAGGATCGCTACTACCAATAGGTGGCGCTGTAGAGTAAAAGTCCTCTTTCTCTCTGAAGAGGCAATTTGCATATAAGTACTTACAGGCATGTAGTTGCTAACAGAGGTCTGTTGTACCCGTTGCCAGTCATTGACCACTCCTGCCGGAGATTTAGCTGCTCCCTGTCAACAGGGCGGGTCTACTGGCGCTATGCTACTTGACAGCCGGCTTTCTCCAATTAGGCAGCGGGAAGCCGGCTATCAATCAGCATGACACCAGTTGTCTCACCCTATTCTGTTGACGTGACATCATGGATGTCTGTGACCGCTCTGTGCCAGCGGAGAACGGTGCCTGGCACCACAGGCCGGTAGGTAGCAACTGCCTGCCTGTTAGTGCTTGGGCACATTTTTTTAAAGTCCTGGACATGTCCTTTCATGAATACTTAGACAGCACATACTGTAGACACATAGCTGTTTGATTGGGCCTTAATGAACGTGAGCATTATCTAAAAGGTAGTTGTTGGCTCAGAGCAGTAACCTGGTGTACAGAAGAAACTAGCACTTGGGGAAGGAACCAAGAACTGGCTCCGGAGCCAGGACAGGTGGGTCCTAGTAAGTGATGTACAGACCTGCATTTTTCACATATTATTCATATGAATAGTGTGATCTGCTGATCAAAGGCTTCTCCATATGTTCATTTATCTATGCGCATACATTTATACAGTAAATTATGTTAACGAGTTGAAGCTAGTCACTTATAATGTAAATGACACTGCAGTGTAAACGAGTATGCTAATTATATTTATATTGCATTGCAATACATTCATATTATGCCTATCTGTTTACATGTGACTTTTACAATTATCTAAAAGATAAGAATTATATTTATCACCAGCAATTTTTAATGTATGCTGCAGTAAATGACAAAATGTGGTGCACTCTTTGCTATATTTGGGCTTTCACCTTTTCTATATACGCTCCAAATCAGCGCTACTCTGGTGACTGAAATTATTAGCATCAAAAAGCCATTGTGGAACCTCAGGGAAATGAAAACAAATGGAAAAGGAAATCATAGTCTGCAAAGATGGAAATGTATGTTTTATCACACTGCGTTCTTCAATTGCCAAATATATATTCTTTATTAGGTCTTAATGCTCAGGAGATCCTTGTTCTTCTGAACTGATGTGATTCCTTGTGTCACTCAGAAGACACTTGTTGCTGAACTGCAACACTCAGCCAGCCCTGAAAACCTTATGTATAAATTATAGATAGCAGGGGAAAACAGTACAGCATTGCTACATTTTTACATTTCCTGCTGGGGAATCTCTCATAACTCGTATTATATCTCATACTAGCTGAAGAGCCCGACATTGCCTGGGCATAGTAACCAACTGTGGTTAGTTATAACAAATTATAATGATTATATTGCATATAAAAACATTTCACATCATATATTCAACACTACAGATTTGCAACACAAATTAACTAAACGATTACCCGAGTATTGATAGTATTTTATTTTCAACTCATTCAAGAGTCTTTTGATAAACATCATGTTTGGTTTTTCCCTTTGGTGCAAAGATGAACAGATTTTTGGCAGTTCCAACTCTTGAACAGACCACATAAAGTTGACCATGAGAAAAGCATGGAGATTGCAAATCGATCCCTACTACTTTCCATGACTGTCCCTGAGCATTGTTAATGGACATTGCAAATAGCAGTTGAACTGGAAACTGGAGGCGTTTAAAATCAAAAAACAAATCAGATGGAATGAGTGGAATTCTTGGAATGAAAATGTCCTCTCCTTTGGCACATCCTGTTTATGAGCCATGTATCTAACCCTATCCTGTGTGATAATGTCTGCTGAGCTGTGTACCTAATCCTCTCCTGTGTGATACTTTCTGCTGAGCTGTGTATCTAATCCTATCGTGTGTTACTGACTGCTCAGTCGTGTATCTAATCCTATCGTGTGTGATACTGACTGCTGAGCAGTGTATCTAATGCTATCCTGTGTGATACTGTCTGCTGAGCCATGTATCTAACCCTATCCTGTGTGATACTGACTGCTGAGCCATGTACCTAATCCTATCATGTGTGTTACTGACTGCTCAGCCTTGTATCTAATCCTATCTTGTGAGATACTGACTGCTGAGCCGTGTATATAATCCTATCCTGTGTGATACTGAGTGCGGAGCCGTGTACCTAATCCTATTCTGCGTGATACTGTCTGCTGAGCCATGTATCTAATCCTATTCTGTGTGATACTGTCTGCTGAGCCATCTATCTAATACTATCCTGTGTGATACTGACTGCTGAGCCATGTATCTAATCCTATCCGGTATGATACTGTCTGCTGAGCCGTGTATCTAATCCTATCCTGTGTGATACTGACTGCTGAGCCATGTGTCTAATCCTATCCTGTGTGATACTGACTGCTGAGCTGTCCGTCTAATACTATTCTGTGTGATACTGTGTGCTGAGCTGTGTATCTAATCCTATCCGGTGTGATACTGTCTGCTGAGCCATGTATCTATTCCTATCCTGTGTGATACTGACTGCTGAGCTCTGTATCTAATTCTATCCTGTGTGATACTGACTGCTGAGCCATGTGTCTAATCCTCTCCTGTGTGATACTGACTGCTGAGCCATGTATCTAATCCTATCCTGTGTGATACTGGGCTCGCCCTACAGTCTGTGTCAGAGGGTGGTCTGTGTTGGCACGGTAATAAATTGTGTTATTTCCAGCTTTACAGAAGGACGATAACACCATAGAAATGATAAGAATAATAGGGAAAATTGTTTGGTGAATTGGAACATGCGGTGTTAAAATTTCGCCTCACAACATAGCCTATGACGCTCTCGGGGTCCAGACATGTGACTGTGCAAAATTTTGTGGCTGTAGCTGCGACAGTGCACATGCCAATCCCGGACATACACACATACATATATACATACAAACATACACACACTCACACACATTGAGCTTTAAATATTAGATATTTATGGCATCCTGCCAAGATTGAGAGCTTTATACCCCTTAAATGGAATTCATCACCAGGTTGTTGCCACCTAATCTGGAAGGAACATAATTTAGGGGCAGAGACTCTGATTCCAGCGATGTGTCACTTGCTGGGCTCTTTGCTGTACTTTAAATAAAATCACTGTTTCATCAGCAGGAGAGATTATCACGAGCAAACCTGCTCCATGTAATCCTCCATATTCATAAGCTCTACATAACCCCTCCCCCAACACAGATAGGCAGCTTTCTGCCTATGCACAGTGTACAAAGTGAAAGCTATCAATCAGTGGTGTGGGCGGGATTATACAGAGCTCAGCATTGAGAGAAATGAATGGTGGACCTTAAAGGGAATCTGTCAGCAGGATTTCAGCCCTCCATCTAGCTATATGGGCATGTAGATCTTTCAAAGAGGAGTCCAGCAATATCTTTATATGACCAGTCCATTCCTCCATTACTGAGAAATCAATGTTTGAATTGATATGTAAATGAGAATGAGGCTCTGGTATTATGGTTGATCTGAATCCCTGTCACTCCAGCTCTATTACTTCCCTGCATTGAGTCCTCCTACTTTACAACATATAGAAAATGGGTGCACAGCCTATATATGCCGACAGGGTGCTCAATCATGTATCAATATTAAACAACACAGAAAAGAAAAAGAAATATAATATTGATGCACACACCTAAAATCTGACAAATTTTATTGATGTGCAATTGATACCCACAGTGTCTTCAACAAAATGGCACCGGACAGCACGGTATGTGCACGCGCTGTCTCCGGCGCCATTTTATTTAAATATTTAATGCAGATGACATGCTGTAGGTGAGTGGGGGAAAATTGAGTAGCAGTATTTATTTTTTATTTTTGTTTGTTTGCATGTATGTATTAAACAACAGCAGCGCAAGGAGGATGAGGGTGCATATAATAGGATGGGTGACCATATAATAGAATGGGGATCATATAATTAGCTGGGGGAGCATATACGAGCCTAAGGGAAGCATATACAATGCTGGGGGGCATATATAAGGCTGTGTGATCATATACTAGGCTTAGGGAGTATATTCCAGGCTGGGGACCATATACAAGGATAGGGGAACATATACCAGGACTGGCTATTGAACCCGTTCTACGCCCGGGCTGTGAGAATTTTTATTGGTACATTTTATCGCTATGTTGAAAGGAACCTGTAACCAGAAGTAATGCTATTAAAGTGCAGGTATGTGGTTAATCTGGAGGTTATCAGCATTATTATCCTGCTCAGTGCTTGCAAGATGTCGAATGCCATAGGGAGAAAATGAATTTTATTCTCCCCACCAGCATTCGGGTTCAGTCATTGCTCTGAGAATACAGAGCTGCGGCTGTTACTGTGCTCCTGTCCCTGACTGAAAACCAGCCTCAATGAAGAGGGAGTGACTGTCAGGACAGGGGCATGGATACAGCAGCTGCTCTGTATACTCAGAGCAATGACTGAACCCGCGGCGCCCCTGCCTCTATGACTAAAACCGAATGCTGGCGGGAAGAATAAAGTTAATTTTCTCCGGCTGCATTTGGCTGGGTGCAGACGCCAGGCAGCATAATAACATTGTTAAAGGGAATCTGTCACCCTTTTTTTGGCCTTTCACCTGCCGACATAGACATCGGGGGCTTATCTACAGCATTCTGTAATGCTGTAGATAAGGCCTCGATGTAACCTGAAAGAGAAGAAAAACACGTTATATTATACTCACTGAGGTGGGCAGTCCTGTCCGATGGGTGTTGCAGTCCGGTCCGGCGCCTCCCTTCTTCATGCGATGATGTCCTCGTCTCCCATCCTGTAATGGCTCCGGCACAAGCGCACTGCCCTTCCCTGTTGAGGGCAGAGCAGAGTCCTGCAGTGCGCTGGCGTCGGGAGAGGTCTGGCGCCTGCGCACTGCACAATTCTGCTCTGCCCTCAACAGGGCAGAGCAATGCACCTGCGCCAGAGCCATTACAGGACGGGAGAAGAGGATGTCATCGCATGAAGAAGGGAGGCGCTGGACCGGACCATCCATCAGACCGGACCGCCCACCTCGGTGAGTATAATATAACGTGTTTTTCTTCTCTTTCAGGTTACATCGGAGGCTTATCTACAGCATTACAAAATGCTGTAGATAAGCCCCCGATGTCTATGCCGGCAGCCAATAGGGCAAAAAAAGGGTGACAGATTCCCTTTAACCTGCAGATTAATTGAATATCTGCAGGTTAACAGCGTTTTATCTGGTAAAAGGTTCCCTTTAATTTGATAGCACAATTCTTCAGTAAAAGTCAGTGCGTGTGTATACCGTACTATCCAGCGCCATTTTTTTAACACTCTATGTAAGCAAATTCGCATGTACAGTGCCTTCAATAAAATGGCACCGGAAATCACAGTATGCGCATGCGCTGATTCAGGCGCCATTTTATTGAAGTAATGTACTACAAAGTAATGTACTACAACTATAAGTTAATCATACAATAAACCAATCCACCCAGATAGCTTGGAGATTTTCCCTCAAATAAAACATCACAAGGAAGGAAACATAAAAAAGGGGGAGGGAGGGTGGGATCCTCTTCCTTCTTCTGAGGTGAATGGAATAACTGGCAAAAAGTGGGCTTTTTATACCAAAAATCTTCCCGGTCTTTTATGAAACATCCAATCATATTCCATAAAAAGTGCGCCAAGAACAGCTGGAAATAACTGGAATGACCCTGCTCGTGATGCTACAGCTTACCAGAATGACCTTTTGACCTCAGTTTGAACATCAGGAAACCATATTAAAACTCATTAAAACAACCCCAAAATGACAGAATAAATAAAATATGGTCTGTGTTCCCATGAGACACCCACCTACATTTATATTCGGGGGAGGGCTACCATTAGCTGCAATAAAATATGTGCTATAATCATATAGTTACATCACTGCTGTCAGGTAAAAGTCCACAAGGCTGTAAGTCCATTAAGGATATGGTGCTCAAACAGACGGTCCATCACTGTAATGAAAAAGAAACATGTCACTTAGACGAAGACAGGACTGAGACCAATTCTTCAAGGTAGATTCAATGCTGAATATTGATAGAGCAATAGTCATGTAATCAGAGTGATTGTCATACGGAAAACGATAGTCAAGCAAGGCACTCTTGAGGATGAAGGCTTCCAAACCATGCCTAAGGGAGATAGGAATGGTAAGTATATATTCAAGCACCGTAGTTTGCAGAGATTTATCCTAGAAAGCCTGTATATGGTAACTCCTCATTAAGCCCCAAATGTAAGGTCGACTCTCAATTTATGATCCATTTTGGATTCCATTTGTAAAAATCATTTACAATGGTTTTCACCGGATATTTGTGCAAAGCTTTTGTAAGCCAAAAACCCTAGTATTATTTGGCCTACCTTGATGATGGTGTAGAAAATGCAAAGCAATTGCAGTAAGGCCGGTTTCACATTTGCGCTTTTGAGCGCAGCGACGGCCTGCGCATGGCTGCCGCTAAGCCCTGCCCCTGCCGCGCCACGGCCGGTAGCTCCGCCTATTGACGCATGACGCTGCATGCGTCCTGCGTCCCCTAACTTTATCACTGGGGGCGCAGGCCGTGCGCAGTATGCGTTTGGCAGCGCATGCGTCCTTTTGACGGTGCGCAGACCAGCGCCAAACGCAACCTGCTGCAGTTTGGTTGCGCTCGGCGCACCGTCAAAAGGGCGCATGCGCCGCCAAACGCATACTGTGCACGGCCTGCGCCCCCAGTAATAAAGACAGGGGACGCAGGACGCATGCAGCGTCATGCGCCGGTAGGCGGAGCTACCGGCGGAGGTGCGGCAGGGGGCGGGGCTTAGCGGCGGCCATGCGCAGGCCGTCGCTGCGCTCAAAAGCGCAAATGTGAAACCGGCCTAAGGGCTTTTACTTTCCTTCATTTGTTGATGCCAAATGGATAGTGGAAATGTGCTTCTGCATACGTCTTCTGAGCTCTTATGAGGTCTGACCATCGTAGATCTTATTACATGGGCAAATAATCACGTATTGAAACACAAAAAGTCCCAAAATAATATTTCCAAGGACAAAAACTCACAATACAATTGAACCACAGCACAACGAGAGGAAGTATATAAACCACCACCACAGAGTATAGTCCATAAAATCAATTTTATTATTCCATAAAAAATTTAAAATTAATACAACACTGCTGGACACCAATGTGAACAGGAACAGTGTTTATCCTGAACAATATAATATTGTGAACAGAAAGAGAACCAAATAAGTCAGCTCACATAAAACCTTAAACATGAACTAGCCACCATTTTAAAGAAAGTGCAATATACTAATAGATGGACCAGACTGTGTAAACAATCTAATATATAAAGCTCAATGTGGGTGTGTCTGTATGTGTGTATGTCCGTCGCAGCTACAGCCACAAAATTTTGCACAGTCACACATCTGGATCCTGAGAGTGTCATAGGCTATGTTGTGAGGTGAAATTTTAACCCCACGCGTTCCAATTCACCAAACAATTTTGCCTATTATTCTTATCATTTCTATGGTGTTATCGTCCTTCTGTAAAGCTGGAAATAACAAAATTTATTACCGTGCCAACACAGACCACCCTCTGACACAGACTGCAGGGGGAGCCCAGTATCACACAGGATAGGATTAGATACACGGCTCAGCAGGCAGTATCACACAGGAGAGGATTAGATACACGGCTCAGCAGTCAGTATCACACATGAGAGGATTAGATACACAGCTCAGCTGGCAGTAACACACGATAGGATTAGATACACAGTTCAGCTGAAAGTATCACACAGGAGAGGATTAGGTACACAGCTCAGCAGACATTATCAAACAGGATAGGGTTAGATACACAGATACACATGTTGTTTATCAAAAGGCTCTTGAATGAGTTGAAAATAAAATACTATCAATACTTGGGTAATTGTTTAGTTAATTTGTGTTGCAAATCTGTAGTGTTGAATATATGATGTGAAATGTTTTTATGTGCAATATAATCATCATAGTTTGTTATAACTAACCACAGTTGGTTACTATGCCCGGGCAACGCCAGGCTCTTCAGCTAGTAGACAAATAAAGTGCTACAGTGCTACATGCTATTTACACATCAGGTGCTAATTAGAAAAACAGTTTATTAAGAGTACACATAAATTTAGAGTACACAGTGTGCTCATATAGCAGTATAAACAGGCTTACGGACTTACAGGGTATCTATAATAATAATAATAAAAAAAATCAAAGTTTCCACAAAAATAAATTAAACCAGAAAAAGTGCACCCTATTAATATCCAAATATACTATAGAATAGAGGAAAAAGTTCAATGTGTCTATAGATAAATCAACCTGTGCAAAAATCATAAGCTAAAGTGCTGAATTATTGATGCATGAATTGCACACAGGCCGCTAATGAAGAGGAAGATAATGCACACATATAAGGGCATAGAGATGAACTTACTGGCTGTGTAGGATAACACAAGTGTCCTGCTGCCCCAATGCACGTTTCGTAACGAACTTCTTCAGTTAGTTTATACTGCTATATGAGCACACTGTGTCCTCTAAACTTATGTCCTTAATGAACTGTTATTCTAATTAGCACCTGATGAGTAATTAGCATTTAGCACTATAGCACTTTATTTGTCTATTGTTTACATAGTCTGGTCCATCTATTAGTATACGTTGTATGAAAAAGAACAAAAGGGATGGCACTCACCGTTCTGAAGAGGTGAATTTATTTTTGTCAAGGTGAAAATATATTTTCTTATATAACTTTTATATTTTTATACTGTGAAACAATAAGTTTTTCCTAATTGCTTGCTAATGCAAATGTAACTGTATTAAAGATGGCTGCCAGTGTTCACTTTCACTTAAATTCAGTGTCTAAAGAGTTAAGTTAAGTTTCATTTCTCCTAAAAAAGATAACTCAGGAATGTGAAGAAGAAGTAACCATCGGGAGACGTTTTGACGAATCAGAGAGAGACTGGACACTAGATGTATACTGCATAAACCCCGCCTAATGCACGCCTTCCCCTAACACTCAATATAGTATTGTGTATTTGTAAATAAAAGCCAGTTGTTGTACTGCTCCTGACAGGTGTGGATGCAGGACATTAGCTAAGACTGAATCAGCTGCGTGTCTGAGTCATTCTTAATCGGTACCAGATGTTTTGCGCTCGCACAATGATTTGGAATGACTGGTGAATGAGGATTCATTGTCGTTTACGACCCCGACAATTTGGCGCCCAACGTGGGGCGTGGACAGTGATCCGAGGCTCCTCTGGACCCATGCCTGGATGTCTGTGGATGATACCTGTAGTGGCTGACCTCGAGGACTGATCACCCTCCAAAACACGGTAAGTGAGATCATATACACTGTATGTGTCACACTTGCTAGTGTCTCAGCCGTTATTGGTTTGTCTGTGGTCTCCTTGGGTCTGAGGGGTGACCGGTCGAGTGGTGAGACTGAGTGCGATCCTGTGCCACGCTCTGAACCAGCAACTGAGAGACGTCGCATTCTGCGCGTCCTCGTGTACACCACACCTCCTCCACCGGTCATTGTACTCCATTCAACCACCCTACCCGTGACTATTGTCTAGTAGTGAAGTGGAGTTATAAATTGAGCTAGTTGCAGATTGTGGGGCAACCTAGAGGAAGGGATAGGAGACGCAGCCTCTGTGATATTGTACCAGCTAGGTAATTAAGACGTCCCGAGAAGGGACCACCTGTATTTCTGTGGAGGGCTCTCACTAGGAGACCGCCTCCCGACTGTTGGAATATCGTGGCAGGATAATCTGTTAATCACTGCTGTTCAAGGTTAGGGAAAGGAAATATTGAGCGCGAGGCTCTTTTTCTAGTACGTCGAACGTGAGGCTCCGTACTGTGGAACATCAGTGTTGATATCGCTACCAGTGGTTTTTCTGCAGAGAACCATAGTATTCTGTAAGAGTCATGCTGCGTATCTTAAAGCAGAAGAAGTCTGTGCCCCACAAGTTAGATGAGGATGCTGTGGAGGTCAAGGCAATAGTAGCGTCACGGGAAGGCAAGAAGGCAGTCAAGAATGTTGAGAGATTGTATAAGCATGTAGGATTGCCCTCGTCAGGGAGATTACAGCCGGCTATGTGGCATAATCTCATAGAGAACAAACGAGGCATGTTGAAAGATAAAGGATTGTTAGAACAAGCACAAGCTCATCTGCGAGTTGCGCGAGGCTTGAAGAATGAAGGATGGAAAGAGATTGATGGGGAAGGAGGATCAGACAATGCGGAACCTGTGTTTGGTTATAAAATGCCTTTGAACTGTGATCTTATAGATTGTAAAATGGCCGCCGTGCCACTGATGATGAAAATGCAGTCCCAACCACCGCCCTATAATGGCGACAAGACGAGCTCTCCAGAAACGTGGGTGTGTCCTGTTTGTGGCGTGCAGAATCCAACCTGGGTGGAAACCTGCCATGTGTGTGGGGCGGGCCGTCCTTGGGGTTCCGCCCAGACCATGGACGGAAGTGGGGCATGCCACGCCTCCACCGGCAGCCATCTTGGTGCACCCGGAATTCCTCCCCAGCCACTATGTCCGCTGGTAACACTTTCCGGCGAGTACTATCAGGGACCACCACTTCCTGAGAAACCTCCGGCACCGACCGATGCTGTTCCCACCTCTAATGTTCCTGTTTCTGTTCCGGCCTCTGGGCCTAGTCTCCCGGTGCAACCCACTGTGATATTTGTAAATACACCTGGTCAAGGTCCCTTCACTCTTGATGCCCTGACCGGCAGTACGGCTTTCCGGTCCGTAATGCGTATGAGGCGCCAAGCTATCGGAGATGATGAGGGATCAGAAGATTCTGACAATCAGGTTGCTACAATTCCCCCTGCCCCGCCACTGCTATTAGGTCCGTTCGAATCCCCCCGGCCCGGAAGGAGCCCACTACCTACCCCTCTCAACAAATCCTCTAGGTTGCCCCATGACCCTGAAATCTGGTTCCCCTGTCATTCACGCTATTACATCACACCTCAGGGCTCCCAGGTTCTTTTCTCAGTGGGGTATGGGGACATAGTTACCCACCAGGTAGGAGCCATAGTGAACCCAGCTAACTCTACCCTGTCGCATAGAGGTGGTTTGGCCCAACAGATAGCTAAAAAGGGAGGCCCAGCCATAACCCAAGAGTGTCAGGCCTACCTTGCCAATTATGGCCCCTTGCATCCAGGAGACGCTATGTCCACCCAGGGAGGGAATTTGCCCTGTGATATAGTGTTACACACTGCAGGCCCTATATATGATTACAGGACACCCGAGCATTGCCGTATCCCGGACAGATGCGTTATAGATATTTCAAATCTACATCTGAGACTGAATGAATTGAGTAATGATATAGTTCGTGTTATATGTGGCATTACATTGTAAAGTTTCCTGAATGCATTTGGCCAGAAAAAGGGCAAGGCATGGTTAATCTCATTATACAGTTATCTGCTCTTACAGTGAAATCCCGTGATTTTGAGTTTCTTTGTAGAAATTGATTTTGATAAGTCTAAAGAACTACAGAATTCTGTGAAGGACGACGCTGCATTCTGACGGGAGGGGTGAAGGATGGCGCTGCGTAGTTTTTCTTCTCCCTTCGCTCTTATCTCTGCTGAGTGTGAGCTGTGCTCAAAATTCTCTGTAATTCTATCCGTAAGGTACACGCTGAAAGATTTGTGCATTTTAAAGCAACAGTACTTAATTGAAGATTGGAAGTTAAAAGTAAGATATGGTGCCTAATTTAGAAGGGAATTGTAAGTGATTGCTTGGTCATTAATGTGTTTGAACCTGCTTCTAGTTGTGTGATTGATTTGTATAGCAAATTGTGTCAAATTACAAGAGACAGAGAAGGAAGGAAGCAGTAAAACAAGTGGGACAAACATTGAAAAAGGCAAAAATACCAGAGTGTGAATGTTTGGATGTACAAAAAGGCACAGACAAGGGAAGAAAATAGCAAGTGAATAAATGATGCTTGAGAATGTGCAGCAGTATGGAAGGTGTATTATGAATGTTTGATTGACAAAGTGTAACCAGAGACCCAGACAAAACAGATGGACTTGTAAACACTGTGGTCAGACTCAGACAAATCAAGACTGAATAGCTACTTGTGTGACCTGTGCTACTGACCTAAGAGAATTGCACTAAATCCTATCCAGACAAGATCATAAGAAGCTGACATAATAGTGTGGATAGTGGGTAGTGGGGACATTGGCCCTTGAGGAGTAAGCTGACAGTAGACATCAGACGGCCAACCCCATCAGGACCTAGAAGTGTGACTAGAATAAGAAAGATACAGGTGTATTATCCCTGGAGCCCCTCTGACCAGCTAGCTTTGCTGAAGCAGCTGCCTGCCCCTGAAGACCAACCATTCCCGTTTTACAGACACATAAAGGAAGTACAGCAAACATATAAGTGTACCTGGGCAGACCTAGAGAGGTTGGTGAGTTTAAAGGCAGGTGACGCACTAGATCATATAATTAAGACACACAGATGTGACAAAGAATCAGGCTTGGGGCATGGATGATAAATCTGCACGATCTGGGGAGACGTACTGTGAGTCACTAAGACAATGGGCTGCAGTGGAACAATCAGAGCAGTCTGTACTCCTGACTAATGTGACACAGCAAAGAGGAGAGAGAGTAGAGATATACCTTGGACGGTTACAGCTGAAATGGGCAGACATGGGGTACATTTGCATAAACCCACTTGATGTTAGAATACTGGTGGATGCATTCATTGACGGTATGAACAAAGACTTCCGAGACGCAGTACAGACAGCCAGACCTGAATGGAGACATGTAGATCCGAAAGACCTCCTTAAGGTAGCTAAAGAAATTGAGCAAACAAGGACAATAAAACGACCTGTCATGTATGCTGGAGCACAAGGAAAAAAGTGGAGACGTAATAGGAAAGGCATGTGAGATGACACTGACGTTTCTTTTGACAATCTATTCCCCACATGACATCCATGCCATACTCCTACAAGTTCAACCAAAACATCTGTCTATGGCCAGACAGCTCTGACTTGAGTGTGCTCTACTAATTCCTGAGTATGTCACTCCTCAAAAGATGTAACGTTCTGAATCCAGCCACCCTCCTGCCTGTGGATTCAGAAAAGGGGGAATTGGTGACCATATTAGCGCGTGAGGAAAGATACTTTGACATGACGCATGAACATGTCTGCATAGAACTGATGAGTCAGGAGACAGTTGGGTTTGCACACATTCATGAAAAACCTGTTCCTAATGCAGACTTTGAGTTTCTTTTTTGTAGATGGCCCCAGATACCACCAGGATGGACGATTCTACACTGGATATGCAGTAGTATCCTCACATGAGGTAATCCGAGCGGAACCACTCTCTCCTCACATGTCGGCGCAGGAGGCAGAGTTGAAGGCACTCACTGAGGCGTGTAGAGCCGCTGCAGGTAAAGTCGCTAATATTTTCACAGATTCGAAGCCCATTAAAAATGCAGAGCTGGTGAAACAATTGATGGAGGCATTGATGTTACCAGTCCAGGTTGGCATTGTCAAGGTAAAAGCACACACAAAGGTGACTCCGTGGAGGTAGAGGGCAATAGAAGGGCGAACGAGGCTGCTAAAATAGCACAAGGCGGCCTAGAGAGAGCAGTGGACGGTGGCGGGGAGTCAGCGTATTCCAGCCACATTGGGTCTAGATGTCCTGAAATCCCTCCAGCAAAAGGCTGCCCAAACAGAGAAGGTACACCGAGGGAGACTGGGAGCTGAGCTGAACTCAAATGGAGTATGGGAGAATAAGGATAAAATGTGCCCACCAAAGTCCCTGTTCCCAATCATGGCGCAAGCAGCACATGGCCCCAATCACACCTCAAAAAGTCACATGTGTGCCATGGTAGATGCCTTCTGGATCGCTCCTGGCTTCAGTTGCGCAGCCGCGAAACTTGTACAATCATGCCTCATCTGTGCACAGCACAACCCAGGTAAAACAGTAAAAGTCCCTAAGAAAGCGACACCTAGGCCTCTCTACCCGTTTCAGAGACGGCAGATTGACGACATACAGCTACCAAGGTAGGAGTGTATGCAAATATCCTAGTATGTGTAGATCTCTTCTCTGGATGGCCAGAGGCCTACCCGGTGAAAACGGCTACAGCTCGAGCTACTGCAAAGAAACTGGTGATGGAACTAGTACCACGATTCGGTGTCCCTGAAACAATTGAATCAGACAGAGGTACACACTTTACTGCTGAGGTAATGCAAAATGTAATGCAAATGATAGGTGTAGAACAAGCATTTCATACACCCTACCACCCACAGAGTTCAGGGAAGGTAGAGAGAATGAACGGGACACTAAAATTGAAAATACAGAAAACCATGGAACAAACCCATAAACCATGGCCAGAGTGTCTCCCATTAGCATTATTCTCAGTAAGGTACACACCCACGGGGAAAACTAAACTGTCACCCTTCGAGATACTGTTTGGAAGACCACCGAACACAGGGTTGTACTACCCACAGGTCTTAACACTCAATGTGGATAATTTGACAAGTTATGTAATCCAGTTGCAAAAGCATTTAACTCAAATGCATTCTCTAGTTTTCTCTTCCATTCCAGATCCAGATAGTGTGGAAGGAACTCACTGTCTACAACCTGGTGATTACGTATATGTCAAGAAACACTCCAGAAAGACCCTTGAACCCCGATATCAAGGACCTTACCAAGTACTCCTGACAACGCCTACTGCTGTTAAGTTGGAAGGACGACCAACCTGGATCCACGCATCGCATTGCAAACTAGCCACAGGAATTAACAAAGCATAAGAGTGCATAATGTTTTGGTTTGGTTTTGTTGCATTATCTGTAATAATGGTAGCTGCGTGGGACAATCTAAATTCTCCAATGTCCTTGAATAATAAGTTTATACAACATCATGAAAAAATACTAAATGATTGGTCAAAAGACACTCAGTCTCCAGCAGATTGCTGGATCTGCACACATTCACCAATATCGGCCACTAGTATTCCGTTCCTTGTTATTCCTGTGCCACCCGAGGAATTATTTGCCTGGATCAGTTGTTCTGATACACTCGCTAATAATGCCACAAATAATGTGAAGTTATGGAACACAACTGTTGGAATACCTATTGTGGGATGGGTAGGATACCCTTGGTGGCAGGGTAATCTTTCAGGAAGTAACACATACCTTCAATATCTGGCATATAAAGGGGGGGCTTGGGTACCCAGGAATAGAACTCGGTTAACCTACCTGGGGCAAATTCCAATGTATGGCCTACAAGTTAGTTTTAATGTAACTTCCCACTCTACTGATGCCTTCAAACCAATACTGCTAGAAAGAAGGTTGCATAACACGTCCTGGGAGTATTCCAATTTATTTCCCCAGGGCAATAATGAAACTTGTTTTAATATTTCAGGTAATATACCTTGCAACGAGTCATCTGGATATGAGAAAGGAACTCCCACCTGTAGAAATCCCGATGTAGGGTATTGTAGCCCTTTAGGACAACTTCCAAATTGGTGTATGCTTCAGAATGTATCTGCGTTCATAGATTTAGTTCATAGACTGGTATTACAACATTCAGCCCTATGGGACCTACCTAGTGACATGTTCTGGGTATGTGGAGACAATGCATATAAATGGTTGCCAGTAGGGGTAAAAGGTGCTTGTACTCTGGGTCGTTTGACTCCAGCTACCTTTGTTATTCCGAATGACCAGTTGAATACTCAGAGCATACCTAAACACCACTGCCTGTGTCATGAATTTGTTGAAAGGTTTGAAGCCCACTGATTGCCCAGATTACGTCCCACTAATTCATAAGGAACCCAAACTAAAGGTCCCAGGAGAAGTAACTGTATTAGCTGACAATTACACCTGCTATAATTCCCACGACACCACAGGTACACCAGTAGGGATCTTCGAGACAGGTTTCTGCAAAGAGAATAGTTCTCTAGATACTGACTTGTTAATCAAACATACACAATATATGTATGACATTTATTGGTTATGTGGAGATGGTAAGCTCCGTCCTAGGTTGCCAAATGCCTGGACAGGCCAATGCACCCTTGTTAAACTAGCTATGCAGTTCAAGATTCTACCCTGGGATCCAAAGATACCTGATGAACCTACCAGGAAAAGGAGAAGCCTCGATCAGCTCCATATGAGTTATGAAGAAGATCCACTAGTATATATTGATGCTATTGGAGTGCCAAGGGGGGTGCCTGACCAATTTAAAGCCCAGAACCAGATCTATGCTGGCTTTGCTTCTATAATCCCACAGGTGCAGATTAATAAAAATGTTGAATGGATCAATTACATATATTACAGTGAACAAAGGTTTGTCAATTTCAGCCAAGATGCCTTCCAAGGTATAGTTGAAGAATTGGGCCCTAACACTAGAATGACACTCCAAAATCGACTAGCCCTTGATATGATATTAGCTGAGAAAGGAGGAGTTTGTGGGATGGTGGGAGAGGAGTGTTGTACCTATATCCCTCAGAACTCTGGAGTGAATGGAAAAACCATGATAGCCCTTAAAAAGATAACTGGGTTAGCAGCAGAATTGAAAACTAATGCTGGAGTAGACACATCTTTCTTTTCCGGCTGGTTGGGTGGACTCAAGGGATTCCTTCAACAAGCTTGTATAGTACTGATTGCCCTCCTTGTAATTGGATCAATAACTCTTTGTTGTGTTATTCCCTTGTATAAAAAGGTTATTGCCAAAGCAACTCCGACTGGCACCTTCCTCAATCAAGAAGTAGACCCACCAGAGTACGATGGTACTGATCTAGGGAAGATCCCTAAGTATATTCCCCTCAAGAGAGTAGACAAAACCCCCCATTCTCAGATGATGTTAAGAGACTTAGTTTAGGGACAGCGGGAGAACTCCATGTGAGGTTAGTGAAGGGTTCAGCTGCCTGGAGGCCTCTCGCTAGGGGAGAGCTTCTGAGGTGTCTGGATGAAGAAATCCACCTCCCCTTTTCCCATCACATGGACAGTCTCGAAGGATCTTTCATTAAGGGAAAAACTTAGTGTTTAGGGGGGATTGTCAAGGTGAAAATATATTTTCTTATATAACTTTTATATTTTTATACTGTGAAGCAATAAGTTTTTCCTAATTGCTTGCTAATGCAAATGTAACTGTATTAAAGATGGCTGCCAGTGTTCACTTTCACTTAAATTCAGTGTCTAAAGAGTTAAGTTAAGTTTCATTTCTCCTAAAAAAGATAACTCAGGAATGTGAAGAAGAAGTAACCATCGGGAGACGTTTTGACGAATCAGAGAGAGACTGGACACTAGATGTATACTGCATAAACCCCGCCTAATGCACGCCTTCCCCTAACACTCAATATAGTATTGTGTATTTGTAAATAAAAGCCAGTTGTTGTACTGCTCCTGACAGGTGTGGATGCAGGACATTAGCTAAGACTGAATCAGCTGCGTGTCTGAGTCATTCTTAATCGGTACCAGATGTTTTGCGCTCGCACAATGATTTGGAATGACTGGTGAATGAGGATTCATTGTCGTTTACGACCCCGACATTTTCAGATAAAAAGCATAGGCTCGGGACAGATGTGTGAACTGTGGAGAACGGCCGTTTCACGCCAACTGCGCTTCAACGGGTCCTGGAGTCAGGTAACAGGAAGGTCGAACTAAATACACTTACAGGTGTCAACACACCTCCTAGTTACCAACACCTACTCCCACTTAATAGAGTGAACAAAAATGTGAATATACATATAATACAATTAAAACGCAATAACTAAATACAGAAAAACACCTAGACACTGTTGATATCATTATAATTTTTACAAGAAAACAGACATATCAATTTTTTCATTTAGTCCTAGTGGTCCTGTGGCATTAGACCGCAGAATCCATCTGGCTTCTATATGTAAGAGAAGTCTGCCATGATTCCCTCCTTGCTGCGGTAAAAAAACTCTCTCTATTCCTGCAAACCGCATAGATTCTGGGTTGCCCCCATGTACTTCTTTTATGTGATCAATCAAGCGAGAAACCCCTTTTCCAGAGGATATGGAGTAAAAATGCTCCCTAAATCAAACATATAATGGACGAATAGTTTTTCCTATATAAAAAAAGCCACATGGGCAAAAAATGACATATACAACAAATGATGTTTTGCATGAAACGAAATTCCGAATCTCATGGTGAATGGTTCCGATTTTAAGGGATTTGCCTGTTAATTTAAAGGGCAATTCTTGCGTTTATAATTACCTACAGGGCTATTTGAGCGTAGCCAATTCTCACTGCCACTAATAAACTGATTATGGACCAATAGGTCCTTGAGATTAGTGCTGCGGCGACTAGCAAATAAAGGAACTCTCTTGACGATTACCATTAAATCTTTATCTTTCTCAAGTAAATGCCAATTTTTCCTGATCACAGTTCTGATATAATTGTCCATGGGACTGAATGTGAAGCAAAATGTGAACCTTTTTTCCCTAGATTTTTTAGTAGAATTAACCTGGGTGGAGCTCTGCTTTTCAACACATGCCATTGCGGTATCAAGTACTGGACCAGGATAGCCTCTTTCAATAAACCATTTACACAAATCATGCGCTTGCCTGTAAAAGCCCTCTTTTTTATTGTTGAACCTGTTTATTCTAAGGAACTGCCCATAAGGTAGGGAATTTTTTACATAATAGGGATGTGCACTGTCAAAATGCAATAAACTGTTTGCAGATGAAGGTTTACGGTAAATTTCAGTGTGAATCGAACCTTCTTCTATCCATAAATTAATATCCAAAAATTCTAACTGTAAACCTCCAAATTTTGATGTAAATTTCATATTCATGAGATTCAGTCATTTGTTGATTTCTTAAATAGAGAAAATCTCATGAATATGAAATTTACATCAAAATTTGGAAGTTTACAGTCTCTTTTTAAATCATAATGACACCCCAAAACATCAAAATTACCCTGATCAAAAGTTCTCATACCCTGGTGATTTTGGCCTGATAACACAGAAGTTGACACAAATGGGTTTGAATAGCTACTAAAGGTAACATCCTCACATGTGACCTGTTTGCTTGTAATCAGTGTGTGTGTATAAAAGCTGATTGAGTTTCTGGGATCCAGACAGACTCTTGCATCTTTCATCCAGCCACTGACGTTTCTGGATTGTGAGTCATGGGGAAAGCAAAAGAGTTGTCAACGAATCTACGGGAAAAGGTTGAACTGTATAAAACAGGAAAGTGATACAAAAAGATATCCAAGGAATTGATGATGCCAGTCAGCAGCATTCAAACTGTGATTAACAAGTGGAAAATCAGGGGCTCTGTAAAAATAAATCAACTTTGATGGTTTCAATTTCAGTTTGGCACATTTTTATGTCTTTTTTTCCTACATATTTGGATAATATGATAACAATTTTTTTATAGTATTTTGCACTAAATGTTACTTTTGTTTTAAATGTTATTGCTTTTATGTTAATGCCTGTCCTGATCTTCTTGATGTCAGTAATTATTGATGAGTTAGTGTGTTCGGATAAAATTATTATCCGAGCATGCTCGTGTGATAATAGAGTGTCTTTGGCGTGCTTGAAAAAAATGTTTGAGTGGCCGCCCCTGCATGTTTTGCGGCTGTTCGACAGCCACAACACATGAAGGGATTTCCTAACAAACAGGTAATCCGTGCATGTGTTGTGGCTGCCGAACAACCACGAGACATGCAGTGGCAGTGACTTGAGAATTTATTTAGAGCACGCTGAAAATACTCAACACGAGTGTGCTTTGATAACACCTAATCCAAACATGATCGCTCAGCAGTATGTTTTGAAATTCACTTGAAATATATATTTTTTTCATTTGAAAAAGAAATAAAGATTTATTGCATTTTTTAAAGCATGTAGTCCTGCACTATATATTGTAACTGGTTGTAGTCAGTGCTGGATTAGACATAAATTAAGTGGAAAGGAAGTTTTAGGTTATTCAAACCCAAAGGAGATACAGTCTATAAGTTCTATCAGCAAATACTCATATTCTACTTTATTAATATTGTACTTTCAGATGTTCTGTGCACAAGTGTTATCAATAAGAAATACAATGTCATCCCCACATGGACACTGCAAGGGAAATGTTCATTATTGCTAGTTTGGGAGAGAAGGATAAAACAAAACATGGTCTTATAGTCAATAATAATACTGTACTTCAGAGATTTGTCTATGTACTTTAGAAGTCTAGAAATGCTTGCACAGAGAGTGTAAAGTTAAGCACTGTCTTAGCAAACTGAAAAGTTGGTTTGCAATTACTGTCATAAAATAATATCAGACTTTTGAAACAAAGTAGTGAAGGAATGGTTAGGATATGCCATCATTTCTTGACCAGTGGACTGACCTCAGGGTTGACCAATGTTTCGGGACATGAAGAGACTGGAGTATGGACAATGTATTGATGCACTTTCTAATTTTTTCCTGCTCGGTATCATCCTCGTCACTGGTTGTGCAGGGAACTGCAGCAAGGTCCTACTCCCTTGATAAGGAATGTGTTGAAGCTCACTGAAAAGTCAGTATTAAGAACTGTTGTGCAGGAAAAAAGCTATTTTTTTCTGAGCTAGAACAAGCTGCAGTCTCTTTAGTACCAGAATCGTGGGGGTTTCAGAAGTCGGACTCCTACAAATCATCATGTCATGGTGTGGCGCCCCTGAGGGTCCAGTCGCCACAGAGATACTGCACCTCACCCAGAGGTGTGGTATCCCACAACCAGGTAAGCTGAGTGCACCCGACCAGATTCCAACACCCACATCCCACACACACCAGTAGTGTAGCAGAGCTCCCTTTATGGCTCCCTGCTTGGAACACGAAGAGTGCTGGGAGGTGCGTGGTGCGTAGTTTAGGAGGGAGAATCATAGGATTGAGAGCAAGGTAAGTTACCTCAGAGGGAGGGAAGTAGACGGATGTGTTCTGGCAGCTCCTGACTTGCACCAGGAGTTGCCGGACGGAGTGGACTTTTACGGAAGGTTCTCCGTAGGAAAGATTGGTTCTTCTAGAGACACGGTTGGAAAGTGTATCCCGTGGGGCTCGTTCCACGCTGACTGCCATGAGGTGGAGGAAGAAACCAGGCCACAAGAAAGGGAACGGCCCCTAGCCTAGTTCGCATTCCTCAGGGTGCCACTAGCAAGCCGATAGCTTTGGTTACTTTATGGACCATCACCCCTACCACAGTTAGTCAGACTGGAAAGGTGGCTATAGAATCACAGAAACGGTGAGGTGCTGTCTGACAGGGTCCACAGCTGCTGACCCAGAACGATAAATGTGAAGTGCTGGAGTGGAAGAAGGAATTTAAGCAGCATATGGTTTGGAACGGCCAGGAAAGGCACACACTGACAGTTATAGCTGGAAAGGTGCATTTCATCTTATTTGGAAGTTGGCTGGACCCCTCACCTGGAGGACGCAATACCAAAGCGGGCCTCTGTGCATGCCAGAACTGTGAGTAAAGCCATTGGAACTGCACTCGACTGTCTCCTTGTCTCTTTCCCTGCGCCCTTCACCCAGCTCTGCTATGTCCTTCTCTCCACACTACATCACCATCTACCAACTCACTTCATCTGCCCTGGGACTACAGCTCTACCTGTGGAGAGCTTCTACATCTCAGCTGCACCACAACATGTGTCCCAGAGAAGCAACACTGCAGCGCTCGTCATATTGATCAGAAACCACAGGTGGCATCAGGAATCACTTCATAAACTTTATCCCCATTCAATTCTACCCCTTTTACATGACCGCCTGGGGCCACGGACCGGGTCACTGCCACTGTGACATTTGCCATTGAAGTTAACCGGCCTGGTACCGAGTATCCCACAGTCTCTGAGGTGCATCAATGGCATATTCTAACAATATACCATCATTTCATAAGAAGGTAGGAATAACATTTCAGTTTTCTCGCAGCCTACTAGTTTGAGACTTTCCTACTGAGACCTAATTAAAGACCTTTTAGAATGTGCACCCCAGTGTATAAATCATGTTTCTAATCGGGAATTAAAATTGAAGGCTCTAAGTTATTCATCACCTTCATTCCCTTGCAAACTGTGCACTATGGATCCAATTTATCAAGACGAGTGTTGATTTGGTCTTGTAGCAAAGCCATATTATGTGCCATCATCAGAAATGTACTCCAGTTGTTGAGTGTAGTGTATTTTTTGTGTTAATTTATGCCACTTTTGTTGTTTAAATTTTGATGAATTTGTCTGGCCCTGCTCAGCTACTCCCTTCCTGCTAAGTATGCCCCAGATCCATAAAATGGTGGAGATAGGATAAAAATAGCAAAAGTTGATAGATGTTTGTACAACTATGATTTGCAGAATTTTTTTTTAGAGTTATCAAATAGTTTTTGTCCAGTTTTCTGAGTCATACTGTTTGATAAATTAGCTTCTATCTGTAAACATACAGTATAACGCAAGGTAAAGGAAGCTCATGAGCGCTACCTATTTCCTGAATTGAAGCTCTGACTACTACAATATATTAAAAATTATTCAGCACAGATTGTTGAAAAGTAAAATAACATGTTGAAAAGTAGACTCTACCCTTAGATACTATTGATGAGCGAGTACTAAAATGCTTGAGTGCTCGTTACTCAAATAAATCAGGTCAGGCACTCGAACTGGCTCAACTAATGGGAATGTAATGGGAATGGGTATAATAAGTGTAATGGGAAAATAGAGCATATTTTCTGCAGAACCTCCCAGACTCCCAGGAAGTCTGGAATGGTGGTGGTGGTGGGGGGGAAATCACTGAAACGTATGGGTACAGAACTCAAGTGGAATGGGAACAGCATGGGGAGAAGCCTGGACACATGTGACTTCTTTATTGCTGCTTTGAACAATGTTGTCAGAGTATTATGCCATTTTTACAGAGTGACCATAAAACATTCAAAACCAAAGATAAAATTGATTTTTACAGGAAAAAAATGCTAGGAGACATTCTTTCCTGTATAATGACTTGTATATTAGGCAAAATTAACTCCTTAACAACTGTCGATACACTTTTTAATGGCGGTAGTTAAGGGTACATAAACCACAGCGACGTTAAATGATGGCGCTGTGGAAAAAGTATATAGCTCCCCCAGAGTCAGATTTTCTCTGAGGTCTTGGCTGCCGGGAGTTTTGCGATCGCCGTTATTAACCCTATAACAGTGACCACAAAAAAAAGTTGGATGTGCCATTTAATTTCTCTCTCCTCTGATGTGATCGCACATCAAAGGAGAGAGAAATAGGGTCGCCGATCCCCCCCAGTACCTCCTGGTGCTCCTTGGCCCTTCTGCTTCCCCCGATGGGCACCTCCATCTTCTTCCGGGAAGAAAATGCCGGGTGCATGTGCAGTGCGCCTGCCGAGATCTGCCGGCTGGCACACTGCAACAATAGGAAGATTTTTCCTATTGGTTCATTTTGGTCACTGTGATAGACCCTATCACAGTGATTAAAATAAAAAAAATAGTAAATAAATCCCCCTTTATCACCCTCTTGGGTAAAAATAATGAAATAAAGAAATATATTCATTTTCATTTTCCATTAGGGTTAGAGTTAGGCTAAAGTGAGTTGGGCTAAAGTTAGTGTTAGGATTAGAGTTAGTGTTGCAATTAGGGTTAGGGTTGGGATTAGGGTTAGGGGTGTGTTGGGATTAGGGTTGGAGTTAGAATTGAGGGGTTTCCACTGTTTAGGCACATCAGGGGGTCTCCAAACGCAACATGGCGCCACTATTGATTCCAGCCAATTTTGCGTTCAAAAATCCAGTCGGTGTTCCCTCCCTTCCGAGCCCCGACGTGTGCCCAAAAAGTGGTTTACCCCAATATATTGGGCATCAGTGTACTCAAATTGCACAACAACTTTGGGGGTCTAATTTCTCCTGTTACCCTTGGGAAAATAAAAAATTGAGGGCTAAAAAATCATTTTTGTGGAAAAAAAAGATTTTTTATTTTCATGGCTCTGCGTTATAAACTTCTGTGAAGCACTTACGGGTTAAAAATGCTCACCACACATCTAGATAAGCTCCCTGGGGGGTCTAGTTTCCAAAATGGGGTTACTTGTGAGGGATTTCTACTATTTAGGCACATCAGTCGCTCTGCAAACGCAACATGACACCCGCAGACCATTCCATCAAAGTCTGCATTCCAAAACGGAGCTCTTTCCCTTCCGAGCTCTGCCATGCACCCAAACAGTGGCTCCCCCCACATATGGGGTATTGGTAAAAAGAGGGGGAGAAGCCAGCGCTGCTTGTGGTCAGAACGTAATACATAAAGTGTGAAAACACACATTGGTTTCTATCTGCATTCAAAAATGAGACATTTAGCAAAAAATTGATCAATTGTTTGAGCTACCCCGCCACGTCAAGGCAGTCTCGTGTGGGGAGTCCTACTCTACGTTTTTTATGTTCGCTGTGCCATTACGGCCTCCTAAATGTATAAAAGCAAGACCTCATTACATGCACACTGTACCTCAAGCATTTCAGACTCGCTCCTATGGCACCAGAGAGGACAAGCGCAGGTAAAGGTTAGCCAGGTCCATGCAGACATTTCAGGTCCAACCTCCACACTGCCTGACCAGCACCACAGATAAAGGACGATCCAGGCCCAGATACAGGTGCGTAATCAAATAAAGCCTAGGGCAGGGCAGGGCTGCCGTTAATGTGAACAGCAGCCTAGATCAATCACTAAGAAAACAGAAAGAATGGCGTACATGACCCAGCGCGCACGGCTACAGTGGTGGTCAGCCACAAAACCAATATCAAGAAAAAAGAGGGGGAGAAGCCAGCGCTGCTTGTGGTCAGAACGTAATACATAAAGTGTGAAAACACACATTGGTTTCTATCTGCATTCAAAAATGAGACATTTAGCAAAAAATTGATCAATTGTTTGAGCTACCCCGCCACGTCAAGGCAGTCTCGTGTGGGGAGTCCTACTCTACGTTTTTTATGTTCGCTGTGCCATTACGGCCTCCTAAATGTATAAAAGCAAGACCTCATTACATGCACACTGTACCTCAAGCATTTCAGACTCGCTCCTATGGCACCAGAGAGGACAAGCGCAGGTAAAGGTTAGCCAGGTCCATGCAGACATTTCAGGTCCAACCTCCACACTGCCTGACCAGCACCACAGATAAAGGACGATCCAGGCCCAGATACAGGTGCGTAATCAAATAAAGCCTAGGGCAGGGCAGGGCTGCCGTTAATGTGAACAGCAGCCTAGATCAATCACTAAGAAAACAGAAAGAATGGCGTACATGACCCAGCGCGCACGGCTACAGTGGTGGTCAGCCACAAAACCAATATCAAGAAAAAAGAGGGGGAGAAGCCAGCGCTGCTTGTGGTCAGAACGTAATACATAAAGTGTGAAAACACACATTGGTTTCTATCTGCATTCAAAAATGAGACATTTAGCAAAAAATTGATCAATTGTTTGAGCTACCCCGCCACGTCAAGGCAGTCTCGTGTGGGGAGTCCTACTCTACGTTTTTTATGTTCGCTGTGCCATTACGGCCTCCTAAATGTATAAAAGCAAGACCTCATTACATGCACACTGTACCTCAAGCATTTCAGACTCGCTCCTATGGCACCAGAGAGGACAAGCGCAGGTAAAGGTTAGCCAGGTCCATGCAGACATTTCAGGTCCAACCTCCACACTGCCTGACCAGCACCACAGATAAAGGACGATCCAGGCCCAGATACAGGTGCGTAATCAAATAAAGCCTAGGGCAGGGCAGGGCTGCCGTTAATGTGAACAGCAGCCTAGATCAATCACTAAGAAAACAGAAAGAATGGCGTACATGACCCAGCGCGCACGGCTACAGTGGTGGTCAGCCACAAAACCAATATCAAGAAAAAAGAGGGGGAGAAGCCAGCGCTGCTTGTGGTCAGAACGTAATACATAAAGTGTGAAAACACACATTGGTTTCTATCTGCATTCAAAAATGAGACATTTAGCAAAAAATTGATCAATTGTTTGAGCTACCCCGCCACGTCAAGGCAGTCTCGTGTGGGGAGTCCTACTCTACGTTTTTTATGTTCGCTGTGCCATTACGGCCTCCTAAATGTATAAAAGCAAGACCTCATTACATGCACACTGTACCTCAAGCATTTCAGACTCGCTCCTATGGCACCAGAGAGGACAAGCGCAGGTAAAGGTTAGCCAGGTCCATGCAGACATTTCAGGTCCAACCTCCACACTGCCTGACCAGCACCACAGATAAAGGACGATCCAGGCCCAGATACAGGTGCGTAATCAAATAAAGCCTGGAGTAGAGCCAAACGTAGAGTAGGACTCCCCATACGAGACTGCCTTGACGTGGCGGGGTAGCTCAAACAATTGATCAGTTTTTTGCTAAATGTCTCATTTTTGAATACAGATTGAAACCTATGTGTGTTTTCACACTTCTTGTATTACGTTCTGACCACTAGCAGCGCTGGCTTCTCCCCCTCTTTTTTTTTTTTTTTTTCTTGATATTGGTTTTGTGGCTGACCACCACTGTAGCCGTGCGCGCTGGGTCATGTACGCCATTCTTTCTGTTTTCTCAGTGATTGATCTAGGCTGCTGTTCACATTAAACGGCAGCCCTGCCCTGCCCTGGGCTTTGTTTGATTACGCACCTGTATCTGGGCCTGGATCGTCCTTTATCATGTGGTGCTGGACAGGCAGTGTGGAGGTTGGACCTGAAATGTCTGCATGGACCTGGCTAATCTTTATCTGCGCTTGTCCTCTCTGGTGCCATAGGAGCGATTCTGAAATGCTTGAGGTACAGTGTGCATGTAATGAGGTCTTGCTTTTATACATTTAGGAGGCCGTAATGGCACAGCGAATATAAAAAAACGTAGAGTAGGACTCCCCATACGAGACTGCCTTGACGTGGCGGGGTAGCTCAAACAATTGATCAGTTTTTTGCTAAATGTCTCATTTTTGAATACAGATTGAAACCTATGTGTGTTTTCACACTTCTTGTATTACGTTCTGACCACTAGCAGCGCTGGCTTCTCCCCCTCTTTTTTTTCTTGATATTGGTTTTGTGGCTGACCACCACTGTAGCCGTGCGCGCTGGGTCATGTACGCCATTCTTTCTGTTTTCTCAGTGATTGATCTAGGCTGCTGTTCACATTAAACGGCAGCCCTGCCCTGCCCTGGGCTTTGTTTGATTACGCACCTGTATCTGGGCCTGGATCGTCCTTTATCATGTGGTGCTGGACAGGCAGTGTGGAGGTTTGACCTGAAATGTCTGCATGGACCTGGCTAATCTTTATCTGCGCTTGTCCTCTCTGGTGCCATAGGAGCGATTCTGAAATGCTTGAGGTACAGTGTGCATGTAATGAGGTCTTGCTTTTATACATTTAGGAGGCCGTAATGGCACAGCGAATATAAAAAAACGTAGAGTAGGACTCCCCATACGAGACTGCCTTGACGTGGCGGGGTAGCTCAAACAATTGATCAGTTTTTTGCTAAATGTCTCATTTTTGAATACAGATTGAAACCTATGTGTGTTTTCACACTTCTTGTATTACGTTCTGACCACTAGCAGCGCTGGCTTCTCCCCCTCTTTTTTTTCTTGATATGGGGTATTGGTGTATTCCCTTCCGAGCTCTGCCATGCGCCCAAACAGTGGCTCCCCCCACATATGGGGTATTGGTGTATTCAGGAGAAATTGCACAACAAATTTTGTGGTTCATTTACTGTTTTTACACCTGTGAAAATAAAAAAAATTGGTTCTGAAGTAAAATGTATGTAAAAAAAAGTTAAATGTTTATTTTTTTCCTTCCACATTGCTTCAGTTCCTATGAAGCACGTAAAGGGTTAGCAAACTTCTTGAATGTGGTTTTGAGCACCTTGAGAGGTGCAGATTTTAGAATGGTGTCACTTTTGGGTATTTTCTGTCATATTGACCCCGCAAAGTGACTTCAAATGTAATTTGGACCCTAAAAAAAATGGTTTTGTAAATTTTGTTGTAAAAATGAGAAATCGCTGGTCAACTTTTAACTCTTATAACTCCCTAACAAAAATAAAATTTGTTTCCAAAATTATGCTGATGTAAATTAGACATGTGTGAAATGTTATTTATTAAGTATTTTGTGTGCCATATCTCTCTGATTTAAGGGCATAAAAATTAAAATTTTGAAAATTGCAAAATTTTAACATTTTTGCCATATTTCCGTTTTTTCATAATTAAACGCACATTGAAGAAATTTTACTACTAACGTGAAGTATAATATATCACGAAAAAACATTCTCAGAATCAGCAGGATCTGTTACAGCGTTCCAGAGTTGTAACCTCATAAAATGACAATGGTCAGAATGGTAAAAATTGGCCTAGTCATTAAGCTGCAAATTGGCTCTGTCACTAAGGGGTTAAAAAGAAAGAAAAAAAAAACCTTCTCCGCCTCTCAGGTTATATTTACAAGTAGTGTTTTTTTCACATTCTTATTGCTTTCAATGGCTAAAAAAACATACACTAGTAAATGTAATTTTATCATTTTACAATGCGTGATGCAGCCGGCCAATCACAGTAATGCCAGTAGCCAACAGGGTCACAGCAGTACCATGATTGTAAAGCAATCCCTGCATGTTTAGTGGCTGAAAAACAGCCACTAAACTCAAGCACGAGCGCCAGGGATACTTGATCGACTACCGAGTGTACCCAAGCAACCCGATGCGCGATCGAATACTGAGTAGTGCTAAGCACAATCACTCATCACTATTATAGATACACATTCTACTTTGCTAGCAAAAATGTAATTGCAAACATGGTCACCTTTTAAAGAATACATAAATAATAATAAACACAGATGGAAGGATGCACAAAACAAACCAAATATGTGTTAAACCTTAGATTCGTGATGAAATATGCATACCTTTGTGGGTTTGCTGCCTTCAGTTTGAATCTACAATGTGTACATTAAAATAAGGACATTTATAATCGTTTCATGAACAGGAGTATACAAAATTTTGACTGGTACTGCTTTGAAAATTCATGTTCAAAGATCTGATCTCAACAAAGTTGAGACAGAAGGATTTGAGCAAGCCTACACCCATGGAAGATCTGTGGTTAGTTTTCCAAGATGTTTGGAACAACCTTCACCTTCGCTCCCCACTGAGTTCCATCGAAAAGTCTGTCCAAGCGTACCTAGAAAATGTGACGCTTTTTGAAAACAAAGCCTGGTCACCCCAAATATTGATGTGATTTAGATTTCTCTTTTGCTCTTTTACTTTGTATTGTGTTAATTGATAAAAATAAACTATTAACACTTCTATGTTTGAAAGCATTCTTACTTTTCTATCATTTTTCCACACCTGCCTAAATCGTTTGCTCAGTATTGTTTAAACTTGACAAAGTAGAAACGTTTATTCTTTTACTTATATGGAAGAATGATAGTTTTTTTTTGCATTGGTAACATCTGGTTGTTTTTGACTTTGTCGCTCTCATTACTTTGAAAGTGCCGTGGACATTTCCTTTTTTTTTACTACCCCTGCCTTATGTCTGACCTGCTTAGTTTGTCCCAGCGTCATATAAACTCTTATCTTTCTCTTTCACATCCTCTATATGTTTTAGTGATATCAGCTAGTGTGTCATGCATGTTTTCCCATCGGCAACAGCGAGGCATCTTTCTCTGTAAAAACCATAGCAACAAGAAATTTCTCAAACTTCTGAATCCATTTTATCCATTGAGTCCAGCAGAACTGAATCCGTCAAGCACAGCGATGCTTCAGAGGGCCATGTCTGAGCTGAGGAGACACTGTTATTCAGCTTTAGGTCTCACACGGCCATATTGTGAGTTTCAAAAACATAATGACAAGCAACAAACAGAAAAATTACACTCTATTAACGGATAGTTAATGTGTCTATACTCCTCATAACGCCCAGCATGGTGTATGGTGCTCTCACATACAGGTTTATTTGGCGCCACTCTTTCCAGGCAGTTTGAATGGAACTGATAAATTTACTTTCACTCCAAGACTTACCATACTTTTCAGACTATAAGATGCACGTTTTTCCTCTGAAATTTTGGAGGAAAGTTAATGATGCGTCTTATAGTCCGAGGTACCTTACAAATATGTCCCCTGTGGCTGTGGATGGGAGAGGAGCGACAGTGGAGGAGGAGCAGATCACAGGAGGCAGGACCAGCTGCTGGGGCTAACATTGTGCCCACTGATAAAGAGAATGAATATTCCCTGCTCCCCACACCCATAGTCCCACCCACCTCTATGCACTGTAGCCAGTGCCGAGAGGTGGGAGGGATGATGGGTGTGTGGAGCAGGGAATATTTGTTGTCTTTCTTATCGGGCACAGTGTTAGCCACAGCAACTGGGCAATCAAGTTTGCCTGCTATTAAAAAGAATGAATATTCACTGCTTTCCACATCCATGGGAGTGGAGATCAGTGAATATTCATTCTGTTTAATAGCGGGCACAGTGTTAGCCGCAGCTGCAGGCTTCCTACAGCGACTGTGCGACTGCATGTGTCTGCTATTAAAGAAAATTAATATTCACTGATCTCCAAGTCCATAATTCCAAGCGCGGAGCCCAGTGACTATACCGTCAGCTGACCTCAGCATGCAAGGGCACATAGCAGTGACATCATGCACTGTTACATGCTGAAATCAGCTGCTGGCATCAGAACAGGACGCAGCGCTGCAAGGGAGCGGAGGGAAGGAAAGTACAATTGTTTATTTTTGTTTGTGTGCAGCATGATGGGGGCTATGAATACCAGGGTGGTGGATGGGGGCCATGTATACCAGGATGGTGGATGGGGGCCATATATAGCAGTATAGGGAGGCTCCATGTATACCAAGATGGGGATGATGATCATGTATACCAGAATGGTGTCCATATTTACCAGGATGGGGGTGATATCCATGTATATCAATATGTTGGAAGTTGGCCATGAATACTAGGGTGGGGATGATGGCCATGTATACCAGAATGGTGGATGGGGGCATGTACACCAGGATGGCGACGGTGGCCATGTATACCAGGATGGGGATGGTGGCCATGTATACCAGGATGGGGATGGTGGTCATGTATACCAGGATGGGGATGGTGGCCATGTATACCAGAATGGGGATGGGGGCCATGTATACCAGGATGGGGATGGTGGCCATGTATACCAGGATGGGGATGGTGGCCATGTATACCAGGATGGGGATGGTGGCCATGTATACCAGAATGGGGATGGGGGCCATGTATACCAGGATGGGGATGGTGGCCATGGCTACCAGGATGGCGATGGTGGCCATATATACTAGGATGGGGATGGTGGCCATGTATAACAGGATGGGGATGGTGGCCATGTATACCAGGATGAGGATGGGGGGGCAATGTATACCAGGATGGGGATGTGACCATGTATAACAGGATGGGAATGGTGGCCATGTATAACAGGATGAGGATGGGGGGCAATATATACCAGGATTGGGATGGGAGCCATGTATACCAGGATGGGGATGGTGGCCATGGCTACCAGGATGGGGATGGGCGACCATGTATAACAGGATGGGGAAGGGGGCCATTTATGCCAGGATTGGGATGGGAACCATGTATACCAGGATGAGGGACCTTGTATACCAGGATGGGGATGGGGCCAGGTACAGTCTACCAGAAAGAGGGGCTATTTATACAATGGATAGGGATATAAATATCAGGATGGGGGGAATATATATACCACAATTTATTTTTTGCTTCAATTTTTTTCTATTTTACTCCTATAAAACTAAGGTGTGTCCTATGGTCCGGTGCATCTTATAGTCCGAAAAATACTTCTGCAAAGGAAGGTTAATTTCTTCAGGGGTGGACACTGGTGCAACCTCTGCAATTGCACAAGTCCCAAAAAGTAAGGGGACTACCACCTTCAAAGCAGGAGGAATTATGCATTATGATGAGTTATTAGACTGAAAAAGGCCAATACACTGTTCTTCCACAAGGGCTGTTTCTTCTTGCTCTGCCCGTCCCGGACTTACTTACATGTATTGGCAACAAAACAAACATAAAGAGTCAAAATACAGGGTTCATCCTAGTGATTTTCTCCTAGTTAGTGCACACAAACCTGTGGGGTTCTTCACTACAGTTCCTGCTGTCCATGTCTTCTCCTCTTTACAGCTACAGTCTCTTATATGTCCTATATCAGTCCCCCTTTTACTGCCCCACAGGAGCACATGGCGTCTCCTTATCATTTCTGCAGGCTGTAGTCCTATACCACAGTCACCAACGGCTTGTTAGAGACAGGGTGGCAGGATCTGACACTCCACATTGTTATTCCAGAACTATGGGAAAACAATATTACCATCCCTGTTGATAGGGAATGTAAAAAGTACGTCTGCTTAGGAAGGAAATATAGAGTGACTCCTTCGTGTTTTCTCAAATTCCAGTTTTTATTTCTTTACAAAGAGGACTATTCATAGAGAAGAAGAAACAGCCTTACTAGGTGTCACCTTTCTAAAAGCAAGACCAGCTATTTTATAAAGTCTCAAAGCTTGGAACCATTACATTACATACAGAGTTGTAAATTATTGTGAATAACCAATCCCTTAACCATCAGCCGTAATGCCTGCAGAAAATAAAAATTAAACTACAGTCTACATTGCTGGTATCTAGATTACAGGAATCATTAGTTAGTTTCCCTCTAGGTGGCGCTATTGTCACAACTCCAGCATTGCTGGCGCCTGCTTCTATTATGTAAAAGTACAGCTCATATTGCAGCTTCCACTCACCTAAGATTTGAACTGCTGTACAAACAGTAATGTAGACCTGCATGAAAATTTATATAGCTACTTTATTCCTCAGTTTACTCCTAACACACACAGTAAAGGATTGTATCAATAGGAAAATCAATGAAATAAAAATAAAATAAATAATAAATCACATCACACAGCTGTATTGTAATATTTATTACTATTATTTTACGTTAGGTCAATATCAGATCAGGTGGGGATTGAGTGCACCCCATCGATCAGTTGTTTCGGTGCCGGCAGCGGCCAGATGTGGCCAGAGCAGAACTACACAACTAACTGTATAGTGCCCTATTTGTTTGTGTAAGGGCGGATATGCAGTACCCAGCCACAGCTCTATTTGGTTAATGGAACTGTGTAGATCCATTCCGCTATAGATCACAGTTGTCCGTCACCAGCACCAACAATAGAGGATTGATGAAGGAGCTGAGTCTCACACCCCACCAATCAGATATTGGATGCCTATTCTAAGGATAGGCCATTATTATAAAGCGCATGACAAGCCCTTTAAGCACAATAATTCTCATGGTCAACATACAGGCTCCACTTTGTTGGCATAATATTTGAGAAAATAATGCTGTGAATATGATGTGTTAATAAATATTTGCACCCAAAAATTAATAACCATCTTGCCTTATGTGCCAGGCCCTGAGTGGCCTGATGTGGTAGGATGGCCTGTGTGCACCCTAAAATATGCTGCTTAGTCTAACTGTGCCACCTATACAGATTTCTAACTTTGCACTTATACCATGATCCAGCAAGATACTAGAAAACTGTAACTTGACAGTCAACACATACAGTAACTTGGCAGGTTCAATGGCTCTTGACTTGCTATGTTGCTGGTTAAAGATCTCTGTAGTAAGGCAAGGATAAAGGTATTGCCCCCTTTCCCCTATTTTTATTTTTTTAGTCCAGAGGGTCAGTGATATGTAAAATAGCAAACTGAGCTCTACTTTACCTCCCTGGATCCAGCGTTGTCTTGTTGCAGCCCCTATCTCAGTTGAATGGTAGCAGCAGTAATGGAACATAGACAGCACAACAGCCAATCTCTTACCCCAGTGGATTTGCTGATCTGCTGAGCTAAATGACTGGTTGCAGAGCTGTCATCGTCACTAGAGTTGAGCGACTTTGGTCGGATCGGGTTTCATGAAACAAAATTTGTTTCAGATGAAACTGGTCCGACTAGGGCAAAAAAAGTCAGAGTTTCGTCCGAAACCCGACCCCAGTGCAAGTCAATGGGAAATAAAAGTCGGCATTGAGCGGATGATGTTCATCTGCTCAATGCCGACTTTTATTCCCTATTTACTTGCATTGGGGTCGGGTTTCGGACGAAACTCCGACTTTTTTTGCCATAGTCGGACCAGTTTCATCTGAAACAAATTTTGTTTCATGAAACCCGATCCGACCAAAGTCGCTCAACTCTAATCGTCACCAATGTAACCAATCAGCAGAGATCAGGGCTGCAAAGGAGACACAACGGTGGACCCGAGGAGGGTGTGAAGTGCCCAGTTTGTTATGTTACAGGTATATACTTACATAGTAAATACAGCTGTCAAGAGGAAGGGACAGGCACATGTGCAGCTCTGCAGCATGATTCAGTTTGCCCCAAATAACAAATCTTGCTTTCCTTATTCCAATTGTCAACCCCCTAGACCAAACATTCAGAAAAGAACTTAACATATTCACGTAAGTAAGCATTTATGTTATTTTTTACTGAAAAAGCATCCAAGGATTTTTGAAACTATCAATGTTTTCCGCTATGACCAGCTCTTGAGGTAGATTCACAGCTTAAGGCCGGCATCACAATAGAGAGAAATACGGCCGAGTGAGAGGTATTAAAAGCACGCATTGCACACGGACCAATGATTCTTTATGGGGTAGCTCCCATCAGCCGTATATTTATCGCTCATATTTTACGGTCCGTGCCAATCACAGCATGCTGCGATTATCAGCGTACTACGGCCGTAGTACGCCAATGCAAGTCTATGGGTGCGCAAAAAATACGGATTACACACGGACCACACGTGTGACTTGCGAGAAATACGCACCCAGTGTCCTTTAGAAAAGCCGGCAATTCAGTGCGCTATGCAGTAAACTCACACCGACAGGTTTAATAAAGAAACGAAAGAATAGATCTAGACACATAGAATACATATATATATATATATATATACATGTCATTGAGACACATATATATATATATATATATATATATTTATATTTCACAGAGTTCTTCATAGCAGAATAGCCGCTAATTCAATTGCCGGCTTCTGTCAAATCATTCCCCAACCCGACATGAAATGACACATGGTTACATACAGTAAACCATTTCATTTCACGTTTTTTATATGTCCCTGACTAATAATTAGATGAAGGTTTGTGTGCAAAATTTGGGAGGTGTAGGTGTTAATTTAAGGGGTTAATTCGTTGTAAAAAAATCTTATAGATGTGCCATTTCTGGGGTGTCTGGGGCAGATTTTTGTAGCCGGGGGGGCAAAAACAATGGTCCCTCTCATGGCTATTTAAATCTGCCCTCACTCACCTGCTTTACCTCTCTGGTTGACAAATTACAACGGGAGCCCTCACATTTTTTTTACAACGACTTAACCCCTTAAATTAACACCTACACCTCCCAAATTTTGCACACAAACCTTCATCTAATTATTAGTCAGGGACATATAAAAAAAACCATGAAATGAAATGGTTTACTGTATGTAACCATGTGTCATTTCATGTCGGGCTGGGGAATGATTTGACAGAAGCCGGCAATTGAATTAGCAGCTATTCTGCTATGAAGAAGTCTGAGAAATATAAATATATATATATATAAATATGTGTGTGTGTCTTTATGACATGTGTATATATATATATGTATTCTATGTGTCTAGATCTATTCTTTCGTTTGGATTTGAAAACCTGTCATTGGGCTCCATTATATGTTCGTTTTGCAAGCCGGCGAGAAAAAAACGGTATACGGATGCCATACGGATTACATACGGATGCTTACATGAGAAAAATACGTGGCCACACCCTGACAATGGATGACATATGGAGCACTATTTAGGGACCATTTATGAGCATGACGGCCGTAAAATAAGGTCCGTATTTCTCTACGCTGTGTGTGTGACTCCAGCCTAATAGTTCTTATGTTAAAGAAGGCTTTTCTACTCTGGGGGATTAAACCTTTCTATGTCCAGGTGGAAGGAATGCTCCCTTGTCTTTCAAGGGGTTAATAATTGAAACAATTTTTGACTATACTCGTTGTATGTGCCATATTCAGTATATATTGGTTCAAGTTACTTGTGTCCTCCTTTGGACACCTCGTTAAGACTCATAAAATAAGTTTAATTATTTCAATATTTCTTCATTAGTAAGATCCTCCATGCGCCTTATCTGTTTTGTGGCTCTTCTTTGGACTTTTTGCATCTCCAGGGCTTCCTTTCTATGAACTGAAGCCTTGAACTAGATCACATATTCCAGATCTGGTTGTGCTAGTGTTTGTCCCATGAGTCCATGCCTCTTTTAATACATGACAGTATCCTGTCGGCCTTAGAAGCTGCTGGTGGACAAAACAACATGATGCAATGTCAGTGATCTACTGTACACGTACACCCAGATCCTTCTCTACAAGTGACTCTCCTGCTTTTACATTCCTAGAACATATGATGATCATATATTTTTAGTGCCAAGTTGCATTACTTTACATTTCTCCACATTAAATTATCTGCCAAGTGGATGCCCAAATTTTCAATTTGTCCAGGTCAGCCTGTAACTTATGAAAATCTTTCATAGACTGCCCTGTACTACATAGCTTGGTGTCATCTTCAAAAGAGGGTGTGACAAAGCTTGAAGCACTGACCCCATGCTGGCCCATAACTTAATCATTTCCCCATTAATGCAGTGATGCTGAGGCATTTGTGGCGCCCTACATCTTTACCACCATAAAAGGGTTAAATATGTACTGTTTTGTATGTGTTTTGTGAGCAATGGGAGTTATGATTTCTCTGCTAGAGACCACAACACACACACACAATTCTCCTCACTCCCTCACTTGTCTGAAGCTTAGAGCTTTGCAGACACACCCTAACTGGGAGGGGAAGGAGGAGACTTGTGTGTGTGTGTGTGTGTGTGGTGGTCTCTAGCAGAGAAAGCATAACTCCCATTGCTCACAAAACACATACAAAACATATTTAACCCTTTGGTGGCGGGAAAGACGTAGGGCACCACACATTCATTAATGACTCAATTACAACAAGACGTTTCAAAGCCCCATGGTCAGGATCGTTGGGGGTCCAATTGGTCAGACCCCCACAAATAGGCCAAATATCACTTATCCTTTAGATAAATTAAAACTTTTAATGATGAGAATTCTCCTTTTGATTAAGTTCCAAAGATTAAATTTTGGTGATTTTTTTTGTTTGCCTATTTTTATTGCTCAAAAACCGTAGCATTTTACAGTTCCTGCAAAGTGGATGGGATTTACAGAAATCTCATACCCACTCTGTTTTTTTATGCTGCTTAGGCCTGTTTCACACTTCAGTTTTTTTACGTCAGTCAAAATCCGCCAGAGTGTGAAAAAACGGATCCGTTTCCATTTTGCCACAAATGGATGTCACAGGATCTGCTTTTTGACGGATCCGTTTTTGGTGCCAAGGTGATGAAATTTAAAGTGAAATGACCCTGGAAAAGGAGAGAGAGAGAGACAAAGAGAGAGAGAGAGAGATTTTCCGCCGCCAGAACGGAATTTGAGGTTTAAATTTCTGGCAAGGAAATTCTTCCGGGCATGCTCAGTGTCAAAAAGTGGATCCGTTGCCGGATTCCGTCAATAAATGGTTGGCAGCAGATCCGCTGGCCATAGGCGACCATTATAACGAATGGCGGATAGCGGCGGATCCGTTGCTATCCGCTATTTTGACGCAGACAAAAAACATTTCAGTGTCCTTCAACTCATGTCAGCGGATGCCAAAATTATGGCGGATCCATCAAAAAACACATCCAACGGATGACCATCCGTCAAAATCTGCAGCTAATGCAAGTCAATGGGAAAAAACGGATCCGCCAAAAAAAATGGCGGATCCGTTTTTTTTTGCAAAATGGCAGATTTTGACTGATGGCAACAAACAGAAATGTGAAACAGGTCTTAATCAGACCTGCGGTGCATTTTTCAAATCTGCAACATGTCAATATCTCTTGTGGGTACGCTGAGTTTTCTGTGCAAACTTTGCCAATTGACTTGCATTAGATGCAGAAAATCCACAGGTAAGGAAATGCATGCAATCCATGCATGACTGTATCAATAAAATTTTTTCAAAGCCAAATACCAGCAAATATAAGAAAAAAAGTAGCTTTATTTAAAATATGACATAGACAGTATTAAGTGTGGCTATTTAAGTGTGCAGAAGAAGTTTGACAGAAATGTAATCCTACGATATAAATCCTTCAATGTCGCCACTACTCTTGATGTGACCATCCATCTACTTCACCCACAGGTACATCTGCTTCCTGCATGTATTTTCCCTTCAATCCATTGATGCCAATACTCACTTGTCTATATCTGTCCATTTGGACCTTCTCTCCTCTACTTGTATGTTCCTTACCCCATCGCCTGTAAGACTTCTCCCGAGTATCCCCCTTCGTCTGGAAATCTGTGCCCTAGCTTACAGCCCGCAATGACCTCACTGCCTCCTCACCCTTACCAGAGCTACCGCCTCACCAATACCGGAGCTGTTGAAGCCACCAAACCTATTGTCTCCTTCCCCATTATCCTGTAGAATGGAAGCCGGCGGGCAGGGTCCTCTTCCCTCTGTACCTGTCTGTCACTATTAGTCTCTTCACTGTAATTTATATTTGTGCCTTGTATGTAATCTCTCCTCATGTACAGCATCATGGAATCAACTGTGCTCTAAAAATAAATAATAATAATAGACATACCAAAAAGAGAGAAAAAACGCAGCATCAAAAACGCAATAAAAACGCATGTAAAAATTCACTCAAAATTGTAACTTACCTAATATGTACAGAAATGTTGCATCAGAAACTCACCAAATGCTCACCATGGGAATATAGCTATAGCGCTATGACATTTGCGCATTTTATTTTATTTTTATAACAGCAATATCTTATATTCACTTGCTTACCTAACCAAATACTAAAACTATAACCCTTCCCTTCGTATGCAGCAGTGACAGTAGATGAGTTGCTCTTTTCTCAGCAGCACCAGATGCTGACAACCCCAGCATACCATTCACAGGCGTCACTCTCATGTTACACCATTTTCATCAATGAGCCTATTTACCCCATGTGAAGTGCTCTCCCTCGGGCTCCTGAAATGATCATTAAAGATGCTTTTCATTAATGGTTTTCTTACTTGAAATCATCAGATTCAACAAATCGCAGAGAAGTCTATTAAGCTGCGACATTACAGAGCTGATGTCATTTTTTATCATTCAAATAGCCCATTACTTACAATTCTACAGCCAAACAAGCTCGTAGGAGGTTTCCTTGTGATCATTTTACACTGCTATAAGACATTACCACTCAGCGCAATTTGTTATTGTCCCAGCTGCAAATCACAGCATTAATATTTCAGCATGTCTTTAAGCTCTATTATCAGAAAGCATGTTTCTTTAATTGTTTAGTGATGCTGGTGGCATACTAATTGAACAACAGGGTTCATCACATAGACTGCATGGTTCACCCTCTGTTCTAGCTGTTTCTCTTCTAATAACATATTCATTAATTCGTTCATTCATTCATTCATCTAATGAAATCTATCTAGAATGAATGGAGTTTTAGCAACCACAAGTAGGACACGCAGTTTACCTCTAACTTGGACCTGTACTTGAAACTTAAAAGAATGTCACGTCTAAGTTTAGCTTGGTGTGGTAGATCGGCTCACTCGGCTGCACATGGATTTAGACAAAGGAACACTGACTCTCTAAATCTTCTCTTGGTTTATTATACATACAGCATAAACCAAAACAAAGTGAAAATAAACACAGCTTTTTGAGCAAAACAGGAAAAAACAAAACAATATACCTTATATCACAGTCCACACATCGGCGGGGATTTGCCTGTTTTGGAGAACTTAGCATCCAAAGGTTCAGTTTTTCCTCCTCGGGACACAAAATGCTGGAGTTCCTCTCTCCAGCCCAACTGAACACTGACTGCTTCTGGAGGCTGACTATTTAAGCCTCAGACCACACCCTGGGGTGGAGATTAGGTTGACAACCTCCCATCTGCTCTATGATTGTCCACAAAAACCCAGCCCTTAAACAAAATTGCTAATTAACCCCTCAAAACACTTAATTTGCTGGAGAAAAACTTCTGGGTTTTAAGTTACTGAAGCCAATAGCCTCAGCAAAACATATCTCCCCTCCAGCATCATACCAGTCACTTTGTCACACTGGAAACTAGAAGTAATACATTTAGCATAAAAATCTGTATTCCTTTTTGTCATGGTTTGAACAGGGTTCTTGCCCTCCACTTACAGGGTTAAGTGTACGTGGCCTCTTTCTGGATCTGGGAGGGGTATTTATACTTGCTCTTTACCAGGGTTCTCTGTCAGCTATACTGTTATTCTGGCTGTGTGTCTGACCCCCTGGTGTGCTTGTATATTGCATTGCTTGTTTGCTTCCCGTGTATGACCCGGTCTGTCCCCTCACTCTGTACTCCGTCTCTCGTTTTGGTACTATTGTCTTTTCCGGTTCTGACCTCCTGGCTTGGCTATCGCTACTCCATTACAGTTTGTCCCTATTGTACTGTCTATTGCCCATTCTGGTTTTCTGATCTATTGCTACGTCCTGACTATCCATTCTGTCTAACCATTTGGTACTGTATTGCTATCTCGTGCTTTGACCTCGGCTTGATCTTGGTTTCTGTCTGTCTATGCCCCTTGGTAACATTGTCCAGTAGTTACCTTTCTAAGAGTTTCCCTGCAGCTCCTAGCTCTGTGGAGCTTAGACCACGTCCCCAGCAGTCACGTGCTTCAGGTCCTGTGAGCCTGGAGCATGCATTGTCACCACTGCTGCCCCACTCCGCAGGTATCTTTGTGCACAGTTTTTGTACTCAGGACACGCGCACTAGCTCAGTGAGCAAGTGCAGTGCGGTGTTCTTGACACTTTTAAACCAATTCCTATCACCAAGTTAGGGCTGCCCATTTTATTTAAATAAAAAGTTGGTAACCCTAAACTGACCCTTACTAATCAGTTAAGGATGTTACTATTCGGTAAGCGGTTAGTGATGCAGCAGCACAGGTTCACTGCAAACAGGGGCTGCAGTGTGTTGTGAGTGCGCGCTTTGCATGCTAGGATCCAACAACCTCAAAATTCGGAGTTGGCTCATTTTGTGGCGCATTGTGTGGATGTTATGCCATTCCTCCATTATCAGTAAGCCACCCTCATTTTCAATAAGAGCCTTCTCATCGGCCAAAGAGTAGAAAATGTCTAAAACACATAATAAATACGGTAAAGGTAATGAAAGACAGTTATTTGTCACACATTAAGTCGGACGTCTGATGTAGGATATATGACTAATTAATCACTGAACTTCATATTGCACTAAAATCCGACTTTGTAACGAAACAGGACAAAATTCATCAATCTTTCAAATATATTTAATAGGAAAGAAAAACAGAATACTTGAAGTTGAAAAATCCTCCCAGACCTTGTTCACGTTTGTATTCTATATCAATAAGAAAAACATGTATCAGAAAGGTGGACACATGTATAAGAAAATAATGATAATAAGTATCCCTTTACTAACTTAGATCCCAAAATAAAGTCACATGATATATCATAACAGATTATAACATATAAATAAGCAAATAATTATGCATGTAAAAAATATATAGCAATAAGATGAACGAAGAAACTCCATCATGTTAGATCATAAAGTAATTGGATGTAGTCATGGCTAAAGGTTTTAAGATTGACACAAATTTTAGTTTCCACATAGTTTGCTGCTTTAGTGTTTTAAGATCTTTTAGCTAGATGTTTCTATGGTTACTGAAGTACAATTATCAGCATTTCATAGGTTTTTACACTTTTATTGACAAATGCATCAAGTATGTGCATAGACTCAATATTCACTGTGTTGACCCTTATTTTTTTTTAATGCTTCTGCCCTTTGCACTGGCAGCTGGATATCGGCTTCTGGGCCAAATCCTGACTGACGGATAGACCACAGGTTCAAAATGGGATTGAGATGTCTGGAGTTTCCTGGCCATGGACACAAAATTTCAATATTTTTTTCACTGAGCCATTTTAGTTATCACTTTTGCCTTGTGGTCTAAAGGAAAATGTTTCACCTTGCCAGAGCAAGGAGACTTATAGGCCATGCAATGCTCCTCTAGTAATGTCTAGTAATTTAAATATGGAAATGGCATCTTCAGAGAGGAAGTCTAGTGCCACCTATTGGATGTAGCAATCCTATCAGTCAAAATCGACTTTTTAACGAGCTGCTACATTACTTAGGATAAGAAGCTAAGCCAAGAACTTCAGTTTCAGACACCTGTTTTGGGTTGTTTGCCCTTCCTCATTGAAAAGCAGGAGATCTTATTTGGCCAGGTAAAAGGCCTGTGACAGGATTTTCTAAGGGGGAATATGCCTTGTGACATGGTGCTCCATTTTGCAGGAAAAAATCATTACTCATCATTAAATTACTCTTGGATCGTTGGGAGAAGTTGCTCGTGGAGGAGATTTAGATATCATTCTTTATCCATGACCGTGTTCCTCAGCACAATTGTGAGTGAGTTCCTCTCTTGGATTAAAAGTAACTAGGGATGAGCGAGTAGTGTAGTATTCGGACTCGCTGTACTTGTTACAATTACCTCCTAATACTCGGGTACTTGTAATTAGTAGCGAGTCCAATGTAAGTCTATGGGAAATGAGAGTAATGGGCTGTGTGTGTGTGCTGGGCTGGGCGGGGACTGTGCAAAAACTGTGCCGGGCTGTGTGGGATGTTCTGGCCTGTGGGAAGGCTGTGCCGGGCTGTGTGGGACTTTGCTGGCCTGTGCGAAGACTGTGCCAGGCTGTGCGGGACTGTGTTGGCCTGTGCGTAGACTGTGCCGGGCTGTGCGGGACTGTGCTGGCCTGTGCGGGACTGTGCTGGCCTGTGCGAAGACTGTGTCGGACTGTGCGGGACTGTGCTGGGATTTGCAGGTACTGTGCAGGGACTATGCCGGGCTGTGTAGGACTGTGCTGAGCTGTGTGGGACTGTGCTGGGCTGTGTGGGACTGTGCTGGGCTGTGTGGGACTGTGCTGGGCTGTGCGGGGCTGTGCTGGGATTTGCAGGTACTGTGCAGGGACTATGCCGGGCTGTGTGGGACTGTGCTGGGCTGTGCGGGACTGTGCTTGGCTGTGCGGGACTGTGCTTGGCTGTGCGGGACTGTGCAGGACTGTGCATGTACTGTGCGGGACTGTGCTGGGCTTTGCAGGTACAGTGCGGAACTGTGCTGAGCTGTGTGAAGACTGTGTTGGGCTGTGCGGGACTGTGCTGGAATTTGCAGGTACTGTGCAGGGACTATGCCGGGCTGTGTGGGACTGTGCTGGGCTCTGCGGGACTGTGCTGGGCTGTGCAGGACTGTGCTGGGATTTGCAGGTACTGTGCAGGAACTATGCCGAGCTGTGTGGGACTGTGCTGGGCTGTGCGGGACTGTGCTGGGATGTGCGGGACTGTGCGGGACTGTGCAGGTACTGTGTGGGACTGTGCTGGGCTTAGCTGGTATTGTGCGGGACTGTGCTGGGCTGTGCGGGACTGTGCAGGTACTGTGTGGGACTGTGCTGGGCTGTGCAGGTACTGTGCGGGGACTGTGCCGGGCTGTGCGGGACTGTGCTGGCCTGTGCGGGACTGTGCTGGGCTATGTGGGGATTGTGTTGTGCTGTGCGGGGACTGTGCGGGGACTGTGCGGGGACTGTGCTGGGCTGTACAGGGACTGTGCGGGGACTGTGCTGGGCTGCGCGGGGACTGTGCGGGCTGTGTCGAATATTGCGAGGTGAGTAGTGAACTACTTGCCAGGATTCGAGTACCGCGAGTACCGCATTACTTGCCGAGTACCGAATCCTAACGAGGATACTCTCTCATCCCTAAAAGTAACCGCACACATGACTGCTGTCAGGATGCTTTACTTTTTGCATACACAGAACTCATGGTAAGTGCTCTCATTTTTATGCACTAGACAATCATTTTTTCAAAATATCCCAAACAGTTTGAAGGGGGCTTTATCAGAGAAAATAACTTTACACCAGTTCTCTGCTATCCAATCACTATACTTAATGAAAAATATTCAGAATTGAGAGTCCTCAGTGGTTGATACCTTTTTAATGGCTAACTGAAAAGATGGTAAGAAATTGCAAGCTTTCGAGACTACTCAGGTCTCCTAATCAGGCAAAGATTAATACAAAATCTGAAGAGTCACATATTTATGCACAACACAGCACAGAAAAAAAGAATGCAATAGATAAGTCAAGTGACGTAAAGCAGAGCTATCATTATGGGAGAGGGAGAAACATAAATATCTTTCACAAAATCTGAAGAATCACATACCACATCTCATGATGCTCTGATACGGCACAGAAATATAGGTATAGTACAATGACAAATACTTCACTGCTTATATGACATGGCTGATCTATTTTAAATTGTACAATAGCTCAAAAAAGGACAGTATATTATTCCACACAGTATTATGGCCACCACATTGTGTGCCATACAGAATAATGAGCCCCATATATTTCTCCATACAGAATAATTGGTCACATATAATGTTCCATACAGTATAAGATGAGCTCCACATAATGCTCCAGTATATGATGTTCCCCATGGATGATGCTCCCATGTCTTATGGGCCCAAATAATGCTCCATATATAATGGGCTCCATTTCTAATGCTCCAGTGTATAATGTGCCCCATAGATGCTGCTCCAGTGTCTGATCTGCCTCATTTATAATGCTCCAGTATATGATGGGCCTCATGGATGATGCTCCAGTGTATGATGGGCCCAAATAAAGCACCATGTATAATGGGCCCCATTTCTAATGCTCCAGTGTATAATGTGCTCCATAGATGCTGCTCCAGTGTCTGATCTGCCTCATTTATAATGCTCCAGTATATGATGGGCCTCATGGATGATGCTCCAGTGTATGATGGGCCCAAATAATGCTCCATATATAATGGGCTCCATTTCTAATGCTCCAGTGTATAATGGGCCCTGTAAATGCTGCTCAAGTGTCTGATGTCCCCAATCTGGAATGCTCCAGTATATGATGGGCCTCATGGATGATGCTCCAGTGTATGATGGGCCCTAATAATGCTCCATATATAATGGGCCCCATTTCTAATGCTCCAGTGTATAATGAGCCTCGTAAATGCTGCTCCGGTGTCTGATGTCCCCCATTTGGAATGCTCCAGTATATGATGGGCCTCATGGATGATGCTCCAGTATATGATGGGCCCTAATAATGCTCCATATATAATGGGCTCCATTTCTAATGCTCCAGTGTATAATGGGCCCGGGCAAATGCTGCTCCGGTGTCTGATGTCCCCCATTTGGAATGCTCCAGTATATAATGGGCCCCATTTTTAATGAACCCAGGCATGGTATGTGAAAAGAGCTCCATGGAGTAATCTGAAGTGTGTGCTGCCGCATCCTTCACTTTTGGTGTGGGTGAAGGACACAAGGAAAGGGGTTGCTCCTGACCAGAAGCCTGCACTGACGACTCAGTGCTTGCATTTTTTTAAACTTCAGAAGAGGAGGCGATAGAGTTGGAGGCTGTTTCAGCAATGTAAGCCAAAAACAGTTCCTGATGCTCCGGCTTTAAAAGCAGTCTACCTACTCCCAGAAAAGGGAGCCTTACAGGCCTTCCAGAGCTACACCATGACGCAGGCTCAACACTTCCTGCCTTAGCTGCTATTGTGTTTTTGGCACTACCAGCAGATGCACCACCACCATCAGTACCAGGTGGCCCCCCACACCCACGTCCACATCCTCTTCCACCATACTTCATCATGTTTTGGAAAATGGACCAAAATACCAGCAGATATATGGTACTGTATGAGAAGCGTACAGCTCAATACAGTCTAGGGATAACAGTAAATCTCCGTATATATTTCATGAGTCATACACAGACGCTCACAAGCTCAGTATGGATTACACAATAAAATAAAAAGTTGAAAAAGGGTACAGTATCACCAGATACAAGGTATAAATAGTATAGTGTAAACATTATAAATCTCCATATATATTTCAGGAGGCAGACACAAACGCTCTCAGGCCCAGTATGGATTATACAAGAATATGAAAAGCTGTAAATGGGTAATGTAACACAAGCGTACAGCTGTATACAGTGTTGGGGTAATCTTAAAGCTCCAAATGTATTTCTGGAGTAACAGAAAGACGTTCACAGGTTCATTATGGATTACACCAGAATCTAAATAGCAAAAAAGGTTACTGTATCAGGAGTGTACAGCTGTATACAGTGTTGGCCAAATTTGAAATCTCGGTATATATTTCCGCAGTCACCCTCAGACGCTCACTCACTCTGGGTTTGACCATAATAAAAAATGTTGCAAAAAAGGTACTGTATAACAAGATAGCAAATATATATATTATAGGGTACAATTGAAATCTCCGTATACATAGTCCTGTAGTCACTCTCAGATGCTTACTCAGTATGGATTTGACCGTAATACTAAATGTCGAACAAAGGTACTGTATAACAAGATACCAGCTGTATCGAGTATAGGGTAAAAATTGGTATCTCCGATTCACCGTATATATAGAAGGCGTAAACCACACATGCTCACTCATTATGGATGATACCGTAATAAAAAATTTTGAACAAAGGTACTGTATCAGCACATACCAGGTGTATCCAGTCTAGGGGTAATTGTAAATTTCCGTCTATACTTCCGGAGTCAGACACAGACACTCACAGGCTCACTATGTATTACACCAGAATTTAAAAAGTAGAAAAAGGGAAAGGTATTCGAAGCGTACAACAGTATACAGTGTTGTGGTACTTTTAAATCTTGGTATATATTTCAATCTCAGTAAGCCAGTCCTGACTCTCCGCTACTGGAAACTACATGGATACAAGTACAGATGGAAAGTCGAGTGTTAGGAGAAATTTGGGAATTACTCATCGCAGGAAAACCTCCCGGTAGATGTTTCAGAGGCGATGCAGACCCTCAATTACTGTGTCTGTGGAGACAGCGAAAACGGTTCTTCGTGAAGAAAGGATTGCTTTATCGCAGTAGCGTGGATCACATTACCGTTACTCGTCTCCATCAAATTGTGATCACAGGGAGAGATGTAGACATGGTCCTCACTGCCTATCATGATGAGTCTGGTCATTTTAGAGTGCAAAAGACAGAAGCCACAGGCCGAGGGTGATTCTATTGGTTTGGCATGAGAGGAGACATTGAAAAATGGTGGCAGGAATGTCACACATCTGTGACTATCACAGCTGTGAAAGGTGATCATAAAGCCCCACTGCATCCTCTTGTAAGTTGATGTTCATTACAAATGGTAGCCATTGATCATCTGAAGGTAGAGGCCAGCCAGAAAGGCCATAGCTACATCTTAACCATCATCGATCAATACACCAAATTTCTAGTGGCCATCCCTGTGAAGGATTTAACTGGCCAGACTACACAGCAGTGGAGCAAGGAGAGGTAAGTATTGCAACTTGCAAGTGTGGCGCCCCTGAGGCTTCAGTCGCCACAGAGGTACTGCACCTTCTCCTAAGTGGGATGCTCATTCTTATGATGGTGTCGTCTGCGCTTACCAGCCGTGTGGACTTTACAGAGGTCTTTCAGCTTTGACCACTGCACATCCGACAATCCAATGTCTTCCCTCAAACTGCCTGCCTGTGTATCCTCCCACAAATGCATTACAGCCTGCCTCTGTTCGCACAGTCTCTCAACCATGTGCAGGGTGGAGTTCCACCTTGTTGCAACGTCTGTGATTAGGCGGTGCATGGGGAGGTGGAGCAATCGCTGCAGCTTCTGCATACGAGTGAAGTGGACGTTTGCGAGCACAGTCTTCGCACCTTATGGAGAAGGGATGTTAACTCTGGATAATTATTAAGGAAGCACTGCACCACCAGGTTCAAAGTGTGAGCCAGGCAAGGTATGTGTGTGAGTTTTGCACGGGCTATGGCTGCCACAAAATTACGGCCGTTATCACTGATTACCTTGCCTGGCTCAAGATGTAGAGTGCCCAGCCATGACTCAGTTTGTCGCTGCAAGTAGTCAGCCAGTACCTCCGCGGTGTGTCTGTTGTCGCCCAAAGACATCATCTTTAACACAGCCTGCTGACGCTTACCACTAGCTGTTCGATAGTGGGACACCTCATGTGCAACAGTGCCAGCTGCGGATGGAGAGCTCGTGCGACTGCGCTCTGTGGACGAGCTTTCGTTTATGGAGGAGGAGGAGGGTCGAAAGCCTACAGCCAACTGTTTCCTATACTGTGGGCTAGGCAGCACTGTTCCACCGCCGCTGTCCCCTGTGGAGCCTGCATCCACCACATTAACCCAGTGTGCAGTGATGTACACGTAACGGCCCTGACCATGCTTACTGGACCATGCATCTGTTGTGAGGTGCACCTTTCCACTCACTGATTGCTTGAGTGCATGGACAATGCGGTCTTTCACATACAGGTGGAGGGCTGGGATAGCTTTTCGAGAAAAGAACTGCCGACTGGGTAGGTCATAGCGTGGGACTGCGTAGGCCATGAGTTTGTGGAAAGCTTAGTTTTCAACCAAACAGTAGGGCATCATCTCTAATGAGATTAGTTTGGCAATGTAGGCGTTCAAACACAGTGTATGCGGATGAGAGGATGAGTACTTTCTTGTCCTTCTCAGAGTGTCTGGTAGGGTGAGCTGGACTGGAGAGCTGCATATGGGGGAAGTAGCGGTGGACCGGACGGAGTGAGAGGGGGTTGGTGATGGTATTAGTGATGATGACCTAGATTCAGTGTTGTGTTGCAAAACCATTGTGATTCCCTGAGTGCTTTGGCCTTGCGACGACACTTCAACATTTAGTGCTGGTGGTGTGCTTAATGGTGGCGGTGGTCTTACAGTGGGGGAAGAGAGGGAGCGTTGCTGGCTACCTTCAGTCGGAGCAGGTGCACATGTGCTACCTGAGGTTTTGTAGTCTGTCCACGCTTGCAAGTGCATGTTGATTAAATGTCTAAGCATGCAACTGGTATTCAAATTTATGAGTTGCTTACCTCGGCTAAAGGTCCTTCCGCACTTCTTACAGGTAACCTTTGCCTCATCAGTAGGATTTCGGACAAAAAAGTGCCACACTGCACTCTTCCCACTATGGTATACATTTTCTGGCCTTGCACGCTGTGCTAAGTTGACCATCTGGCCAAGCTGTCCTGCAACTCTTTTAGTTTTTGGTCCACGTTTTTGGACAGCTACGGACCTGCCAGATAACCGCTGCTGCGATGTCAATGCCTTCTGCGGATCCTTCTCCTTATCTGAATTATTGCCAGCGCCACCCTCCTCCCCCAATGAATGCCAATCTGGGTCAAGAACTGGGTCATCAATCACCTCCTCTTCAAAGTCATCTGCACCTTCCTCTTTACCTTCCTCTGTGTCACCGTGTAAGGTGGTAAAGTATGCGGGAAGGGGCACCTGAGTTTCATCAGGGTCTGATTCGGGCTCAGTAGACAGCGAGGGCAATGTAGTGCTCTGGGTCAATGTACCAGCAGAATCATCTAGCAATGGCTGTGCATCAGTGCACTCCATTTCAGATTCATCTTGGACTGGGGAATTCAGGATTTGACTGGATAATCCAGGCATGGTATGTGAAAAGAGCTCCATAGAGTAATCTGAAGTGTGGGCTGCCGCATCCTTAACTTTTGGTGGGGGTGAAGGACACAAGGAAAGGTGTTTTTCCTGACCAGAACCCTGCACTGATGACTCCGTGCTTGCAGGTTTCAAACGTTCAGAAGAAGAGGCAATAGAGCTGGTGGCTGTTTTGGCAATGTACGCCAAAACCTGTTCCTGATGCTCCAGCTTTAAAAGCGGTTTTCCTACTCCAAGAAAAGGGAACCTTACAGGACTTCTTGGGCCAGACGATGACGCAAGCTCAACACCTCCTGCTTTAGCTGCTATTGTGCTTTTGCCAGAACCAGCCGATGCACCACCACCATCAGTACCAGCTGCGCCCCCCTGCCCACGTCCGCGGCCTCTTCCACCATACTTCCTCATGTTTGGGAAAATGTACCAAAAATACCAGCAGAGAGATGGTACTGTGTGAAGAGCGTCCATCTGTGTAAGGTGTATAAAAAAAATTAAATCTACGTATATATTTTGTTAGTCACTGACGCTCTCCCAGTATGTATTTGACCGTAATCCAACAAGCAGATATACGGAACTGTATCAGAAGTGTACAACTGTATACATTTTTTGTGTAACTAACAATCTCCGTATATGTATTTACGGAGTGTCATACACACACACGCTGACTCTGTATAGATGTGACTGTAATGCGAACGGCAGATATACAATACTGTTTGAGAATCGGACAGCTCTGTACAGTGTCTGTATGGAAAATTGTCAATCTCCGTCTATTTTTATACGGAGTGACACACGCTGTCTCTGTATAGTTTTGACCATCAGCAAACAGCAGATATGCAAAACTGTTTGAAAAGCGGACAGCTCTATAAGGTGTAGGTCTGGAAAAATGGAAAATCTCCTCGGTTTGTTTTTCCAGAGTCACACACAGATAGCTTGTATTTGTCCATGATACCAGCCAGTATACAGTAGTGTGTGAGGAGTGTACACCATTATACGGTGTCTGTATGGAAAATTGTCAAACTCCATCTATTTTTATGTGGAGTGACACACGCTGTCTCTGTATAGTTTTGACCGTAATGAAACAGCAGATTGTCACGTCGCCATCGGATACAGGGACTGCTGTTCCTGCTTCGGCCAATAGGAGGCACCAGACTGGCACGTCGCCATCAGACCCGAGCTCTGCTATTCCGGTCTCGGCCTCTGGGAGGCGCCGGACAGTCATGTCACGGTCGAACTCGGGGACGGCTGTTCCTGCCTCGACCACTGGGAGGCGCCATGGTCCGCCTGTGGGTACTGCTAACAGGTAGGAGGCTCCTCCGCAGGCATCTGGCGGCCGCAGGCTGCGCTCCTCTGTCGGTCATGAAGGGGTTGGCGCATCCCCATCTGGCCTGGTCCTGGAGGCAGTCCTAATGACGTCATCATACCGTGAACCTGTGAGGCATGATCTGATCCCTCAAATACCTTGGGGCTGGTCTTGCAGGCCGCCAGATATAGTCCTGGTTTCCCCAGTGTGCTAGTTTGCTATTTGCTATCTTTGATTCTTAGCTTTGCCTGGATTTCTGACTCTGCTCCTGCCTGACGATTTTGTACCTCTGCCTCCCTCCCTCCCGGTTTATGACTCTGACCTTGGCCTGGATTTGACTCTGCTATTGTCTGCCGTTTTTGTACCTCTGCTGCCCGCCTGGTTTAGACTTGGATTCCTGACTACGCTTTTGGTCCCGTTTTTTAACCCCTTTCCGGCGACCGTCCTGCTCTGGTCCGCTGCTCTTATTCAGACAGCTACCTCCTGGGCTCTGCTGTAAATCCAGATCCCTGTATAGGGGTAAAGGGTATCGGGGTTGCTCGGGGTGCTGTCTTACTGCAGCTCAGACTCGCAGACAGGCGTCACACAGATATACGAAACTGTTTGAAAAGCTGACAGCTCTATAAGGTGTAGGTCTGGAAAAATGGAAAATCTCCTCGGTTTGTTTTTCCAGAGTCACACACAGATAGCTTGTATTTGTCCGTGATACCAGCCGGAACACGGTAGTGTGTGAGGAGCGTACACCGCTATACGGTGTGTGAAAAATGAACGCTCGGTAACTCACCAGAACAAAATAATAAAAGTTGGAGTGCTTTGAAAAAAGTAGTTTGAACAGGAGTGTGCACACAGCAATGCAACTATCAGGTAGCCTTAAAAGGCAGCCTAATCACCACCAGCGCTGCTGCACACAACAAAAATCCTCCCCTTTCACTGCACACTAACTGTACAGTGAAAAGCGCTTTCAGCAGAAGCAATTTTTTTTCTTCTTCCCTGCCTAACGCTCTCCCTTATTCAGAATCAGCAGCAGCACCTCTCCCTATTCTAAGATCGGCAGAAGTAAGATGGCGGTTGGCAGACACGGCCTTTTATAGCCACTGTGACGCCACACAAAGCCAGCCAATCACTTCAATGCATTTGCCCCGGGCGCAGCCAGCAGAGGGGCGCAGCGGGCCACCTAATGCAGCAGTCCGCTCTGTCTCCTCCCAGCGGCTGCATTCTGCCGCCCCCAGGCCTGAGAGTCGGCGGTTCTCTCTGTCAGCTGTCAAGCTGACAGCCAGCGCAGAGAAGCTGCGCGTGCCGGCTCCCAGGGAGCAATTGTACTGGCGTCTATACAGACGCCAATACAAATGACGCTCTGACCGCCGGGTCAGAGCGACGTCAGCAGCGTGATCATGTCATGTGATCACACTGCTAATGTCACTCCCCGGCGCCCAGAGCGAGCGTTGGTGGTAAGTGTGCTCCAATGTGAAGCTGAAGAAGAACCACTGAAGATGGGAGATGGGGGAGGGGTGGGATTTGGATAAGAGGAGAAGGGGGATTTTGATAAGAAGATGAGGGGGATTTGAATAAGTGGAGGAGGGGGATTTGGAGGAGGGGGTTTGGATAAGAGGAGGAGGGGGATTTGGAGGAGGGGGGTTTGGATAAGAGGAGGAGGGGGATTTGGAGGGGAGGATTTGGATAAAGGAAGGAGGATGATCATGAGGAGGAGGGGGGATTTTGATAAGAGGAGAAGGGGATTTGGATAAGTGGAGGAGGGAAATTTGAATGAGGAGGAAGGGGATTTTGATAAGAGGAGGAGGAGGGGAGGATTTGGATGGGAGGAGGAGGGGGATTTTGATAGGAGGAGGGGGATTTGGAGAGGAGGAGGAGGGGGAGAGGATTTGGATAAGAGGAGGAGTAGGGGGGGATTTGGATAGGAAGAGGGGGATGATGATGAGGAGGAGGAGGGGGGATTTTGATAAGAGGAGGAGGGGATTTGGATAAGTGGAGGAGGAGGTGGATTTTGATAGGAGGAGGAGGAGGGGGTGTACATAATGTTTGGGGGGATTTGGAGGAGGGGTGAACATAATGTTTGGGGGGATTTGGAGTGGGGGTGTACATAATGTTTGGGGGGATTAGGAGTGTGGGATGTACATAATGTGTGGGGGGATTGGAGTGGGGATGGGGGATACTTACTGTGTGGGGAGATTCGGAGTAGGGATGGGGGTTGTTTAATGTGTGGGAGGAATTTAGAGTGGGGATGGGGGGTTATTTAATGTGTGTGGGTATTTGGAGTGGGGATGGGGGGATTTAATGTGTGGGGGGATTTGGAGTGAGGATAGGATTTAATGTGTGGGGGGATTTGGAGTGGGGATGGGGGATTTAATATGTGTGGGGAGATTTGAGGACACAAAATGAAGAGTATGTATGAGGGCATATATGGGAGATGTGTGCAGACAGTATGGGGAGCGAGCGGGTAAATATATGTGGACACAGTATGGAGAGTGAGGGTGATGGATGTGTGCAGACAGTATGGGGAGTCAGGGGTATGTGTGAGCAGACAGTATAGAGAGTGAGGGGGTAAGGGGGTAAATATATGAGGAGACAGTAGGGTGAACGGGAGGGATGTTAGAGGAGACAGTATAAGGAGGGAGGGGAATAGTGTGAGGAGACAGTATATTGCAGATATTTTTCAGCTAGGTGCATTATAATGACACTTCTATCTTTAAGGGCATCGTGTGGAGATTTTCTGCAGAAGACCGGAGAAGATGGAAGTCTGCAGAGACGAAAGGTGGGTGAGAAAACTCATCATGGGGTCTGGACAAGAAGAAGAAAAGAAGAACAACTCCAGAGACGACGTCATCTATAAGGTACCTGGATGTAAATATTATTTGTGATACTGACTAAGGCTACTTTCACACATCAGGTTTTCGGCGTCAGGCGCGATCCGGCGTCGTGCCGGAACGCCGGATCCGGCAAATGTTTTGTAAAACCTGATGTTCCGGATCCGGTTTTCTGCCGAATCCGTCTTGTTCTTGACAGACAAAACCGGATCCGTCTCATCCGGTTCATCCATTTTTCTATCCGTTTTTCGATGGATTACGCCGGATCCGGTTTTTAAAATTGACCCTTGTGGCCTTCCGAACGGGATTGGCTACTGGAAAACTATATATAGAGTGTTCCTACAGCCCTTCTTTGACAGGTTGTCGAGGAGAAAGTGCAGGTTGGAGAGAAGAGCAAGTTACTGGCGAAGATGGATGTTGTGATTGGAAATATTTTGAAGAATTTGGCGGATTTTATAGCGGAGGCGAATCGTTTGAGGGTGATTGTTCTGGAGAAGGAGAGAGCGAGACAGCAGCGCATCAGGCATCGTAGACGACGTTTGTGGATCCACCCCATCACAGCCAAGAGAATGACGCGTTGGGTCTATTCTACACTCTGCATGGACCTTCGACGAAACCCGGATAAATTTTTTGGATATGTGCGGATGAAAATGGAGAATTTTGATTACTTGGTGGAGTGCATTGCACACCTCATAAGAAAAGCGGACACCTATTGCCGCTTCTCTGTTTCACCCGCAGAGCGTCTGATGGTGACTTTAAGGTAAGCCACATTTATTGGATGTGATCGCATCAGAGCACACTTTCACTGCAATCTTGTTGGTGGTAGTTTGTATCTCCAAGTGTTATAGCTGAGTTTTGGTATGTAATGCTGTGATTTTAAACTAATTGATTGTTTTTTAATTCCCCACAGATTTCTTGCAACTGGAGAATCCCTTTCGTCACTGCATTTCCAGTACAGACTCGGGATTTCCACCATATCAGGAATAGTGAAGTACACATGCCGTGCACTGTGGGACTCCTTAGCTGAAGAGTTTTTACCAGAGCCCACAACAGAGAGGTGAATTGAAATTGCTGACAAGTTTCAACAGATATGTCAGTTTCCCAACTGCTTGGGCGCTGTGGACGGGAAACATATCCGCATTGTAAAGCCAGCCGGATCGGGATCGGAATATTTCAATTACAAGAAATATTTTTCAATTGTCCTCATGGCCATCGCTGACGCGGAATACAAATTTATTGCTGTTGATATTGGGGCCTATGGCCGCTCCAATGACTCTCAAGTTTTCAAACTGTCTGCCATGGGGCGTAAACTGTATGGAAACACCTTCCAGTTCCCACCACCTAGACCGCTGCCGCAAACATCTGGTCCACCTATGCCATTTGTCTGTGTAGGGGATGAAGCCTTCCAGCTGTCAGAACACCTTTTGAAACCGTACTCTAGCAGAGGATTGACAAGACCAAAACGCATTTTTAATTACCGCGTCACAAGAGCAAGAAGAATGGTTGAATGTACCTTTGGTATTCTGACAGCCAAATGGCGGGTCCTATTGACTGCGATCAACCTCAAGACAGAAACTGTTGACGAGGTGATCAAAGCTTGCGTGGTACTCCACAATTTTGTTATCTGCAAGGAACCCATTTCCATTGAGGACACCTCTGAAGAAACCACCTTGCAAGATTACCATGACATTACCACTAGAAGTTCTGTGACGGTTTCAGTAATGAGGGACAATTTTGCACTATACTTTATGTCACCTCAAGGCAGAGTACACTGGCAGGATGACAGAGTGTGAAAGATTTGTGCCCTAACCAAACTTGTGTACCTTCTGTACCAACAGTATATACCTTTGCCAACCAAAGTTGGCTATCTTGTCATGGTCTCTATTTTTAGCTTTAGGCCACAGGTGTGTACCTGGTTGTGTTTTTTGCAAAGTATTTCACTTTTTAACAAAAGTTGTGTACATTGTTAGGAAATCACCAACAATAAACACAACTTTTTAGGTGAAATACTTTGCTTCAAACACAACCAGGAACACAACTGTGGCAAAAAGCTAAAATTTACCCACAGTTATATACCTGGTTTTGAATACCTTTTTACCTTTTAAATACCCTGTATTTAACCTTTTTTTTAAACATATTTCGCCGCAGAAAGAAATGACAGACAACCAGTGTAAACAATAATTTAACTTTTATTTAAAATATTTTTTTTTTGTAAACTGTTTTTTAAAGTTAAAAAAATTTTTTTAATAAAGGTTTGAAACCAACTGGGCATTTTTATTACAAAACACATCATAAATCTGTGTAGTGTGGGGTGGAAATACTGCTGGAGGGGCTGCGGGACACTTTCTACAATGGAAGTGTGGAGAGAGGACTGGGATCGTGGTGGGGAAGGAACAGTTAGAGGTGATGGTGTGGAAAAAGCTACAGAATGGGTGGACATGTGGGAGGCAGAAGAGGTGGTGGGCGGTGGAGTGGAGGGTTGGGCAGGGACTGTAGGAGCAGATGATGTTGATGGAAAGTTGTATGGGGAAGGAGTTTGGTACGGGGAAGGAGTTTGGTACGGGGAAGGAGTTTGATACGGGGCAGGTTGCTGGAAGTGGGGAGATGTCTGGTACTGGGGAGGTTGCTGGTACTGGGGAGGTTGCTGGTACTGGGGAGGTTGCTGGTATGTAATAGGAGGGGGAGGATGGAAAGTGGCTGGAGGGGGTGCAGATGTAATAGGAGGGGGAGGATGGAAAGTGGCTGGAGGGGGTGCAGATGTAATAGGAGGGGGAGGATGGAAAGTGGCTGGAGGGGGTGCAGGTGGAGGAACTACAGTGGTGGGAGGTGGAGGTTGGGAGGTAACCTGCTGTAGAGCACCGTGGCACGAATGCATTACATGCATCTGCTGGGTAGGAGATAGTGTTGCCATGCGCTCCACAACAGACCTGAAAAAGGTGTGGTTTGGCGAAGATCTTGCTTCTGAATGCATGGTTTGCAGAAGTGTCTTCACCTCCAGAATGCTGGAGTAGATCTGCTGAAAGCCTGCGGAGATTTGCTCTGACAAGACTTTTAGACAGTTCTGGAAAGATGCATTCAGATGCAAGAACTCTGGCGCATAACTCTTTTCCTGACCCCTCTGCCGCTGCCGCCCAGTACCCGCAGGTGTACTAGAGGTGGCAGGGGCAGAAGGGTGGGGTAAAGGGAAAGCGATCTCCTCACCAGCAGCTTCATGTAATGTAGGCGGCCACGATGCTCCTGTGCTGGTGGATGGGACAGATGGGTCGAATGTGTGGGAAGGCTGGGAAGGTGCAGATGTACCGGGGCGGTCGAAGTGTCCCTCGGTGCCAGTCTCCTCAGGGATCGCCTCAGAAGGGTCCAATCGTGCAGGCTCCCGAGTGCTGCTCACCGTGCTGTGGAATAAAGAGAAAAAAAAACAATTAAAATAGTGACATGGTATGGCCCTGGCTGAAAAAAAAAAGTTACATCTAAACATTTTTTTGTCACATGTGGTGTGTAATATTTACCTTCTGGTGAGCATTGTCTCCTGGAGGAACGACAGGGCTCGTGCGTACTTGTACTTGCTCCTGCGTCCTCCAGATCCACTCGGGGCCCGCATCTCTTTATTGAACTCCTTCTTGAAACGATCCCTCACAGACCGCCACCGCTTCACAATTCTCTCCCCTGAAACGAGAAAGGACAAAGTGGTTAGTATACAACATCAGTGTTTCCCAAACTCCAGTCCTCATGGTCCCCAGGGGTCATGTTTTCAGGATTTCCAAAGTAAATAGAAATCCTGAACACATGATCCGTGGGGACCACGAGGACTGGAGTTCGGGAAACTCTGGTTTAAATCAAGCAACCGGTACTGTATATACTTACGCTCTTTAATCTGGGCCCGAGCTTCGAGGTCCTCCCAGCGGTCCACAAGGAGCGAACAGATTTCCTCCCAGAGTCGTCGGGTAACGATCAGGTCAGCGTGGCGGCGGTCAGCCATATTCCAGAGCGGCTCCCTTTCTCTGACGAGATCGATGAGGCGGTCCACATCAATCCCTCCATCCTCACCGTCAGAGTCGGGAGCACGCTGTGAAGGCTGTTAAAGAAAAAGACAAAAATAACATAATTAGCCTCCACAAAAGAAATGAAATAAAAAGTGCAAAAAAAACAAAGCAAAAATATTTATACTTACACGCTGGTGACCGCCGCGTTGCTGTCGCCGACGACCCTGGGAGGCACTGCGAGGACCTCTTGGCCGAGCACCAGATTGGGAAGACTAGAGAAGAAAACAAAAAATGTTATGTCTTTGGATGTAGGCATTTGTTTGCTGTGTGTGGTCTGCAGAACATTGTTTTCTATGTGTTGTGTGTAGTGTGATGTTGTGTTTCTACGTTTGATGCAAAAAACTTACAAATTGTGAGCCCACTCCAAGTGTCTGTCCACCCCTTGCTTCTTCTTCTGGGAGCTCCTCTTCATCTTGTGATTCCTGTTTTGAAATAAAAGGCAATGAATAGACATATATTACAGAGATGATGGATTTTGGAAATAAAAACTTACCGTCAAACGCTGACGATGCGAGGGAGGGCTCCCAGAAGAAGATGTGCTGTCTTCCTCATGGCCAGACTCCATGGCTGTGGGTGGTGTTTCTGCTGCTGCCATTGCTGCTGCTGCATCTATTGGGCGGCTGTTGAATAAAGAGAAACAAAGGGCCAATGAATATCTTGATATTCCATAGCCCTAGTTTGGAGGAATGGGGGATTTGATAATTACCGTCTCTCATCTGCTGCTGGACTTCCCTCCCGTTGTTCAGCATGCTGCTCCATTTGGGGTGGTGCTGATGGTGCTGCTGCTGCAGATGTCTGCTGCCTTCTGCTCCTGGTTCTTGGCTTGGGTGGCATGTTGGGTGTGGCTGAGGGTCCCACTGTCTTGTGGGCAGAGCTACTGAGCATGCTCAGACCAAAGAAACCGGATCCGGCCGCCGGATCCGGCTGTCGCCGGATCATGCGCATTGCGGAGCTCATAGGCATTCATTGTATGAAAAAGCCGGACACGCCGGATCCGGCGTGTCCGGCTTTTTCGCCGGAGACAAAAAACGTTACAGTAGCCGTTTTTTCCAGACGCCGGATAGCGTCACATTGCCGGATCCGGCGAAAATTGGATTAAACGCATGGCCATCCGGCTCGATCCGGCTCTAATGCAAGTCAATGGGGGGGAAACCAGATCCGGCATTGCATTTCGCCGGATCCGGTTTTTGTCAAAAGCGCCGGATCGCGCCTGACGGCGAAAACCTGATGTGTGAAAGAGGCCTAATTCTCATGTTTTTATTTCTGTTAGGGACATTACAGGGATTGTCCAGGTTTGTGCTGAGTCTGCAGTCATTCTAAGTGACTGCAGACTTCTGAATTCTCACAGTGCTCACTGAACGCTGTCAGGATTCTCCCATGCCGGTAATTTACATACATGTGGTCACATGCTGACTAGACATGTGTGGCCTCACTCAATGAAAATGAACGGAGTGAGGCCGGGCACGTCTAGTCGGAATGTGGCCAGAAGTATATAAATCACATCACTGTGCTGACATGACTGTATATTGGCAAGGGAGAATCCTAAAAGTGTGCAGTGCATTAGTTGTGAGAATTCAGAAGCTGCAATGTCAGGACTCAGCTCTGCAGGTTCCAGTAGTCATCACATGGACACTTCACTCATATGTGACTTTCATACTTATGGTCCTGTGACAACGAGCTTCTCTTCCTGCTTTCAGTTTTTCACTGAACATTGAGAGCAATAGGGAGAGCAGCTCGTCGGTACATGACTAAGTGTGCAAATTGCATTTCTGCTGGGGGGGGGGCGCCGAACTGAATTCTTGCCCCGGGTGCCAGAAAACCTAGATACAACTCTGCCCACAGTGTGCGTCCTCCATCATTGGCTGAGAAAACGCGCTGGAAGCATTATTTGAAACGCGACTTTGGCATTCGGCTCGGCGACCTCATGGCCGACCTCACGCTATGGTCGGGTTTCGATCAGCGAAACCAGACTTTAGCTAAATTCGGTGATTTTTGAATTTGACCGACCCGTTTCACTCAACTCTACTACCGTTAGTTCTGTTTTGAGATGAGCAGATATTTTGATATTCATATTTGCTGGCTTCAACAAATTTTCCCCCAAAATTAGGTTTATGGCAGAAATTTTATTTGAATCTCAACACTGGAAAGCTTGTTATTGCTCGGAAAATACACATGGGGAAAAGAAAGCTAACCTGCTGATCTTGAAAGCTTACATTTCACAGGAGAGAGAGATCGAGGAACCCGCTGATAAGAGCTTACACTCTATAGGAAAAAAAGGGTCCACACTCACCATAAGAACTTACACTTTACAAAAGAGAGAGACTTAAGCCCCCCTCTCACATAGTGAGATCGCTAGCGAGATCGCCAAGGCGTCAACGATTTTGTGACACCACAGCGACCTCACCAGCGATCTCGCTACATGTGACACGAAGCGGCGACTGGCCCCCCCGCTGGATATTGCTGATGTCCTGGGCCATTTTTTCATTGTTGGTGTCCCGCTGGCCAGCATGCATCGCTGTGTTTGACCCAACAAGCGACCTCGTTGGCGACGCAGAACTCAGGGACGCAGGCTGGAATCATTCAGAAAAGCTGCTGTGTGACAAGGTACCAACGACCGTCGAGGATCGCTGGATGGTTGCTGCGACACTGAAGAGATCTGCCTGTTTGGCAGCTTACTAGCGACCATTTAGCGATGCACCAGCGATCCTTACCATGTCGTATCATTGTCGGGATCGCTGGTGCGTCGCTAAGTGGAACGGGACCCTTACTCAATGACTGTGCAGATAGAAAGTGACTCTGCCATGCAAACTGTGCTGGGAACCACTGATCTGTGATGACCGAAGTACTGACCACTGCTGTATAAGTTATGACAATCCTAGTTGTAATAGCTGGAGAGCATTATGGAGACACCCACATAGCCACACAAAAAGACATTAGCCTGCTTTATAATACTTCAGCAGTGTGAGAAATTGTGCCCTGCAAGTTTTTTTTTTTCAAATCACAAATTGAATTTCAGAGTAATCAAATTTACATGAATCCTCAAATCTCAGTAAATTTGACTCAAAATTGATCCTCTCATCTCTCATAGTCCTGTGTCATGCCAACAGTAATGTGTCCTGAAACCATTCTTGTGTGGGACTGCTTTTCACCAAAGAAAGTGGGCTCACTCACAATTTTACCTAAGAGTGCCATGAATAATGAATGGTATCTAAATATCCTTCAAGGACAACTTCTCACAGTGATCCAAGATCAATTTGGTGATGAACAGCATTTTCACTACCTTTGTCAGACAGTTTAAAAATCAATAATTTCTGTTGTTGTAATGATCTCATGGCAACTATTTGTTATGGGAATAGATTGCTTGGAAAGTTAAATTTGTGAGGCGGCTCTCATAACATTACGTAATTCTTTAGAAACTACTGAGATGAAAGCTTCAGCTTTGTGACATGACCTGTGAAGCTGATATGCGCTCTTTGGTACATAAGTGTAAGGATCCGATATCCAGAGAGCCCGTTTTCTCCTGGTCACTAATAACAACATTAGCTTATTCTTGAGTACAGAAATATAGAATGAAAAAATATTACAATTCCTTTTTCAATTGAAAAGAGATCAAATGAGGGCGTTTAACTGAAAATGAAAAGCCCTTTCGTAATAAGAAAGTTCAATTGGTGTTTTAGAAGAGATATTTATTATAAAATTTTCATTCTCACCCCCTGTCTTCAACTGCCATGACTTGCTAAGGCTGGTTTCACATTTGCGTTTTTTAGCGCTGGAAAAAAACGCATACCTGCGCATGCGTTTTTTCCCCTATATTTAACATGGGTGCGCATACCTGCGCGCTGGTTAGCGCATGTATGCGATTTTCATGCGCTGCGTTTTTTTGGGGTGTGCGTTGGTATTTTCCAGACGCAGCATGTTGCATTTTTTGGCCCTGCAAAAAAGCGCATGCGCACATATGCGCATGTTTTGCGCTAAAAATGGCCATTATAGCCTATGGATGCGCATATGTGCGCACTGGCATGCTCATGTATGCGTTTTTTTGCATATGCGTTTTTTTTTAAACCATGGAATTTAGGGGTTTGGGTTAGAGTTAGGGTTAGTTAAGGGGGTTTAGGGTTAGGGTTATGGTCAGGGTCAGGGTTAGGGTTGGGGTTTGGGTCAGGGTTAGGGTTAAGTATGGTTTGGTTAAGGGTTAGGGTCAGGGTTAGGGTCAGGATTAGGGTTAAGTATGGTTTTGTTAAGGGTTAGGGTCAGGGTTAGGGTTAGGGTTAGGGTTAGGGTCAGGGTTAGGGTTAGGGTTAGGGTTAGGGTCAAGGTTAGGGTCAGGATTAGGGTTAAGTATGGTTTTGTTAAGGATTAGGGTCAGGGTTAGGGTCAGGATTAGGGTTAAGTATGGTTTTGTTAAGGGTTAGGGTCAGGGTTAGGGTTAGGGTTAGGGTTAGGGTCAGGGTTAGGGTTAGGGTTAGGGTCAGGGTTAGGGTTAGGGTCAGGGTTAGGGTTAAGTATGGTTTTGTTAAGGATTAGGGTCAGGGTTAGGGTCAGGATTAGGGTTAAGTATGGTTTTGTTAAGGGTTAGGGTCAGGGTTAGGGTCAGGGTTAGGGTTAGGGTTAGGGTCAGGGTTAGGGTCAGGATTAGGGTTAAGTATGGTTTGGTTAAGGGTTAGGGTCAGGGTTAGGGTTAGGGTTAGGGTCAGGGTTAGGGTTAAGTATGGTTTTGTTAAGGGTTAGGGTCAGGGTTAGGGTTAGGGTTAGGGTCAGGGTTAGGGTTAGGGTTAGGGTCAGGGTTAGGGTTAGGGTTAGGGTCAGGGTTAGGGTTAGGGTTAGGGTTAGTTAGGGTTTAGGGTTTGGGTTAGGGTTAAGTATGATTTGGTTAAGGGTTAGGGTCAGGGTTAGGGTTAGGGTTAGGGTCAGGGTTAGGGTTAGGGTTAGGGTCAGGGTTAGGGTTAGTAAAGTCATGGTTTGGGTAGTGTGAGGGGCCACCTAAAAATGTTGGAAAAAAACGCAAACGCGGTAAAAACGCACTAAAAACGCATACAAACGCATAAAAACGCTGCGTTTTTTTCATGCATGCTCATAAAAATGCTTGAAAAAAACGCAGCAGTTGTATGCTTATGTATGCGTTTTTTCAATGCGTTTTTTTGCGGGAAAAACGCGCTGCAAAAAAAAGCAAGTGTGAAACTAGCCTAAGTGAACTAAAAAAAAGCAAAAAATAAAAAAAGCTTTTATGATATAAAAAATGGGAAATCGAATTCACCCCTTATTTTCTCCCATTAAAAATTAAGAAATTAAAAAAGTAAAAAATGAACATATTTGGTATCAACAGGTCTGTAAAATTCCAGTCTATGAGAATATAAAATAATTAACCCATATGGTAAATGCTAGGTATTGTACACATGATGCCAAAAAATATAATGCAACATGTTGTAGCTGTTTTCGTTCTGACCCAAAGTCAGGCATGCCAGATCACCTGTGAGGCCAAATTAGGAGGTTATGCCCTTAATTGACAAGCGCGCTTGGAGACAAAGGAGACTGCACACAGGTCTGCACTTTATCTGGCATAATGAAACACAAGGCAATATTTTATACCATTTGCAACAAATGTAACTCTATGTAGCTTATGTAGCCCCCACCGTTACCCAAGGTCATAATTTATTTACCATGTACCCAGAACATGTTGTGGCTAACTATTGAGAACACATATGATAAGAAGTATAGTCCTCTTGAAGAGGAGACTGACAGACTACTGCATCATGAGAATAAATTCTAGCAGTTAAAGGCAAAAGGCAATTAAAGAATTAAAGGCAGTTAAAGGCAAACCATTAACCCTTCTATATCAATTTCCCCCTTTTGTAAATGATATAACCTTTGCCACGGGGTCAGCTGATGTCCACAAAGGAGCTACTGTCTCATTGGTCTAGTACCCATAAGGTGGCTTCCTACCTGCTTCGCCCATCCACTCTCAGTGTGGACACTCACTTTCCCTGTCTGCAATGGCTATCTCGGGTCTATGATACACTACGGAAAGTTCAGCCTTAGATTCCTTTTCATTACATGCATTATTCAATATCTTAGGTAATACATATATTAGCGCTTGTACAGCTACATAAAACAATAAACAAAATAGCAAAATTTGCATACAAGTCTGTACAATGCCAAACATCCATCCTGCTAGGTCATTAAATCAATTTGCTGGATTTAAAAAAAGAGAATGTGTTACCTCACCAGGAGTCTCTGTTTGCACTGTGTTGTTTTAACCATTGTTCTCTAAGTTCACCTATTTTTTTCTATGCAGGCCCTGATCTGGAGATTGCCAGCAGGTTTGATATAATTACAACAGGTGGGATCAATTATCTGACACATTCCTCCTTCTTTTGCTGTCAGGTAATCTAGTACTATAGTATATTGGTTAGTAACTAATGCTAGGTATTGTACACATAATGCCAAAAAATATAATGCAACACAAGCCTGACCATATTATCAGTGTGGTGTGTACACCACAATTTGACCAAAAACAGAACTGCACAGTTTAATGTCTTGATTTAAATTAATAAATATCTGCACAGATATGTTTGTTAAGCTGAGCAATTTCCCTAAAAAGACGATGTTAAAACAAATGCCTGGAGGCAGGTACAAAGATTTGTTGGCAGCTGATTATTCAGGATACTCTCCAAGCGTGTGACAATAGAGCTTCTTTATTCAGGAACAAACAGAAACAATCTATTTATATAATTGCCTTGTAATGTTTTAATATCATGTTCTGTCCAGATGTCACCGTATCCCAGAATTCCAAGCGGAGGAAGTTCACCGACCACCATATTGGGACACCCAGTGCGGAAGGATACCTACCTTCCGTCATTGGATTCCTGCAGCCCGTAGAGTGCGGCAGCATCAGCTGATGCTGCCGTTCTCTACCCAAGATCGTCGTGGGACACACTCGTGGACTGCTTCGGATCATGGGTGAGTATTTTTGTGGTTTGTTATGTTAATATTTATTCTGTACACGACAATGGCTTCGGGGAACAATGTGACAAGTATTGGTAAGTATGTTACTCTATGTTATATGTACTGTATGTCTATGTATGTATTGTATGAATGTATTGTATGTAGCATGCATGTAGTATATATGTAGTATGTATGTAGCATGTAGTATGTATGTAGCATGCATGTAGTTTATATGTAGTATGTATGTAGCATGTAGTATGTATGTAGCATGCATGTAGTATGTATGTAGTATGTATGTAGCATGCATGTAGTATGTATGTAGCATGCATGTAGTATGTATGTAGTATATATGTAGTATGTATGTAGCATGCATGTAGTATATATGTAGTATGTATGTAGCATGTAGTATGTATGTAGCATGCATGTAGTATATATGTAGTATGTATGTAGTATGTATGTAGCATGTAGTATGTATGTAGCATGCATGTAGTATATATGTAGTATGTATGTAGTATGTATGTAGCATGTAGTATGTATGTAGCATGCATGTAGTATGTATGTAGCATGCATGTAGTATGTATGTAGTATATATGTAGTATGTATGTAGCATGCATGTAGTATGTATGTAGCATGCATGTAGTATGTATGTAGTATATATGTAGTATGTATGTAGCATGCATGTAGTATACTGTATATGTAGTATGTATGTAGCATGTAGTATGTATGTAGCATGCATGTAGTATATATGTAGTATGTATGTAGTATGTATGTAGCATGTAGTATGTATGTAGCATGCATGTAGTATGTATGATGCATGTAGTATGTATGTAGCATGCATGTAGCATGCATGTAGTATGTATGTAGCATGCATGTAGTATGTAGCATGTATGTAGTATGTATGTAGCATGCACGTAGTATGTATGTAGCATGCATGTAGTATGTATGTAGCATGCATGTAGCATGCATGTAGTATGTAGCATGAATGTAGTATTCATGTAGTATATATGTAGTATGTATGTTACATGTAGTATATATGTAGTATGCATGTTGCATGCATGTAGTATATATGTAGTATGTATGTTGTATATATGTAGTATGAATGTAGCATGTATGTAGCATGTAGCATGTATGTAGCATGCATGTAGTATGCATGTTGCATGTAGTATATATGTAGTATGTATGTTACATGTAGTATATATGTAGTATGCATGTTGTATGTATGTAGCATGTATGTAGCACGTAATTTTTTTTTTTTTTTTTACATTCAACACATTAGCCGGATGATGGGACTACTACTGTCCCATCATTGGCTAATGTGTCAATCACTGTCATGGTAGCAGGCATCACCCGATGGGACTTGTAGTCCCATCGGACGATGCCTGCACAGACCCCCGAAGCCTGCACAGACCACCGGCAGGCCGGCACAGCCCCCCGGCAGGCCGGCACAGCCCCCCGGAGCCTGCACAGACCACCGGCAGTCCGGCACAGACCACCGGAGCCTGCACAGCCCCCCGGCAGGCCGGCAGAGACGCCCGGAAGGCCCGAAATGACGGCGCATCATGATGCGCACACACCGCGCATCATGATGACGTCAGGCTGTCAATCAACTTTGAACTTCCGATTCCGATTCCGATACCGACATCCGATAGTGAAAAAATATCGGATGTCGGTATCGGAATTCCGATACAGCAAGTATCGGCCGATACCCGATACTTGCGGTATCGGAATGCTCAACACTAGTGGCGACGTATCCGCCTTGAGAAAGCCTTGGGAAAGGATTGCCATATCCAAAATGTCGCCACGCCACTAGGCTATTAAACAGTTCACACCACTACTATTTTGGTGCTGCTCCTTCTTTTTTTTTGCTATTATCTAAGGACATTGAGGTGTCTGGAGAAGCGTGCACTGCTCTAATGTAAGGTATTTTGTGCTGTTCCTATCTTTTACACATATATACTGTATATATATATATATATAAATAGATACATATATATACAGTATATATATATATACACATATTTATTTTGCCCAAAATACAAAGGAAATGTGTGATCTTTAACCCCTTATTGTCCAATGACGGACACAGTCTGTCATAGCCGGGTGTCAGTACCCGCACCAGGACGGACTGTCAGAGGCACGCCCTCAGGGGGTGATGAAATATCAAGCGAAATGTGCGTTGGGAACGTGGTCACAGCACGGGCAGTCACTATGGGTAATTAACCTCTTCATTCTTTACTTAGTCATGTAGCGGTCTTTGCATATGTATACATATATATTCATTGTTGATACCATGGTGATGTTTATGATTTAGGGGCACTTGTTCAGCATACCATTGCACTGCATGGTTGGCTATATGAGCCACCTGATACTGAGTGAATCAGCTGCCTGATGTTTACATTAACTCTTTCTATCACCATTGGTTTGACATAGGTTATTTTTTGCTCTGTCCTGCTATTATGTTCTGCTCATAGTCTGTAGCCATCAGTCTTGTGGATCATGTGTATCCATACATACTAATTGATATGATAGATTTTATTGTACATTTTACTATTTATGTAATTGATGAACTTTTGCATTAATAAGTATTTATTGTATATGGTAAACTCATTTTTTCTACGTATTTTTTTATATATTTGTATGCTGTTTATAAAGTTTAAAAAAAACTCCCAGAGGCTCACACATGGAAAGAATGTGACTGTATTTCCTGTTTTTTCTGTGTCTGTGTATGGAGAGAAGCAGCCTGCTGTAGATGCTGCACAGATAGAGACGAGACACACAAAGGATTTATTCCTGATCTATTAAGCTTATCATATATTGTTCCTGTTTGTTCCTGAATAAGGAAGCTCTGTTGTCACACACTTGGAGAGTATCCTGAATAACGCATTGTCAACAGGTTATGACCCCAGAGAGACACAGAACCCAAGAGTAACACAGCTACAGTAGCCCAAAGCAAAAGCAGCACAGATCAACAGAGAAGATGTCCACTAGCAGCAGTGCTAAGCCTCATTAACCAGAACTATCAGTCCTGGAAATTCAAGGTGAAGATGCTGCTCATAAGAGAAGGTGCGTTGAAATATACTCAGGAACAAGTGCCTCATCCATTTCCGGATGATTGACTAGAGAAGGATCAGAAAGCACAAAGCATTATCTCCCTCAGTGTAGTTGATAATCAGATTGTGCATATATGCAAGTGTACAACGGCAAAGGAGATGTGGGATGAGTTACAGAAAGTGCATGAAAGATCAAATCTCAGCAATAAGTTTTATCTTATGAGAAAGCTGTATAAGTCTAACCTAAGTGATGGACAAACTATTCAAGAATTCAAGACTATGTAAGAAGCACCCTAGAGAATGTGGAGCATCTCAGGGGTATTGGAGAAAAAATGAAAGATTTTCACTTCTTTTAAGTGCTATTCCAGAGAGTTATGACACACTCGTGACTGCACTACATGCATGGCCAGATGTTGAGTTGACACTAGAGTATGTTAAAGGCAAACTTGTGGATGAATTAAAGAGAAAAACGCAGCATGTAAGCAGAAGTAATGAATCCAGAGCAGGAACAACATTAAAGAAGCAGGATTTCCTTAAATATAAGAGCAATCTAAGAGAAACTCGTGAATGTTTTGTCTGTAAAAAGCCTGGCCACCTTAAAGCAGACTGCAGAATTTGAAAAGCAAGAATGAGTCAGCTTAAAAAGCAGAATAGCCATGAAAGGGTTAAAACAGCTGTAAAGAAAGATTCTGCATGTGTTGGAACTGCATTTTTTTGCCAGTACAGGCCCATCTGCAAAGCATATATAGTGTATAGATTCTGGTGCAAGCAACCATATGACAAAATTCCCACGCAGCAATGGCATAAAGTGAGACTAGGGACTTTTTATTTTAAGTGGCGGAGGAATACAGTGCGGAAGGATACCTACCTTCCGTCATTGGATTCCTACAGCCCGTAGAGAGCGGCAGCATCAGCTGATGCTGCAGTTCTCTACCCAAGATCGTCGTGGGACACACTCGTGGACTGCTTCGGATCATGGGTGAGTATTTTTGTGGTTTGTTATGTTAATATTTATTCCGTACACGACAATGGCTTTGGGGAACAATGTGACAAGTATTGGTAAGTATGTTACTCTATGTTATATGTACTGTATGTCTATGTATGTATTGTATGAATGTATTGTATGTAGCATGCATGTAGTATATATGTAGTATGTATGTAGCATGTAGTATGTATGTAGCATGCATGTAGTATATATGTAGTATGTATGTAGCATGTAGTATGTATGTAGCATGCATGTAGTATATATGTAGTATGAATGTAGCATGTAGTATGTATGTAGCATGCATGTAGTATATATGTAGTATGTATGTAGCATGTAGTATGTATGTAGCATGCATGTAGTATATATGTAGTATGTATGTAGTATGTATGTAGCATGTAGTATGTATGTAGCATGCATGTAGTATGTATGTAGCATGCATGTAGTATGTATGTAGTATATATGTAGTATGTATGTAGCATGTAGTATGTATGTAGCATGCATGTAGTATATATGTAGTATGTATGTAGCATGTAGTATGTATGTAGCATGCATGTAGTATATAGGTAGTATGTATGTAGTATGTATGTAGCATGTAGTATGTATGTAGCATGCATGTAGTATGTATGTAGCATGTATGTAGTATGTATGTAGTATATATGTAGTATGTATGTAGCATGCATGTAGTATATATGTAGTATGTATGTAGCATGTAGTATGTATGTAGCATGCATGTAGTATATATGTAGTATGTATGTAGCATGTAGTATGTATGTAGCATGCATGTAGTATATATGTAGTATGTATGTAGTATGTATGTAGCATGTAGTATGTATGTAGCATGCATGTAGTATGTATGTAGCATGCATGTAGTATGTATGTAGTATATATGTAGTATGTATGTAGCATGTAGTATGTATGTTGCATGCATGTAGTATATATGTAGTATGTATGTAGCATGTAGTATGTATGTAGCATGCATGTAGTATATATGTAGTATGTATGTAGTATGTATGTAGCATGTAGTATGTATGTAGCATGCATGTAGTATGTATGTAGCATGCATGTAGTATGTATGTAGTATATATGTAGTATGTATGTAGCATGCATGTAGTATATATGTAGTATGTATGTAGCATGTAGTATGTATGTAGCATGCATGTAGTATATGTAGTATGTATGTAGTATGTATGTAGCATGTAGTATGTATGTAGCATGTAGTATGTATGTAGCATGCATGTATGTATGTAGCATGCATGTAGTATGTATGTAGCATGCATGTAGCATGTATGTAGCATGCATGTAGTATGTAGCATGTATGTAGTATGCATGTAGTATATATGTAGTATGTATGTTACATGTAGTATATATGTAGTATGCATGTTGCATGCATGTAGTATATATGTAGTATGTATGTTGCATGCATGTAGTATATATGTAGTATGTATGTTGCATGCATGTAGTATATATGTAGTATGAATGTAGCATGTATGTAGTATGTAGCATGTATGTAGCATGCATGTAGTATGCATGTTGCATGTAGTATATATGTAGTATGTATGTTACATGTAGTATATATGTAGTATGCATGTTGTATGTATGTAGCATGTATGTAGCATGTAATTTTTTTTTTTTTTTTTTACATTCAACACATTAGCCGGATGATGGGACTACTACTGTCCCATCATTGGCTAATGTGTCAATCACTGTCATGGTAGAAGGCATCGCCCGATGGGACTTGTAGTCCCATCGGACGATGCCTGCACAGACCACCGGCAGGCCAGCACAGCCCCCCGGCAGGCCGGCACAGCCCCCCCGGAGCCTGCACAGACCACCGGCAGGCCGGCACAGCCCCCCGGCAGGCCGGCACAGACCACCGGAGCCTGCACAGCCCCCCCGGCAGGCCGTCACAGCCCCCCGGCAGGCCGGCACAGACCACCGGAGCCTGCACAGACCCCCTGGCAGGCCGGCACAGACCACCGGAGCCTGCACAGACCCCCCGGCAGGCCGGCACAGCCCCCCAAAAGGCCCGTACAGACCCCAGAGAGGCTGTACAAGGCAAAAATAGGGTTTTTCTTATTCCGATACCGGAAGTCCCATAGACTTGAATGGGACTTCCGGTATCGGAATCGGCGATACCGATACTTTTTTTAAGATCGGCCAATCCATTCCGATCCGATACTTTGAAGTATCGGACGGTATCGCTCAACTCTAGTCGCCACGCTACTAGGCTATTAAACAATTCACACCACTACTATTTTGGTGCTGCTCCTTCTTTTTTTTTGCTATATACAGTATATATATATATATATATATATATATATACACACAGGTGCTTCTCACAAAATTAGAATACTATCAAAAAGTTAATTTATTTCATATATAGAGTTATTATAAACAGAGTGATCTATTTCAAGTGTTTATTTCTATTAATGTTGATGATTAAGGCTTACAGCCAATGAAAACCCAAATATCTCAGTAAATTAGAATAGATAACAGAAAACACCTGCAAAGGCTTCCTAAGCATTTTAAAAAAAGTCCCTTAAGGCCGGCGTCACACTAGAGAGGAATACGGATGAGTGAGAGGCGATAAAAAACACATTGCACACAGACCAATAATTCTCTATGGGGTAGCTCCCATCAGCCGTATTTTTCTTGCGTATATTTTACGGTCCATGCCAATCGCAGCATGCTGCGATTGTCAGCTTACTACGGGCGTAGTACGCAAATGAAAGTTTATGGGTGCGCTAAAAATACACATTACACACGGACCACACATGTGACTTGCGAGCAATAAGCACCTGGTGTCTTTTAGAAAAGCCGGCAATTCAGTGCGCTATACAGTAAACTCACACCGACAGGTTTAATAAAGAAACGAAAGAATAGATCTAGACACATAGAATACATATATATATATACATGTCAGTGAGAACATATGTATATATATTTCACAGAGTTCTTCATAGCAGAATAGCCGCTAATTCAATTGCCGGCTTCTGTCAAATCATTCCCCAACCCGACATGAAATGACACATGGTTTACATACAGTAAACCATTTAATTTCATGTTTTTTTTTATATGTCCCTGACTAATAATTAGATGAGGGCTTGTGTGCAAAATTTGGGAGTTGTAGGTGTTAATTTAAGGGGTTAATTCATTGTAAAAAAATGCGTGGGCTACCGCTGTAATTTGTCAACCAGAGAGGTAAAGCAGGTGTGTGAGGGCAGATTTTAATAGCCATGAGAGAGACCATTGTTTTTGCCCCCCCCCCGGCTACAAAAATCTGCCCCCAGACACCCCAGAAATGGCTCATCTATAAGATGTGCCAATTCTGGCACTTATCCTCTCTATTCCCATTGCCCTGTAGTGGTGGCGAATGGGTTAATATAACAAAGGGTCAATGTCACCATTTGATGGTAAGGTGACATTAAGCCGATTAATAATGGAGAGGTGTCAATAAGACACCGATCCATTATTAACCCTATACTAAGAAAGGGTTAAAAACCACACACAGACATTAATTAAAAATGTAAGTTACAGGTGCTGTTAATTACACAAATTAGAGAAGCATCACATGATTTTTCGAACAGTGCCAATACTTATGTCCACCCTCTTTTTTATGTTTGATGTGGAATTATATCCAATTTGCCTTTAGGACAATTCTTATTGTGTTTTTTCATTTAAGACAAATTAAATGAAGATAATAATACCAAAGAATTTGTGTTTGCAATCATTTTCAGGAAGAAACTGAGTATTATCTGACAGAATTGCAGGGGTGTCAATACTTTTGGCCACAACTGTATATATATATATATTCTACTCTATTGTGCTTTTTCCGTATATTTGTATTCACTGTATATGTTTACTATTTGATAATTTACTGAAAACTGATGTGCCATAAAAATGATTACATAAGAAATTACATAACAAATGAAGCAAATATCTAAACCTTCCTTTACATTTAGTAATATGTTGCAAGTAAATTTAACACTATGCAAATGATTTGTTCAAGTGGTTTAAAATAATGAACAAACTATTGCAGTTTTCTAATAAAAATGCCTTAATACAAGTACCACTACAGCCCTGGGGTTAAGATCCTGAATGTTTTCCTGACGAGAGTCTGTGCTTCTGTAAAAAATAATGGTAAATTCAGATCTCTCCTCTTTAACACAGATACAAATTAATGTCAGACTATAAATGGCTTTAAGGCTGTTATGAACTAGTTTGCCTATTATTTCAAAACTGTATTTCCTTTGTGGGAATCACAGGCTTGAAAAGATCAATTCTTTTATTATAAGGAATAATATATTTTGCTTTCAATTTTGTTTCTTGTCCTATTCTGCATTTTATGATTGTGTTGATTTTCATGCAGTATTATTGTGCATACGCACACACTTACAATAATAATTAATATTTTCTTCAATGTTAATTCTAACATATTCTGCAGCACTTAAGGGAGCATGTAAGCCTACGGTCACAGTGTAGACTAAGCATTGAGCCTTGTAGGGGATATAGCCCCTATAATAATTGCACCATTCTAGTCACTACTTTTGTTCTGAAAAAAAAGATGTTTAATCAAATGTTCTAATTATGTTGTTTGTTGCACCCTTAGGGAGACCAAGTGACTCAGTGCATTGTTCCGCCAACTGATTTTGCATGCCCTGCTAACCAACCGGCACTATACTGGCTTTCCTAGAGCAAGCACAGTCTGCAGAGAAAGTTCAGGAAAGTCGGCACTGTCAATCACCAGTGAGGGAGGAGGGGGCAGGTAAAATTTGTGAGCAGAGTTGTGAACTGGGCCACTTGGTCACACTAAGCCCTCCTTCACACACCAGTGTTTCCAATATGTGTGGTGATAGTTTTAACACATATCAGAGACATTTACAAATGTACACCAATTCAAAGGAATGGGTCTGCCCACATTTCAGTGTGATTCTATGGGCCATGTGTCCATGAACTAAACAGGCTAAACAGGCTGACATTTCCATTAGATGGGTCACAAAACATCTCGCACACGTGCACACTAATGACACAAGAATGACAACCGTGTGTCAACAGTGTGGCACATATTGGCACCTAGGAAAAAGTGGGACAATCCGTGCTGTTCCCAGGTGTTGGGTGCTGAATGCAGCTCTCCTCATTGTTGCCTAATCTCCCTGAGATCAGCGCAACCAGGCAACAATGCTCGGAGTTGTATTCAGCACCCTATATATACATGGTGTATAAAATAAATAATAACAATAAACAATGCAGTGGGCTCCTGCATAATTTTCATTACCAGCAGAGGGAAAGCCGATAGCTGGGGGCTGATGTTAATAATCTGGGCAAGGGGCCAATATCCAAAATGGTTCCCAGGCTATTAATAACTGCTCACAGCTGTATGCTTAGCCTTTACTGTTTAGTTCATGGGAAAACCCAGAAAATAAATTACATAGGGTCCCCCTATAATGTCTAACCAGCAAAGACTAAACAGACAGCTGTGGGCTGATATCAATAGCCTGGGAAGGGGCCAATGATATTAGACCCTCTCCCAGGCTAAGAACATCAGCTCTTAGCTGCCCCAAAAATAGCACATCTATAAGATGCAAGTGGTGGCAAGTGGGGTAATAGGGTTGGGCTTGATGTCAGCTTTTTTATGTAATAGACAATTAAACTGAAGAATCTTCATATAAATAATTAACCCCTTCATGACAGGTTGAACTCATCATGTGAATTTTTTATTACAAATATGTTATTTCATTCCACCATATATTGCTTCTTGTTTTTAATGACATATAAAAATGAATTTCTTATTCTATGGGAGACATAAAAATTTGCAGAAGCTGCAGGATGCTGAAGATGAAAGAAGGTGCAGCTTTGCCCTAAAGATAGATCACAATATTTCACACACTTTTCGAATACATTTACTGCTAATTTTTGAAAAAATACAACAGATATGCTTAGAAATAAATAAAATATTTATTAAATTAGCAACTATTTTTCTAATATCTATTCTAATATCTAAATTACAAGAACAGTAACCAAGAGATGTATTCTTTTACCGTATATTCTGAATGGCTCCAATACTCCACTTCTTGTTCATCATGTGTTGAAGTATCTATATTTCTTCTAGAATGAGAAATTCATTACTTGTCAGTAGTTACTGTGATAATTTAAGTGTACTTACACAAAGAACATTACTCACAACTTGCTAAGTAGTTCATAGTGAACTATGCAAATCAATTTTAGTTTGGCTTGAAGATGCTGAGGAAGACTAGAATATCAGTGTTTTTTGTGTTACACTTAGAAATGTTAACCCTAGTATGGCATCCAATGTAGCCTGTATGGTAGCCTAGTGTGGAAAACAAAAAATACTTGTAGAAATTTCAATTCTTCTCCTAGCCATTACAATTAAAAAATGGACAGCATATGCAGTGCACAAGGATGGCACTCAGATAGAACATGCGAGTCTGAATGAGGCCTTACTTTGTGACTGGAACTCTATAGAAGTTTTATAAATGTGTATGTGTAATACTACGCAGTTATGAATGATCGATACTGTATGTGAGTTGCTGTTCAAACAAACGAGGCCAAAATTGTTGGTCCATTTCTGTTAAAGTAAGAAAAACCCACAATCATTACTGAAATAAATTGAAACTTAGCAATGTAATTTTAAATTTAAATTTACTGAACATCAACTAAAGAAAACCAGACATTGCTTTTGAATTTTGGTTGAACAGAAAGAGGTGAAAAAGCAAACTAATGAAACTAACCTGGACAGAAATGATGGTTCCCTTAACTCAACCCCTTTCCTACATTAGACATACTAGTCTGTCCATGTGACCTGGGACCTAAGTCCCAAGGATGGAATAGTACGTCATAGCGATCAGCGGCGCCCCCCCGAGGGGAGCACCGCTGATCGCGGCCGGGTGTCAGCTGATTATCACAGCTGACACCCGGCACTATGTGTCAGGGGCGGTCACGGCCTGCCCCCGGCACATTAACCCCCGGCATACTGCGATCAAACATGATCGCAGTGTACCGGAGGATCAGGGAAGCATCGGCAGGGAGGGGGCTCCCTCCGTGCTTCCCTGAGACCCTCGCAAGCAGCGCTGCTGCGGGGGCCTCCTTCCCTGCAGGTCCCCAGATCCAATATGGCGGCGGGGACCTTCGGGAGCCTGCAGGGAGGTGTCTTTCTCAGTGCCTGCAGAGCGCAGGCATGAGAAAGCCTCCAGCAGTGCCTGCAGATCGCCGATCTGACACACTGCTGTGCAAGTTGTCAGATCAGCGATCTGGCATGTTACAATAATGTCCCCCCCCGGGACAATATAATAAAGTAAAAAAAAAGAGTGTAAAAATAATTTATAAAAAATCGCTAAATACATAAAAAAAAATATTCCCTAATAAATTCATTTTTTGAAAATAAAAAAAAACAATGAAAGTACACATATTTGGTATCGACGCGTCCATAACAACCCGCCCTATGACATTGTCCCACTAGTTAACCCCGTTATTGAACCCCTTAAAAAATCATCATACCACCGAACAAAAAGTGCAATAACGCGCGATCAAAAAGACTGATATAAATAACCATGGTACCACTTAAAACGTCATATTGTCCCGCAAAAAACGAGCTGCCATCATCAGTAAAAAAATTAAAAAGTTATGGCTCGCAGAATAAAGTGATGCAAAATAATTATTTTTTATATAAAATTGTTTTCATTGCATAAAAGCGTCAAGACATAAAAAAACAACAAAAATGAGGTATCGCTGTAACCATACTGACCCACAGAATAAAACCGCCTTATCAATTTCACCACACACGGAACGGTGTAAACTCACCCCCCAAAAGAAATTCATGAAATGCTGATTTTTGTTCATTCTGCGTCCCAAAAATCGGAAAAAAAAGTGATCAAAAAAGTCTCGTGCCCGAAAAAGGTACCAATAAAAACGTCAACTCGTCCCACAAAAAATAAGACCTCACATGACTTGGTGGGTCAAAATATGGAAAAATTATAGCTCTCAAAATGTGGTGCTGCAAAAACTATTTTTAAAATAAAAAGTGTCTTTTACAAAAACCCGCAATAAATAGTAAATCAAAAACCCCATTATCACCCCCTTAGTTATGGAAAAATAATAAATAAAAAATTGCATTTATTTCCATTTTCCCATTAGGGTTAGGGTTAGGGCTAGGGCTAGGGTTAGGGCTAGGGTTAGGGCTGAGATTAGGGTTAGGGGTGTGTTGGGGTTAGGGTTGGAGTTAGAATTGGGGAGTTTCCACTGTTTAGGCACATCAGGGGCTTTCCAAACGCGACATGGCGTCCGATCTCAATTCCAGCCAAAAAAGTCAAATGGCGCTGCTTCCATTCTGAGCTCTGCCATGCACCCAAATAGTGGTTTATCCCCACATTTGGGGTATCAGCATACTCAGGACAAATTGCACAATAACTTTTGGGGTCTTGTTACCCTTGGGAAAATAAAAATTGGGGTTGAAAAGATAATTTTTGTGGAAAAAATATGATTTCTTAATAATACGGCTGTACCTTATAAACTTATGTGAAGCCCTTGGGGGTTCAAAGTGCTCATCACATATCTAGATAAGTTCCTTGGGGGGTCTAGTTTCCAAACTAGGGTCACTTGTGGGGGTTTTTCCACTGTTTAGGCACATCAGGAGCTCTCCAAACATGACATGGCATCCGATCTGAATTCCAGCCAATTTTGCACTGAAAAAGTCAAACAGCGCTCCTTCCCTTCTAAGCTCTGCCATGCGCCGAAACAGTGGTCCCCCCACATATCAGGTATCAGCGTACTCATGACAAATTGCACAATAACTTTTGCAGTCTAATTTCTCCTGTTACCCTTGGTAAGATAAAAAAAATTGAACCAGAAGTAATTTTTTTTGTGATAAAAAGTTAAATGTTCATTTTTTTAAACATTCAAAAAATTCCTGTGAAGCACCTGAAGGCTTAATAAACTTCTTGAATCTGGTTTTGAGTACCTTGAGGGGTGCAGTTTTTAGAATGGTGTCACTTTTGGGTATTTTTTATCATATCATGGTTCCCAAATTGTGCTGATGTAAAGTAAACATGTGGGAAATGTTACTTATTAAGTTTTTTGTGTGCCATATCTCTGTGATTTAAGAGCATAAAAATTCAAAGTTGGAAAATTGCAAAATTTTCAAAATTTTCTCCAAATTTCCGTTTTTCTTCACAAATAAAAGCAAGTTATATGAATGAAATGTTACCACTAACATGAAGTACAATATGTCACAAGAAAACAATGTCAGAATCACCGGGATCCATGGAAGTGTTCCAGAGTTATTACCTCATAAAGGTACAGTGGTCAGAATTGTAAAAATTGGCCTGGACATTAACATGCAAACCACCCTTGGGAGTAAAGGGGTTAATATTTTGCACAACCTTTTTGAGGCAATTTCTGTAACTCTCAATGAGACTTCTATCCCCATCCACAGGTATTTTGGTTAATTTTTTTGTGAGCAAACTGCTCAAGCTGTGTCAGGTGTGACTGGTGCCTAGTTTCATCTACTTCCACAGATGTTCAGTAGGATTTGTGGCTCATAGAAGAGTCCAATGCTTTGCTCTTAGCCAATCTTAGATGTTTTCAGCTGTGTGTTTTGGGTCATTATCCTGTTGGAGGACCAATGACCTGTGACTCAGACCAAACTTTCTCAGGCCTCTTCACCCTTCCTGATAATTCCATTACTGGAAAAAACAGTACCAGTGCTATCCGTGTCCATGTTACATCCGTGTGCAATCTGTGTGAATCATTATTATGACAAGTATCGGCACCCGGTTAGCACTGTTCCTGGCAGAATCCCAGAACTTAGGGACCTCTTCAGCTTCCAGTTCTTCATCTCGGTTGGGTTCACGTTTCCCATGTGTCACTTTGGATAAGGCGCCGGCATGAGTATTCTCAGCTCCTCTCTTGTAAGTGATTGTATATCGAAACTTCGCCATCCGAGCCACCCAGAACTGCTCCATTATAGCTCACTCTATCTGTATCTCGACTCCTTCGAGAGGGGTAAAAACCCGGACGGGCAGGGTGAGCACCATTTGTCCCGGTGGCAAAACAAGATTGGCAGAGGCTGGAACGATCACTTTTCCCAACATCTTCCCGCCACTAGAGGTCTCTTGGGCCTGAGCTGCACGGATTAGCTGTTGGAACACTCTCCTTTAGTCAGTGTGGGGGCTCCACTGTTTCAGGAACACATCTGGGGAGTCGTTGATGAGAAAACATACAAACTCTTTCAGCACGTTCATCCATAGAGTGTCCGTTACCTGCCTCCCCAGCGATCAGCGCCACTCCCTTCCGACCCAGGTCTTTACCACAGACAGTTATTTGCTTCCAGACAACCCCTGCGACTGGGATGGACAAGTGATTGCCAGCTGTCAACTTTATCACTTGGCTCCATTCAGGCCGCATTGCCTCGTGAAAGTGTCGTTGGAAGTATGTTTCAGGCATTGTGGTCACCTGTGAGCCAGTGTCTACCAGACAACGTACAGCCCGACCATCCAATTCGGCCCAAACGAGAGGACACATGGAAACTAGATTTGTGGGACGTCTGTTTCTCCTTCTTGACTGTTCAGACTCCAGGCGGCATCCCCCAAGCTTGGAGCCTCCTAGTTTAACGGACGGCATTGCAGGGACCTATTCTGTCATGCGCACTCCCGAGCCAAATATCCAGTTTCACCGCAGTTATAATATGTGGGGAATCCCTCTCGGCGTGACATTCTTGTTTCACAACGAGGTTCAGGACCATTTCTGCCCCAGGCGGATTTGTTGAAACTGCTGGTTTCTTTTTTGAATCAGCCAACTCTACTCGTATATCCTGAATTTCCTTCCGCAACTCTTCCACCCATCTTGGTTCGGTGGCCATTGTCACAGATACCTCTTTGCTCTGGACCTTCCCCAGGGGACTGTCACCTCCTGCTCTTACTCATGCATGCGTACTTCACTCCCCACCTCTGAAAAGGTCCTGCATGGATTTACCTGCAAGCGCTCCCGCAAACCCTGCATCAGCAGCACGTCTCACAAGCCTGTCACCACCTGTGTCGCAGCACTATATTAGTAGACCCTATGCCTATGCTGTCTTTTCTAGTAATGGCAGTATGGATCTCCTGTAGCGCATTCATGTACTGGGTCACCGTCTCCCCCTCCCTTTGAACCCGTCAAAATAAGCACATACGTAACTCCTCTACGTATGTGGGGTCTCCATGGGTTTCCTTCAGTATTTGTAAGACTTTGTTAAAGGTGTCCCATTCCCAGGGGGTCATAGAATGACAGAATTCCTTGCCTCTCCATCTAAAGCCATCATGGCAACCTCCGTTTCTAAAGCAGGGATCATGAGGTGCATCCTCATCATCCCCCTGATCTGCTCAGTCCAGCTACATAGCATGGTATTGTACCCAGTAAACTTTGGTAGGTTGTTCAACATCGCCCCCGGGATATACTGGACTTGGGCCCAAACCAACTGCTTGGTCTGCCGCCTCCATGCTGTTGGACTGCATCCTGCCGACTACGCCAAGTGCGAGCAGGTTGCGGGATGCAGTGACAGACAGAAGCCAGAGCAAGGGTTAACAAATTTATTAACAGGGGTATACTCCTTGCAGGGAGATAAATGGTTAAGCAGGGGAGTAAGGGAGGAGGTATTAGCACGGTATGGGTGCAACATGTGGTATGAGGTAAAGCCACTCTTCATGAGAGGGTTAACTTATCAATCCGCTGACTTCCTGGCTGCAGAGCTGTAGGTTCCAGCTGTGCTACCCACCCAAGTGGCGCGTGATGTCTCCGGTGTCATCCAGAAGAAGTTGGGGGTCCGGTTCTTAGTGAAGGAGATGACTCTTCGTGGTCCTAAGCGGGGTCCTTGATTTACGGTTCGTCGTACGGGATGCAGAACAGTCTGTGTTACCGCCGGAGCATAATTCAGCTCGGCAGTAGCATACGGGTGAGGAATTACACAGTTGAAAATCAGTCATCCGGTCTGTCTTAGGCTGCACGCGCGCAGCAACCACTGGTCTGGAGCGTCTGCAACTTACGGTCATGGGGGGATAACGGGCACACGGCAAATTGCTGTCCACAGTCAGTGTCCCTGGAAGCAGGGACTCTAAGGACGGAGCACCAACCTTCCCCTGCTGCGCGCTCTGTCTTCCCGCCAAGTCTCCTTCCCCTTTCCCGCGCGCAGCGCCTTTTATCAAAGACACGCCCCCTACTGTTGAGTGCAAAGGTCTGTCTTGGTCGGAAAGCTTTCCCCCAGGCAACAATGGTGACAGCCCCGGTCTTATCCATCTTCTTACACTAGAGCAATAAATAATAGCAATAATAATACGGCTGTGTAGTTGCCGAAGAAAAGGAGTCCAGTAGCCCGTCCAATAACAGAAGTTGTAAAAAAAAACCTGCACAATTATACTATTTCTACTCTGGCGAAATTGATGCCACTTTAGTGGTGTGTGACAATAATTTTTTGAAATGTGGAGATTCCAATTTCGGTCTCCATCTCGTGGGTTGCCTCTAGTGGAAGGAATGTCAGAGGCCCATTATACTGTTTCTACTTTGTGGAAAATGATGCCACTTTAGTGGTATGTGGCAATAATTTTTTAAAATGTTTGCACTCCAATTTGGGTCTCCTTCATGTGTGTTTCCTGAAGCAGTAGGGTTCCCAGACCAACAGGCCTGCATTTACTTTCAGTCAACTTCCAGTGTTACTATCCTTAAATTTTTATAATATTCGTGGTCTAACAAGCTGATATTGTGCCACCTGAGTGTGGCTGAGATGTTTTATGCAGTTCGGACTGTTGCATGTTGTAGGGCTCTCAGCAAAGAAGGCTTACACCGCTTGCTTACCCACCTTGTCTTATTTGAAACTTCAATTCAAAGCTCTAAATGCTGGCCAAGACCCTGATACTTCATGCATGGCCTATGGCTGACTGCTTCTGTACCATTATAAAATGTACTACTGTGGGTAAGTTGATGATACTTTTTCCTGGTGTCTGCCCCTAACTTTTGGAAATGTTTGGACTCCAAATTGGGTCACCTTCATGTGTGTTGCTTGAATTTGGCAGAACTCTCAGAGCAGTAGACCTACACATGTCATTCATCCACCTGTTACTGATCAATGTTTCAGCTAGAAATGATGGTCCAAGCCCTATCACATGCATTCATGCAGCGCAATTATACTATTTGTAATCTGGGTCAATTAGTGCGACTATTCCTGGCGTTTGCCCCTAATTTGTGCTGTTTTGGAAGCTTTTTGTCTCCCTTAAGGTGTTATCTATGCGTTTGGTTTTGTCTCCCATCAAAATCGGGTACGTTGGCCAAACTGTTCGACAAGCATGCTTGGTGAACATCGGGACATTCGCTGAACCAAACCGAACCTTGAAAGGTCCGCTAATCTCTAGTTACTACAAGAAAACATTTCACACATCTAGATTAAACTCATTGATGTCTTCAGGGAAGGGTGTATGCCAGCTCGACCCCCTCCTTACATAAAATATCACTGTGGTGAACAGGCTGGGATGCAGGGAGGCTAACTTTAAGGATATGGCATTGTAAAATCTTTATGGCTGTATGAACTGGGGCGATATGCCGGACAGCTTGGATATCACAGTATTAATGAATTTTTATGGCCTAACACTTCACCAGACTCCTAATACTGCTATGGTTGCTATGATCCTGTGATTTAAAGAACGCTGTCGTCATTTGGTTATTTTGACATGGAAACCCCTGTGTTGTGTGTGTTTATTGAGTTTTTCTGTAGTTATAGTTGTTTTTAGGGGAGTGAGGGTCCATCCCATATCCAAAAGTCATGTGCTGTCTATGGGATAATCTATGGGATAAATCACTGCAGCTCGTCTCTTCTCCCCAGTGGACTGCAAGTTGCAGATAGAGCATGGGAAAAGTGATGCAAATGCAGGATAGGAGTCCCATAAAGGCCACAAATGGTGTTATGCCTCCTATACACACATGACACCTTATTCCGAAAAGCTACTTTAATGCACAGTTATCCTTTAAACCCGACTTCCTATAAAGAAGTACGGACGGTATACTGATAGCTAAAGAAAATGCTAATGTCAATTTAAACAATTTCAGGCACCACAATATACCGAAAATTCCTACCTGTATTGTGGTGTTATACACTTTTTACATTCAGTTATAGGTTCTGCTTCGGCTCAGTGGAAACAGTATAGGTTGAAGTTTTTGAAGTTTGTACTATAAGAGAGGTGCATGCTCAGCAAAGAAACCCATAACACCTTTGGGTCTCATCAATTTGAGAACATTTGCTGAATCTGCAGTTCATCTGCTGCTCAGCTGCAAAAGTGGTCTCTTTTAAGTAAATATAAATGTCAGACAATAAAGAAAACCTTGGCGTATATTGCTAAATATGAAGAGAGATAGGCACTTTGAAATTAATGTAAAAATCTCATGTGCAAATTCAGCACATAGGAAGTGTAATTGTCTGATTATTCCTAAAATAAAAACATCAACTACAGATAAAAAAAATCGAATACATTTGAGATATGATCGTTTTCTGATGAGAACACAATTTCTAAATTCAGCCACAAGAGTTGGACTCTCCGTTGAGCTGCAGTAAACCTTCAATTGCTTTCATGGTAGATTAAGGGTTTTAAAATGTCAGGTAAGGGCATCAATCTTACAGCAGTTGCAAAGTTAATAAATGAGTCTCATGTGGAGGAGTAAGCAGATCAAAGGGTTACTGGAGTGGTCAACCTGTGAATTTGAGAAAGTACAAGGTACTCAAAAGAGACAATTACAAAGAATTAAGTGACAAATATATCGGACATACCAGACCACCATGAACATTCACGTTTACTAACATTATATAATTTACCTGAAGTTTATTATCAATATAGTATACCTATAGTAAATATATATATATATATATATATACAGTATATATATTATATAGTAGCGACCAAAAGTTAAGCATTTTTACTTCTGTCTGGTTGTTGGGATGTCATTTTCCTGGTGATGAATTAAAAGTCCATTACGTTGTCATGATGCAAGAGCTTAATTTTAAACAAAATGCTTTAGAATATAGGTATGGTCATTTAATTAAAGAAAACTGACTGCCAAAAGTTTGGCATATACTATTTATTGATCACAACATAAAGAGTAATTCATTGCTTACAATGCCTTAACTTAATAGCTTAGTATTTTGTATCATAACCTCTTGCTTCAATTACTAAACCACACCGACAGGCATTGAAGCCACTAGGGTATTTTAGACATCCTGAGGGATTTTGCTCCATTCCATTTGCAAATCTGAAAACAATTAATGTTTATTGCTATGGGTAAGTGCCCCAACTCGTCACCCTAACTCATCCCAAATGGGTTTAAATCAGGTGATTGGCTTGGCCATTGAACCAGGCGAATATTTTTCTTTGCTAACCAATTTTTGGCTAAATTGGATGTGTGCTTAGGATGATTGTCTTGCTGGAATTTCCAGACTCTGTCTACTTTGTTTTTACAATATGGCAGCATTACATTCTCCAGTATATCCTTGTACATGGTAGCATTCATATTTTCATCAATTCTATGCCAATGACAGATGCAGAAAAGCAGCCCCAAACCATGACATTGCCACCACCATGTTTCACTGTAGATATTTGGTACCTTACATCATTACATTTTCCAATTGTGCGGACCTTCCGGTTCCTTGCAGAGATGAAAGGCTCTTAGCCGTTTCACCACAGTCTGGTGACCCACTTTGACCCAATATTCTTCATTCATTTAGTGCAAAATCTGTACAGCACTTTCATGGACATCAGATAATGACTTTTTCTTAATAATGTTTGCTACTGCACATATTTATATACACTGCTCAAAAAAATAAAGGGAACACTTAAACAACAGAATATAACACCAATTAAATCAAACTTTTGTGAAATCAAACTGTCCACTTAGGAAGCACCACTGATTGACAATCAGTTTCACATGTTGTTGTACAAATGGAATAGACAACAGATGGAAATTATTGGCAATTATCAAGACACCCTCAATAAATTAGTGGTTCTGCAGGTGGGGACCATATACCACATCTCAGTACCAATGCTTTCTGGCTGATGTTTTGGTCACTTTTGAATGTTGGCTGTGGTTTCACACTCGTGGTAGCATGAGACGGACTCTACAATCACACAAGTGGCTCAGGCAGTGCAGCTCATCCAGGATGGCACATCAATGCGAGCTGTGGCAAGAAGGTTTGCTGTGTCTGTCAGTGTAGTGTCCAGAGGTTGGAGGCTCTACCAGGAGACAGTCCTGTACACCAGGAGATGTGGAGGGGCCATAGGAGGGCAACAACCCAGCAGCAGGACCGCTACCTCAGCTTTTGTGCAAGGAGGAACAGGAGGCGCATTGTCAGAGCTCTGCAAAATCACCTCCATCAAGCCACAAATGTGCATGTGTCTGCACTAACAGTTAGACACCGACTCCATGAGAATGGTCTGAGTGCCCGATGTCCACAGATGGGGGTTGTGCTCACAGCCCAACACGGGCAGGATGCTTGGCATTTGCCACAGAACACCAGGATTGGCAAATTCGCCACTGGTGCTCTGTGCTCTTCACAGATGAAAACAGGTTTACACTGAGCACATGTGACAGACATGATAGAGTCTGGAGACGCTGTGGAGAGCGATCTGCTGCTTGCAACATCCTTCAGCATGACCGGTTTGGCAGTGGGTCAGTAATGGTGTGGGGTGGCATTTCTTTGGAGTGCCACACAGTGTTGGGCTGTGAGCACAACCCCCCATCTGTGGACGTCGGGCACTCAGACCATCTTCATGGAGTCAGTTTCTAACTGTTTGTGCAGACACATGCACATTTGTGGCCTGCTTGAGGTCATTTTGCAGAGCACAAGTCCGCTAATAAACACATATAGGAGTGAATATGTACACTTATATATGTTGTCCCTTTTGCAGGTGTATTTTTCCATCTTCAGCAGTTTCAACTTGTTGGTCTTCTAACTGTCCATAAAAACTACTGAGCAAATCTCAAGCTCTTCGACAATGCTGTCTCCTTCCTCTTCACTTCCTCTGATAGATGCGAGTAACCAAAGTTCACATTGGTTATCACATCAATTCTCTCTTCCCCCTTGTAGTCATTGTAAGGAAGTGGCTTTCGCATCCATGCGGCAATGAGGCAGTGACTCAAGAAAGGTCAATTTAAATGTCTTTATTTTCAAACTCACAAAATAAATCCAGAACTTGTATCTACTTGTATTATTATTATTATCCTCCACTTCACAGCCAGACCATCCAGATCAGTGTTTTGCTGTGGGCGACTGCACCACTGTATCACTTGTGGGTGCATCAGTAGCTTTGAATTCTCTGGCCTGAGTTCAGACTCATGCAAACATGTACTGCATAGAGAATCCTGCTCTGCTGGTTGCAAGCAAACATTGGCACACTCAAGCTTCAACTGAAAGTTTAAATGGTTTTCGTGGACATGGTCCATTCCCAAAACCTGAAGTGGAGGGAGAGATCCATCCCATTACCAAACCTACAGATCTCTTAAAAAATAAAAGCTCTTGTCACATTTTCTTAAATCTTACTTGGTCAAATAGTTTGACCAAATACACACTCTCTTTTATTTTGCATTGTAACCACAGGCGTGGCTGTAATTACAATGCTCTCCAGCAGATTCATTATGACACTATGCGCAACCTGGGGGACACATAATGGCCCTCTTATATTATTCCCCTAACTGCCTCACACCACCTACCACCCCTGTACTGAGGGGACTATTGGAGTACCACTGCAATCTTTTTCATGGCCCATTCAGATGCAGAAGTTGCAGTTTGAATGCTCTCTGATCTCTGCTGCTTCTCAATGGGCCATGAAAAAGATTGTAGTGGTACCCCAATAAAGCTCCCTCAGTACACAGGTGGTAAGTGGCTACAGGTGACAGGGAAGGATTCATATGTCAGCTGATAGGCAATGGCCTGGATGTCAACCATGGTTAACCATGCAGTGTGTGAAAAATTCATTGAGCAGGGAATACAAGCTATCCTAGTAATATGCCAATTTGGATGCCGTGTACCAAGCTGGAAAATGTTGCCCCATTTTGCTTATTAGGCCGGGATCACACATGCGAGAAACTCGGACTAGTCTCGAATCTTAATACTCGGCACTGCTGCCTGCACTTAGGAGCAGAGCGTGCGGCTGCATGTATTTTTGTGTAGCCGCACGCTCCACTCCTGAGTACCAGTGACAGTGCCGGGTATTAAGATGCGAAACTCATCCGAGCTTCTCACATGTGTGATGCAGGCCTTAGCAAGAGTCTAAAAGCATGGCCATCCAACTGGGATGCCTCTCCTTGATGATGACAATATGTTTGTCATCCCACAACCATTACAGCTTGCCATGCTCACCAGCATGACCTAGGACCTCACCAGCATGATCTAGGACCTCACCAGCATGATCTAGGACCCGCTGATTCAGTTTCAGCACCCTGCTATAATGGTTGTTTGTCATGGCCAGCAGCATCATTGTTGTCATGTTAACTCTGACCGTCAGCCTCCTCCTCTTCCTGTGCCAATTCAATGACTACCTCTACATCTCTCTGCAGCTGCTTCTCCTCCTCTTCTTTCTCCTTTTTTTCCTTCCTTTCCTCCACATTCTGCTGCATTTAACCGTAGAGGGTTCTCAACATCCACAATACAGTGATTAATATGTACAAGTTAATAAATGTATTATCTTTTATCTATGTTTCTTATGACTGTTGTATATGAATCTCTAAATTATAAAGCGCCTTGGAATATGTTGGCATTATATAAAGATTATTATTATGTTCTTCCTTTGTCCCCTATTATATTATAGCATTTGGAGTTATATTTTTCCATGAAAAATATATGGGGAATGACATTATTGATCCCTCTTCAAAGTTTTTCAATAGGAGACATGCTTCCCTCATCAGCTGTTAATGGCAGGTCACAAAGTAAAGGTAAAAATAAAGGGGTGCTCACTGTAAATAGTTGGTCCTTTGGAGTAAACAATATCCAATCAAAAAATGCGGATAACTCAGTCACACAAAATTAAGGGTTTTATTAGTGAAAAAATCTTCAGCTCCAGATGATAGACATGCAAGAATATAAAGATTCACAGTTCATCAGACCCAAATGAAAAACAGATAATTCATCGACATTTTGGCTTTAAATGCCTTTCTCAAGATATATCTGTGAGGAAAAGGGTCCTGAGTTCCCCTGTGGTGTGGCTTCACCTCACCACGGGACTCAAGTGAATCCTACCACAGGGAAACTCAGGACCCCTTTCTCATCTTGAGAAAGGCATCTGGAGCTGAAAATTTTAGCACTAATAAAAGTCTTAATTTTGTGTGCCGGAGTTACAGTTGTGGCCAAAAGTATTGACACCCCTGCAACTCTGTCACATAATACTCAGTTTCTTCCTGAAAATGATTGCAATCACAAATTCTTTGGTATTATCTTCATTTAATTTGTCTTAAATGAAAAAACACAAAAGATAACACAGGTCAACGAAAAAAATTTTTTTTTCTGGTGTCCAAAATATTTTAATGAATTTGGGGTATTTTTGGGGTGCTGATTCTGAATATGTCATCAGTTTTGCCAGATTGGCTCAAGTTTTTGAGATTTTTGGTATCTTATTTATAGCACTTGTTGGTAAATGCGACGCATCATCTCATTAATTTCTTTGGATTAGTACTTGAACTGAGCAGTTCTCAATATAGTTTTGTGTTAATTAGTGTTCTAAAAGTTTGTTCATAGCTTGATTTTTGCACTAACTTTATGTTGTTGTCTGTTTTCCAGTGAAAAGCATGAACTCATCATGAAGAAGTTGTCTTAACGATCCAGACTCATTCTGTTACATTTGTGGTGAATATACACTGCCAAAACATAGAAGAAACATAACACACTTCGTAAAAAAAGTGTATTTTGCCTATTTTGGGGTTATGCTTGGGGACCAAGACAAGTTTTGGGCACCACACATAGTGTGCAAAGCATGTATCGAATTATTACGAAAATGGAGCAAAGGACAAAGAAAAAGCTTCAAATTTGGTGTTCCAATGGTGTGGAGAGAGCCAAAAAATCATCATGATGACTGTTATTTCTGTGCAGTGCAAGTGCAAGGATTCAATAAGCATAAGAAACGAAAATGGGAGTAACATGGAATCTGCAAGAAGGCCTGTCCCTCATTGTGAAGATGTGCCTGTACCTGTGTTTACCATAAATAACAGTCATCATGATGATTTTTTGGCTCTCTCCACACCATTGGAACACCAAATTTGAAGCTTTTTCTTTGTCCTTTGCTCCATTTTCGTAATAATTCGATACATGCTTTGCACACTATGTGTGGTGCCCAAAACTTGTCTTGGTCCCCAAGCATAACCCCAAAATAGGCAAAATACACTTTTTTTACGAAGTCTGTTATGTTTCTTCTATGTTTTGGCAGTGTGTATTCACCACAAATGTAACAGAATGAGTCTGGATCGTTAAGACAACTTCTTCATGATGAGTTCATGCTTTTCACTGGAAAACAGACAACAACATAAAGTTAGTGCAAAAATCAAGCTATGAACAAACTTTTAGAACACTAATTAACACAAAACTATATTGAGAACTGCTCAGTTCAAGTACTAATCCAAAGAAATTAATGAGATGATGCGTCACATTTACCAACAAGTGCTATAAATAAGATACCAAAAATCTCAAAAACTTGAGCCAATCTGGCAAAACTGATGACATATTCAGAATCAGCACCCCAAAAATACCCTAAATTCGATGAAATATCTTTGGCACCAAAAATGCTGTTGACCAGTGTAATGAAGCAATAAGCAAAACATTGATCATTTCACACAAAACTCCAAAAATGGGCCAGACAAAAGTATTGGCACCCTCAGCCTAATACTTGGTTGCACAACCTTTAGCCAAAATAACTGCGACCAACCGCTTCCGGTAACCATTAATGAGTTTCTTACAATGCTCTGCTGGAATTTTAGACCATTCTTCTTTGGCAAACTGCTCCAGGTCCCTGATATTTGAAGGGTGCCTTCTCCAAACTGCCATTTTTAGATCTCTCCACAGGTGTTCTATGGGATTCAGGTCTGAACTCATTGCTGGCCACCTTCGAAGTCTCCAGTGCTTTCTCTCAAACCATTTTCTAGTGCTTTTTGAAGTGTGTTTTGGGTCATTGTCCTGCTGGAAGACCCATGACCTCTGAGGGAGACCCAGCTTTCTCACACTGGACCCTACATTATGCTGCAAAATTTGTTGGTAGTCTTCAGACTTCATAATGTCATGCACATGGTCAAGCAGTCCAGTGCCAGAGGCAGCAAAGCAACCCCAAAACATCAGGGAACCTCTGCCATGTTTGACTGTAGGGACCGTGTTCTTTTCTTTGAATGCCTCTTTTTTTCTCCTGTAAACTCTATGTTGATGCCTTTGCCCAAAAAGCTCTACTTTTGTCTCATCTGACCAGAGAACATTCTTCCAAAACGTTTTAGGCTTTTTCAGGTAAGTTTTGGCAAACTCCAGCCTGGCTTTTTTATGTCTCGGGGTAAGAAGTGGGGTCTTCCTGGGTCTCCTACAATACAGTCCCTTTTCATTCAGACGCTGACGGATAGTACGGGTTGACACTGTTGTACCCTCGGACTGCAGGGCAGCTTGAACTTGTTTGGATGTTAGTTGAGGTTCTTTATCCAACATCCGCACAATCTTGCTTTGAAATCTCTTGTCAATTTTTCTTTTCCGTCCACATCTAGGGAGGTTAGCCACAGTGCCATGGGCTTTAAACTTCTTGATGACACTGCGCACGGTAGACACAGCAACATTCAGGTCTTTGGAAATGGACTTGTAGCCTTGAGATTGCTCATGCTTCCTCACACTTTGGCTTCTCAAGTCCTCAGACAGTTCTTTGGTCTTCTTTCTTTTCTCCATGCTCAATGTGGTACACACAAGGACACAGGACAGAGGTTGAGTCAACTTTAATCCATGCCAACTGGCTGCAAGTGTGATTTAGTTATTGCCAACACCTGTTAGGTGCCACAGGTAAGTTACAGGTGCTGCTAATTACACAAATTAGAGAAGCATTACATGATTTTTGGAACAGTGTCAATACTATTGTCCAACCTCTTTTTTATGTTTGGTGTGGAATTATATCCAATTTGGCTTTAGGACAATTCTTTTTGTGTTTTTTTCATTTAAGACAAATTAAATGAAGATAATAATACCAAAGAATTTGTGTTTGCAATCATTTTCAGGAAGAAACTGAGTATTATCTGACTGAATTGCAGGGGTGTCAATACTTTTGGCCACATCTGTATATGCATTTTTTGATAGGTAACAAAGTAAACCATGCTCCAGCTTGGCTGCTGTATGATATAGTCCATCACAGCTTTACACAACTACTACATCATACAGATAAAACAAAAAGCAAAAAACACAAATATCCTGAACTAAAAAATAAAAAATGTATACTGCAAATAATGCATAAAGGTAATAATAATAATAAGGGTATTTAGTAAACATAATTTTGATCAAAATAATGTACAAGCCATCCCGCCACGTCACGGCAACCCTTGTGGGACAGTCCCTACTCTAGTATTTAAAACCTTTTCACTTGCCAAGTGGCGTGAATGTGAACAAGGGTCGAGCGGCTGAACCACTAGTAACAGTGTAGGCCAGACTGGATGGCTTTCCCAGCTCAGAAAGAGGGCGGTCACACCCATATATGCACTGAATGCACAATGAAATGAATAAAAAACAAATCTGAACTGAGAAAAGTAAGTTAATGTGTATGCACAATGTAAGTGCATATCAACACATGACCATTAACCAGAGAAAACAAAAAGCAAAAAACACAAATATCCTGATCTAAAAAATAAAAAATGTATACTGCAAATAATGCAGAAAGGTAATAATAATAAGGGTATTTAGTAAACATAATTTTGATCAAAATAATGTACAAGCCATCCCGCCACGTCACGGCAACCCTTGTGGGACAGCTTTACACAACTTCTACATCATACAGATGTTTCAGCAGCATTGAATTTCATAGTGTTGTGATTGTGCAAATCAGATGGTGCTTAGTCATACTATTCTGAGCGATTTGCCGCTTCATGATCAATGCCAACTTGACCAATGCATGGCTTTTTGTTCCCAATCTTAAGCTGTTAAACCATTTGATAACACTTTACCTTTCATGCACGAAAAGAATGAGGGTCCCATATGGAATCGATGCTGTAACCTGTGACTTTTGGGAGCGGGGTCAATCATGTCTATTGAATAGGATGCATAGGAGGTGTAGGAGGACACAGATAACAACCACTTGGTGGTATAAGCAGATGTAGCTCCCAATCACAGAGGATTTACCACCTGTCCTGATTGCAGTGATGCAGCTCAGTTGTTTAAAATATTCTTCCAATGGTCCAATTATCGCTACCTATACTTGTAGTTGCTGCTCCCAGTGTCTATGGTGTAGTGCACTTTGAAGTTCAAAGATAATTAGAAAGAGTGACCCTCATTCTCCTGCATGTGAGAGCCCGGAGCGAGTACACTTTTCTAAAAGAAATAATGGCGGCTAGCTGGACAAGCATGATCATTTCTAGGCAGCTGACTTCACTAGGTGGTATGGCAGAAATTTCACAACTAGCAACTTTACCAGGTGAGAGTTTAGTTTACAAACAAGTGGATGACAACAAGGGGTAGTGATGGATGACAATAATTGTGATTGTAATTATAACATTGGTCAGGTAGTACTCATGGATGCGGCCTGGCGGACAGAAAGATCATTATGAGGAGTAAGAGGTTGACATGAGGATTGATTTGATTGCTGACCATCTTGCCTTTCCCAAATAGTGATGTTGCTTTGTGTGCTGATGGAGAGTCATTGTTTCTAGTTTATGTGAGCTGGGATGTCAATGGCTTATTTTTCTCCTGCAGAGCAGAACAGAATTATCCATCAGTAATGTACAGCAGAACTGCCACACGCGAGATGACCGCTCGTATAACTTGCCACCACCAAGACCTTACAGGCACTGAATAAAAAATGCTCCATGACTAAGGGCAAACACAGCACCAGAAATGCTTATGGAATAAAATTTGAAGATTTTACCTTTTGTTTTGCTGTGTAGTTCAACTTTACTCTCTATTGGACTAATTTCCTAACGATCAGCAACATTTAAAACAGTACCCATTGCGTGCAAAGGACAGATTGGATCATTTACTGCACGGTGAGCGATTTATCTCAGCTTTCTGGCACTGATCAGTGTCCACTATCAACAGTATGTGTAAGAGAGGAAACAGTTCGTCGGATGCAGTGAGTAACTGGAGACAGAGAAGGGGTCAACAAGAACTCACCGAACAATCAATAACAGTAATACTCCACAAGGGAGGTAAATTCAATGACAAAAGAATATACAAGAAGAACGGGACACTTATTGGTTGCAGTTCTAGCAGTGGGAAGGCTGGAATATCTCCCGGAGGTGTCTCAAATGATGCCCAAAGTCTCTGGCTCTGCTACAAAGAAACGAGTAACACTACCGCCCGACAGTGCTGAAGGATTCAGTCCTCTTTGTCTTGGGTACGCTGGAACGTAGAAACAGTCCTTTGTTTGAATGCCTCAGAAATGGCGCCGGGCATGGGACGCAAGCACGTGCACAAGCCGCAAGAATCCGCGGATTTTCAGAGTAGTCTCTAAGCTGTTGTTCCGGTATCTCGGGTGAAGCAGGGGTATTCAACAGTACAGGTACAGACGGTAACTCAATAGCATCAAGAGCGATCTCAAAAGTCAGCACACGGAGGTCTGGAAACAGAGGAGTCATGAGTAGGAGCAGCGGAGAGGGAGTCAACCATCTCCTGTCACCTTCCCGCCAAGTCTGACCCGTTCCCACGCTCAGGTCTCCATTTGTACCCTGCGCCCCCTGCTGTCTGACAGAAAGGTCTCTCTCTCAGAGGACAACTTCCCCATCAACAGTGGTGACAGCCCCGATTGTTCTGGCCTTAAAGGGCACCGCACGCCGCTGACTCCGTCTTGTCTCTCCTTCTTACATATGTATGGCATCACCTGCTCTAGAGCTTATCACAGAACATGTAGAATTTGCCTTGGAGAACCTTATACCTGCACATCACCATTGTTTTGTATCACTGAGGCCAACACTCTCCTCTTCTGACATCACCTCCTCTGCACTCCTAGCTTGGTCCTGGTATTTGCCACCACTGAATCCTCATCATCATTATCCCTGGCTCTGCTGACAGTTGACGCTAATGTATGTGGACAATGACCTGTGGTCCATCACCCTCTCCCAGCCTGATTCCCACCTCACGTTTTGCTCCATCTCAGAGTGCAGCTACTATTGCCAGTTATCATAACATCATTTCTTGCAAAGCCAACAGTACAGCTAGATGTTTCAATTGTGTTCATCTCCTCTGCACGTCATACTAGTACAAAAACTTTGAATAAATCAACCATAAGAAGTTGTTCTGGTGAAATACATTCCTTATCATAAATGGTCCTGTGGGTTAGGAGAATAAGGGCAGAACAAATACAGGTGTCATTCATTGAATAAAAATTATACTTTGTACAACATTATGGGTATGTGCACACGCTGTGGATTGGGGTGCGGATTTGGCAGCGCGGATTTTGTAAAATCCGCAGGTAAATCTGCAGGTCAAAAGACCTGCGGTTTTACCTGCGGATTAGCCTGCGGTTTTGCCCTGCGGTTTTTGATCTCCACAATGGAGGAGATGGCAAACCGCAGCAGAATCCGCAGAAAGAATTGACAAGTCAATTCTTTCTGTGGTTTAGAAACCGCAGGAAAACCGTGCGGAAAAATCCGCACCGTCTGCACTGCGGTTTTTAATATCCATAGGATATTATAGTACTGTACACCGCAACAAAAACTGCTGCGGATCGGCAGTGGCCAAATCCGCTGTGGAACCGCAGCAGAATCCGCAGCGTGTGCACACACCCTAAGTGTTATCGCTGCATGGTGGGTGGATTAAGCAGAACACTACATTACATGCTGCATTGTCAAGTGGTATATGGTTGCTTAATTCAATTAGATAAACAGTTCTGCAAAAGTTAAAATGCCTCTGTTTTTAAGACTAAATATAAAAAATAGCACTGCCAGGTCTTTACCATAAAGAAAGAAAAAGGAAAAATAGGTAGGTTCATGTCCCAAAAGTAAGCAGTTACTGGTTTAACTGTTATACGTGTGCAAAAAAATGATTAACTTTATTAAAACACACATACTTTGTGAGGTAGACATTTAAATATTGCATTTAAATATCTGGAATTTTGAGAATAAGATTTTTATTTTATCTTTAAAAAATTGAAAAAATCCGTTACAAAAAACGATCAATAAAAAGCAAAAATTGCTTATGACGTGTCTGTCTCTGAAGTGAAGAAACACACATTCTCAAACAGACAAGCCTTGATTTCAGTATTTGTCTTCAGTAGGAAAATTATGACTGAGGGGACTTAAACTGCCCCTCTTGTATGTAGAGCATTGAGAATGTTATTTAGGTGCTGTAATGCAGCGTATTATGGATTGAACAATTCACAGTCACACAGAATCTGCAGGTCCTGCACCTCCCTATCACTTGAATCTGTTTTTTTTTATTATTCATTGACTGAGATTACCATTCCATTTGTTTTGTACAGTAGGACAGCACACTCTGATTTAGGCTCATCTATCCCTCTCTGTCATTAATGAACTGTGCACAGTGACCTCATATTCCTGGGTAGTAAAATCCTAAAATGTTAATGGCTCTCCCTGTACTCATCTTTCATATTGCCTGTGATAGTTGCCCTTGACTGTCTGCGCTAGACCATGTGATGTGATAGTTGCAAAGTTGCAAAGGGGACGCCCACATGGCTGTGCCTGATGTCATTTGAGCCCACTCTCAAGCTGATGCAATCATCAGAAGTGTGGCTTCTTATTTGGTCAATCGTTATGAATTGCAAATTGTTCGAATTTGCTGTAATCAGCAAATTTCATGAAGTTTGACCCAAAAATCGATTTGTAGCAGCTAAGTTCAGTCATCTCTACTGTACATATTATGTATTGCATATTAACCACAAGACAGTGCAGAATTTCATTTCTCTAACTATGTACTGTTTAATTGCATTAGAATTTTACATAAATAATATTTATTTTGCACATATTGACAAATTTAGTAAAACTATGTAAGAGCATTATGGATAGTGCTGCAAATGTATTCAAGCACAATGATGATTTTATTTTAAGAACTGTAAAATGGTTTCAAGACAATCATTACGAAATCTGTCATAAGCAATATTCTGCATGAAACCGTGGATGGTGGCACAAGGACACTAAGCAAGTAAATGGGACTGTAATGCGCTATGGAATATGGCTCTGTCAGAAAATTTTACATTAGAATGTAGGAAGTGGTTCAGATTTCTAAAAAGAAGAAGAAGCTTTTTGTGTCCTTTCATTATCTGGGGAAATGTCCTTAAATTTCTGAGTTTACACCATCTCAAAGTGGAATTGTCAGACAGTAATACCTGTATTAAAATTGAGGGCATTTCCCTGACCGTAATAATAAGCATATTATCTTTCAAAATTAAATTGTCTTGTAAAGAACTTCTAAATTTAAGATATTTATTTATGAATCCCACTATTTTTAACCCCTTCACAACCTTGCGATTTTCAGTTTTTTTGCGCTTTTGTTTTTTGCTCACCTTCTCCTCAAAGCCATAACTTTTTGATTTTTCCACCAATGTAGCTTTATGAGTGCTTGTTTTTTTTGCAAGACAAGTTGTGCTTTTGAATGATACCATCGATTTTATAGTTTTATCATTTCATGTACTGGAAAGTGGGTACAAAATTCTAAGGCTGGTTTCACATTTGCCTATGGAGGAGCTGCGTCGGGATGCGGACTTCCTTCGTGAAGCTCCGCCCACAGCCGCACCTCCTCCGGTCAGCTCTGCCTACGTCGGCATGCGGCCTGCGTATCCTATCTTTAGCATTGGGAACGCAGGACATGCGGATGTATGCGGATGCCTCTGCATGCGTCGTTTTGACGGTGCGGCGACCTGCATCCGCATACATCCGCATGGGCCGCGTACCCAATGCTAAAGATAGGGTACGCAGGCCGCATGCCAATGGAGGTGGAGCTGACCAGAGGAGGTGCGGCCATGAGCGGAGCTTTACCGAGGAAGTCCGCATCCTGATGCAGCTCCTCCATACGCAAATGTGAAACCAGCCTGAGTGCGGTGAAATCGCAAAAAAGGGCAATTCCACAATTGTTTATTTATTTATTTTTTATTTATCATGCTCACTAAATGCTAAGACTGAATTGCCAATATGATTCTCCAGGTCAGTACAAGTGCGCAGATACCAAACATCTATAGTTTTTTTTTATTTAGGTTGTGAAGAAAAATCCAAGTTTGTATGAAAAAAGTCACCATTTTCCTAGATCGGTAGAATCTCTATTTTTTGTGATGTGGGTCTGGGTGAGGGATTATTTTTTGCATCGTGTTTATTATACAATTTTGGGCTAGACATGATGCTTTCATTGGCTGTTTAATTTTTATTTATTATCTTATTTTGCATTTATTTATTTTTTTAATGCAATGTTGTGGCAACCAAAAAAACGTAAACAATTTTAATTTCTCATTACGCTGTTTACCGATCGGATTCATTTACTTTATATTTTGATAGATCGGACATTTCAAAATGCATCAATACCATATATGTGTATTTTTTCTTTTTATTGTTATATTTTGAATGGATCAAAAGGGGGTGATTTGAACTTTTATGTTTTTTTTTATATTTTTTAAAACTTTTTTTTCACTTTTTACTTGCTTCAATAGTCCCCTTAGGAGACTTTAAGGTGCAATCGTTTGATCACCTGTGCTTCACAGAGCAGGGCTTCAGTCCTGCCATGTGTAGCATAAATCGCCTATGAACGCCAGCCACATCATGACAACCCATCGGCAACCCATGATCATGTGACAGGGATGCAGATTGGCCAGATCAGTTGCTATGTGCAGGGAAAGATATGGGCTCAGTGCCGGAGCCTGCATCAAATCCATACCTCCAAGGTTGTAAAGGGGTTAATGAATTAGATGCATCTTTTTCCAACATGTCCTTTATTAAGACTGTCGTGTGTAACACCAGACATAACGAATCAGGTCCTATGTTTTAAAAAAAATGGTTTGTGGGATAAATCCAATATTGTGATTGGTTTTTGATTACATTTTATTTTTGAAGAGGTCTGTTAATTGATAAATAGCAGCATTGTAAATTCATTTTTTCTCAACGCTGTGTTTTCCACACAATAATATGACTTCAGTTTTATAGATCAAAGTTTTGTGGATGCAGAGAAAAGGTTTTTTTATTGTATGCGGAAGGGGGAGGGATGTAATTCAATTTTTTTTAATTTTCTATTTTTTTTCCCTTTTTTTACTTAAGCTTAAGATTGTTTGATTTCTTGTACTATACAGGGTGGGCCATTTATATGGATACACCTAAATAAAGTGGTAATGGTTGGTGACTCAGATCTGCACGCTGAATTTGCAGAATGGGCAAAACAAAAATTGGAACAGGACCCTCGGTTTACACAGAACATTATATTCAGTGATGAGGCAAACTTTTTTGGGTGGGCCATTTATGTGGATACACCTAAATAGAATGGGAATGGTGACAATTTTCTTGCGTAGGGTGTCTTGCATTGAAATCTGCCGCACTGACCCGGGTACTGTGTTGACCAGACATCAACACAATTTCTATCCGCTCCTCAAGTGTGAACCTCTGCGACATGTCAATGGCTGTAAGCAAAGAAAAACTTGTAAATAACTCATGAAAGAATAAAGTTTCCTTAAAACCAAGCACACCATTGTTTTTCTTGTGAAATTCTCAATAAGCTTGATGTGTCCAATGACCCTCTTTCCATTGAAAAATAAAGTTGGGTCCAAAATGGCCGACTTCAAAATGGCTGCCATGGTCACCACCCATCTTGAAAAGTTTCCCTCCCATATACTAATGTGCCACAAACAGGAAGTTGATATCACCAACCATTTGTATTTTATTTAGGTGTATCAATATAAATGGCCCACGCTGTATACTGCAATACTCCAACAATTTCCCATCTAGCTCATCCAATATACATATATATTAACAGTAATTACATATTATGTATATCTTTTCCCCATTTACTCCATTTCAAATGGTAAGTTGTTGGCAGACTACGACCATATATGCTGTAATGTCTCCAATGTTCCTTGTGCTCTGCTTGCTGCTCCTCTTCGCAGGCTCTTGTCTCCACCCTCAAGTTTCCAGGTTTTCAGGTGTTGGTTTCCCCAACCTCCATGGATTTCTACCAACAGGTAAACAAGAGTGCACCAGATCATAAAGTAATACCTTTATAGAAAGATAAAATAGATCCAGGTAATATGCTCACCTGGACATGTAATGTAGGCACAACTCCTGTAAAAGCTCAATAATGGTTCCTGCTGCCTCATGGCTGGGAGTTGAACTCCTCCAGGATGCTTGAAAAGAAGTGATAATTCATGGATTTGGGTGGCGCTAACATAAGATGTTTGCTCAAATGATGTAGAGAAGTGTTTTTACTCTATAACATGTTTCAAGGCTGGGCTGGCATCTTTTTCATGTGTCAAAACTAATGATACCAATAATAGAACCAGAATAACCAATACAACTCGAATAAACAAAACAACACTCTTCTGGGCATATGAGTGACTTGTATTGCAATAGCTTGCGAGAATCTTACAGTTCTTCTGGGTTCAAACATCACATTTTTCAGGTTGATTCCAGACCTTTCTTAGAATCATCCCTAACTCGCAAGGCGAGATCTTGCATGGAGCCCAAGACCAAGGAAGATTGACAGTAATTCTGTGTTTCTTCCATTTTCTAATAATTGTACCAACAGTTGTTGCCTTCTCATCACTTGCAGAGCATGTTTCCACATTTATTTTGCAGACGCTGATAAATTTCACCCATGTAGCATGTTTCCTCATTTATCCCACAGAAGCTGATAATGAACATCACTCACCTAGCATGTTTCCACATTTATCCTACAGAAGCTGATAAAAAAATTCACCCAAAGAGCATGTTTCCACATTTCCCTGAGAAAGCTGATTAAATATTTCATACGCAAACAATGGGGCACAGTACCCCCACAGCTCCAAAATGTCTGCTCCAGTAGTGTACGTTACAAATGCCACAGATGAAAAGTTGTTTGTGTGACGTCCGTCTGGTGCGAGTCTTGGCTGCAAGTAAGACAGCACCCCGAGCAACCCCGAGACCCTTTTTTGGAATTACAGCAGAGCCCAGGAGGTAGCTGTCTGTATAACAGCAGCGGACCAGAGCAGGACGGTCACCAGAAAGGGAATAATAAACGGGACCCGAAAGCGTAGTCGGGAGTTTAAGTCAAAACCAGGTGGGCGGCAGAGGTACAAAATCAGCAGGCTGAAGCAGAGTTAAAATCCAGGCCAAGGTCAGAGTCACCAGAAGAGCAGCAGAGGTACAAAAATCGACAGGCTGAGGCAGAGTCAAAATCCAGGCCAAGGTCAGAGTCACCGGAAGAGCAGCAGAGATACAAAATCGGCAGCCTGAAGAGGGGTCAGAAATCCAGGCAAAGGTCGGAGTCAAGAATAGCAAATTAAACACTAGCACACTGGGGAAACCAAGGCTATATCTGGTGGCCTGCAGGACAGGCCCCAAAGTATTTGAAGGAATAGGCTATCCCTCACAGGCTCCCAGTCTGATGACCTCATCTGGACCACCCCCAGAACCAGGCCAGATGGCGATGCACCAACCCCTTCACCTCTGACAGAGGAGCGGAGCCTGCGCCCACCAGATGCCTGCGCAGGAGCCTCTTCTCTGTCACCACCATCACCAGCTTAGGGGAAGGAATTTTTTTCCCTATGGAGAAAATTGGCTTCTACTCTGTGGGTTTTTTGCCTTCCCCAGGATCAACAATGCAGAACAGCTGCACTAAATAGGCTGAACTAGATGGACATAAGGTCTTCCTTCAGCCTTCAAAACTATGTTACTATGTTACCCATGGGAGAACCACGGTGATGCCCAACGACAGAGGCATGCGTCAAGAAGCGGACCCACATGAGGACATAGCCCTCCTATTGCCGGCACCACCACAGGAACAGCAGCCCCCGAGTCCGATGGCGACATGATAGTCTGGCGCCTCCAAGTGGCCGAGGCAGGAACAGCAGCCCCCGAGTCTGATGGTGACGTGATAGTCCGGCGCCTCCCAGTAGCCGAGGCCGGAACACCAGCCCCCGATTCCGACAGCGACGTGACAGTACCCCCCTCCCAAGAGGGGCCTCCGGACCCTCAAAACCCGGTTTGTTGGGATGAAGGAGATAGATGAAACTTCCTGATCAACCCCTTAGCATGAACATTACCGGCAGGGACCCAGGACCTTTCCTCCAGACTGTAGCCCTTTCAGTGCACCAGATACTGCACGGATCCTCTCACTAAGCGGGAGTTAAGGATACCCTGGACTTTGTATTCCAAGGCACCCCCGACCAAAACTGGAGGAGGAGGGGACTGGACAGGATGAATTGGAGAGTGGTACAATTTGAGAAGGGACTTATGGAATACTGTACATTCGGCAGTTTGAATGATTGAGGGAGTTTCAGACGAAAGGCTACTGGGTTTATCACCTCAATAATTTCATATGGACCAATGAACCTGGGACCCAGTTTGGCAGACGGCACTTTAAGCCTAATATTCCTGGTAGAAAGCCAGACTTTGTCTCCAACTCCCATGTGCGGCCCCTTGGATCGCCGTCTGTTAGCAGAAGACGCTTGTCTAGCATGAGCCCCTTTTAAGTTTATGTTAACTTCTGACCAGATAGTCTTTAACTGATGTATAGAGCTTTCTACCCCAGGGAGCTCTGACATCTTAGCAGAGAATGAACCAAAGCATGGGTGCAGCCCATGATTACAGAAAAAAGGGGTAGTCTTGATGGACTCCTGGTACTGATTATTCAGGGCGAACTCTGCTAATGGCAGATGTTCCACCCAATCGGACTGATGCTCAGAAACATAACAACGGAGATACTGTTCAAGAGCTTGGTTAGTACACTCGGTTTGACTATTGGTTTCAGGGTGATAGGCAGAGGAGAAGGACAATTCAATGCCAATCCGTTTACAGAACGCCCTTCAAAATTTCTAAGCGAACTTGGTACCCCTGTCGGACACAATATTCACGGGAGCACCATGCAGTTGTAGGAGTTCGGCGCCTCCCAGTGGCCGAGGCAGGAACAGCAGCCCCCGAGTCTGATGATGGTGACGTGACAGTCTGGTGCCTCCCAGTGGCCGAGGCTGGAGCACCAGCCCCCGATTCCGACGGCGACGTGACAGTTTGTATGATCTTGGATTGAGCTAGCGGTCCGCTGTGATGCTTGCTACTGGAAGTCCAGTTAAAAAAAATTCACCCACAGAGCATGGGGCACAGTATCCCTACAAAACCAGCTTACAAATTTCACACACAGAGGCAAATTTTTATCTTCAGTAGCGTAAAGTAGAGCAGCTGCAGATAAAACTTGTAGTTTAATTCTGGATGCAGCTAGCGGTCTTATGCGAGGTTTGTTACTGCCAATCCCAACCCCTTTGCCTTGAGTTTCCTCCTGAATGCTGTTGCCTTAGAGTCCTGGGGGCCCAAAGTGTTTCCCTTTAAACAATTAGTGTTTCAAGCAGGCAACCATGCCTGAATACTTTAACAAGTTATCATGGAATTGTACTCCATTTCTATCTTCTTGTTTTTTTGAACTTTTGCCATGATTAAGAGGGAACCCAGTAGAAAACAAAGTGAAGGTGAAGGGGATTGAAGGAAGATGCCCTTTAAGGTCACCCCTATAGGAATTTCTAGTGTAAATATGTTAATATTGGATGTGTAAATGATAGTGGTACTGCCACATTGTATATGTGTTACCATGCTGTAAAGATTGTAATATAATGTAATGTATTATGTTGTATAATGTTCTGCATATTTCTGTACAGTTTAGGGTAAGCTAGTGTATCCTTGGGGGACATTAGAGGAGGTCACTAGTGGTATACAGTATAGTTCCTAGATATGGGTCTGTTGTGGGTCACTAGATGGGAGCATATTAGTGGGCCTTGTAAATATATCTTGTAGGAAGTTCATAGAGGGTTAATTATAGGAGGAGCTGCTATGTGAATTACGTGGTCCAAGAGTCATGCAGGGCACAGAATATTCACAATGTGGCAGATCTTAAATAGGGCTGAAGCTTGTATGTCCAGGGTGAAACGGATGAACGGGATCCCTTATGTCTTGAGGTCCTATAGAAGTGATGCTGCTGTACCGCCTAAGGCACTACTACCCTGTGATGTGCGTGAGAACAAAGAAAGCAGGACAGGGAAAGTGCAGGAGGAATGCTGTGTGGACTGTAATGTTACTGATGTGTCTGGGACCATTGAAGAGAAAAGTAAAATAATTTGTTTGTCATCTGAACCGATATCTGTGTCTGTTCTTTCCACCCTATGCACTGAAACTGAGAGTACAGGAGCTGTGCTGCACCGCAGTGGAATCCCTGACAGTGAACCAGGACTCCAAACAGGTACGCAGGCAGAAGCTGACAATTTTTCTGTGGGAGGAGGCCAGACAGATGGATAACAGAGAATCAGGGTTCTATTCTGGAAGGTCAGTTTGAGAAAAGACTATCACATCCAAGGAAGGAAGTAGTCAAGCAAATTAACCACTGCTCAAATGAGTCAGCAGTTCATATTGCCAGACAGAATATCTATCCATGACAATTTAGAGGCTCTGTATTTGGAACGAGTAGTTAAATCAATTACTTAGTTTTAGACCCAGTCACAAAGGTAGAATAAAATTATTTTTTTAAGCACACAACTAGTACAGACACAGCTGCAGAGTACACAGATTCTTTTGTCCACATTACCCTTGTAAGAAGATGTCAGTAGTTTCCGGTGCACTTTGGGGCTGGAACAATCAGAACTGTCACCACTGTTGCCAGGGGGAGGGTTCTTCTGGGAGGGGAGGACCTTCGCATTGGACAGCAGGGGGTGCAGGGGAGATAAAAGCGACTGAGTGCGGGAACGGGGGAGACTTGGCGGGAAAGTGACAGGAGAACAAGGAGAAGGTTGACTCCCTCCCCACTGCTCTGACTGCTGACTCCACGTTATCCATACCCAGGCCCGGATTGGTAACTTACCCAACCGGGCAGTTTCCCGCTGGGCCGCTATTTATTATCCACTTGTGGGCCGCTGGCTGGAGGCGCCCGCTCCTCTGGCCGCTTGCCAGCTAATGCGGCGGCCACTGGCCTCTTTTTTCCTGCCGCCGGCCCTTTAAATTTGCGGGCACGGCGGCAGCGGTTCCAAAGGTTTTTGGGGTGGCACCCTAGGGGTTAAGAACGTGCTGTGACGTGACTCTGCACGTCGTCGGACGTTCTTTGAGGAGGAGAGTCTGAGAGAGCGAGCCTCTGCTCTGCTCCTCCGTCACTGGCTGCCTGCATAGAAGAAAAAGACGTGCACTCTTGCTATGTAGATAGGTGCTGACTGAACGTGGAAAATCCACAAGCAATAGTCACTAAATAGACAGTTGCACTCAAAAAAGACTTGGTCTTATTGAAGAATCTTTGTAATTTTTGTAATTTTTATTTTTTGTTTTTCAATTCAACAAATAGTGTAACACTGCAATAAATCCCATAAGTGTACTTTATATGGTTACGTTTCGACCTAACCATAGGTCTTTTTCAAACCATACTGCAAAGTAAAATATGGGCAATAATTACAAAAATGAACAGAGTAAACATAATGTCAGAAAAAACGAACATATTAGGTATAACTATGTACAAATAAAATCAAAAGAATCGAAGGGCCCTTGTAAATATAGCACACATTTACATACATAGACAATGACAACATTGGGATCAGTAAAAAATCAAGGAGGGTACAATGCTGCTACTAGAGTAGACAGAGAGGACGTTTCAGGCTGTTGGCCAAAAGGATCATATTAAATTACATTTGCTAAGTGATGCATTAAGGTAAAGGGGGTGGTGGAGGAGAGCGGCAAACATGGGAAAGCAAGGCTGATAAAGTTAGTACTGACCTCAGATAGAAGTTTCAGAGTGGGAGATAAGTAAATTATTTTCAGAGTCCCTGTTAGGTGCTGTAGGAGAAAAAAGACATAGTGAGAAAGTGCAGAGAGAAAGATGGCAGGGACGCCAGGAGCTGCTGTTGTACTGACCTGGTGGCTTGTGGGAAGCAGGGAAATGCGGTGACCTGGGAGTAGACCCAGGCTGGCGCAGTTTACATATGCTCAGGGTCATAATGAGGCTTGAGGAGGGGAGGTGCAGGGCTCAGGTGTCAGAGCGCCAGTGTGAGGCTTGTGATGCAGTAGGAACGAGTGGCCAGATGGAGCACGCGCTGTGGAGGGTCAGGGCAGAGGCATTCAAGGGCACCTGTGCGGCTGTGAAGTATCTAAAGAAAGTCGACAGAGCGTGCAGGACAGGTGGAGTCTGCGCAGTGGAGAGTGAAACTTAGTAAAGGAAGGGGCAATTGGAGAAGGCGATAAAATGAGAGACAAGGATAGAGGGAGAGATTTGGGATAAGAGTAGAGGGTGAAAATGGAATAAGTAAGGAAAATGGGAAAATGAAAATATATGTAAAAATAAAAAAATAAATGAAAAAATATGTAAAAAATAAAAAAAAAAATGAAAAACAAGAAACAAAAAATAATAAATAAAAATGGAGGTGAAAATTGAAAAAATGAAATAAAAAATAAAATAAAAGTCATAAAAAGAAAAAAATGAAGAATAATTTTTTTTAAAAAAAATAAAAAATAATACAAATCGGGGATACTCACCCATGAGGGAAAGGAGAGAAATTATTGGATCTGAAAAATAAAGGATTAAGATAAGTGAAATAAAGCAAATCCAACTCACGGTTGAGGCCTTTGGGAGCCAGAGTCTGTAGCTTATAAATCTAATAGGACTCCCTGGATTTTAGGAGCTTAATATGATAGCCGCCCCTACGTGGTCTTTCCACCTTTTCTATGACTTGAAACCTAAGTTGGGACACTGAGTGGTTTGCGTTAATAACATGATGTGAAATTGGGAGCCAGGTTTTTTTGCATCGAATGGTCGATTTGTGACTGGCAATTCTATCGCGCACGTGTTGGGTAGTTTTGCCTACGTAAAGTAGGCCACAGGGGCACTTGATTAGGTATACTACATAGTTTGTGTCACAAGTGAAGAACCCTCTAACGCCATATCATTTGCCAGTGTGTGGGTGTGTTATGTCGCTCCCTTTGATCACATTAGAGCAACAGGCGCAAGCGAGACAGGGGAAAGTGCCCTTGCATTCAGTTCCAAGAAAGGTTTGTTTTGGTATTTTAGTTAGACTACCAATGTCAGCTCTAACCAATTCATCTTTGATGTTTTTTGGTCGGCGTTTGCACATAAGTGCTGGTGTTCTTATGGCCTCAATGTTAGGATATGACTTTGGTATGATGGACCAGTGCTTTCTTATGATATGATACATTTTGGGCATTGCAGGATGGTGGGTGTGTACAAAGGTAACTCTTTCCCCTTTAGGTTGAGATGATTGTGGCAGATGGGGTTCAAGGGCTGATGTGCTTCCAATTCAAGGAGTTTTGTGGGATATTGTCTTTCCTTAAATTTGTTGGTCATTTCATTGAGGCGGATAGGAGCAAGGATGGGATCTGAGATCCTTGTCACTCGTGTAAACTGTGAGCGGGGCAGGCTATTTTTGGTGGAGGTAGGATTTAATTACAAAAATTACAAAGATTCTTCAATAAGACAAAGTCTTTTTTGAGTGCGACTGTCTATTTAGTGACTGGCTGCCTGCAGGCAGCACTACTGCCAGGCACACTGAGTCCCTGACCTGGCTGTTCACCAACCCAGGCCAGGAATCTATCTAGAGGAGAGGAGGCTGGAGCTGCTGTGCAACTCGACTCCTACCTCCGGGCGCCGGGCTCAGGCTGATGCTCAGGTCCAGTAAGTAAATTCAAGCAATCTCATTCCAAGCGGTGTGGGCCTTGGCCGGGGGTGAGTTATAAAGAGGCTGGTGGGGCCGCCATCTGCCTGCAGTCAGAGCACTGATGTGTATGCATATACAGGGCAGGACTGGGGGGGCCACCATCTGCCTGCACTAATGTGGATGTATATACAGGGCAGGACTGGGGGGGCACCATCTGCCTGCACTAATGTGGATATATATACAGGGCAGGACTGGGGGGGCCATCTGCCTGCACTGATATAATGTATATGCAGGGCTGGGAGGGCCGCCATCTACCTGCACTGATGTGATGTATATGCAGGGCTGGGGGGCCAACATCTGCCTGCACTGATGTGGATGTATACACAGGGCAGGACTGGGGGGGCGCTATCTGCCTGCGCTGATGTGGATGTATATACAGGGCAGGACTGGGGGGGCCGCCATCTGCCTGCACTGAAGTGGATTTATACACAGGGCAGGACTGGGGGGCCGCCATCTGCCTGCGCTGATGTGGATATACATACAGGGCAGGACGGAGGGGCCGCCATCTGCCTGCACTGATGTGGATTTATATACAGGGCAGGACTGGGGGGCCACCATCTGCCTGCACTGATGTGGATGTATATGCAGGGCTAGGGGGCCGCCATCTGCCTGCACTGATGTGGATGTATATACAGGGCAGGACTGGGGGGCCGCCATCTGCCTGCACTGATGTGATGTATATGCAGGGCTGGGGGGGTTGCCATCTGTCTGCACTGATGTGATGTATATGCAGGGCTGGGGGGCCGCCATCTGCCTGCACTGATGTGGATGTATACAAAGGGCAGGACTGGGGGGCGCCATCTGCCTGTACTGATGTGGATGTATATACAGGGCAGGACTGGGGGGGCACCATCTGCCTGCACTGATGTGGATGTATATACAGGGCAGGACTGGGGGGTCGCCATCTGCCTGTGCTGATGTGGATGTATATACAGGGCAGGGCTGGGGGGCCGCCATCTGCCTGCGCTGATGTGGATGTATATGCAGGGCTGGGGGGCCGCCATCTGCCTGTACTAATGTGGATATACATACAGGGCAGGACTGGGGGCGCCATCTGCCTGCACTGATGTAATGTATATGCAGGGCTGGGGGGGCTGCCATCTGCCTGCACTGATGTGATGTATATGCAGGGCTGGGGGCCGCCATCTGCCTGCACTGATGTGGATGCATATGCAGGGCAGGACTTGGGGGCTGCCATCTGCCTGCACTAATGTGGATATACATACAGGGCAGGACTGGGGGCGCCATCTGCCTGCACTGATGTAATGCATATGCAGGGCTGGGGGGCTGCCATCTGCCTGCACTGATGTGATGTATATGCAGGGCTGGGGGCCGCCATCTGCCTGCACTGATGTGGATGCATATACAGGGCAGGACTGAGGGGGCCACCATCTGCCTGCACTGATGTGGATGTATATACAGGGCAGGGCTGGGGGGTTGCCATCTGCCTGCACTGTTGTGATGTATATGCAGGGCTGGGGGGCCGCCATCTGCCTGCACTGATGTGGATGTATATACAGGGCAGTACTGGGGGGCCACCATCTGCCTGCACTGATGTGGATGTATATACAGGGCAGGACTGGGGGGGCACCATCTGCCGGCACTGATGTGGATGTTTATACAGGGCAGGACTGGGGGGGCCGCCATTTGCCTGCACTGATGTGGATGTATATACAGGGCAGGACTGGGGGGGGCGCCATCTGCCTGCACTGATGTGGATGTATATACAGGGCAGGACTGGGGGGGCCACCATCTGCCTGCGCTGATGTGAATGTATATACAGGGCAGGACTGGGGGGGCCGCATTATATGGAGACTCATATGGGGCCCATTATATATGTAGCATTATATGGGGCACATTCTGTTTGGAGCAATATAAGGGGCCCATCAAATTCTGTATGGAGCATTATATGGGGCCTATTTTGTATGGAGCAAGGTATGGGGCTCATTATACTGTATGGAGTATTATGTGGGGCACATTATACTGTTTGGAGCATTATATGGGCTCATTATACTGCATGGAGCAATACATGAGGATCACTATTCTGTATGGAGCATTATATGGTGCTCATTATACTGTATGGAGCAGTATATGGGGCTCATTATTCTGTATGGAGCATTATATGGGGCTCATTACAGTGTATGGAGCAATATGTGGGGCTCCCTTTTCTGTATGGAGCATTATATGGGGCTCATTATTCTGTATGGAGCATTATATGGAGCTCCTTTTTCTGAATAGAGCAATATATGGAGCTCTTTATTCTGTATGGAGCATTATACGGGGCTCATTATTTTGTATGGAGCAATATATGGGGCTCATTAATCTGTATGGAGCACTAAGCGGTACCCATAATACTGTATGGAGCATTATATGGGGCTCCCTTTTCTGAATGGAACAATATATGGGGCTCATCATTCTGAATGGAGCAATATATGGGGCTCATTATTCTGTATGGAGCATTATATGGGGCTCATTTTTCTGAATGGAGCAATATATGGGGCTCATTATTCTGTATGGAGCATTATACAGGGCTCATTATTCTGTATGGAGCAATGGGGCTCATTAATGGCTGTCGCCATTCCTTTTTACGTTATACACAGCTGATTTTCAGTATAAATCAGACCTTTGTCACCTTCAGAAGTACTCTGATGACTCAGTGATAGTCGGAGGTATTGAGAGAGACCGGGGGGAGGAGGAATACAGAAGGGTGGTTTTGGACTTTGTTGACTGGTGCCAGGCTAACCATTTAGAACTCAACGTAAAGAAAACCAGGGAGCTGGTGTTGAGTTATGGAAGGTGCATGAAGGATTGCTTACCTATCACTATTGATGGTCAGGATGTGGAGATGGTGGAGAATTTCAAATATTTGGGGGTTCACCTGGACAGCAAGCTTGATTGGAGGTGCCATATGGAGAAGGTTTGCAAGAAAGGGATGAGTAGACTTTACTTCCTAAGGAAGTTAAGGTCGTTTAATGTGTGTAGCAAAATGCTTGAAATGTTCTACCAATCCATTGTGGCGAGTGCAATCTTTGATGCAATTATATGCTGGGGTAGTAGTGTGCGCACAGCTGACGCGAATAAGCTGAATAAACTTATCAAGAAGGCTAGTGCGGCGGTGGGTCTACAACTCAGGACTTTCGAGGAGGTATTAGAGGATAGAATTACTAAGAAATGCAAGGCTATAATGAGCAACAATACACACCCGCTCTATGAACTGTTTGCGAAGCAAAAGAGCACATTCAGCAAGCGTCTACTCCAACTAATGTGTAAAAAGGAAAGATATAGAAAATCGTTTGTTCCGACAGCTGTGGGGATGTTTAACAAATGTATAAGTGTAAAGCATCCCAAGACTAAATGAAGTTCAAAGTGTATGGGGGGGAATTGGTGAGTTACAAGTACCAGTCTATCCGCATCTGCTGTCCATATAGACTTATTTTGTAAAGTGTGTATTGTTCTTGTAATGTTCTTGATCTTTGTTCTGCTGCTGTAATACTGTAATTTCCTCCGGGATCAATAAAGTTTATCTAATCTAATCTAATCTAATCTAATCTAATCTAATTATTCTGTATGGAGCATTATATGGGTCTCATTGCAGTTTATGGAGCAATATATGGGGCTCATTATTCTGAATGGGGCAATATATGGGGCTCATTATTCTGTATGGAGCATTATGTGGTGCCCATAATACTGTATGGAGCGATATATGGGGCTCATTATTCTGTATGGAGCATTATGTGGTGCCCATAATACTGTATGGAGGACTATGTAGTGCCCATAATACTGTATGGAGCAATATATGGAGCTCGTTATACTGTATGGAGCAATATATGGAGCTCATTATACTGTATGGAACAATATATGGGGCTCATTATACTGTATGGAGCAATATATGGGGCATGTTAATCTGTATGGAGCGCTATGTGGTGCCCATAATAGTGTATGGAGGACAATACTGTTTGGTTTCTCTTTCAAATGATTTTTATTGGAGTTTAAAATTAAAGGGAAGAAGGGGGAATACAGAAGGGAAAAGGGGAAATAAAACATTAGAGAGCTCCGCTCTACTTTTCAGTTATTGTCATGAAAATATTGTAACAATAGCTTATACAATTCAGATTATTAACACATTAAGTGGAAGGTATAATGTAAGCCAAGTTTATCTAAACTTAGAATTCCACACATCCCATTTCAAATAATATCTGCTTAATGTACCCGAATGGAAAGCTATTTTCTCTTTCATCCAACTGTGTGTATGCAGAAGATCTATAATGTCCTCAAGCTTAGGCACCTCAGATTTTTTCCACCATGAGGCTATACTATTTTTAACCGTTAGAAGAATATGTGTAATCACATATTTAATGGATGGATTGACGTTCTCCAAGTCCAAAGATAAGAGTGCCGTTCGTGGAGTAATCTCAACCGGGGTCTGAGATAGAGAGGCCACGTGGAGTTGAACTTGCTTCCATAAACCTCGCAGTTTTGGGCAGCACCAAAATATGTGATACAAATTATCAGGCTGTAGACATCCCCTCCAACACAAGGGCGAAATGTCTGCTAATATGCGCCAAACGTGTGGGTGTATAATACCAGTGAAGCATGACTTTTAAATAGGTCTCATGCAAACTCATTGAAACCGAGGATCTATAGGAGAGTTTGATCGCATGTGCCCATTGACCCAACTGAATAGATGAGTTAAGGTCTGTCTCCCACCTGGACATGTGTTCATTTTTTAAGAAATCAAGATCCCCATTAAAATAAAGGTAGATACTTTTAAGAGACCTTTTTTTTTAGGGTGGGATTACTCGTTAATGAAGCAATGAGGCTCAAATTGGAGACTTTATTACGAAGTAATTTCTGAATGTTATCTTTCAGCATCAAGTACGGCATAAACTCCACAAAAGGAAGAAGAAATTTATCCCTGAGCTGAGAGAAAGATAACAATTGACTACCATCCCACAAGTCACCAACCCTAGTGATTTTTGAGTCGTACCAAATGTTTGATAATGGAAATTTAAAGAGATCTGAAATAAATTTAAGGGGAAGAGATTTTAAGATAGCTAGTTTATCGTCATGCTTTTTTAGTTTTGAACCACAGGATTAATTTAGTGGGGAAGCCCCACCTATAAGAGATTTCCAAATTTCTTAATTTGGCGGTTACCTCTTTGAATGACCTTCTAGCTTCCATAGTGTTTCTGGAGAAGTCAGAGAACACCCTCATTTTTTCATAGGGGGCCGGAAAATTACCTTTGCTACGTATGAATCTCAAGATTCCTTCCTTTGTTTCCAAGAAAAGAAGACGCAAGATGACGTCTCTAGGTTTATCCAAGGGAATACCCTTGGGACGTGGGAGTCTGTGAACTCTATCAATAGTTACCTGAATGTCCGAGAGAGAAGGAATCGCCTTCTTAAAAAGGGATTTGGCATACCCCATAAGATCATCTTGAATTATGGTCTCCGGAATCCCTCTAAGTTTTAAATTGTTTTGACGACTTCTATCCTCAATATCTGTCAACTTTTGTTTCATGAACGAAACCTCCTCCCTCAGAGCCAGATTCTGTTGCATGAGTGTTTCTGTACTAGACTCCACTTTCGTAATTCTATTCTCGTTTATTTCAAATCTGTTAGAAAATTTGTCACTCACTTCTTGAATGAGATTCCTCTGTGTCTCAAAACCTAAAGTTATTGAATCCTTGAGCGCCTTGCAAAAGTTGGCTAGTACCCCTTCTGACACTTGTTTGTCAGAAGTGAGAAATGTCTCATAATTGACTAAGTCAAATGTAGGTGTACTTATGGATGGAACCCCTGTGCAACCTTTTTTGGGAAGAGGTTGACTTGAACTACCGCTACTTGAGAGTTATTCTGAGTTGCCATCTGAATCGAACACAGATGTCTCATTTCCACGGTGTCCCCCTTTTAAAGTTTTCCTTTTATTAGGTTTTGACATATCCATCTCATTTAGACTATCATCAATTTTATTGGATCAAGTAGGTTGTTTTGACAATTCATGGAAGTCAGCAGACTTGCTCTCCTGAGACTGCTTCCCCTGCGCCAAGTTCCCGTGGCAGGCATTGGAAGCAGTCGAGGAAGATCTGTTTGTCTCCTCAGTTCTGTCTACTGGGGACCTAGATTTAATGGGACTGGCCGCATCTTTGGGTTCTTTTACCGATCTCGGTTTAGTAATGTTCCAGTCTCTCTGGGCCCTATTAGGTAGCCCTTTATTTTTTGAATTTCCAGACGCCATGTTATGACTTGGTATCTAGGCGTTGAGGAATGACCCATCAGTGGAGTGTCTGAATCAGTAATGGATTGTGCCTTCTGGTATTTTGTGCAGAGAGAAGACCTAAACAGTAGCCCTTAATTTTTAATCACAGCCTCTACGCTAGCGTTTATAACGGGGTTTAAAGATACCCTCTATTTCGCTCAGAGTAGGCAACAGGCTGTGTTTAATTTCCTTAACAGGTATAACTTTTTACTCTATATTTTCTAGTATGTTTAAGAAGGTGGTATCACAATTAATAATACTTTGTAGTTATAGCTAGATGCAATATTTTACATTCATATATGTTACGGGTACCTGTTAGATATTATAAGAGGGCCTTAAGATTATTTCACAACACTATAAATTAATTCTGGTAGATAATATGTATAAATTAGAATATGTTAAATTATGTAAAGTATATCCCACTTATATATTATTGTTGTTTCAAGGATTATAGGCAAAGAAATTTGTGACTGCCAAAGTTTACACCCCTATATAATAGTGTACTCTAAGATATGTTAGTTAAGATTTTCAGTATGCAAAAGAAGAATAGGAAGGCTCTATAACCAGAGAGCGTGTTGATATCACCACAAAGTTATCAAATGCCAGATCCCAGTGCTCTGTTATATGACAAATAATTCACCTTGTTAAATAGAAATATGCAAGTCAAGTTTCAGAAGTAAGGGGTATCCTCCTTGTTGTAGAGATGCAAAGCTTGGTAAACTGTTAAAATTACCAAAAAATCTCCTATTTGGCAGCAAGAGGCCTATAGGTTTCCAGTTGCAAAAGTTCACACCCCCTTAAAATAGAATTTTCAAAATATGTCATCCAAAATTCTTAAATTGTGCAGTTGTGCAGAGGTGTAATAAGAGGGAGGTATATCCAGGGTGCATACAAGTGAGGCCGCTTTATTGCCAGGAGCCGTTATCCAATGCGTTATAGTATAGGAAAATTTCACCCCCAAAAGTATTAATATATAGGTCCAGTATTAATAATAAGGTTTTCCTCCTTGTTTTGGAGAACCAATGACCGACACCCTGCCAAGGGATGGCACTATTTCTCCTGCAAGGCTATATTATGCCTGAAAATCTGGAGGTGAACGTGGTACAGAGAGGGATATTAAAAAGTAATTGTAGTCATCTGTATAGTAATGAAGTTAAAGCCTTTAGCGTATATGATCTCCGCTTCTTCCAAATTACCTCAGTTTGAAAAATATAAGGTCTGCAGAGGGGACAGAGGAATCAATCTGCAGCACAGAGGATTTCAGCTTTTTGCTTTACAGAGCCCTAACAGGGCTGTTGTGTTGAATTAAATAGCTTCTTTTGCAAAGTCTTCTTTATCTAAAGGTCACTTTCATCCACCGCTGCTCTTCTTTCTTCTTCAAAATTGGTTTCCAGATCTCTTCCCTTCTAGCCGCCTTCTCTTCCTGCCAGGTTCCTCTTCGGGAGCGATAAGCTCCCCTTTGTCTCCAGCGGCTTACCGAATACACCGCTTGTCCTCTTCTGTGACATCTTGAACTTATCTGTCACCGCAACTCTTCCTCCGCCTCCTTCCTGGGCTGTCTCTCCAGATGCTGCGTCAACGGCCGCTTCCCGCCCTTTTTTCTCTCAGGCCTGTGCTTCAATCTTCAGCGCGCGCAGCAGTGGCGCCTCTCCACAGCCGCTTCCCGCTCTTTTACCTCAGCGCTGTGTCTCGGCTGTCGCTTATCAGGAAGGCCCCACCGGCTCCTGGTTCAAAGTGGCTTTAGTTCTCAGCGGGGCTTTGATTGAAACGGTTTCGGATTACCTCAGCTCCCGCTCTCTGTCTGTGACGTCACCGGCTAGTGAAGGGACTCCCGGACTCTTGCCGCTTTTGAAACAGCCACTCCCACCATTACTGCAGTCACCAGCGTCGCTTCTCCCAAGCTGACCAGGTGTGTAAGCAGAGGCTCCAAATCTTCCGAACTTGGTATCAAAAGGATATAGGAACAGTCTTTAGAGTTTTAATTAATAGTTAGTGGCTATTATCTTCTTATTAGTCGAGCTGAAGTCGCTTTTATGGCTCTGCTCGCAGGAGCTCACTGCTCAGGCATCCATCACATCCTGAGCTCAGGCCACGCCCCCTACTGTCTGGTTTCTGACCTATTGTAGAATGTACAATAGATATCAGTCATGTAATGTAAGAAGTGAAATCTTTGGCATTGTATACCTATATTTCTTTGCTGTATCTGTGCACTATGAATTGTGGTATGTGTTAAAGAGGCCCACTGAGACTTTCTCCGGGGCCCACAAAAACCTGGAGCTGGCCCTGTATGCACTGCACAGTACCACTTCTCCTGTTGACATTGGACTTTGTGAGGGTGAATATCGGTTTAGTATTTTTAATATTACTATGGCCAAATAAAAATAAAATATTGGAAAAGTTGTTCAAATGGATTATCCCAAGTAATCCGCTCTCCTCTGGATAGGCGATAACTTTCCAATTCCTGGAGATCTGACTGCTGGGACCTTCATGATCCTGAAAATCGGTACTCTGTAGAGCACCATGTAAATGCAGCTGTGGTCGATCATACGCACTGTGGCTCCATTCACATGTGGGTCTTCAAATATCTCCTTTTAGGAGAGTGATGAGGGGGTGACAAAGTAAAGCAAAAATTCACTAATCGGGGTGAGGAGTGTTATAGTTTGTGGGCTGGTAGAGTCTGTGTGTCAGGGCTGCTTTTTTGTCCCATTCCGGCCCTGTCCATACCCCAGTGTTTTGACTTTCAAATTGATTGTGTCACTACCGAGCTGTCTTCGGATCCTTCCTTGTTGGACAGCTCCTTCCAGCCTACAGTTGCAGATAAACTGACTTGTTCCGTTCCTAGAGACTACTCCAGAGGACCGCACGCTGCTGCGGTCTGCGAGCGTGCCCACGATTCATGTTCAGCACCATTCCAGAGGAATCTACATAAAGGACTGTTCCCACGTTCCAGCGCACCCAAGCAAAGTGAGACCGGTTACATCGGCACTGTCAGGAGACGGTGTTTTTCATTACTCCGTAACAGAGCCAGAGACATTGTCCACGATCTGCGTCGTCGTCGGGAGATATTCCAGCCTTTCCCCAATAAGTAGTGCAAGTGATAAGTTACCTTTTTCTTGTAGACCTTTTTCTCAAGCATTGTGTTTGTGTGCAATTCTCATTGTTGCCGTTACTGATCTCGTCTCCCTGTGTGGAGTATCCCTTGCATAATAACCTGTTCTAGTAAATCCTGTCAACCCCTTTTCTGCCTCCGGCTCTTCACTGCATCCAACAAACCTCTCCCTTTACACCCTCACAGAAGCTGATAACAAATTTCACACCCAGACAATGGGGCACAGTACCCCCACAGACAGGGTTGTAGATTACACACAACAACATAAAGGCACAGTACTTCAACAGATATAGGTTAAAGAATACACACAGCTACTTTTGGCACAGTACTATCACAGACATGGTTGCATAAGAGTAGAAAAATATGTTAACATGCACATCACTCCCATCAACACAGTTGAAGATTATGAAAACTTTTGCTTATGCACAGTACTATCACAGTCACAGGTGTAGAGTACACAGAGAATGTTTTTTTAAAACTGCGCACACACAAAACCTAATACTGCCCCTCACTACAGCTGCATCCTGTCCCAATGGCTAAGCAGAGCAGAAATAAAAAAATAAAAATCTTGAAACAGGTCCAAGTGAGGGAGGAGGTAGACGTGGAAATATAGGAGGAAGAGGCAGGGCAACTCGTTGGCCCAGTAGTTAGCACTGCAGCTTTGCAGCTCTGTGGTCCTGGGTTCTAATCCAACCAAGGACAACACCAGGAAGGTGTATCTTCTCCTCATGTTTGTGTGGGTTTTATCTGGGTAATCAGGATAATGATGTGAATTGGCTTTGCTTCTCCTCCTACTCCTCTTTCTCCTGTGCCACCACCTCATCCATCATGGCCTGAGTTGTTTTTTGCAGCAGGCATATAAGTGGTATAGTAATGCTGATGATGGCATATTCGAAGCAGCGGTGGTGAAGTGATGTTGCTCTGCAGAGTGACTAAGCTGTGTGTGCTGCAGCTAAAACTCCACTATTGCCTGCTGCTGCTCGCACAGTCTCTCCAACATATGCAAAGTGGAGTTCCACCTTGTTGGTACGTTGCATATAAGCCAATGAGCGGTAAGGCAGAAGTGATGCAGGCAAGTAGCAGCAGGATGAATACAATGAAAGTGTGCACACACTGCCTGCACTATAAGCAGCAGCTCCAACATGTGTGTGTTGTTTTCAGGAAGCTCTACACCACCAAGTTTAGCACTTGCATGAGACAAAGGATGTGATGCAAAGTGGCTAGGCCCAGAGCTGCTACGAGATGACTACCGTTATCGCACACCACCAAGCCGTGCTTGAGGTTCAGTGGGAACAACCACTCATCTGTTTGCTCTCTTGATCCCAGCTCACATCTCATGCACTTTGTGGAATTTGTCCCCCAAAACTAAGGAGATTTAAGGTACTGTCACACTTAGCGATGCACCAGCGATCCCGACCAGCGATATGACGCGGTCAGGATCGCTGGTGCATTGCTAAGTGGTCGCTAGTGAGCTGCCACACAGGCAGATCTCACCAGCGACATCGCTGGGGACGGGGGTCGCTACTTACCTGTCAGATGCGGCGATCCTGACGTCCTCCCGCCTGGCTCCACGCTCGTCGGCGCCACAGGAAGCCCAGCAGGAAGCTGATGGCGAGAAGCGGTCCAGGACATTCTCGCGTGATCAGCGATAACCAGAGGGGAGCGGGTCGTAGGTAAGTATCAGACACAGCGATATCGCTAGCAATATCGCTATAACGTCACAAGTTATAGCGATATTGCTAGCGATATCGCTTATTGTGACAGGCCCTTAAGAGCAGCTTGCTGTCATTTCCCCCCTGGCTGTGGTCAAGTTGGTGCAGCATATCTTCCTGTGGAGGAAGAAGAGTAGGAGGAGGAGGGAACCTGGATAAAGGTCCAACAATACTAGGTGGTAGGAAATGAGCTAGAACATCTTCCACCTCTGTCCCACCCACCATTACATTTACTCAGTGGGCTTACTGGTCCATGTATCAGTGGTTATATGGAACTGGCCACTGATGGTCGACAACATGATTATGCAGAGCAGGGATGGCTGTTATGATTGAGTCACCGAGGAGGAAAAAACAAAACACAAACTCAGCCCAGAAAATCAGAGAGGTTGGAAACTAGCGGATTGCAGACCCCCTAATCCTATCACACAACTAGCAGTAGCCGTGGAGTGTTCCTACGGTGATCCTAGACACCTCGTCACAGCCGGAGATCTAAATAAGCCTAAAGAGAGAAAAGGGAAAAACTGACTGCCCCAGAGCAGACCCTAAAACAACAGGCAGCCCCCAACATATAATGACGGTGAAACAAGATGAAAACACTAACACAGATAGAAAGATAGGTTGAGCAAACGATGGGGCCCAAGCTAACTAAAAAGGACAGGACAGAAAAGCTGCTGTCTGCAATCCGAGAAAACCCTGCTAAAAATATTACCAACACAACTGATAAGCAAAAAGGACCCTGAAGTCACTAGACTTCAAACCCTATATCAGCACTCAGAATATTCTGAAAGCAGAGCAAAAAAGAACACTGATCAAGAAATAAGAACCCAGCACACCCCCGGCCGGGGATGGCTGAACTCAAAAAAATAAGGTAAACAAAACCAAAACTAATAAGTTCAATAGCAGAGCAAAAACTTATCTTTGGGAAGCAGGAATCAGACTGGTCTCCATGAATCTAGCAGAGAAATCACCAGCCACTCAGAAGGGCATCGGCTGCCTTATATCCAGTCTGAAGTTCCTGTTACCCAGTCACAGTCCACCTGATCAGGTGTTTTGTTTCTTTCATCCAAATCAGCCTCACTACCTTCCTTCACCAGAAGAGGGAGATCCTCGGACACAAAAGGTGAATGAACAGATGAGCTCACAACAGATGGCCCACCTGGAAAAGTAGTGGTGGCTTGGAACAAAATACTTTGGTACAGCCACCGCCATCATTTTTTTAAAAACTTTCTCTCCCCACCAAATGGAATGGCAGCATTTCAATGGCCAGTAATTTCAAAATGCTGTCATTCAGGACCATGGCTCTTGGGTTCCTCTTCTTTTTCTCAAGGAGTTGGTGGATGGAAAGCTTAACATTTCCATTGGATGGTGTGAAGACACAGCATTGTGTTTTAATTAACCAGATGACTATTATTTCAGTAGGCCCAGGGACACAAGCTAGAGTTCATGTAAGAATGACTATTGGCTTAAAGGACAGTACTCCCACATGTGGGGGGGTGCAGAGTACACACAGCAGATTTTACCACAGTACTCTCACAGATGGGTTTGCAAAGTACACACAGTGGCTTTTATCACAGTACTAGCACAGTACTAACACAAATATGGGTTGCAGAGTACACACCACTCTTTTTGGCAAAGTGCGCATTCACAATCTGTCCCTCACTCCAGCAACGTCCTATCCCTATACTAATGAGAACATAATGGCAGCGGCACTCATGATCCAGTATTTATACAAGCCGGGTCACATGTTGCAGCGGACCAATCATAACACTTGGTATGGCTGTGATGGCTCCGGAAGTGCCAACAGTCTAAAAGCATGTTGATGGCTGCACTGTAGTCTTTTAACAAGCTTTATTAGACTAGCGAACCCAAACAGGAAACCAGACGTACAGTAGAAGGCCCGTGTTCGGGGTTCGGTAATGGACACTAGGTGTCCTGTATAGACCCCAAACTTTAGAGTTCATTTTCTCTCATCTCTACTCTTTATTTGATTTTCATAAAGTAATAAAATTACAGACACTTGTCAGCTGAATGACTACTTGAACCACAACTAATATATTCTGTTTGCTCTAAAATAAGTCCACCATGTTATACATAATGTAAAACTGCTCACCATTTTTCACTGATTTATCCATTAGATTTTCAGACTGACCTCTGATATTAGCATATACATCAAAATGAAATTGTCTTGTCTAACAGGCTCAAGAAAAAACATCGGCCTTTTTTTTTATAAAATATTCCTTGATGTCAAATAGGCTGGTACTGTTAATCAAGTGGTCCTCCAAAGTCTGACAATGTTGACTTTGGAGACAACCTTGTGCTGTAGATATTGATTTCTGCCTACAAAGCTAGTAAAACCAAGTTCAACCTTCTCACACTGACATATGCCAAAAATATATGTGTGAACATTATTTTATCAGCTCCTGTCTTATTCATATATATCACACTCAGGGTAAACCTGACAGCTATGCCTGTGACATTCTGGATATTTGACACTGTTTTGTGCCAATAGGTGTTTTTATTTTAATGCAATGTATCAGCGTGCTTATTATACCGTGTACCTTTTTTCCATTTTATAAAACATACTAAATCCTTTTCTTTTGCAGTGTTAAAGTTAAAATGTTCAGATATTACAAAAATGTTTTCACATTTGTTATCTTTTTCTCATTATTAGTTATATAATATTAGATTGAATAAAAAAAACTAGTGATCTGAGCACTTTACTATATTACTAGTTTTGATTAAAACTGAGTTCCAATTTTAATTGGCAACATTTTTATTTATAAGTTTTTGTATTTTTTTCTTTTATTTTTTTCCACTTTTTTGGTTTCTCCCCAAAATGACAATAACCCCCAGATTATATGTTTTTATATGTTATTTCCCCTCTGTAGCTTCTATACTGCTTGCTCCATACAGGTGCTTCTCACAAAATTAGAATATCATCAAAAAGTTAATTTATTTCAGTTCTTCAATACAAAAAGTGAAACTCATATATTATATTGAGTCATTACAAGCAGAGTGATCTATTTCAAGTGTTTATTTCTATTAATGTTGATGATTTTGGCTTACAGCCAATGAAATCCCAAAAGTCATTATCTCAGTAAATTAGAAAAATTAACAAAAAAACACCTGAAGAGGCTTCCTAAGCATTTAAAAAGGTCCCTTAGTCTGTTTCAGTAGGCTCCACAATCATAGGGAAGATTGCTGACTTGACAGATATCCAGAAGGCAGTCTTTGACACGCTCCACAAGGAGGGTAAGCCACAAAAGGTCATTGCTAAAGAAGCTGGCTGTTCACAGAATGCTGTATCCAAGCATATTAATAGAAAGTTGAGTGTAAGGAAAGGAAAAAGTGTGGTAGAAAAAGGTGCACAAGCAACCGGGATAACCTCAGCCTTGAAAGGATTGTTAAGAAAAGGCCATTCAAAAATTTGGGGGAGATTGACAAGGAGTGGACTGCTGCTGGAGTCATTGCTTCAAGAGCCACCACACACAGACGTATCCAGGACATGGGCTACAAGTGTCACATTCCTTGTATAAAGCCACTCATGACCAATAGACAACGCCAGAAGCTTCTTACCTGGGCCAAGGAGAAAAAGAACTGGACTATTGCTCAGTGGTCCAAGGTGTTGTTTTTATATGAAAGTAAATTTTGCATTTCATTTGGAAATCAAGGTCACAGAGTCTGGAGGAAGAGTGGAGAGGCCACAATCCAAGCTGCTTCTAGTGTGAAGTTTCCACAATCAGTGATGATTTGGGGAGCCATGTCATCTGCTGGTGTAGGTCCACTGTGTTTTATCAAGACCAAAGTCAGCGCAGCCATCTACCAGGAAATTTTAGAGCTCTTCATGCTTCCCTCTGCAGACAAGCTTTTTGGAGATGGAAATTTCATTCTCCAGCAGGACTTGGCTCCTGTCCACACTGTCAAAAGTACCAATACCTGGTGTAAAAACAGAATTACTGTGCTTGATTGGCCAGCACAATTGCCTGACCCTAACCCCATAGAGAATCAATGGTATTGTCAAGAGGAAGATGAGAGACACCAGACCCAACAATGCAGATGAGCTGAAGGCTGCTATCAAAGCAACCTGAGCATCCATAACACCTCAGCAGTGCCACAGGCTGATGGCCTCATTGATGCAGTAATTGATGCAAAAGGAGACCCGACCAAGTATTGAGTGCATTTACTGAACATACATTTCAGTAGACCCATATTTCTAATTTACTGAGATAATGACTTTTGGGTTTTCATTGGCTGTAAGCCATAATCATCAATATTAACAGAAATAAACACGTGAAATAGATCACTCTGATTGTAATGACTCTATATAATATGTGAGTTTCACTTTTTGCATTGAAGAACTGAAATAAATTAACTTTTTGATGATATTCTAATTTTTTGACAAACACCTTTATGTAGTAAATAACCACTTTATCTCTCTTGGTATACAAAATCTGGCACAGTCGAAAACCCAGATGTGTACAACTGTTAACTAAGGGAGAAGTGATAGGGCTCGACAGTATATATTAAAATGCTATTTCAGTATGTTATCTCCTCATTTGCTAACATGTATTTCTTCTAGAAAGTGTCTTGTTTAGGTTCTCACCATCCATTTACAAAAGGGTTAGAAGTTGCCACACTACCCATGTAATAAGCAGTGATGTAATAATATGTCTTCACTAAATGCTGATTTTACTTGGTGAATCTAAAATTTTGAAAAAGAATGATCAGTCCTGGAGGAGAAAGAAGCTGATTTCTCTAATAAGATTTATTACAAAGTTATTTATTTTGAGGTGAACTATTGATTTATGAAATAACAACAAGGGTTACTTTTTATTACCTCCCTTGGTATATTCTGGTTATAGACTGCAAATGTTGTTATTTTAGCAGCATGCATGCAGATCTCACTTTAAAGAACATGTGGCTAAGTTAGCAGAAAGTTGTTAAACATACATTTATGATTAATATTCTGCAGTGATAATGCAGCTTTTCAACAAAAGGCAACTGTCCCTGGATCTTCTCCAATATTTTACTTTAGCAAATTGTCTCCTGCCAATTCCCAGAGCAAAACTTTTCTCTTTACAATTATTTGCAGTTTTTTTTGCTTTCAATTAACTTGATTTATGTCTACTTCCAATCTGCCTAATATCTAAACAAGAAATATTATTTCACAAAGTTAAATCTCTGAAATCCAAAATTACTTATCTGTGGACACAATTGCATTATAATGGAAGGCACAACATTTTGCCGGATCTGTCATAAGATGGAACACCAGCTGCACTCATCAGACACTAATCAATTATAAGATCTATTAAAGGGAACCTGTCAGCAGGTTTTTACTATGAATTCAAAGATGTGTCACTTTTTGGCTGTGTGCTGTTGTATATTTCTAATGAAGGTTTTATCACTAGGAGATTATCTCTGCAGGACTATAGCAGCATGTGAGCCCTGGTCTGGCCGCGCCCCCTCCCCTTGTGATAAGGAGCTCACTGTCAATAGACTATGTACAAAGAGAGTATGGTGTTGGTGGGGACAGCTCTTTGAGCTCTGCTGCATTGCTAAATTTAAAATCCTTGATTCTTATTTCATAAATCAATAGTTCACATCAAAATAAACAACTTTGTAATAACTGCTGTACCCAGTAAACTAAGTGATACATGGTTGGAATTAAAATTAACAAATAGAGTATATACTAAGACTCTTTAGGGAAGAATATCTCTTATTAACAGGCTACCCAGAGAATAAATAGACCAAATTTAAGGGATTTGTAATAAAACTTGACTTTTATTCAAATTTATTTAATATACATTGTCTAAATGATTAAAAACACTTAGGTGGTATTGCTGTATGATTGATACTAATAATTTCCCATATACAGTGGATAAGGAAAGTATTCAGAAATCTTCAAAACATTTTTCACTCTTTGTTTCATTGCAGTCATTTGGTAAATTCAAAAAAGTTCATTTTTTTCTCGTTAATGTACACGCTGCACCCCATCTTGCCTGAAAAAACAGAAATGTGGAAATTTTTGCAAATTTATTAAAAAAGAAAAACTGAAATATCATATGGTCATAAGTATTCAGATCCTTTGATCAGACACTCATATTTAAGTCACATGCTGTCCATTTCCTTGTGATCCTCCTTGAGATGGTTCTACTCCTTCATTGGAGTCCAGCTGTGTATAATTAAAATGATAGAACTTGATTTGGAAAGGCGCACACCTGTCTATATAAGACCTCACAGCTCACAGTGCATGTCAGACCAAATGAGAATCATGAGCTCAAAGGAACTGGCCAATGAGCTCAGAGACAGAATTGTGGCAAGGAACAGATCTGCAGTACTCAAGGTTCCTAAGAGCATAGTGGCCTCCAAAATCCTTAAATGGAAGAAGTTTGGGTCCACCAGAAATCTTCCTAGATCTGGTCATCCAGCCAAACTGAGCAATTGTGGGAGAAGAACCTTGGTGACAGAGATAAAGTAGAACTCCAAGATCACTGTGGCTGAGCTCCACAGATGCAGTAGGGCGATGAGAGAAAGTTCCACAAAGTCAACTATCACTGAAGCCCTCCACCAGTCGGGTCTTTATGGCAGAGTGGCTCGATGGAAGCCTCTACTCAGTTCAAGACATATGAAAGCCTGTATAGAGTTTGCTAAAAAAAACACATTAAAGACTCCCAGATTATGAGAAATAAGATTTTCTGGTCTGATGAGACAAAAATAGAACTTTTTTGTGATAATTCTAAGCGGTATGTGTGGAGAAAACCAGGCACTGCTCATCACCTGCCCATTACAATCCCAACAGTGAAACATGGTGGTGGCAATTGAAGGAAACATGAATACGGCACAGTACAGAGATATCTTGGATGAAAACCTCTTCCAGAGTGCTCTGGACCTCAGACTTGGCTGAAGGTTCACCTTCCAACAAAACAATGACCCTAAGCACACAGATAAAATAACAAAGGAGTGACTTCAGAACAACTCTGTGACCCTTCTTGACTGGCCCAGCCAGAGCCCTGACCTAAACCCAATTGAGCATCTCTATAGAGATCTGAAAATGGCTGTCCACCAACGTTCATCATCCAACCTGACGGAACTGGAGAGGATCCGCAAGGAAGAATGGCAGAGGATCCCCAAATCCAGGTGTGAAAAACTTGCTGCATTATTCCCAAGAAATAACCTAATTATGCAATTATCACCTGAGCAATGGGGATTAGGGTTGGTGTTAGAGGTGTATGTGCTGGGTTGGGTGTAGTGGAAGACCTGTCGGTCGCTATTATACTATTTCTACTGTGGTAAAATTGATGCCACTTTGGGACTCACAATCTGAGTTTACCATTTGTATATCTTTGTAGTGTGGGTGGAAGAATAATTACCGTATTTTTCGGACTATAAGAAGCACCGGACCATAAGACGCACCCCAATTTTCAGAAGGAAAATAGGGAAAAAAATAATAATGTGTCAAATGGGGGTCCGTCTTACAGTCTGAATTTAGCTTACCTGGGAAGGGATCCGGCACAGGTGGAGGAGTGGTCACAGGGGTCATTCAGTGGTCCAGGTTCGTGCGGTGGCGGCTCTTTGCTGGGGCAGGTTGGTTGTGCTGGAGCAGCTGGGCTGTACTGGGGCAGTTGGGCTGGGCTGTGCTGGGGCAGGTGGGCTGTGCTGGGGCAGCTGGGCTGTGGCAGCTGTGCTGGGGCTGGGGCAGCTGTGCTGCGGCAGCTGTGCTGGGGCTGGGGCAGCTGTGCTGGGGCAGCTGGGCTGTGCTGGGGCTGGGGCAGCTGTGCTGTGCTGAGGCAGCTGTACTGTGCTAGGGCAGCTGGGCTGTGCTTGGCTGGGGCAGCTGGGCTGTGCTGGGGCAGGGGCAGCTGTGCTGTGCTGGGGCTGGAGCATGTGAGCTCTGTGGGGTGAGGGCGGCGGCTCTCTGTGCTCCGATGCAGGGGTGGCGGCGGCTCCGCCGGCATTTCCTCCAAGCCCGGAGGCCGGGAAGATGGCCGCCGGTCCGGGGACGGCGCATGCGGAGGTTCAGATCTCGTCCCGAGATCTCGGGGGATGAGATCTCGTTGACGAGATTTGAATCTCGACCCCCGAGATCTCGGGATGAGATCTGAACCTGCGCATGCGCCGTCCCCAGACCAGCGGCCATCTTCCCGGAGGCCACCGCAACATGGCAGCGGCCAGCAAGGAATGTGCGGGGGTCTCCGGGCTTGGAGGAAATTCCAGCGGAGCCGCCGCCCCTGCATCGGAGCACAGAGAGCTGCTACCCCTGCACCGGAGCACAGCCCGCTGCCACCACCTCACTACAGAGCCCCGCAGCACCTGCACCAGCCTCCGGAGGTTAGTATATTTTGACCATAAGACACACCCCCCACTTTCCCCCAAAATTTTTTGGGAAAAAAGTGCGTCTTATGGTCCAAAAAATACGGTACTAGGGGTACACCCTCACAAACATGGGTAGAACATACAAACTCTCTGTAGATGCAGTCTTTGGTGGGGTTGTAACACAGGATAACAAGACTGCTAATGTTCTTGTGTTGACAACTGAACGTTTCCGTGGTTGGAAGGCTATCACTGTGATTCAAACTGTGTGCCTTACTGCTGTGTTGGGGAAAAATACTGTCACGATTGTCTTACAGCATGTTTTGATGCTGCAGCATGGGTGCGTCCCTTTCCAGGGGGGAAGCAACAGACAAAATTTACTTTTGTATTGAGGATAGAACACACTGGCAATCCAGTAGTCAGCACTATTTGGCATCATAACTATATGGGTAACAATTATGTTGCAGATAGTGCTGCAAGAAAGTGCTCATGGGTCGGTCTCTTTCATGAAGTCCAACTCCACAGTGTGTTGGTGTTGGTATAACACTCAAGCTTTCTTCCTCCATCCCCTCCTGACAACCACGGACAACATAGAGGAAATCATTATTGTTTTCATCTCCTAACTGTTGCGTGTCCATCACATCTTCCGTCTTGTCATTTTATGGTCCTTCTCAATTTGTTCCTCCCATGGCAAACATCTGTGAGACAACAGACTTATAGATATTGTTAACACTAAAGGCATCCTCCTCTGCTTCCTCCTCTTTCCCCAGGACCACCACCACCACCTGCTCACCCACACTATTTAAAGTGTACTCCAGCATGTAGATGACAGTAATAGGGATGCTGATGATGGCATTATCTTAGTAGCCGCTAAGAAAATGTACAGAAGGGTGCAAAGGTACTTCATCTTTATCCAATACGCAAGTGTGAATTGCACCACGTCCGTACTGCCTTGTGCCAGGCTATGAAAAATGTCATACTGCACCAGGTCTTGGTGCTGCTGAGAAAGTCACTGCAACATGTACAGAGTTTAATTCCACAGTGTGGTCATATCGCATATCAATCGTTTAACCAGTAGTCTGAAAGATCTCTATACCAACTGAAGTGGAATAGTGGAAGTCAGCAAGACAGTGATTTCTCCAGCAGTGCATCCAGACTGGGACAGTGGCAGAGGAATTGCTGTACCATCAGGTTCAGGATGCAAGCCATACAAGGCACGTGTAAGGTTAGCCCGGCGTAGGGCCTCCACCAGGTTTGCACCGTTATTGCACACTGCCTTCCCTGGCTCCAGGTTGATTGTAGACAGCCATTGCTCAAACTTGGCATGGATAGCTGTCCACAACTGTTGATCTGTATGACTGCAATCTCCAAGGCATATTTTTGTAAACACTGCCTGATTACGGTGATCCCTGGCTGCGCAGTACGGAGGTGGGGGGGATTCTCTCTGCAGTGTTGGAACGTGTGTTTAATTAAGGCAGGGGTTGAGGGCGCAGGTGGAGGTGGCAGATGCACTGCAGGAACTGTTACATACAGAGGTTTGTTCCCAAAGCCCTTGGGATTCCAAGCCTTAATGTCTAGTGACACCGTGGTGTCTAATGCTTTAGTTCTCCATCCCCTGGTGTGTACTAATTTAGTTCTCCAACTCAAACTGTTTGGTAGTTTACTTTTCCAATCCTTGTTGTCTATCAGTTTAGTTCTCCATGTTCTGGTGTTAATTTGTTGTCTAGTAGTTTAATTATTTATACATCCTATGGTGTGTAGTGGTTTATTTCTCCATCCCCAAGCACACTGCAAGCCTTGGGGATTGCAAGACTTGTGGAGCAGCACTTTCCCCGAATGCCAATACAGCCATCAGAGTCACTCTGTGCCCATTCATCTGGATGTAACTCCCCTGTTCATGCATGCTCGTCCAGGTGTCATTGTTGAAATGCACCCTGTCAGACATAGAATTTTTCAGGGAACGGGTGATGTTGTCTGCGACTTGTTGCTGTAGCGCAGTCACATCTTTCTTAAAGAAGTAATGGGGACTGGGCAACTGGTACTGGGGGAACTGCACTTCCATTAGCTTTTGGAAACCATTTGTTTCCATAATGCAGAAAGGCTGCATTTCCGTGGCCAACAGATTGGAGTGGTCATGCAATAATCACAGAGATTACAGGCCATAAGTCATACAGAAACAAGATCTGTGATCTTTGCAGTGAAAAGCTCTCAGCTGGCCCTTATCATCCAGACAATGACACGACTGGGAGAGGAATCACTCAAGGAGGCCGCAGGCTGTTCACAATAATTAATTCTCAGAAAAGTAATAGTGAGGGTACGACTTATCCACGTACAGATTAGAACGCATGGAAAATGTGTATGTCATGCTGTAGGATCACTGCTAACTCCACGATAACCCTACACTCCTCGTTGCCAACAATAATCCTTTTTTTAATCCAATAAATACAAGCCAATTGGATGCCATTCTTTCTTTTGAGGTTCACACCATCAGGGTGTTCCATCCCCTCTCCCTCAGAGTAGAAGTCATATAACAGCCCCCAGGCTCACCCACCCACTTCCTTGACCATTTTATGCGTTGCTGCCACGCTTCATGTCCTCAGAATTAACAAGTCTTATCCTGTGAGATTTCAACAGCTCCACCTTCCCAACTGCATCCCAGCTTCTATCTCTAGCCAATTCTCTTGGTCTCTCATAACTTTCAAACTCTGAGACAAACAAAGATGTTAACACCCCTGATCAGGACCTTGTCCGGCTCAGTTCAATCTCCTACCTAGATGAAAATCCTTTGCAGGGTAATGACTTGTATATAAGGCAAATAAATAACCAAAAACAAAAATGCTCCTTCACACCTTGGGCTATGTTCACACATAACGTTTTTGATGTGTTTTTCAACTTTTACCATTGCTTTCAACCAAGACAAATGCATTCACTTGGAAATGTCATTTTAACATTTTACAACCTTATCTGGCCATGTGCTGTGTGACACACCATCAGACACATCCTGTTTCATTTATGAAGGAGGGACTCTGAAAGTCACAAAGCCTATTTTTATAAGGCCATCAGGTGGCCTTTACTATTCTTAAAGGGCCAGCAGTCGGCCTTCACTATTCTTAGAGAGCCAACAGCCGGCTATGCTTTGTTGTTCAGATTATTAAACAGTGGGTCTCCTATACTGTTATTACGTATGCAGTGAGTGGCAGGGCTGTCCAAAATTTGGATGCACACCAATACCCCTTTGATGAGACATACAGGAAGGCCTCCTGAAAACAACTTTCCCATTATTAGGAAGTGGGCTTCCCATACTGTTTGCCTATGCAGTGAATGCTACGGCTGCCAAAATTTTGGAGGCACTCCAATTCCCCTTTGAAGAGATGTAGAGGAGGGCCTCATTAAAAAAAATGTTCCCATTATTAGGAAGTGGGTCTCCTATAGTGTTTGCCTATGCAGTGAATGCAAGGGCTGCCAAAAATTTGGAGGCACTCCAATTCTTCTTGGAAGACGTGGAAGAGGGCCTCATAAAAAATTGCTCCCATTAGAAAGGAGCGGGTCTCCTATACTTGTAATGCCCATGCACTAAGTGTATGGGCTGATAAAAATTTACCCCTGTATAACAAACTTTTTTATGGGCATCATAAACACCCTTTGAAAAAATTATGTGGGTGTTGCATCACGGACCACGGTCACCCTGGTGATATGGTGGTGGAGGATGATGAGGAGAAGGAGGAGGACAACAGCAAATAGCCAAAATCAGGAAGTGTATACCCGTGTGTCTCAAAAAAAGACACTGGATTTGAGTTTATGCTACGCTGCTCTCATTCGGTGGTGTTGAGAAGTCTGGCCCAATCCAGCCCTTGTTCATTTTTATAATAGTCAGCCTGTCAGCATTTTCAGTTGACAGGCAGATGCGCTTATCAGTTATAATTACACTAGCGGCACTAAAAACCCACTCTGACAAAACTCTAGCGGAAGGGCAGGCCAGGACCTCCAAGGCAAAGAGAGCCAGTTCATGCCACGTGTCCAGCTTGGATACCCAATAATTAAAAGGCACAAAGGAATCATGGAGGACTTTGGTACGGTCAGCAAGGTACTCCCTCAGCATCTTTCCAAACTTTGCACTCCTTGTGAGAGTACCCTGCGCCTCAGGGCCTGTGCGATGGGAGGGTCTGAGAAAACTCTCCCAGAACTTTGACAGTGTTCCCCTGCCTCTGCTGGATTGGAGTTGTGTCTCTCTCGCCTGTACTCCTTAGCTGTGCAACGAACTGTGACCTCTGCCGCCAACGTTTTCAGATGGGAATTTTTTTTAGTTTCGCAACAACGACCTTCTAGTACTGCCCCATTTTAGTAGACATGTCCACCTCTGAAACAAAGAATAGAAAGTTCTCCATGTTATGTGGGTCTAGAAGTGTCACCAACCAGTAATGACTGTCACCCAAATTTTTGAGAATGTGAAGGTCTCATGAAAGGCAGCGTAACATAAACTCAGCCATGCGTGCCAGACTGCTAACAGGCAAGACTTCCGTTTCCTCACCAAGAGGATGACTAACCATGCTCTCCTCCTCCTTCTCCTCCTCCTCCTCCCTGTCCTCAGTCCATCAACACTGAACAGACGGTATGACAGTTGTGCAGGTAGTACCATCTATAGCACATGAAACAAGCTCCTGTTCTTCCGTCTCCTCCTCTTCCTCATTGTCTCCTAATCCACATTGGGATGAGATGAAGCTGGGCGGTGTGTAATCACCCTGTATGGTTCCTTGCTCCATATATCATCACGCTCAGCCTGCAATGCAGCCTCTTTGATTGTGAGCAGAGAGCGTTTCAGAACACAGCGGGATGGTGACACTAATTATGGCATCATCGCCGCTCACCATCTTGGTGGAGTCCTCAAAGTTTTGGAGGATGATAAATATGTCTGACATCCAAGTCCATTCCTGAGGTCTTATGCGTGGAGTCTGAACTGAATACCTATGGCCTTGTTGATGCTGGTAGTCAACAACTGACCTCTTCTGCTCACAAATCCTGCCCAACATCTGCAGTGTAGAGTTCCAACGCGTGCGGATGTAAGGATTCCGGATTTTCCAATGAGCCTGTTTGCCCGTGTCCAAAATGGAGTCTAGTACCTCGCCATGTCATGGAACTTCCAGTCTGCCTTACCATTTAAGTCTGGGTTGGGTGTTCCTCTGTGCATAAGTATTTTGTGCTGTTGGCTCCTGAGCTTCTGCCTGTTTGCTGGTGAACTCCCTGCTGCTGCTGCTCATTACTCAGTGGTCTGCCTTGCCATGTTCAGCTGCCTTCCATCTTCTGCATGTTCCTGGATCCTGACCGGGGTTGCTTATTGACTGATACACTAGGGTGTAGCCACTCGCCTCTGGAATTGCTGGGGTCAGTAAGAAGTGCTAACTTCTTTATATCTTCTTGGACTGTGTCTGTTAGGCTGTGATGTGGGACTTTTCAGCCCTTAAAGGTAACTTTAGAGACCTTCCCCTGTCTATGTTCCACCTGCATATTATTGGACTTCCACAAGAGTTGTGTGCTTTTGTGAACAAGTTATCAATGGACTTCGTCGCTTAAGTAGTGTGTACTTTCCCACCAATATCCTTGCTGGACTTTCACGTGTCAGTTCTGTGTGCATTCTCACTAATATCATTACTGGACTTCCTCATTTAAAGTGTCTCGTGCACTCCTGCGTCATATCCTTGCTGGACTGGTTCGTATAAGCGGTTGCTCCCCGGTTGCTGTTGTTTACTATATTGTGCTGTGCACCTCGTTTCAATTGCAGGAATATCTGTGTAAGGCTAGTTTCACACTAGCATTTATGAGCACAGCGACGGCCTGCGCACGGCCGCCGCTAAGCCCCGCCCCCTGCCGCACCTCCGCCGGTAGCTCCGCCTACCGGCGCATGACGCTGCATGCGCCCTGCGTCCCCTATCTTTATCACTGGGGGCGCAGGCCGTGCGCAGTATGCGTTTGGCGGCGCATGCGCCCCAGTGATAAAGATAGGAGACGCAGGGCGCATGCAGCGTCATGCGCTGGTAGGCGGAGCTACCGGTGGAGGCGCGGCAGGGGGCGGGGCTTAGCAGTGGCCGTGCGCAGGCCGTTGCTGCGCTCAAAAACGCTAGTGTGAAACTAGCCTCAGTTTTGTTTGCATTTCTACTCTGTTAAACACACTTGTTTGCTGCAGCTTTGTTCTCAGACTGGTTTTATCCCACGCAACAGATTCCTTAGTACCTACATAATTGTTACAGGGGACATCACACACCTGTCTGTGAATCAGAAGGAGCAAACACTGCTGAAGCATGGCAAGGGTGAGGGAAGCTGTAGCTGAGTTTCTGAAATGGGCAACCAGGCAGTGTACATTGACAAGCAAGACATTGACATGTGCTTGTGTAATACCGGCAAGCCACAACGGGAGAAATAGTGGCGGCTGGTGACCGAGTACCGAGGGACGGCCGCCATCAGGTTGCGGAAAACTTCCATCTCCACAAGCTTAAAAGGCAACATTTCAAGTGCAAGCAGTCACAAAATGTAGGAAATTAGTAGTGAGGCCTGTAGGGCGTTAGCTGTGTATTTGAGCTTGCACTCCAAGGACTGGGGTATGGACAACTGAACGTTGTGCTGGAACAAGATCGTGGATGTGCTGATGGTGCTAATTGACTGTGTGCAAGGACAGGTGCAGGGCAGGAGGCATCTTTGCATGCACCATGGACAGGGGATTGGATTGCACGCACAACAGTGGAAGAAGCAGTGGTGTCACTCGAAGACACTGTTCCTGGACCCTGGCGTTCGGCCCACAAATTCTGGTGATTTGCTGCCATGTGCCTGATCATGCTTGTGGTGGTCAGGCTGGTAGTTTTGCTACCTCTTTTGATGCTGGCCTGGCAGGTAGTGCAAATGGCCTTTTTGGGGTTATTGGCAGAGTCTTTAAAAGACAACCAGACTCGGAAAGACCTAACAGTTGTACTGGCAACTTCCGTCTTGTTGCTGTTACGGGGAATGGTTGTCCGCCTTCTGTCCACGGCCACCACACTGCTTCTTCCTGCCAATTGAGGTGCTATGCCTCCCTCTCCCTGTGTGCTGCTGCCCTAGCTCTGCATGTCCTCCTGCCAGGTTGGGTCAGTTACTATATCATCCACCACCTCGGCTTCCACTTCTGCACCCTGGTCCTCCTCCTGAGTTGCTGGCAATGGTGTCTCATCATCGTCCACCTTTTGTGACACTTTCCCACCATTGGCTATGTGCGACCATGGCTGTTCAAATATTTGGGCATCGCTACATGTAATCTCCTCTAGCCCTGCTTCAAGTGAACCGGACGAGAACAGCTCTTCAGAGACTTCAAGTGTGGCATCAGTTGTCTCCGGGCACTCGGCATAGTGGGAGGAAGGAGGATCAGAGTGAGTAATATGTGGTCCAGACTCACTTGACCATGTGGAAGACAGGGTGGTGGTGGTGGCGGCAAAGTGACTGGAAGCATTATCCGCTATCCAACCAACAACCTTTTGACACTACTCTGTGTTCAATAGTAGTGTACTGCGGTACCCTATTATTTGGTACATGAAGGTCAGGCGAGAAGATGTGGGTGTTTGTGTTAGGAATGGCGGAATGCACTAAAGAAAAAACAAATAATAAAGTGCGTTCGCCGCTCGGGGACCACCGTGCAGAAGGTGTTATAACTCCTGCTGAGTAATGGCAGACATGCTATATGGCGGTATAATGTGCACGGGTTTAACTTCACCCGAAGTGCGCAAAGTGGACTCTGTTAACTCACAGAGGCGCTGTAACAAACAAACAAAAAGTTGAGCCTGTTAGTGTCACAGGCCTCAGGTAAATGCACACACGGTATCTGGTCACAGGAGCAGGACCCAAGGCAGAGGAGCTGTGTCCGTCTAGACCTACCATGCGTGCGGCATCGCTACAGCAGATGCCAAGGAGGGCTGCAACTGCAGCGCGGCGTAGGACACTGCCGCTAGTCAACAAAGCAAAGAAGCAGGCGCAATGTCAGACGGTAGCACTGTGGATGATGGTGTAGTGGCTTGAGGCTTGCCACGCACTGGCGCTGACTCTAATCTAAGTCCCTGTACACATTCGTAATATCAGAGGGAGGGGATCTTAATGAGTCATTTGCAGGTTCATACATCCATCATCATTCACACAGTAGCATCTAGAGACTATACTAACGCATGGCCAAACGGTCATGTGCGCTTTTTATGGCCGGGACCTTCCGGAAGCTTTCAGATCTCCGAGATGGACCAATGAGATCTGGAGCAGGACCTGGGCACATGACTCCCGATCTCCAATGGGAGATCGTCTCGTGAGCATGCCCAGTAGGAGAACAGAGGGACTTAGTCTCTGGAGCGATCTGCTGCAAAGCAATCTCCTTTGCGGTACATAGACAGCAGGAGACCGCAGAATGTGAGGCTCTGGATTCCTGCAGAGCAGATGCAGAAACCTGAAGCCTAACAGTTTGTTGTGGCACAATTTTAACTTTCCCATGGCCTCGGCCTCTGCATGCGCCATCATCATCACGTCCAGTTCCCCGTCCCTTTCCATGGCGCCTTGCCCTTTTAAATGGAGGACAATATTTTCCACGTTCACTACAAATGGCAGAATTTGGAGCAAACTTATATGTGATCCGTGTGACAGAAAACCATAGTTATAAATAGCTGGCCTGTAGGTAACTATTTTAAATAGCAAACTGGTGTCAATAACTTCGCTAACAAACTGCAACAAAATTTAAATGGATGCCAGAAATGACAGAATTTTGAGCACACTTATATGTGGTCCGTGTGACGGACAAACCACAGTTTTAAATAGCTAGCCTGTAGGTAACTATTTTTAACAGCAAACTGGTGTCAATAACTTTGCTAACACACTGCAACAAAATTTAAATGGAGGCCAGAAATGGCAGAATTTTGAGCGCACTTATATGTGATCCATGTGACGGACAAACCACAGTTTTAAATAGATGGATTTTTAGCACTGTAATATGGAAAGTATCTGGCTATATTCTGCAGTGCCAACAAGCAAATGGAGCAGAAAAATGTTTTAAGCAAATAATCAAGATTAAGATCCAAAAAAAGCACTAATATCTATGCAGCTGGATTAATCCTCAGAAGGACTGTTAGTTGAGATGGATATGTGTATAATATATTGTGGTATACCTACACTAACTGAGAAACAAGCAAATCTCTACCTAGGTCAGCAGCACCTCTCCCTAAACTGCTTGTTTCCAGAGTAGACTGGGACAATCATGGCGGTGCCAGGTCTGATATAGGCCTGATGACATTGTGTGACCAGCCAATCATTGGAATGCCACAACCAACATGGCTGTGGCATTACAGTGTGTGGCGGGCAATCCCTGCGTGTTCATTGGCTCTCTAAAGAGCGCCAAGCATGCAGGGAGGGGACCTGAGCTCCCACCGTGCAAGCCCGGAAATACTCAGAGAGCTCCGAGCATCTCGAGCAGTGAGATGTTCGGGCGAGTACCGAATAGTGGCATGCATGCTCACTCATCACTAGTTATTATTATTAGTAGATGGAAGATGGTGAAATTCAAGCTTTTAACTTTGCCATGTGTAGAAGTAAAGAATCTTTTATGTGAGCACAACTGCACAAATGAGGGTTTTCTGCTGTGTGGACATAGGGTGGAGTAGGGTAAACACGACAAGCTGCTCGACTGAGAGGTGTAGGTGGAGATGTTATGGTGGATTGAGAAAGATGGAGTGTGCTTGGTATGTAAGATCAGTCAAAAACAGCAGGCATGTCCAATTCCGTATCAGCTGACAGGCTTTCAATCACCTCAACTGTAGGAGGTAAACTGGAGGTTCTTTGGTCGAAGACCTGTATGACAACACTTGCCACAGTAAGGGAGGAGGAAGAATCAGAAGATGCAGTTGATTTGGTGGACAGTGGTTGGCGAGACCCACTAGTCTGCATTTTAGCACAGTGACATTCCCAGATTAATGCATGTTGATCACGCATGTGCCAGGTCATGCATGTAGTACTGAAATTATTTAATTTTTTTTAACTTTACTAGGTTTTTTTCAAAAAAATTGACATATAACATGATTTTTTTTAGATTTTTGCCTGTCTGAAAAAAGACCCAAGCTAGGCAACTGCAGAACTGCAAACGCTGCTGTACACTGCCAGAGTTGGGCCTCAGGATGCATTGGTTGTTATGGTTGCATAACTCTGTGTCTACGTAACCTCCTTGTCTTCCTCCTCCTCTGCTGAGCTACTCATCTGCATGCCTTTGGGTTTACACCAAATGTGATCTACTACCTCATCGTCATCCTCTCTGTTCTCCCACTCCTCACTTTGAGAGCCACACTTCTCTTCCTGCCTCAACAGCACAGTACAGTCAGCAGGTGCCTCAAGTATCTGGGTCTCATCACAAATGGATCACCTTCGTCCAACTGAGTTAATGTCTGTTGACGAGGGTTTGGTTTATGTTCGGACCAAACTTCGTCGGGCCATGGATCAAAGTGAGAAAAAAATTAGCCATTAGAGATGAGCGACTTTGCCTTTTTTAGGGTCGAGTCGGATTTCATGAAACCCGACTTTCTCAAAAGTCGAGTCGAACGAAATCGGCCGACTATAGGGAAAAGTTGGGGTCCAACTGAAGCACAAAACCCAATGCAAGTCAATGGGGAAGCAAAGTCAACAGAGAGTGGAGGACAGTAAATACACCTACAGTGCCCATTTCAATGCCAACAACATCAATTCTTATTACTTAAGCTTGTCAACCTTAATTTACTTTATAATAATAGCTACGCATTGAAAACTGGGGGTTAATTGGCTAAAGTTGTGGGGGTGGTAGGGCTGGCTCCAGGTTTTTGTGTGCAACGGGCCAATGAGTGTCAGTGGGCCCCTTTAACACATACCACAATTCATGATGCTCCGATACGGTAGAGAAATATTGGTATAGCACAATGAAAAATACTTCACTTCTTACATTACATGACTGATATCTGTTTTAAATTCTACAATAGCTCAAAAAATGGACAGCATATTACTCCATACAGTATTATGGCCACCACATAGAGCGCCATACAGAATAATGAGCCCCATATAGAATCATAGAATCGTAGAGTTGGAAGGGACCTCCTGGGCCATCTGGTCCAACCCCCTGCTCAAAGCAGGATTTGCTAAATCATCCCAGTCAGATGTCTGTCCAGCCTCTGTATAGAATCATAGAATCGTAGAGTTGGAAGGGACCTATATATTTCTCCATACAGAATAATTGGTCCCATGTAATGTTCCATACAGTATATGATGAGCTCCACATAATGCTACAGTATATGTTGGGCCCCATGGATGATGCTCCATTGTCTTATGGGCCCTAATAATGCTCCATATATAATGGGCACCATTTCTAATGCTTCAGTGTATAATGGGCCCCGTAAATGCTGCTCCACTGTCTGATGTCCCCCATTTGGAATGCTCCAGTATATGATGTGCCTCATGGATGATTCTCCAGTGTATGATGGGCCCAAATAATGCTACATATTTAATGGGCCCCATTTCTAACGCTCCAGTGTATAATGGGCCCTGTAAATGCTGATCCAGTGTCTGATGTCCCCCATTTGGAATGCTCCAGTATATGATGGGCCTCATGGATGATGCTCCAGTGTATGATGGGCCCAAATAATGCTCCATATATAATGGGCACCATTTCTAATGCTCCAGTGTATAATGGGCCCCATAAATGCTGCTCCAGTGTCTGATGCCCCCCATTTGGAATGCTCCAGGATATGATGGGCCTCATGGATGATGCTCCAGTGTATGAAGGGCCTAAATAATGCTTCATATATAATGGGCCCCATTTCTAATGCTCCAGTGTATAATGGGCCCTGTAAATGCTGATGCAGTGTCTGAAGTCCCCCATTTGGAATGCTCCAGTATATGATGGGCCTCATGGATGATGCTCCAGTGTAGGCCCAAATAATGCTCCATATATAATCTACCCCATTTAGAATGCTCCAGTATATGATGGCCCCCATGGATGATGCTCCAGTGTATGATGGGCCCCATATCTCATTCTCCAGTGTCTAGTGCTCCCCAAAAATTGCTCCCAACCTTTAAAAAAATTAAATACCTCTCCTCGCTGGGCACTGCTCTACTATGGACTCATCAGCGTCACCATCTTCCAGCTCTCTGCACTTGTACTGTTTAGGCAGAGGGCATACAGATGTGATGTCATTGCGCTCTCTGACCTGAATGTCACTGTCAGGAAACGCGGAAGACGTCACGGCGGTGGAGCAGGGAGAGGTAAGTATTGCAAGCAGTGGGGGCCCACTCACGGGTGACGGGACTGCCACAGGGCCCCTCATAGTATGCCGGTGTGTCTGACGGCGAGTGGGCCCTCTCACCGGCAGAGAAACTTTTGCGTACTATGAGGGGCCCTGTGCCAGTGCCGTCGCCCACGAGTATGCCCCCCACCTGCTCAGGGAACCGGCACTTTCATCTGCACCTTCCTCTGTGTCACTGTGTAAGGTGGTATAGTATGTGGGAAGGGGCACCTGAGTTTCATCAGGGTCAGATTCTGGCTCTGTAGAGTGCGAGGGGAAAGTAGTGCTGTGGGTGAATGTATCAGCAGAATCATCTAGCAGTGGCTGTGCATCAGTGCACTCTATCTCTGATTCATGTTGGACTGGGGAATTCAGGATTTGACTTCATAACCAAAGCATGGTATGTGAAAAGAGCTCCATGGAGTAATCTGAAGTGTGTGCTGCCGCATCCTTCACTTTTGGTGGGGGTGAAGGACACAAGGAAAGGTGTGGTTCCTGACCAGAAGCCTGCACTGACAACTCAGTGCTTGCATTTTTTGCAACTTCAGAAGAGGAGGCGATAGAGCTGGAGGCTGTTTCGGCAATGTAAGCCAAAACCAGTTCCTGATGCTCCAGCTTTAAAAGCGGTTTAACTACTCCCAGAAAAGGGAGCCTTCCAGGCCTTCCGGGGCCAGACCATGCTGCAGTCTCAGCACCTCCTGCCTTAGCTGCTATTGTGGTTTTGGCACTACCAGCAGATACACCACCACCACAATCAGTACCAGCTGGCCCCCCATGCCCTCGTCAGCGGCCTCTTCCACCATACTTCCTAATTTTTGTGAAAATGGACCCAAAATACCAGGAGATATATGGTACTGTATCAGAAGCGTACAGCTGTATACAGTCTAGGGATAATTGTAAATCTCTGTATATATTTCATGAGTTAGACACAGACGCTCACAGGCTCAATATAAATTAGACAATACTATAAAAATTTGAAAAAGGGTACAGTATCACCAGATACAAGGTATATATAGTATAGTTTAAACATTCTAAATCTCCGTATATATTTCAGGAAGCAGACACAGACGTTCATTGGCTCAGTATGGATTAGACAATAATTTAAAAAGTTGAAAAAGGGTACAGTATCACCAAATACAAGGTATGTATAGTATAGTTTAAACATTCTAAATCTCCGCATATATTTCAGGAGGCAGACACAGACGCAGGCTCAGTAGGGATTAAAAAAGAATATAGAAAGTTGAGAAAGGTTACAGTAACACCAGATACCAGGTATATATAGCATAGTTTAAACATTCTAAATCTCTGTATATATTTCAGGAAGCAAACACAGACGCTCTGAGGATCAGTATGGATTAGACAATAATATAAAAAGTTGAAAAAGGGTACAGTATCACCAGATACCTGGTATATATAGTATAGTTTAAACATTCTAAATCTCCGTATATATTTCAGGAGGCAGACCCAGACGCTCTCAGGCCCAGTATGGATTCGACAAGAATATAGAAAGTTTAGAAAGGGTACAGTAACACCAGATACCAGTTATATATAGTACAGTTTAAACATTCTAAATCTCCGTATATTTTTCAGTAAGCAGACACAGACGCTCTCAGGCTCAGTATGGATTACACCACATTATAAAAAGCAGTAAAAGGGTAATGGATCAGAATCGTACAGCTTTATACAGCGTAGGGGTCATTGTCAAACTCCATATATATTTTCAGAGTCAGAAACAGACTGTCACTGGCTCTATATGCATTAGACCAGAATATAAATAGCGGTAAAAAATGGGTAATGTATCATAAGCGTACAGCTGTATACAGTGTGGTGGTCATCGTAAATCTCCAAATATATTTCCGGAGTAATAGACAGACATTCACAGGCTAAGTCTGGATTACACCAGAATCTAAATAGCAAAAAGGGTACTGTATCAGAAGCGTACAGCTGTATACAGTGTTGGGCAAAATTTAAATCTCAGTATATATTTCCGGAGTCACCCTCAGACGCTCACTCAGTCTGGATCTCACCATAATAAAAAATGTTTAAAAAGGGTACTGGATAACAAGATAGCAAGTATATATATTGTAGGGTACTATTTAAATCTCCGTATACCTGTATATTTCCGTAGTCACCCTTAGACGCTCACTCAGTATGGATTTGACCGTAATACAAAATGTCTAACAAAGGTACTGTATCACAAGATAGGAGGTGTATATACAGTAGTATAGGGTAAAATTTTTTATCTCCGTATATATTGAAGGAGTAAACCATACACGCTCACTCAGTATGGATTATAACGTTATAAAAAGTTTAGAACTAAGGTACTGTATCAGCAGATACCAGGTGTATATAGTATAAGTGAAAATGTAAATCTCCCTATATATTTCCGGAGTCACATACAGATAGTCAGGATGTATTTCTCCGTGATACCAGCCGGTACACGGTAGTGTCCGAGGATCGTACAGCTCTATATGGTGTGGGAAATAATGAACGTTCGTTCACTGTGCAGAAAAACAGAATAAAAGTAGGAGTGCTGTGTAAAAAACAGTCTGCACAGCAGTGTCCACACAGCAATACTGCTGTAAGGCAGGCTAATAATCAGCGCTGCTGCACACAAGAAAATCATTCCCTGTCACTGCACACTAATTGTACACAACAAATGCATTCAGCACAAGCACTTAAGAACTTCTGTTTACAGGCCTCCCAAATGATAAACAGCATCAGTAACCTCTCCCTACTGTAAAGATGGGCAGAAGAAAAATGGCGGTTGGCGGTGAGGGCTTTTAGACACACTCCATGTTAGGGACGCCAGAATGCACTAAATATAAAATAATAGAAAGTGCGTTCGCCGCCCCGGGTCCACCGTGCAGAGGTGTTAAACTGCTGCTATATAATGGCAGACGCACAATATGGCGGTATATCACACACGGGTTGAACGTCACCCGGTGTGCACTGGGCGTACTCTGTTATATTCACAGAGTCGCCTTAAGGCATAAACATAAATGCCGAGCCTGTTGACCTCACAGGTCTCAGCGGTGTGCACGCACGGTATATGGTCACAGGACTCGGGCCCAAGACACAGGGTCAGTGTCCGTCTAGACCTACCGTGCGTGCAGTGTCGCTACCGCGGACGGCCACAAGTGCTGCTGACCGCAGCACAGCAACTGACTCAGCCGCTATGCGACAATGCCCAGGATGGGCGCACTGTCGGACGCTAGCTCTGTGGAGATGAGCACTGTGGCTTGTAGCATGCCACTGACTGGCGCTGACTCTAAAGGTACTGTCACACTTTGCGATGCACTAGCAATCCCGACAACGATATGGATCACTGGTGCATCGCTAAATGGTCGCTAGTGAGCTGCCACACAGGCAGATCTCACCAGCGACATAGCAGTGGTTGGGGGTCGCTACTTACCTGTCAGACGAGGCGATCCTGACATCCTCCCGCCCGCGTCCACGAGTTGTTCGTCGGTGGCACAGGAAGCCCAGCAGGAAGCTGACGACGAGAAATGGCCTAGGACGTTCTAGCGCGATCAGCGATAATCAGCGGGGGAGCCGGTCGGAGGTAAGTATCACCCATAGCGATATCGCTAGCAATATCGCTGCTGCGTCACAAAACCAGTGACGTTACAGCGATATTGCTAGCGATATTGCTTAGTGTGACGGGGCCTTTAGGCTAAGTCCCTATCCACACACGTAATGTCAGAGGGAGGGGATCTTAATGAGTCATTTGCAGGAACATGCATCCATCATCATTCACACAGTAGCAATTAGAGACTACACTAGCGCATGGCCGAGTGGCCATGCGGACCTTTTATAGCCTTGCGGGACCTTCCAGATCTCTGGGATGGACGAATCAGATCAGGAGAAGGACCTGAGCATGTGACTCCCGATCTCCAATGGGAGATCGTCTCGTGAGCATGCCCAATAGCGTGACGAGAGGACTTAGCCACTGGAGTGGCTTGCTGCAGGGCAGCCTGCGCTGCTATTGCTGACTCAGAGGTGGCAGCAACAACCAGTCCTACAGAGCTGGTCTGAGCAGCACGCCTGCAATGCTGAGATTGCTGTGCAAGCTCCTGAGTGGTTGGAGAAGAATGGGAGACCGCAGGATGCAAGCCTCTGGATTCCTGCTGTGCAGCTGCAGGAATCTGATGCCTAACAATCCGAATGTAAAGGGGTTGGACAAAATAATGTAACCACCTAATGTTTTGGCATCATAATCTTCGAACATGTTATAGACATGCAAAATGTGACATATGGTAATGTTTTGTAGTTGATTATTTTTGTTATGTGATATGTGTATGTAAATTAACTGTTTCCTTTGCATAATTGTAAGAACATTGATGAAAACCTGATACCAATGGCAGACCTCTCTTATTTTCAAAGAGGCCAAATTGATGATGCTTGTATGGCAGGCGCTAGTGTAACAGAAAGTGCCCGTATGCTTGGCGTGTCAAGAGGTACTGTCTCCAAAATAATGACTTTGTTGGAAAGAGAAGGCAAAACGTCCGCAGCAAAGCACAGGTCCAGCCGAAAGTGGAAGTTGACTTAGAGACACTGTCGGACTCTAAAGCGAATTGTGAGAGAGGATCGCAAGACCACGGATCCAAAAATCAATGCTGAGCTCAATGAACACCTACAGAACACAGTTTCCACAAAAAATGTTCGTCGGAAGCTCGCACAAATCTGGAATCCACGGAAGAGCTGCAATTTTAAAAATGCTGCTCTCACTGAAAAATGTTTCCAAGTGTTTAGAGTGGTGTAGAAACCTCCAGAATATGTCCCTCGAGCAGTGGAAACATGTGATATTCTCAGACGAATCATCGTTTACCCTATTTCCGCCTTCTGGACGATTGTACGTTTGTAGACAGCCGAAAGAGGCATTCCATCCAGACTGCCTTCTCCCAACCGTAAAACATGGCGGAGGTTCTGTGATGATCTGGGGTGCTATTTCGTGGAGATCCGCCGGTCCAATGATATCCCTTCATGGAATAATTAACAGCTGCGATTATTTAGGCATTTTGGCCAACCAAGTGCATCCTATGGTTCAAGCACTGTTCCCGGAGGGGAACGCCATCTTTCAGGATGATAATGCACGAATTCATACAGCTAGAATTGTTAAAGCATGGCATGAGGAACATTGTAATGAAGTTGAGCATCTCATCTGGCCCCCACAATCCCCAGACCTCAACATTATTGATCATTTATAGCCGATGTTAGAGATTCCAGTTGGACGTCAATTTCCGCGGCCATCGTCGCTCAAAGAAGCAGTGTGCTTTAACATAAGAATGGGCTACAATTCCTTTGGAAACAATTCACACCTTGCATGAATCTATACCTCGGATAATTGAGGCTGTAATCGCCGCTAAAGGTGGACATACACCATATTAAACTAACTTTTGTGGATGTTTCCAGGTGTTTCCATTATTTTGCCCAACCACCGGATTTCAGAAGTCACCCTCAGATGCTCACTCAGTCAGTATGGATTTAACCGTAATCCAAAATGTTGAAAAAAGGTACTGTATCAGCAGATACCAGGTGTATCCAGTCTAGGGGTAATTGTAAATCTCCATCTATATTTCTGGAGTCAGACAAAGACACTCACAGGCTCAGTATGGATTAGACAAGAATATAAAAAGTCAGAAATGGGTCATGTATTACAAGCGTACAGCTGCATACAGTGTTGGGGTCATTTTAAATCTCCTTATAGTTTACCAGAGTCAGACACAAACTCTCACAGGCTCAGTATGAATTACACCATAATATAAAAATTAGAAAAAGGGAAATATATTCGAAGCGTACACCAGTATACAGTGTTGGGGTACTTTTAACCTCTTAATGACGTCAATACGTCTTTTAACTGACCTGAGATATAAGAGAATATCATCCTCCTACAGGTGACCATCCAGCATCTGTCAGCTGTGCACTATAGCTGACAACTTGCTGCATCAGCCACGATCAGTGTTGTCACCGTCCATATCTGTTTAACCCCTTAAATGCTGCTGTCAATAGTGACTATATCATATAAATGTTTTAAAGAGTGTGGCTTCTCCCTCTTTATCCCATTTGGCACTCTGAGATCATGATTGTGTGGTCCTGATGTTTGCCATGGCAATTCATGAGTAAATAGCATCATTAGAGTCTGCCAGCTACACTGACCTGTTCAAAAGTCAGCAACATTTAGGTGGTAAAAATTGACTTTTTCATTCCTATAATGCCATTTTGTATTAATTCCAGAAAAGCACCTGAAGGGTTAATAAACTACCTGACAGCAGTTTTCAATAAGTCAAGGGGTGCTGTTTTTAAAATGCTATCACTTTTGGGAGTTTTGCAATATATACGACCCCCAAAGTCACTTCAAACCTGGAGAGGTCCCTAAAAAAATTATTTTGTAAATTTCCATGAAAAAATGAAAAATTACTCCTACATGTTTCAACCTCCTAAAATGCTAACAAAATAAAATAACATTTTTCAAATGTTGCTGATGTAGAGCAGACATGTGGGAAATATTATTTATGAAAGTTTTGCTATGGTATGACTATCTGAATTAAAGGGCTAATCATTCAAAATGTGAAAATTGCTATTTTTTAAAAAAAAAATTCAAATTTCTGATATTTTTATAAATAAACACAAAACATGTGAACCTAAATTTACCATGATCATAAAGTATAATGTGTCAAGAAAAAACATTCTCAAAATCACTGGATTTTGTCAAAGCGTTCCAGAGTTATTACCACTTAAAGTGACACTGGTAAGATTTTTAAAATTTGTCTCTGTCACTAAGGGGTTAAATCTTCATATATATTTCAGTCTCAGTAAGCCAGTCCAGACTCTCCGCTACAGGAAACTAGATGGATACGAGTACAGGCGGAAAGTGGAGTGAGTGCAGAAATTTGGGAATTAATAATCACGGGAAAACCTCCTGGGAGAATTCGCAGAGGCGATGGTGACCCTCAATTACTTTGTCTGTGGAGACTGCGAAAATGGTTCTTTGTGAAGAAAGGGTTGCTGTATCGCAGTAGTGTGGATCCTCTTCTTCCTCCACCTCGTCCAGGTCAGTTGCCCTCACTGACAATGCCTGACTGTCATTAAGGCTTCCCTCCTCTTCTTCCTCCTCCTCTGCTGCAGACGTCTGATCCCTAATGTGCGTCAAAGTTTGCAGAAGCAGACGCATAAGCGGGATGCTCATGCTTATGATGGTGTCATCTGCGCTTACCAGCCGTGTGCATTCCTCAAAGCACTGAAGGACTTTACTGAGGTCTTTCAGCTTTGACTACTGCACACCTGACAACTCCATGTCTGCCCTCAAACTACCTGCCTGTGTATCCTCCCACAAATGCATTACAGCCTGCCTCTGTTCACACAGCCTCTCAACGGATGTGCGAGCACAGTCTTCGCACCTTATGGAGCAGGGCTGTTAACTCCGGATAATTATTTAGGAAGAACTGCACCACCAGGTTCAAGGTGTGAGCCAGGCAAGGTATGTGTCTGAGTTTTTCAAGAGCTATGGCTGCCACAAAATTCTGGCCGCTATCAATGACTACCTTGCCTGGCTCAAGATGTAGACTACCCAGCCATGACTCAGTTTGTCATTGCAAATCGTCAGCCAGTACCTCCGCAGTGTGTCTGTTGTCGCCCAAACACATCATCTTTAAAACAGCCTGCTGACGCTTACCACTAGCTTTTCGATAGTGGGACACCTCGTGTGCAACACTGGCAGCTGCGGATGGAGTGCTTGTGCGACTGCGCTCTGTGGACGAGCTTTTGCTTCTGGAGGAGGAGGGTCGAACGCCTACAGACAATTGTTTCCTATACTGTGCCGTGGGCTAGGCAGCACTGCTCCACCGCCGCTCTTCCCTATGGAGCCTGCATCCACCACATTAACCCAGTGCGCAGTGATGGACACATAACGGCCTGGCCATGCCTACAGGCCCATGCATCTGTTGTGAGGTGCACCTTTCCACTTACAGATTGTTTGAGTGCATGGACAATGCATTCTTTCACATGCAGGGATGGCTTTGGCCTTGCGACGTCATCTCAACATTTCTTGCTGGTGGTGTGCTTACCGGTGGGCTTTCAGTGGGGGAAGCGATAGAGCATTGCTGGCTACCTTCAGTTGTAGCAGGTGCACATGTGCTACCTGAGGTTTTGAAGTCTGTCCATGCTTGCAAGTGCATGGTGGTTAAATGTCTAAGCATGCAACTGGTGTTTAAATTTCAGAGATTTTTACCTCTGCTGAAGGTCCTTCCGCACTTCTTACAGATAACCTTTGCCTCATCAATAGGATTTTGGTCAAAAAAGTACCACACTGCACTCTTCCTACTATGGTATAAATTTTCAGGGCTTGCACGCTGTGCTAATTTCATGGTCTTGCCAAGCTGCCCTGCAACTCTTTTGTTTTTTTTTTAACAAGTTTTGGTACAGCTTCGGGCCTGCCAGATAACCGCTGCTGCGATGTCGATGCCTGCTGCGGACCATTCTCCTCTTCAGAGCTATTGCCAGCGGCACCCTCTTCCCCCAATGGATGCCAATCCGGGTAAACAACTGGGTCATCCATCACCTCCTCTTGAATTTCATCTGCACCTTCCTTTGTGTCACCATGTAAGGTGGTATAGTATGCGGGAAGGGGCACCTGAGTTTCATCAGGGTCTGATTCTGGCTCACTAGACTGCAAGGCTAATGTATTGCTCTGGGTCAATGTACCAGCAGAGTCATCTAGCAGTGGCTGTGCATCAGTGCACTCCATGTCAGATTCATCTTGGACTGGGGAATTCAGGATTTGACTTGATAACCCTGGCATGGTATGTGAAAAGAGCTCCATGGAGTAATCTGAAGTGTTGGTTGCCGCATCCTTCACTTTTGGTGTGGGTGAAGGACACAAGGAAAGGTGGTGTTGCTGACCAGAAGCCTGCACTGACGACTCAGTGCTTGCAGTTTTTGAAACTTCAGAAGAGGAGGCGATAGAGCTGGAGGCTGTTTCAGCAATGTAAGCCAAAACCTGTTCCTGATGCTTCGGCTTTAAAAGCGGTTTACCTACTCCCAGAAAAGGGAACCTTAAAGGCCTTGGTAATGAGTTCATTTTCCCCTTCACCATTGAGGTCTGATGAACTCCCTCTTCTGGTGAAGGAAGGGAGTGAGGCTGATTACCAAACACCTGAGCTGGTAGAGGATGACTGGGTGACGGGAATTGCTGACTGGATATAAGGCAGCCGACGCCCTTCTGCCTCGCTGGTGATTTCTCTGAGGGATTCTAGGAGACCAGTCTGATTCCTGCTCCTCAAAAGCTAAGTTTTCTGCCTTGCTTTTAGCATTTGTGTTTTGGTTTTATTTTGCCTTGCTTTTCTGGATTCTGCCATTCCCTGCTGGGGTGAGCTGAATTCCTTTGTGTCTTTTTGCTCTGTCTTCAGAAAATACCTGAGTACTGACATAGTCTTTTTGAAGCCTAGCGTCTTCAGGGCCTTTTTCCCTGTCAGTCTGTTGGCTCTTGCTTTGATAGGGTTTTTGGTGGATTGCAGACAGCAGCTTTTCTATCCTGTCCTATCTAGTTAGCTTGGGCCCCATCATTTGCTCAGTTTATCTTTCTATCTGTGTTAGTGTTTTTTCTTCTTGCTTCACCGTCATTATATGTTGGGGGCTGCCTATTGCTTTGGGGTCTGCTCTGGGGCAGTTTAGATTTCCCTTTCTGTCTTTAGGCTATGTAGTTCTCCGGCTGTGATCGAGGGGTCTAGGGCACCGTAGGAACCCCCCACGGCTACTGCTAGTTGTTGTTGATAAGTTCAGGGGTCTGCAATCCGATAGCTGCCAACTTCTCTGGTTTTCTGGACTTAGCTAGCATTTCTGTTTTTGCCTCCTACAGTGACTCATTCATAACAGGCCTTCTTGTGCCAGACGATGATGCAGGCTCAAAATCTCCTGCCTTAGCTGCTATTGTGCTATTGCCATGACCAGCAGATGTACCACCATCATCAGTATCAGTTGCGCCCCCCCCGCCCACGTACGCAGCCTCTTCCACCATACTTCCTCATGTTTGGGAAAATGTACCAAAAATACCAGCAGATATATGGTACTGTATGAGGACCGTACACCTGTCTAAGGTGTATGGAAAAATTTAAATCTCCGTATAAATTTCCTTAGTTACAGACGCTCTCCCAGTATGTATTTGACCGTAATCCAACCAGCAGATATACGGTACTGTATCAGAAGTGTACAGCTGTGTACGTTTTTTTGGGAAAATGTAAATCTCTGTATATTTGTTTCTGGAATCACACATAGACGCTCTGCCAGTATGTATTTGACCGTAATACAACCAGCAGATATACGTTACTGTATGAGAAGCAGACAGCTCTATACGGTGTATGGAAAAATGGAAATGTCCGTATATGTATTTCCGGAGTCTCACACACACACGCTGTCTCTGTATAGATGTGACAGTAATCCAAACAGCAGATATAGGATACCGTTTGAGAAGCAGACAGCTCTATATGGTGTATGTATGGAAAATGTTAAATCTCCGTCTATTTTTTTCCGGAGTCACACACACCCGCTGTCTCTGTATAGATGTGACCGCAATCCAAACAGCAGATATACAATACTGTTTGAGAAGCGGACAGCTCTATATGGTGTATTGAAAAATGGAAATGTCCGTATATGTATTTACGATAAGATAAGATAATCCTTTAATCGTCCCACCATGGGGAAATTCAGAGCATTACAGCAGTAAGGCAGGAACAAGTACAGATACAGATGCATAAAAGCATTACATTACGGAGTCTCACACACACGCTGTCTCTGTATAGATGTGACCGTAATGCGAACAGCAGATAAACGATACTGTTTGAGAAGCGGACAGCTCAATACGGTGTATGGAAAAATGGAAATGTCCGTATATGTATTTATGGAGTCTCACACACACATGCTGTTTCTGTATAGATGTGACCGTAATGCGAACAGCAGATACACGATACTGTTTGTGAAGCGGACAGCTCTACACGGTTCATGGAAAAATGGAAATGTCCGAATATGAATTTCTGGAGTCTCGCACACACAGACGCTGTATAGGTGTGACCGTAATGCGAACAGCAGATATACGATACAGTTTGAGAAGCGGACAGCTCTATAGAGTGTATGGAAAAATGGAAATGTCCGCATATGTCTTTCCGGAGTCTCACACACACACGCTGTCTGTTGATAGATGTGACAGTAATCCGAACAGCAGATATACGATACTGTTTGAGAAGCGGACAGCTCTATATAGTGCATGGAAAAATGGAAATGTCCATATATGTATTTACGGAGTCTCACACACACACACACTGTCTCTGTATAGATGTGACAGTAATCCGAACAGCAGATATACGATACTGTTATGATTGGGTCACCGAGGAGGAAAACAAGACCAAGCTAAGCTACAGAAAACCAGAGAGATTGGTAACTAAGCGGATTGCAGACCCCTGATCCTATCCACAGAACTAACAGTAGCCGTGGAGCCTGCCTACGATGATTCTAGATGCCTCGACACAGTCTGAGAACTAAATAAGCCTAAAGCAAGAAAAGAGAAAATCTAAACTGCCCCAGAGCACACCCCAAAGGAAAAGACAGCCCCCAAACATATATTGTCGGTGAGACAAGATGAAAACACAAACAAAGGTAGGAAACTAGGCTCAGCAAATGATGGGACCCACACTAACTAGAAAGGACAGGAAAGGAAAGACACTGTCTGCAATCACGCAAAAAACCCTGCAAAAATGTCCAACACTTCTCATAGCAAAAACTCTGAAGTCACTAGACTTCTCCCACTATATCAGCACTCTGGCATATTCTGAAAGCAGAGCAAAAAGAGGCCAATCTAATAAGGGACAAAAAACAAACTGACACAAACAGTAACATAAGGATGGAAATTCAGCGCAGCCCCAGCCGGGGCTGGCTGACCACGCAAAACTGAATAGACAAAACCAAATCAAATGTGAACAATAGCAAGAACACTTAGCTTGAGCATGCAGGGACTGAACTGGAAACTAAGACCTCAGGAGGCAGGAAAAATCACCAGCAGGGATAGAGTCCGCTGTCTTAAATCCAGTCAGAGACTCCAGATGTCCAATCGTCATTCTCATTATCAGGTGGCAGGCCTCTGTCAATTAGATCAGCGCCATTACCTCCTGTAACCACCAGAGGGAGCCAGGAAAACGAACTCGTGACTCCTCTGTCAATACAACCAGCTCCACTACCTTCACTAGCAACCAGAGGCAGGCCAGAAAGTGAATTCACAACACGATACTGTTTGAGAAGCGGACAGCTCTATACAGTGTATTGAAAAATGGAAATGTCCGTAGATGTATTTCCGGAGTCTCACACACACACGCTGTGTCTGTATAGATGTGACCGTAATCCAAACAGCAGATATTCGATACTGTTTGAGAAGCAGACAGCTCTATATGGTGTATGTATGGAAAATGTTAAATCTCCATCTATTTTTTTCCGGAGTCACACACACCCGCTGTCTCTGTATAGATGTGACCGCAATCCAAACAGCAGATATACAATACTGTTTGAGAAGCGGACAGCTCTATACGGTGTATGTATGGAAAATTTTAAATCTCCGTCTATTTTTTTCCGGAGTCACACACACACGCTGTCTCTGTATAGATGTGACCGTAATCCAAATAGCAGATATACGATACTGTTTAAGAAGCGGACACCTCTATATGGTGTATGTATGGAAAAATTTAAATCTCCGACTATTTTATTACAGAGTCACACACACACGCTGTCTCTGTATAGATGTGACCGTAATCCAAATAGCAGATATACAATACTGTTTAAGAAGCAGACACCTCTATATGGTGTATGTATGGAAAAATGTAAATCTCCTTGTATTTTTTTACGGAGTCACACACATATAGCATGTATTTGTCTGTGATACCAGCCGGTACACGGTAGTGTGTGAGGAGCGTACACCTCTATACGATGTGTGAAAAAATGAACGCTCGGTAACTGTGTAGAAAAAAGGAATAAAAATATTTTTGCTTTGAAAAAAGCAGTCTGCACAGCAGTATGCACACAGCAATGCAGCTATCAGGTAGCCTTATAAGGCAGCCTAATAACCACCAGCGCTGCTGCACACAAAAAAATCCTCCCCTGTCACAGCACACTAACTGTAGTGTTGTACAGTGAAAATCGCTATCAGCAGAAGCACAGATTTTTTTTTCTTTCCTGCCTAAACACTCTCCCTATTGAGAAGGAGCAGCAGCAACCTCTCCCTATGCTAAGATTGGCAGAAGTAAGATGGCGGTCAGCAGTCAGGGCTTTTATCACCACTGTGACGCCACACAAAGCAAGCCAATCACTGCAATGCCCTTCTCTAAGGCTAGTTTCACACTAGCGTTTATGAGCGCAGCGACGGCCTGCGCACGGCCGCCGCTAAGCACCGCCCCCTGCCACGCCCCGCCGGTAGCTCCGCCCACCGGCGCATGACGCTGCATGCTCCCTGCATCCCCTATCTTTATCACTGGGGGCGCAGGCCGTGTGCAGTATGCGTTTGGTGGCTCATGCGCCTTTTTGACGGTGCGCCGACGCAACCAAACTGCAGCAGGTTGCGTTTGGTGCAGGTTGGCGCACCGTCAAAAGGACGCATGCGCCGCCAAACGCATACTGCGCATGGCCTGCGCCCCCTGTGATAAAGATAGGGGACACAGGGCGCATGCAGCGTCATGCGCCGGTGTGCGGAGCTACCGGCGGGGGCACGGCAGGGGCGGGGCTTAGCGGCGGCCGCGCTCATAAATGCTAGTGTGAAACTAGCCTAAGATGGTGGTGGCCGCTGCCCATGTCATCGCGTTGCCCACAGTGTGCGTCCTTGATCATTGGCTGAGAAAAGGCACTGGAAGCATTATGGGAAACGCGACTTTGGCGCTCGAGTCGGCGACCGCATGGCCGACCTCACGCTATGGTCGGGTTTCGATCGGCGAAACCCAACTTTAGTGAAAGTCGGCGATTTTTGAATTTGACCGACCTGTTTCGCTCAACTCTATTAGCCATTGCTGCAGATTATTTCCTCCTCTTGACTCTGTGAATCTTTAGTATACACCTCCTATGCACATGGCATACAATGTGTGAAGAGATCTGCAGACTCAGCCATCTGTGGTTCCCAACAATCAGTTGGGCGCTTGGAGAGTTGTGATGTGGGGGAAAAAAGGGTAATTGGGGTGCCACCACTGAGGACTGTATTGTGTGTGATGTTAAGATTGAGGAAGAGGAGCAGAGGCCACTTAATGCAGTGCTTGCCACCTCCTGGAGCATATGTTCTTTCTGGCCCTTGTACAGCTGCCAAAGAAAGGGAGCGGAGTTGCCCGTCCATTAACTTATACAGATACTCAGTACTTTCAATTCTTTCCTGCATCCACCAGCTCCCCCTCCCTTTCCTCTCATTTCAGCTGAACACTTTGCCTCACTACCTGTGAACTTGACACAATAACATCCCACCTCTTTCCAAATTTTATCACAGTATTCATCACAAGCCTAATCCACCTTTTCAGCCTGTCAATAACTGGTGTCTTCCATCCTGATTGAAACATACCTCAATCACACCCCTCCTCAAAAAGCCCATCCTTGACCCATCCTTTGTGTCTACCTATTGCCTCACACCATTTCTTCCCTATGCTTCTAAACTACTGGAACAACACGTCCATTTTGAACTGTCCTCCAACCTCTCCTCTTGCTCCCTCTTTGACCACTTTCAATCTGGCTTCAGAATGCACCATTCCACTGAAATTGCCATGACTACAGTCACCAACAACCTACTAACTGCCAAATGAAAGCAACGCAAGTTTGTCCTCCTTCTCCTGGACCTGGCATCTGACTTTGACACAGTGGACCATTCCCTCTTACTACAGACTTTCTGATCTGTTGACATTTTTGACTTGGCCCTTTGTTGGATCTCCTTGTACCTGACAGACAGGACTTTCAGTGTCTCCCACTCACACACCACCTCCTCATCTCACCCCCTATATGTCGGTGTCCACCAATGTTTAGCTCTAGGACCGGGAACTATGCTTAGAGGGTGCACACAAGCACTCCCTCGCTCTTAAAGGGACCACCTGCATCAACCTAAGGTATTCCCAACCTATAGCTGGGCGAAGCCTTCCATTTAAGGCTTCTTCTCCAATATGGAGTTGCCTGAGCTAATATGTTAGTTTGCCTTACATGCTGGCTGGTTGTCAGGCCTGCCTGTTTGCTTGTCTACCCTGTACCCATCTGTTCTTACCTGTCTGTACCCGTCTGCTTGTACGTTTCTGTGCTCTTCTGTCCATCAGCCAGTCCAGATTGCACCTGCCAGTTCCCATTTATCACCTGGTCCAACCTGCACCTGTGAGTGCTTTTCTGTTCCTCAGCTGGTCCCATCTATACCTGTGTTTTTAGAGTCTCTACAGTGTCTGCCTGCATTTTTCTTCCCTTCTTCAGGCCTAGCAACTTACCCACTGTAGGGGGTCAGCTGCCACCTTCTGTAGGTCAGCCATGTAGTAGCACTTGGTGCCACCTCTTTGTCCCTCCTTGGGTCACAGTTTTTGTTTGCTGCCACTTGTCCAAGCAGGGATTTCGTAGGCCACCTAGATTCACCCCTTCCAGGCTTTCAGAGGGATGTGGAACAGTGATTCCACCACCTGACTGTTACAGTCTCCATCTGCTGGGTTGGCTGTAGTGGAAGAGGTGTCGGTCCCCACTATACTAGTTCTATTACATTGCAACTGATGCCACTTTTTTGGTGTCTGCCACTAATTTTTGTAAATGTGTAGACTTCTGTTTGGGTCTCCTTTGTGTTGCCTGTAGCAGTAGGCCTCCGAGACCATCAGGCCTCCACTTCCTTGGAGTCAACTACCCATGTTACTAACCTTACATTTTTCTTACACTAGTAGTCTATGAAATTTATGTGATGCGAGTGATTGCATGCCCTTCGGGTGCGCGCTGGGATTGCGAACCACACAATGGGGTGTAACCATGCATCAGACTGACCTCGCAATGGAGTGTAACCATGCACCAGACTGGCGTATGTGCAGAGTAATAGCAAACATACATGGTTGGTTCATTCCAGTTTAATGTATCAAACTTGATTTTGGCACAGTCATGCCTTTGTATACATATTTGAAAAGATATTTAACACTTTTTATTGAAGCACATATCTCAACATTGATATGACATGTACTTGAGTAATAAATAGGGGTTGTATGGAACTACTCATCTATTGTCGATTTCTCGAGTTCCTCATCTGGTTTTCCCAGTATTGCGTCGACGGTACTGTGGGTAACCATCAACATTGGGGTTTGTCTCTGTATTAAAATTCTTTGGGAATTTTTTTGCGAATTGACCATCTGTCATGCATATAGCACCAGGTTGTTCCTCGCCACATGGGCCATGAATCATGTGCATCATCACTGCCTCATGCAGTTTTGGATTTGCTGTCTCATTTGGGATTCCAGCAGAGAAAAATTCATCAATTCTTTCTTTGTCCCTCAGTTTATCTTCCTCTCCAACGATTAAGAGCATGTGAGCATGTGGTAGTCCACGCTTTTGAAATTCTATTACATGCACATAGGCAACTACACGTCCAAAAATGTGCTTTTTCAAAATCTCGTTAAGCACGGCTTGGAGTTTGATTTTAAATACTCGTGCAACCAAATCTGGTCTGAACTCTGGCCTTTGCCATGGTTCTAAGTTTTCAGTAATTTCTTTCAACTTTGGGTTACAGGTCATCGTAACAAAAAGATCTGGCTTTCCGAATTTTCGGAGAATTGTCATGGCGTCTTGGTAATTTTGCTGCATAGCTCTTGGGCTTCCAATGAAACTGGATGGTAAAATTACTGGTATCCCAGCTTTTAGCCCTTGGTGTAATACAGCGTTATGAATGTGATCCATAACGCCGGCATAACTGTCGACACGTAATGCCTTTTGATTTTGTTTTATATATTCGATCCTGTCGGATTCAATTTTGACATAACTGTCAACGATAAATTGTTGCGTCAAATTCCCAGCATTTAAAAGGGGATTGAACTCGTCATGAATGGCAAGCCTGTATGCATAGTACTGCAACAGGGTGATTTCTTCTTGTCGATCTTGATCCACTGTTATGGATGGTAGATCAATGTCACCAATTCCTTGATGTTGCACACTTAGGGCAATTGGAGTTGTCAAATTTATTGTCCATCCACTGTCCCCATATGGGAATAGAAGTGGATATGTCATTGCATCACACTTTCTGTGAAGAAAGCTGATTTGAACTGTTTGGTTTTCACTTTTCAGATGAACTCTGATGTCCCTATTAAATGAGGGGGTCACACAATGCATTTTGATAAATTATAGCTACTTCATTGCACCTTGGTGCATTGTAGCGCCTCTAGTCATCATTGTAGTAATTTATAACTGACATTGTTATTTCGAGTGGATCGCAATTTTCTAATTCAGCAATCCTCTCTTCCTCTCTTTAAAATTCATTGTGAAGGCTCTTGCGAGTGGGTTAATTGCTTTCATTTTCTCTCCAATAGATGACAGCAGTGCTGGGAGACACTTTTTATTTGCTTGACTTCTTGTACTTAATGCTTCTTCACTGTCCAAGATATAAATCTGGGCATACTTGGGTGTACTACCCACAGCGGGAGGCAATGGGGCAGTTCTGTGGTAAATTTGTCCATGAATTCAAAAACATTATGGACCATGCCCAGGAGGTGGCGCTACTTGGGCTCCCATTGATGCCAAAGCAAGAGAGCTATTGTATTGCCTTATATTAGCCATAAAGTTATTGGAGTGCTCATGCTCTCCTTTCATCAACTTGACTAATTGATCATCCATACGAATGGGGTGTAATTGGAGGCGCCCACTCTTGCAGCAGGAAGGGAATGTTTTGTCCTGCGCCATTTCGTCATTGAAATTTTTAGATTGGCAGAACTAACATCGAAATGTCAGTTCGCCAGCATAGTGCTCTTCAATACGTGTCTCATCAATTTGATTAAGAAGCTCTCTAACGGCAAATGTAACTTGCCGTTGTCAAGTGGCTCTTGCATTTGGACATGTCTTCTATCTTTTTCTCATCTTTGTGAAATTTGTGCATCACTTTGTGCATTGCGTGTTGCTCATTGTCATGCAGCATTAGATGTTTTACGTGATTCAGTTACTTCATTCATTTCTCTCACTCTGGCCGCCCTCTGTCAGGCTGCATCAGCAGTTCTTTGAAAATTTCGTTCGTCTTCTGTTTCATTAAGACGCAGGTTACGCATCTGTATGCGATTCGCTTCTCTACGTGCAGCAGCATGATCAATTTGATCCATCTTTGCAATGTTGCCTCATACTGTTACCTCCCAATATTGCCTCCCAATGTTGCCTCCCAGTGTTACCTCCCACCGTTGCCTCCCAGTGTTGTCTCCCAGTGTTGCCTCACAGGCTAACATTCAAAAAAGGCTTATGCCTTAACTCGTCACCAGGGAGAGCTCCTCTCCTTATTAGATATGTCACTTAACTCCTATATAGGGCCTTATAGTTCTTTGGTATCCATGGTTACGCCCATGCAAATAGTCAGTTAGATGCTAGTGGTAGTAACTGTGGATATCTAATTTACTGTTGAGCTGTGGATGACTCATTGAGCCCAGACAGATGGTTGGGCTGTGGATGACTCACTGTGCATAGACACACGGACCCGTCCAAATTAGGTATATGGATTTGTTTCACCTGCGTGTGGCTGAGTATGAAATTAGGTTGAACTGTTGCATGTGGTATCAGGGCTCCCAGCACAGAATGCCTACACCGATTTTTCACCCACCTTGTCTTACTGTGACGTTCAATTGAAAGCTGTAAATGCTATCCCAGACCCCAATACCTCATGCCTGGCTGATTGCTGCAGTGCCATGCTACAATTAGTTCTGTGGGTGAATTGAGGCCACTTTCCTGGTGTCTTCCCCTCATTTGATGTGTTTTTGTAGCATTTGGAGACATTATGAAGTGTTGTGCATGCGTTTGTTTTTGCCTCCAATTGGCCAGAGTAAAAAGAAGAGGAAAAACGACAGGAGGACAACGTGATTAAATGGAGATGGGTCTTAGGAATAGACACCCAGAGGCACAGAGTAGAGTTTATAACTCAGAGAGGTAATGTGACAGATGTGACAGAGTGCTTGAGAAGAAGAAAGTGACCTGGGCAGGAGTTCCAAGGCAGAGAAGTTAAGTACTAGCCATACTGGCAACATAGTTCCCTTGAGAGAAAAGAAGGCGTGGAACCGCAGGTGGAGAATGGGACTCTTGCTAGCTGACTGTAGCACTGAGCTGGGTTGTGGTGAAGGAAAGTGAAACAGAGGAGATAGAGAACGAATGAATAACGAGAAAGGAATTGGCACTGTATATAGAACATTCTCCGTATTGTGAAGTAAACGTTCATAAAGTTGTGTACCTGTTATTTTCTATATACAATTCCTCTAAAGTTATAAGTCAGTAAAATATTTATTTTTGAATGGTGGTCTCCATCATTAAACTGTTCAACATCTGGTCCTGACCAACACAAGTCATCTGTAACGTGCAACCTGCAAGGGGGTAACGCCCCCTATAGCACAAGACCACACACCCAGGCAGGACGCCCACTTTCATGTAACATGCTCGGGTGTAATAAATGAGTACCATGCTCAAGGCTACCGCTATGAACCACATTACATCTGTACCAACTGACGCATATCAGCAAACAGAGGTTTACTGCTCATGCAACCAGGATTCAAATATACTAGGACTGTGTTCTTTCTCCAGCAGATACCCAAAGCCCTGTCACAATGGACTTCAGGGTTAGCAGATTAGTCTTGTGTGAAATATTCAAAGAACACTGCTCAAATGAAAGGGGGAGAGGATACCCAGATATCTGATCAGAGAAAATGAACAACCAATCACAGTAAAAAAATGAATTATACTGATAAAGCTCAAATGCAAAAATTCTAAAGCAGTGCTTTTAATAAATATTAAAAATATCATACTAACCACCAACAGAGCTTTAAAAGTAGATGTAATAGTTATGCAAAAATGCAGATTATGAATAAATGTTCTCCTACATGACCCTAGTAATACACTATCGCAATGTATGTATGGTTATAATAAGGTACTGCAGTAACTAAAACCATCATTGTCAAGATAGAGGGACTCACAACCCAGTTGTACATGTAATGTACAGTTGAAACCAGAAGTTTACATGCACTATATAAAAAGACACATATGCACATTTTTTTCTATATCTAACATTAAATCGGAATATGAGACTGTAAAGGGAGATAGTGGACAAGTTCCTCACTGCCGACAGAATGGACACATATATCCCAGTATGGTAAGCACCTTCCTTACCATACTAGAATATATGTCTCTATTCTGTTGGCAGTGCAGAATTTGTCCACATCTCCCTTTACAGTCTGATGTCTGATGGTCGCTTGCTGACCCGTGGATCCGCTGTGGCTGATTTTCTACTGTACATTATATGAGTTTTTAACAGATTGAACAGGTGAGTTTAATTTGATTGCAAAACTTAGGGCCCCGTCACACTTAGGGACGCAGCAGCGATCCTGACAACGATATGACCTTGTCAGGATCGCTGGTGTGCCGCTACATGATCGCTGGTGAGCTGCCAAACAGGCAGCTTCACCAGCGATCAGCACCAGCGACCCAGGGGTAACAAGCAACGCACGTCGCTTAGTTATCAACTGTGTACCTTAGTTACCAGCGCACTGGTGCAGGGAGCTGCTAACCAAGGTACACATCGGGTTTCTAAGCGGCGAGCGGCACTTAGAAACTCGATGTGTACCTTGGTTACCAGCTCCCTGCACCAGCGCGCTGGTAATTAAGGTACACATCGGGTTTCTAAGTGCTGTGCACCGCTTAGAAACCCTGTGTGCCTGCCACACGCAGCGATGCGTGCTGGCCAGTGGGAGAACAGCGATCAAAAAAATGTCCTGACCATTTCAGGACAATCAGCGATAACCGGCAAGAGGCCGGTCGCTGCTAAGTGTCACACACAGCGATCTCGCTGGTGAGATCGCTGTTGCATCACAAAACTTGTGACTCAGCGATCGCTATGTGTGATGGGGGCTTTAGTGTATTTGCCGGATAAGACCCTAGTTGTGCTGATCTATCCTACAGTTTCTTGGTTATGAAACCAGAATAAACAATTCCCATTTCAGGAAATTAGGATTACCATAATTATTAATATTTGTCAAATGTCAGAATAATGAGAGAGAGAATGTTTTAAGACATTTTTATTAATTACAGCAAAGTCAAAAGTTTATATACATTTTATTAGTATTTGGTATCAATGCCCTTGACCAAGCCAATATTGACCTTAATGACCAAGCCAATATTTACAATTCTGACTACTGTCATTTTATGAGGTTATAGCTCTGGAACGCTTTAATGGATTCTGCTGATTCTGAGATTGTTTTTTCATGACATATTGTACTTCATGTTAGTGGTAAAATTTCTTCTATATAATTTGCGTTTATGAAAAAAATGGAAATTTGGCACAAATTTTGAAAATTCTGCAATTTTCAAACTTTTAATTTTTGTGCCCTTAAATCAGAGAGTGGTGTCACACAAAACAATTAATAAATAACATTTCCCACATGTCAACTTTACATCCGCACAATTTTGGAAACATAATCTTGTTAGGACATTATAGGGGATAAAAGTTGACCAGCAATTTCTCATTTTCCAACAAAATTTACAAAACCATTTTTTTAGGGACCACCTTTGAAGTGAGTTTGGGGGTCAATATGACAGAAAATACTTTAAAGTGACACCATTCAGAACACTGCACCCCTCAAGGTGCGCAAAATCACATTTAAATTTATTACCCCTACTTTTTAAACAAAAAATTGGCTGGTATCGATGGCGGGCACCATGTCGAGTTTGGAGACCCACTGATGTGCCTAATCAATGGAATCCCCCCCAATTCTAACCCCAACCCTAACCCCAACACACCCCTAACCCTAATCCCAACCCTTACCACAACACAACCTTAACCACAACCCTAACTCCAACACCAACCCTTACCCCAACACCACAACCGTAACCCCAACACAACTCTAATCCCAGTCTTATAACCCTAACCTCAACACAACACTAACCCTAACCCCAACCCTAACCCTAGCTCTAACAACAACCCTAACTCCAGCCCAAACTCTAACCCTAACCCCACCCCTAATCCTAGCTGCAAAGAATGGAAAAAAAATATTTTATTATTTTTGCCTAACTAAGGGGATGACAAAGGGGCTTTGATTTACTATTTTTTTATTTTGATCACTGTGATCCAAAAAATCTCCGATTGTTGCAGGATACCGGCTGGCATAACTTGGCAGGCGCACTGCGCATGCGCCTGCCATTTTCTTCCAGGAAGATGATGTGGAGGGTCGGGGGATGGAGCAGGAGGGTCCGGGGATGGCAGAAGTACCGGGTGGGCTTGGGAGACCCCATTTCTCTCTCCTCTGATATGCTAGATCATATCAGAGGAGAGAGAAATGAATGGAAAATCAGACTTTTTTGTGATCGCCGTTATTTGTGAATAGTGGCCATCTTGTGACTAGTTAGTTGTAAAAAACAACTAAAATCATGCTCTCTGGGGTCTCAGTACCCCCCAGTAGCCGAGACCTCAGAGATTTTCTGACGCTGAGAAGTTACTTCTCAGAGCTGTTGAAAAGCTGTGTTGAGGAATAATTCCCCTTAACTGCCACCGTTAAAAGGCATATTGGCAGTTGTTCAGGTATTAACCCCTTAATGACAGAGCCAAATTTTAAAAATCTGACCAGTGTCACTTTACGTGGTAATAACTCTGGAACGCTTCGACAAATTTCAGTGATTTTGAGATTATTTTTCCGTGACTCATTATACTTTATGATAATGGTAAACTTAGGTTGATATGTTTTGTGTTTATTTATAAAAAATATCAGACATTTGACAAAAATTTAAAAAAATTAGCAATTTTCAAACTTTGAAATGATTATCCCTTTAATCCAGGTAGTCATACCACAGAAAAACATTAATATATAACATTTCCCACATGTCTGCTTTACATCAGCACCATTTGTAAAATGTTATTTTATTTTGATAGCATTTTAGGAGATTTAAAAATGTAGCAGGAATTTTTAATTTTTTCATGGAAATTTTCAACATTATTTTTTTTGAGTGACCTATCCAAGTTAGCAGTGACTTTAAGGATCCTATATATTGGAAAACCCACAAAAGTGAAACCATTTTAAAAACAGTGCCCCCTGACATATTTAAAACTGCTGTCAGGTAGTTTATTAACCCTGACAAAATGATTGTTCATGTTACTGCCAGAAGAAATAATGAGGGGACAGTCATTCTGTCAGTTGAGGCACTTAGCCACTGCAGGGCCTCTTTCTCATTTACGGACCACATAAAACAATTTCTCCTTACCCCCATAATTATATTTTGAACTCCCCTGATGAATCCCCATTATTGGGGAGTAAACGCGTAGGGAGGAAGTAACCCCTTTTTCATCTCTTGGGGTGACACTACAGGGTCCACTTGGGGCCTGTTCTTGTGAGGACAGGAGTAATACTGGGGCACGACAGGGAGGTAGGGATTTATTGCACACTTATATCCCTCTCCCTCATTTTCATCCTCATTTCCTCATTGTTGACCCAGTACCCGGCAGAAAATATCTGGAAACAAGACCGGGACCTCTATGTCCATAATAAGTGGTGAGACTGAACCATTTTTTTTTATTATTGAGCACTGTTATGCACGAGCACTTTTGTTTGTTGTGTTTAAATGTTTTGTCTCAGATTTTAATGACTGATTAAAGGTAATGTTTTATAGAGTAGGGAATCCTCCAAGCTATTGATCATACTCACAGTAGTGCAAGTAACATGCAGCCTGGGGTTGTTGTGTTGAAAAACTTCTCCTGGTATGCCATTCAATGCAACACTTAGCTGTTACTGTATCAGGAACAGAGGGGTCCAGCTCCATAATTTGTCACATAAGACTATAATAACTGGAAGAAGACTCATGTTCCCTCATGAAGGTGTCTTTCTGATTTTATCCATGTGGTTTTGCCCATGTTTTCTCTCAACCAATCACCTGGTATCAATTTGTCAAAGACAAACGTGGGACTCATAGTTGAAGAGGATAGATCTCCTTTCTATCCTCCATTGTCATTTTGCCCTGCACCATGATAGCCTTTGAACGTGGTGGCATGAAGTCAATAGAAGAACTCTAACTGGACATCTGGCTAATAGCCCAATGTCTTATAAATACATTCTAATGTTTTGTGCAGACACTGTATGATACTTCAAGCTTGATTCGTCCAATTTCACTTGCACTAAAGAATGGATAAATTGTGTACAGCCATTTTCTCCAAACTGTCTCCGAAGCCATTTTTCAACACTTGTCTCCCATTCTTGGACATCAATAGCTGGCAATGGCAAAGGGAGCTGCTGGCAACAGATCTTTATAATTTGCCAGTCGAAGTGCATTCGGCGTGGCAGAACATTCCTCAACACCCATTAATAATTTAATTGCTCAAATGCCAATACAAGTGAGAGTGTCATGTGTCTATTTCTTTCTCTCTCAAAACTAAATTAATCAAGATGTTTTGAAAATTTTACTTCCATTTTGCTAACATTTCCATACCATTAGCACGTCTATCAATGCTGTGATTTCAATAATTTCACTTTTTTCATTCTTGGTGTTGCAATTTCAATGTTGAGGAGTGTATGTTGTTGTTGCCATGTTTTCTGCAGGAGAAGAACTGTTGATAGGCAACTATTCCTTAACTTCTAAAGCCTGTATGAAGTTAAGCATATTACTTTTGAATTTATTTTTTTCTCCAGTAATTTCTCCAATGTGAAACCCAAATTTTGATCAAAGCTGCATTTATTCATTTAAGAGATGCATGTTAGAATAAGGATGTTTTGAAGTATTACTTTCAATGTCATACAGAGACCAGAAAGACTCAAGATAAGATGAAAATGTGATCTCTTTCAGGAGCAGCTGGACACCACAACACTCTTAACCATATGTGACAAGGGATCCTGGAATTCACATGCATATTTCATGACTTATGCTTTCTTGTTTGATAACATTTGCAATACAAATGGAAGACAAATCTTTGTGCTGTTTCTCACTGTCCAAATGTAACTTCACCCTTGTGTAGCTGCAAAAGAGCCTTTTAAACGCAAACATTTCATATGAATTCTGCTCATATTAGAAATGATTGAGCTTGTACCTATGGTAATATGGAAATTTTTCTTTTTCGATCATTCTTTTTTTATTTGTGACAAAATGACAGGATGAACATTCAAGCATGTAATCAATCCCAATTCCCAGCTCTAGTGCCTCTATATTGCATTAAGTTAATGCATACGCTCTATGAATTTCATCCAGCATTTCATTACTGGGTATACAATATTTCTGAATTTCACATCACTTGGTATTTTCCACCCAATAATTTATACAAGGTATTTAATGATATATTTATTCATTCTCATCCAACTTTAACTAAAATCACCCTTTGATCACTGATCATTCCGCTAAACTTCAAATATTTATTCCTTTTTCAAGTTATTCAATTTACAGATTTTTCTTCTATATGTGTAATTACTTTTTTTTTTTATAGATTCAAGAACTGTATTATAAAGGAGAATTGAAGGATAAGAAACCACTTTAAAAATGTAAACTTTGCTTCTTTGATGTTCAAAAACTATATAGTTTTGAACTTACTGGTTTCTACATCTAAAATAAAAATATATTTTTAACTGTTAAGAATGAAAAGTCGTTCTTCAACTATGTCAGAGGATGTGGTCCCCAAAGCCCTACCCTGGAAAGTAGTAGAGATGATCAAAAGAAAATTGTTGAACTTTTTTAGTATGATATTGCTCATCCATAGGGTCTGGGTACATCTGTCTGGGTACATTTTGTTGCTATAAATAGCTCAAAAAACTTGTCAAAAGTTCACTATGATAATGCTCACCTATGTACTACTCCGTGGTCTGGAGTACAATTCATTGGTATATAACCCTCAAAAAACTTGTTCCAAATTTATCGGTATCATATCTCTCACCCATAGGGTATTACATATTCTTGGGTACACTTTGATGCTGTATAAGTGTTTTTTTCTGCGTGGATTTGTGACAAAATCTGAGGCCAGCAAAGTGAATGAGAAATCTAAAGTGTCATGCACACATTAAGTATTTGTGACTTGCAGATTTGCTGCAGAAAATAATCTGCAGCATGTTAATTCTCTGTGAGTTGCTGCCCTGCGTTTTTAACAATTCACTTTACGCAAAGCAATCAAAAATACGGTGCAAAAACGCACGGTTTTACAGATGCATTTTTTTCTGCCAAGAGACGCAGAAATGGTGCAGAAATTTTACTTAACGTGCACTTACCCGTCTCTGTATTGTGTTTCTCACCCATGAGCTATTCCATGGTCTGAAGTATATTTCCTTGGTATATAACGCTCAACAGTGGATAGCCATTTTGAGTCTAGGAGTATCAGTAAATGACAATTTGAACAGAAAGTGTATGAGTTCCTCCTTTATGTCTAATACAGGGTGTATCTGAGTCTCTTATTTTTGGCAGTTCTTGCTTCCTTCATAAATTACACTGAAATTTCCTATTTTTTAATTAAAAAAATTATTTTGGTTTACTTAAATTATATACATTTTTAAAAAATCCTTTTTAAATTTTGTCTTATACACAAGTCATTATGCAGGAAAAAAATGTTTCTTAACTTGCAATTTCTCATCGGTTTGGAATGTTTTATTGTCACTCCTTAAAGTGAAGTAAAAGTGTGACACCAATATTCTCTGCAGTGATTTGGGAGTCAGTGATGCTTCCAGGAGTCTTCCTCATGCTGTTTTCCTTCCATTCAGCACTTTTCCCATCCACTTGAACATTTTACTGCCTTCCAGACCTCTTTGTAGGGTCTTCAGGAAAAAAAGCTTGGCTTCCCCATTGACTCCCATTACACTCGTTATTCGAAATGAACATGCGTGTATTTGGAAATGCTCGGTTTAAGCAACGACATCGTATATTTTAAATGTCAAACTCAAGAATAGTCATGGATATAGATGAGAAAATTTTCAAGGTTCGATTGGGATCGGCGAACTTCCCGATGTTTGCCGAACGAATTCGAACCCCATTAAATTCAATGGGAGGAAAGCCAAACGCATAGACAACACTTTAAGAAGGGTCAAAAAGCTGGAGTATAGCTTGGAGCATCCCTTAAATGAAATATAATCTTTAATTCGATAATATTAAAATGGATAACTCTGGACAAAAAAGTGACATAAAACTTTTTGTATGTGGTATTATAGCTTTGTGTCACTGTTTTGTCCAGTTATCTATTTTAATATTACTGAATTAAAGGTTATATTCTATTTAAGAGAGACTCTACAAGGGAATGGAAGAATCCTGGATATCTATAAACAGAAAGATAGTGAGGAAACACTTAGCTAACCAAAATGAATTCAAGTCTCCAGGTCAAGATGAATTACACCCCAGAGTACTGAAGGAGATAGCAGAAGAAATTTTTGAACCCCTCTCCATAATCTTTGAAAATTCTTGGAGAACAGGAGAAGTCCCAGAAAACTGGAGAAGAGGAAATGTTGTTCCTATCTTCAAAAAGGGGAAGAAGGTGGACCCAGGCAACTATAAGCCGGTGAATCAGACTTCTATACCAGGAAAGATCTTTGAACAAATTATTAAACAACATGTATGTCCGTACCTGGATAAGAATGAAGTGATTAAACAGAGTCAGCATGGGTTTGTAACTAATAAGTCATGTCAGACTATCTTAATTTCCTTCTATGACGGAATCACTGATTGGGTGGATCAGGGAAATTCTGTAGCTATAGTATATCTTGACTTCAGCAAAGCATTTGATAAAGTATCTCACACAATCCTTATTGAAAAAATTACTAGGTATGGAATGGACAAGGCAACTGTTAGGTGGATTCATAACTGGCTTAGTGATTGAAGCCAAAGAGTGGTCGTAAATGGCTGCACATCCAGTTGGAAGAATGTCTCAAGTGGGGTACCACAGGGCTCTGTCTGGGCCTTGTATTGTTCAGCATCTTTATCAACAATTTAGATGAAGGAATTGAGGGTAAACTGATTAAATTTGCTGATGACACAAAGCTAGGAGGGATACCTAATACTAGAGGAGAGAGGATTCAAAAAGATATAAATAAACTGGAGCAGTGGGCAGCAACTAACAGAATGGTTTTTAGCAGGAAAAATGCAAAGTACTACATCTGGGCAATAAAAATGAAAAAAGCATATACAGAATGGGAGGAATAGGGCTAAGCAACAGCACATGTGAAAAAGACTTGGGTATACTAATAGATCACAGACTGAATATGAGTCAACAGTGTGATGCAGCAGCAAAAAAGGTAAATGCAATTCTAGGATGTATTAACAGAAGCATACAGTCTAGATCACATGAAGTCATTATTGCTCTCTACTCCTCTTTGGTCAGACCTCATCTGGAATACTGTGTCCAGTTTTGGGCGCCACATTTTAAAAAAGATATCAACAAACTGTTGAAAAATTTGTTGCGTTATTCCAAAGAAGACTCATGGCTGTACTAGCTCAATAGGGTTCTTCTACTCAATACTGAGCAAAGGGTCTGAATACTTATGACCCAGTGATATTTCAGTTTTTCTTTTTAATAAATTTGCAAAAATTTCTACATTTCTATTTTTTCTCAGTCAAGATGGGGTGCAGATTGCACATTAATGAGAAAAAATGAACTTTTTGAATTTACCAAATGGCTGCAATGAAGCAAGAGTGAAAAATTTAAAGGGGTCTGAATAGCTAGTGTACGCTTATAAGAATTTATGCAATAGTAGTTTTTAGATGCAGAACCACAAAAGCTGATTAAGATTGGCTCATAGCCACCGCAACAAGTTTCGCTTCAACAGGCTTTATCAGAAGAATGAGGCTAGAATAAGTTAAAAATGAAATGCCAAATCTTTTATTTAATGCCTCCGCTCTGACATCACTGAATTTGTTAACTCAAGATATATCTAATCAGATATTAGTTAAGGAATATGCAATTGGGACAGGACCACATAGCATCGCCCATTCCCTGCTTCTAAGCAAACAGGCATCACCTAATGAATTGAGGTGGCAGTCATTAGATGAATAGGTCAGAAATTCAGACTGTATCTTCTGTGTAGTAGTGTCACTCACAAAATGTCCAATGCGTGCTTTCAACATCTGAAGCCAAGTGAGTCATCAGATAGGATGACTGTTACTGGATACTTACTGTCCAGTGAAAATGCCGATATGGAAGTGTCCTGCACATGCACTCTCTGTGGTGCCCCTGGCAAGATTACCCTCATGTGCGGCGGGCAGGTAGAGATCCCTGCAGCTCTGCTGCCTACAAGAGAAAATGGCAGCAGAGCAGCAGCGATCCATGCTGCTTCCTGCCCACGCTTCCTGTCTCACACAGCAGTCAGCAGCGCGACTGGATGCCAGTGAGAGGAAGCTGCTAGTGACAGTGATGCTGTGGCTGCGGGAGAGCATGCAGAGAGGTGAGAGGTGCTGTCTGGTGTGTACGTATGTGGGTGTAGAGATGAGCGGTGGTGTGTGTGTGTGCATGTGTAGTGATTCGACGGATTGTGCAGAGAGGTGAATGGTGCTGTGTGTTTCTGTGTGTGTTGGTGGAGGAGAGGGCAATGATGGGGTGATTGGGAGAAGGCAATGATGAGATTGATGGGGAGAAGGCAATGATGGAGGTGACGGAGAGGGTATTGATGGGAATTGTGGGGGAGAGAAGCAATGATGTGGGTGGTGGAAAGGGCAATAATGGGGGTGGGGAAGGAGGAAATGACAGAGGTGGGGGAATAGGCAATGATGATGGTGGTAAAAAGTACAATGATATTGGTGGTCAAAATGGCAATAATGAGCTGGTGGGGAGGAGGAAATGATGGAGGTGGTGGAATAGGCAATGATGGGGTGGTGGGGAAAAGGCAATGATGGTGGTGGTGGAAAGGGCAATTATGGAGTGGTGGGGAAGGAGGAAATGATGGAGGATGTGGAATGGGCAATGATGGGGTGGTTGGGAAAAGGCAATGATGGGGTGGTGGGGAGAAAGCAATGATAGAGGTGGCGGAAAGGGCAATGATGGGTGCTGGGGGAGAAGGCAATGATGGGGGTGGGGGAGAGGACTATAATGGGATGCGGGGGAAGTAGGACCATGAGGGGTGTGTGGGATTGGGAAGGGAGGAAGGGGGATTTATTATGGATTTAGGAACAGGGGGAGGTGGAGAAAGACGTTATTATCACTTGTTATGTTTAACACTGTCCCTTAAGATATAGTGTACTCACTTACGCATTATGTATAGCGCCATCCCTCAGTATACACACGTGGTCAAAATTGTTGGTACCCCTCATTTAATGACAAAAAAAACGACAATAGTGACAGCAATAACTTGAATCTGACAAAAGTAATAAATCAAAAATCTATGAAACTGAACTAATGAAAGTCAGACATTGCTTTTCAACCATGCATCCACAGAATTGAAAAAAAAATAAAACTCATGAAATAGGCCTGGACAGAAATGATGGTACCCTTAACTTAATATTTTGTTGCACAACCTTTTGAGGCAATCACTGCAATTAATCGATTCCTTTAACTGTCAATGAGACTTCTGCACTTCTGGACAGGTACTTTGGCCCATTCCTCAAGAGCAAACTGCTCCAGTTGTCTCGTGTCTGAAGGTTGCCTTTTCCAGACGACATGGTTCAGCTCTTTACAAAGATGCTCAATAGGATTTAGGTCAGGGCTCATAGAAGGCCACTTCAAAATAGTCCAATGCTTTCCTCTTAGCCATTCTTGGGTGTTTTTAGCTGTGTGTTTTGGGTCATTATCCTGTTGCAAGACCCATGACCTGCGACTGAGACCAAGCTTGCTGACACTGGGCAGCACATTTCTCTCTAGAATGCCTTGATAGTCTTGAGATTTCATTGTACCCTGCACAAATTCTAGACAACCTGTGCCAGGTGCAGCAAAGCAGCCCCAGAGCATAACAGAGCCTTCTCCATGCTTCACAGTAGGAACAGTGTTCTTTTCTTGATATGCTTCATTTTTCCATCTGTGAACGTAGAGCTGATGTGCCTTGCCAAAAATTTCCATTTTTGTCTCATCTGTCCATAGAACATTCTCCCAGAAACTTTGCGGCTTGTCAACATGTAGTTTAGCAAAATCCAGTCTGGCTTTTTTATTATTTTTTTTCAACATTGGTGTCTTCCATGATCGCCTCCCATGAAGTCCACTTTGGCTCATACAATGACGGATGGAGAAATCTAACACTGATGTACCTTGAGCTTGAAGTTCACCTTTAATCTGTTTAGAAGTTTTTTCTGGGCTCTTTTGTTACCATTCGTATTATCTGTCTCTTGGATTTGTCATCAATCTTCCTCCTGCGGCCACATCCAGGGAGGTTGGCTACAGTCCCATGGAGCTTAAATTTATGAATAATATGTGCAACTGTAGTCACAGGAACATCAAGCTGCTTGGAGATGGTCTTATAACTTTTACCTTTAACATGCTTGTCTATAATTTTCTTTCCAATCTCCTGCAACAACTCTTTCCTTAGCTTCCTCTGGTCCATGTTGAGTATGATACACACCATGTCACCAAAACAGCATAGTGAGCAGCTGTAGCCCTTTAAACAGGCCCACTCACTGATTCCAAGATTGTAGACACCTGTGATGCTAATTAGCGGGCACATCAGGATTTAAAATATCTCTTTTGTCACATTATTTTCAGGGGTACTGTCATTTCTGTCCAAGCCTATTTCATGAGTTTTATTTTTTTTTTAAATTCTGTGGAACCATGGTTGAAAAGCAATGTTCGATTTTCATTTATTCATTTTCATAGATTTTTTATTTATTATAACTTTTGTCAGATTCAAGTTATTTCTGTGACCATTGTGGGTTTTTTGTCATTAAACGAGGGGTACCAACAATGTTGACCATGTGTGTATAGTGTAGTCACTTTTTATGTATAGCACGGTCCCTTAGTATATAGTGTACTGACTTATTATGTCTAACACAGTCCCTTAGTATATAGTGTACTCACTTATTATGTATAACACAGGCCCTTAGTATATAGTATTCTCTCTTATTATGTATAACACGATCCTTAGTTACATAGTTTCCTATTTTATCATGTATAACACCGTCCCTTATTACATACCATTTTCTCTACTTATATATGGTGCCGTCCGTTATTATATAGCTTCCTCTGCTGTTATGTACAGTGCTGTCTCTTACATAGTGTAATCCTGTTATTTTGTTATTCACAGATTCCTCTTCTATTACATAGTCCACTCTCTTGTTAGATATAAAATGACTGCTGATGGAGGAGCCGGTGACCAGACTACCAGTCCATCATCTCCTCCATTAGAAAAGAAGCTTTTCCATAATCCATCAGCCATCATTGCATTATATATCTAACAAGAGAGGATGGTATATAATAAAAAACAGGGCTCTATATAATCCAATATGTAAGGACTGTGCTGTACATAGCAAGAGAGGGCACTGTATAAGGGACAGCAATATACATAATAAAGGAGACTATGTAATATATATACATGTATGTGTGTGTGGATATATATTTATATATATGTAGCTTTGTCACCATAAAGCACAGGGGCCCCAAGCTGTCAGTGTCCGCCCCTGATTACTGCTGTATTTGTTATGGATGGCTTTTTGTCAGCGGGCCCAGACTCAGAATCATGGCTAACAGAGGCCAATGATATTTTTTCTGAGAAGGCATTCTTACAAAAAAATACACACCGACATACACTGTGGCATTTAAAGCAGAGCGTGACTTTAGTATCAAGGAAGGTCAGCTACAAAATTCTATTGCGAAATTCCAATACAATCTTATGGAAAGAAAATACAAACAATACCTCAGGACTTCAAGGACAATAAAATATATCCGGTGTTGGGGGATCAGCAAGAAAGACGGGATAGGGAGATGCAACTGTCATCTACAGAAACTGAAGGTTCTGATTCAGAAGGCAGACTATCTACTTCTAGGGGATGACAAAGGGGTAGAAATAGAGGCTACCAAAGAGGGGAAAGATATCAATCATCCCTATCCAGACCAGGCATTTTAGACAAGGCCTACCCATTACGGAATCACAATCTATTCAACAGGGAATAGATTCACAGGTTATAAATTTATTTGATAGACAGATTAGCGCCACTGAGATGTCAGTTCTATGCAAGGGACTGTCATTTATACTGATGACAGACTTTGCAACCTTTGATATGATCAAGGATCTTAATTTGTTTGTAAGGAAACTGAGATGACACAAGTTCTTCAAACAACAGGACAAGAGAACTTGTGCCAATCTCAACATTCCCTCAGATCTGCTACAGCATGTTCGAGTGTTGGCTGAACTTGAGCACATTCCAGAGACATCTAGGGAACAGTGCCGCTTCATGCACCTAAAAAATCCCAGTTCCAAGATGCCACCTGCGGGGGAAGGGTCTTTCAGCCATAGATATCTTCTTAAATTTGACCACCGAGGAAATTAAACAACAAATTCGGATTCAACAGAGACATAACCTCACTAGAGAGCAGATTGTAGCCATTTGAAATTTGGAAGAGGATAAATCAATAATTTTGAAGTCCTCTGACAATAGGGGAATGTGGTAGTAATGGGTATTGAAAAATATAGAAACATGTGTTTAGCTATACTAAATGATCATACCACCTATGCCCGGGTCACATATAACACTATTCCTAGATGTGTATCGAACCTAAAAACTATTCTACTAAAGGCTAAATTAGACAAACTAATTAATCACGACAAATTCTCATTTCTCCTCCCTCGGCACCCAGTTATGGCTACCTTCTATGCACTACCCAAAATGTATAAGGGTTTGGATCCCCTTATAGGGTGGCCCATCATATCTGGTATAGGGAGTGTGGGCCAGAATGTGGGCATATACATTGACAACATTTGGAGGCCATTCGTGGGCTCTCTCCCATCTTACATCAGAGACACAATGGAACTCCTTTGGAGGCTGGAAGGGATCTCCATTGAACCAGGCGTTCTATTGGCAAGTATTGATGTTGAGGTCCTATACTCATCTATTCCACATCAATAGGGGGCCAAAGGGGTAAACACTTTCTTGCTACAAGAGGCTGCCAATATATACCCCATAACGAGTTGGTGGTGACCCCCCTCGAATTTGTGCTAAGAAACAACTATTTTTCTTTTGATGGTAAAGTCCTCCACCAGCTCAGGGGCACCGCCAAGGAAAGCCCATGTGCTCCCAGCTATGCCAACTTGTTCCTGGGTTGGTGGGAGAACACCATCGTTTTCTCTGAGACCCACAAGGAATATACAGCAAACATTGATTTGTGAGTTATATGTATCGATGATGGTTTTGCTTTATGGAGGGGTTCCACAGAAACCTTCCAGTGCTTTAATGTATCTTTGAACATCAATGATATTGGGTTAAGTTCACTTTTGAAATAGAGAAGGACAAACTCACATTTTTGTGTATTATGATCACGAAGTCAAGAAAGGGGAATAGCTTGGAAACTACCATCTATTGCAAACCATTGTCCACCAACTCGTTAAGATGGGATAGCCACCACTTGTATTCACAGAAAAAAGGTATACCAAAAGGGTAATACCTAAGGTTAAGATGTAACTGTTCAATTGGGAGGGATTTCAAGGTCAAAGAAGATGACCTGAGACAGAGATTCCTCTCAAGGGGGTACCCTGACTGGGTGCTGAAATAGGCATTTCATCATGGGAGCAGACAGGTGAGGGGAACACTCCTGACACCATGTGAAAACAGCTAGACTGATATGTGCTTTTGATAATGGGGCACCATTTGTAAAATAAATCCCCAGGAAGCATTGGAACATTCTGAGGATGGAAGATGACATCAGAGAACTTGTGGGTGAAGTACCACAAATCACCTATAAGAGATGTAATTGTCCAGCATGTATGCATGGGACAGGGATTGGACCAGCATTTCTAGCTGAAACATTGATCAGTAACAGGTGTAGGCCTGGTGCTCTGAGAGCCCTGTCAAATTCATGCAATACACATGACAGAGGCCCAACTTGGAGTCCAAACATTTACAAAAAGTTAGGGTCAGACACCAGTAAAATTAGCATCAATTGACCCACAGTCAAAATGTTATAATGGCACAGCAGTCAGACATGTGCCGTGCATGAGACAGGGTCTGGGTCAGCATTTACAGCTTTGAAATTAAGTTGAAATTAAGAGGTGGGTGAGGGACAGGTATAGGCCTGCTGTGCTGGGAGCCCTGATCCCTCATGTAACAGCTCAAACTGCTTTTCTGCTCAGCCACATTCAGGTGGCACAAATATCTGCTTCATAGACTACAATTGTTAAAAACATTTAAGGATAGTAACACAAGCAGTTGGCTAAAAGTAAGTTCAGGCCTGCCGGTCTTGGTGCCCTACTGCTACAGGCAACACACATGAAGGGGAGAGAAATGGGGTCCCCGGGTCCTCCGATGCCCCCCACGGAACCTTATGTACCGTTTCTATGTTCCCCCGCTCTCCTGGCCCTCCGCCTTCCTCCTGCAGATAGAAAATGTCTGGCGCATGCGCAGTGAGCCCACCAAGACCTTCCTGCCTGCACCCGGCAACCAGTGAGAATTTTCTCATTGGCTGCTGGGTTTTGTTTACTGTGACACACCCTATCACAGTGACTAAAAAAAACAATATTTGTAAATATGGCAGCACTTGGGCTGTGCTTTCTCTTTTCTCTCCTTGTAGTTGTTCTGGGAGAGAAGAGAGCTGAAGTGCTGCCCTGTCAATGAAGAAAAATCATATTTTCTGCATCCTATAAATCAAATTACCTACCCAATTCTCCATAATCCCCGCATCCCCATCCCCATTGTCGAGGGATTTTAAAAAAATATATATATTTTTTTAATTCTTTTAAAATATTTTTTTAGGGTTAGGGTTACATGTGCTAGGGTTAGGGTTACACGTGCTAGGGTTATGGTTACACATGGTAGGGTTAGGGATACACATATTAGGGTTAGGATTACACATGCTAGGGTTAGGGTTACACATATTGGGGTTAGGGTTAGGAGGAAAAAATACTAGGGTTAGGTTAAGATTAGTATTTCATTAGGCAGGGAAATAAAATGGCCCACAGAACTTACAGCGCGAGCTAGCTTACAGCCTGTTTTGCTCTGGCAGCTCCGGCAGTGAAACAGAATCTGCCTCTGAAGCTGAGCAGTTTGCAGACAGTGACGATATCTCTTCCTCCACGGAATCCCTCAGCCCGATGGTAGCGAAGTCGGTCGTCACTGAAGCTTCAGAGGCAGGACAAAGTACCACAGTCCCCCCATCGCTGTGGTATTATGACACCTCTTTTTCCCCTTAAATTCCCCCTTTTTCTGCAGTCCCTGGAATAAGAGTAGATGCTGCCAATTTTACCCCCATTGATTTTTTCAAAATTTTCATTAGCCCCAAAGTCCTAGAATTAATCGTCCACCAAACAAACCTATATGCCCGACAATACATTTCCCAAAAACCTAGTGCCTTTCATTCCCATTCCTGGATGCCCACAAATGCCCCTGAAATAAAAAATTTTTTAGGCATTACCCTCAATATGGGTTAAGCAAAAAAACTCACACTCCACTCTTACCGAGCAGCAAAAGCTGTCCACCGCACCCCTGTATTTGCAGCCGTCATGTCTCGAGTCCGTTATGAAGCCCTGATGAGATTCCTCCACTTCAGTGACAATTCCCAAGCCCCCCCAAGAAATGACCCCAATTGTGATCGGCTAAATAAATTGAGACCCCTAATTTCCCTCCTGCAAAATTCATTTCTAAATTCCTATACCCCAGAGAAAAATGTGGCAGTCAACGAGTCCTTGATGAGCTACAAGGGCCGTCTGTCATTCTGCCAATTTATCCCCTCCAAGCGAGCCAAATACGGAATAAAATTATACAAAACTTGTACATCAGGGTACACTTCCACCTTCCTAATTTATGAAGGTAGGGACTGCCAAATAAACCCCCCAAACTACCCCCAGACAATTGGCATCCCAGGCAAAATTGTGTGTCAGCTAATGATGCCCTTTCTAAATCAAGGGTACCATGTGTATATGGACAACTATTACACAAGCGTCCCCCTATATAAGTCCCTCCATGCTGCAAATACAGGGGCCTGTGGGACAATCATGAAAAACAGTGTGGGGTTTCCATCACAGTTGGTGTCCAGACGTTTGTTGGTGTCATTATCACTCGCAAGTGACCAACTTCTTGGAGTGAAGTGGAAAGACAGGAAGGACATCTACATGCTAACCACACTGCATGCAACCACCACTGTGATGATCAGAGAGAGGGGTGTCACCAAGGACAAGGTAAAACCGATCTGTGTCATAGACTATAATAAATTTATGGGTGGCGTTGATTTATCAGACCAGGTTCTGCAGCCATACCTTGTCAAGCAGAAGACCAGGGCCTGGTACAAAAAGGTGGCAATCTACCTAATTCAAACTGCCACATACAACAGCTTTGTCCTGTATAAAAAATCCCATGGACCCCTTACATTCCTACAGTTTCAGAAAAAATTATTGAGGGCCTCATGTTTGAGTCAATGGCACCGCGGGGAAGCCTTTGAGTCTGAGGATTCCCAGAGACTTGCAGTGCACCATTTTCCTCGCCCTGTCCCTGTCACTCCCACCCAAAAGTATCCTTAAAAACGATGCCGGGTTTGCAGGAAGCATGGCAAATGGAGTGATTCCCAGTACTATTGCCCCACATGCCCATCCCAACCAGACCTTTGTATCTCCCACTACTTTGAGACCTACCACACCACCTACAATTATTATTTTTTTTTTATATAAGTTTTATTTTCTGCTTAGTGGCCCCAGTAGAGTAATTTGGAACGAGTAATAGAGAATATTTTCATTAGTACTGTAGATCCCATTTTACCCCATTCCACAATTAATTACAACACTTGATCAATCCCATACCAAACTACTATTCCAACAAATTCTCATCCACATACCCACGTCTGTACAACCCAGAGTGTGGACACCACAAATGTTCTTGAAAACTAAGGTCATCTGAAAATTAATTCTAGGACTTGATTACTCACAAACATTTTTGATCATTTATCTAACTTTGACTGTTTTTACAACTGTCTTGCTACACAAAACTTTGGCTTCCATTTATATTACTTATATTTATGTTGGTGATACGGGCATGATCATTTTATTGGAGGATTTCTAAAAATGAGGACGTTCTGTACTTATACACTATGGACTTTACCGTATGGTTCTTGCCGAACCTCTGGTACCAGACAATACTTTACAGATTCTGCAGGGGATTGGTTGTTTTGTGCATATAGCAGTTCTGACCTTGACGGGTGGGAGCTTGCTATAGTGCACCACGTTTATTGACACATTCATCTCTCATATAGGGATTGACGGAGCTAAAAGGACATTGTAAGACCAGTCTCTGAAAGTATCTACCATTCTAACCCTGCTGGTGTTCTTTCATCTTTGTAACAAACTCAGCTTTGCCACATAGTTGGCTCCATTTTCCTCCACATTTTGCCTTTCATTCCAGTACAGTTTATTCTTCCTGGTACAATATACGCAAATGCAGGACAACTGTTTTGTTAGCAAGACCAAATTTTATATTCAGCCAATGTATTTTTAGGAGCGTGAGTAATAATTCCTGAAAGGATTTTCAAAAAAAGCCAAATTTGTCACATTGTCCCCTTCCTGTCCTGTCTTTGAGGGGTGTAGTTTCCAAAATGGGGTCAGTTTTCGGGGGTTTCTGCTGTTTAGGCACATGTCCAAACCCGATATGGCATCCGGTCTCACAATTTTGAGATTAAAAGTCAAACGGTTCTCCTTCCCTTTCAAACTCTACCGTGCACCCAAACAGAGGTTTACCACCACATATGGGGTATCAGCATACTCAGGACAAATTGCACAACAATTTTCTGGGTCCAATTCCTCTTGCTACCCTTGGTAAAATAAAAAATTGGGGGCAAAAAGATCATTTTTGCGTAAAAAATATGATTTTTTATTTTTACAGCTCTATGTTATAAACTTCTGTTAAGCACTTGGGGGTTCAAAGTGCTCACCACACATCTAGATAACTTCCTTAGGGGGTCTAGTTTTCAAAATGGTGTCACTTGTGGCAGGTTTCAACTGTTCAGGCACATCAGGGGCTCTCCAAATGCAACATGGCATCCGATCTCAATTCCAGCCAATTCTGCGTTGGAAAAGTCAAACAGCGCTCCTTCCCTTGTGAGCTCTGCCGTGCACCCAAAAAGTGGTTTACCCCCACATATGGGGTATCGGCGTATTCAGGAGAAATTGAACCACTAATTTTGTGGTTCATTTTCTCTTTTAACACTAGTGAAAATAAAAAAATTTGGTTCTGAAGTAACTTTTTTTGCAAAAAAAAGTTAAATGTTAATTTTTTCCTTCTACATTGCTTCAGTTCCTGTGAAGCACGTAAATGGTTAATGAACTTCTTGAATGTGGTTTTGAGCACCTTTAGGGGTCCAGTTTTTAGAATGATGTTACTTTGGGGTATTTTCTGTAATGTACACCCCTCAAAATGACTTTAAATATGATGTGGTCCCTAAAAAAAATGGTTTTGTAAATTTTGTTGTACAAATGAGAAATCGCTGGTCAACATATAACCCTTATAACTTCCTAACAAAAAAAGAAAATTGTTTCCAAAATTGTGCTGATGTAAAGTAGACATGTGGGAAATGTTATTTATTAAGAAATTTGCGTGACATATCTCTCTGATTTAAGGGCATACAAATGTAAAGTTTGAAAATTGCAAAATTTTTAAAATTTTCAACATATTTCCATTTTTTTTTATAAATAAACACAAGTCATATTGAAGAAATTTTACCACTATCATGAAGTAAAATATGTTATGAAAAAACGTTCTCAGAATCAGCGGGATCCGTTAAAGTGTTCCAGAGTTATAGCCTCATAAAGTGACAGTGGTCAGAATTGTAAAAATTGGCCTGGTCATTAAGCTGCAAAATGGCTTTGTCACTAAGGGGCTAAAATAAAAAATTTATTGAAAATATTATAAAAACATAATAAAAGGCCACATAGCATCAGTACACTGAAATCCCCAAAAGGGGGACCAAGGAATCTATCCACTGTGAAACACAATACCCTCAAACTTTGGCCCAGTAAGAACTGTAAATAAGATAATATTTATATGTCCAAAAGATATATAATTATTTGCTAGACACTTCAATCAATTTATATCAAAGGGGTGTCCATAGTGGTACCATTGCCACTAGACAAGAAGTTATTCCAACCAGGGTAAGATTAAAAAATACCAATTTTTATTAATAAACAATTTAAAATGAATGGATGTTAAAATAGACAGGGCTAAAAACCTCCAAACAGAGGGGGAAAACAGCACAGTATACTGGCACTTGTGGGTAGCTAATAATAGAACAATAATGGTAGAAATCAAAATATCAATATAGGAGATAAAGCTACTCTATGGATTATATAAATCTTAATTACGATGCATAGTCTCAGTGGAACTTACGTTATGATCTCAGATCGATAAACTAATACAGTGGTAAATAGGTGAATACCTTCTTACACTTATTTAAGAAATGCAAATGTCAGTGTCCAATGACAAAAAACAATTCATGCTGAAAGTAAATCCATATAATAGTGCCTAAAATCGGTTATCCCACAATATAATGATAGGCATAAACATACTGCGGTATAGCTGAGGTTGAAAAAATACCCCCTATGTGACATTCATTACCTCAATAAGGCTGGTATTAGAGTGCTGAAAGTACCACGGGTGTTCACGCTGGGGCTGTGCTCTCACCTCCCAGCATTATTGAGGTAATGAATGTCATATAGGGGTATTTTTTCAACCCCAGCTTTCTGCCATAATGTATGTATTCTGCATTCACTATATACCGTGGAGGAAATTCTCACTTACCCATCTGCATACCCTGATGTTCTGGTCCTTTCTGATCCACATGCTGTTCCTTTCCACTGCATCATAGTCTCAGCCTATGCTTCTCACCTTGACCTACAGTTTATAATTTCCAATTCACCAGGTGAATGCACAACAGAAAAATCTGGATATTATTATTATTTATTTATATAGTACCATTAATTCCATGGTGCTGTACATGAGAAGAGGTTACATACAAAGTTATAGATATCGTTTACTGTTCTGTCCTCACTAAATGAAGCAGAATTCATGTAGCTTATACAGGCAGCTAAACCACTATACTGGGGGTCCAATAAGGAGACTGTAGGTTGAATCTGTGCTTTATTGAATGTGATGGTATATTGGCGTGGTGAAACTACAATACAAACATATATGCATACAATCAATACTGGGTTCATCAGGGATTCATATATACATAATACAATGTAAATCAACATCTGCACTAGTAGCTATCTGGTAGAAAACTAACTAAGCAGGCTAATATGCATCAGGAATTGGATACAGGAAACATAAATACATACCAGTAATGCTATCACAAGGGGAGAAGAGAAATGAGATGCTTCCTGAATGCAGGCAGAAAGAAAATGGAGAACTGGAGGGAAAATGGGGGCTGAACAAACCATAATCCTTTGCAAAGGCTACCAGGATGCATTGCAAACTTACCAGAATGCACTGCAAACGGAGGAAAATAGAAAAGTGAAAGTAAAACACACAATAACACTGCGGTTATGAATCTGGTCACTAGATGAAACCAAAAAACACTGTAAACATTAACAAGCAGAATAATCAGGGTTATGAATCAGATGTCGGAGACAGAACATTTGCAGTCAACAAATTTACAATGACAGACTGGTACAGAGAGAGGGGAGAGGACCCTGTCCTTGCCGACTTAAATTCTATGGGGGATGTCAGGAATTACAAGGGGGATTGGCACCAGTATCTACATGGTGAGCTGCTAAGTGAGTCCTCCCATGCTTCCCTGTGAAGACTTCTGTGAACTTGATGAGCACCCCCTTCATCTCAGACCTCTGACTGTTTGATAGCTCAGGGTTAAACTCTGCTGATTCCAGGGACTCCATATACTGAGTCCCAGCCCCCACATCTAGTAACAGATCAGCCTTCTCTTCAGGCAGGTTACAGACAGGTGATACACAGGCCTCCCTGTCATGATGAGTCTTCAGCATATTTACATGGAATACTTTCTGACACTTTGCAGGCTCATCTAGGGTCACCACATAGTTAACATCATTTAGCCGCTTGTGTACAGTTTATGGTCCCTCCCATGCGACCTGTAGTTTATTCTGTAACATAGGGACCAACACCCAAACCTTCTGCCCCTCCTCGTAGGCTCTCAGTTTGGCATTACGGTTGTACCGGACCTTCTGGTGGATTTGGGCCTTTGTCACGTTCTTATGGGCCAAGTTGCTCAGTTTTTGCAATCTTTCTCTGAGTCGCAGTACATATTCAACCACTGAGATGCATGTAGTTTTGGGGTCACCCTCCCAACAGTCCTTAATCAAATCAAGTGCTCCCCTGAACCTCCTCCCATAAACCAGCTCAAAGAGGGAGAATCCTGCAGATGCCTGGGGTACCTCTCTGTATGCAAACAACAGATGAGGGAGGTACCTCTCCCAGTCTCTTCCTTCAGTCTCCACCAGCATTTTGAGCATTTGTTTTAATGTTCCGTTAAAAAGCTCACAGAGGCCATTGGTTTGGGGATGATAGGCGCTGGCCACAAAATGCTGCACTTGTATTTTTTCGCAGAGGTTTTCCATCAGATTGGACATGAATTGGGTTCCCTGATCAGTTACCATCTCCCTGGGGAAATCCACACGATAGAAAACAGTCAGTAAAGCATCCGCCACTTTGTCTGCTCAGATGGAGGACAGTGCAACAGCTTCCGGATACCGTGTAGCATAGTCCACCACTGTGTTGATGTACTTTTTGCCCTAGCTGCTTGGTATTGCAAGTGGCCCTATGATATCCACAGCCACTTGCTGGAAAAGCTCATTGATCACTTCTATATATCCCCAGACATTCCAACCCTCTAACAAACTATGCATGATCAACAGTAATTGGCTATATCTGTCCCCATCTTGGGCCAATAAAAATTATGTGTCTTGCGAGCTTTAGTCTTTTGTATTCCAAGGTGTCCAGCCAGAGGGATTTCATGAGCAATTCTCATAAATTGTTCCCTAAATGGATAAGGAACGACCAGCAGCTTTTCACAGTCCCAAGGTTCTGTAATATTTGTTAGGAGAGTCTCTTTATACAGTCTACCCTGGTCCCAGTATATTCTTTCCTTGTCAGAAGCAGAGGGTTTTTGGTCTGCAAGACATCTGAGCTTCTCCAGACTGACATCTGTCCACAGGGTCTACTGGAAACTCTGACTGTCAGTCTGCAGCCACTGGCCTTGTGTGACTGCCAGTCTCCGGTCTGAAGCTGAGTCTTCCAAGGGTGCAACGCACGCCACACCATTGCTTTTGGATGCAGATAACTTATCCAGACTTGTTTTCCAACTAGCTTTTAGCCAAAGGGAGGTAATCCAGGCTGTGTATGTACTCGCCCCTACCTTGGATAGATATACTACTTCAATCTCTTGCTGTTACACTTCCAGCTGCTGAACGTGTGCTAGAGCATCTCTCTTATCAGAGACATTCTTCATTGTGAACTTTTCCACGTATGCCAATTCGTGCCCATTTTGATCAGCAGTAGCAGATCGTTGTCAGAGTACCCGGTGTGCAAAGACTAGTGCCGCCCCAACAAGCGGCGTCACTGGTCTTTGCACACTGGGTATTCTGACAATGTGCTCTTTTCTTGGCTTGTTACTGCTGATCTGAGATGGTATTAGAGAGCACAGTGTCACTGTGCACATCGCTCAGGGACTAGCCCAGTCCCTAAAATGAGCATCACCATTGATGCTTAGTTTCAGGGTGGGGGCACGGGTTGCAGCAGTGACCACAGCCTCTGCCCTCTGATGACGCTTTGATATTAGATTCTAATATGAAATAGATAGGAATTTAGGAGGAAATTACTTTGAACTTCAGACCTCCCCTTTAAGATTCAAATTTCAAAAGTAAAACAGCATTAAATTTTAGAGTATCTCACATATTGGTACAGGTTGGATATTACCTAAATATTAATACTTTAAAATTACCAGTTTGTAAATATATTAATAAACCTAGAAAATATGACTAAGAATAAACTCTCACAATACCGCAAGTACTAGACACTGATTTTATGTCTCCTTAACCACAGTGAAATGGGTTTTTTTTGGTGCATATTTTGTGAAAATTAGAGTTTAAAAAGTCACCTTCTGCTGCAAAAGCTGCTTGCTTGGCATACTCCTGTGGATCATCTTATTTTTATTCCTACTATACATATGCTGTTTAGAAATTATGTTTTGACAAATATCAAGAATCGTTATATTCTAGAGAACATAAATATATTAAAATTGTAAAACTGGAAAAAAAATATTTTGCGGCGAGAGAAACAAATGCACCATTCTGGCTTGGTTTAGTTTTCTAAAATTAGTATTAACTTCTTCATGACCTATCATCATTTATGCATCCATAACATACACTCACTGGCCACTTTATTAGGTACACCATGCTAGTAACGGGTTGGACCCCCTTTTGCCTTCAGAACTGCCTCAATTCTTCGTGGCAGAGATTCAACAAGGTGCTGGAAGCATTCCTCAGAGATTTTGGACCATATTGACATGATGGCATCACACAGTTGGCGCAGATTTGTCGGCTGCACATCCCTGATGCGAATCTCCCGTTCCACCACATCCCAAAGATGCTCTATTGGATTGAGATCTGGTGACTGAGGAGGCCATTTGAGTACAGTGAACTCATTGTCATGGTCAAGAAACCAATCTGAGATGATTCGAGCTTTATGACATGGCGCATTATCCTGCTGAAAGTAGCCATCAGATGTTGGGTACATTGTGGTCATAAAGGGATGGACATGGTCAGCAACAATACTCAGGTAGGCTGTGGCGTTGCAACGATGCTCAATTGGTACCAAGGGGCCCAAAGAGTGCCAAGAAAAAATTCCCCACACCATGACACCACCACCACCAGCCTGAACCGTTGATACAAGGCTGGATGGATCCATGCTTTCATGTTGTTTACGCCAAATTCTGACCCTACCATCCGAATGTCGCAGCAGAAATCGAGACTCATCAGACCAGGCAACGTTTTTCCAATCTTCTACTGTCCAATTTCGATGAGCTTGTGCAAATTGTAGCCTCAGTTTCCTGTTCTTAGCTGAGAGGAGTGGTACCCAGTGTGGTCTTCTGTTGCTGTAGCCCATCTGCCTCAAAGTTCGACGCACTGTGCGTTCAGAGATGCTCTTCTGCCTACCTTGGTTGTAACGGGTGGCAATTTGAGTCACTGTTGCCTTTCTATCAGCTCGAACCAGTATGCCCATTCTCCTCTGACCTCTGGCATCAACAAGGCATTTCTGCCCACAGAACTGCCGCTCACTGGATTTTTTTTACTTTTTCGGACCATTCTCTGTAAACCCTAGAGATGGTTGTGCGTGAAAATCCCAGTAGATCAGCAGTTTCTGAAATACTCAGACCAGCCCTTCTGGCACCAACAATCATGCCACGTTCAAAGGCACTCAAATCACCTTTCTTCCCCATACTGATGCTCAGTTTGAACTGCAGGAGATTGTCTTGACCATGTCTACATGCCTAAATGCACTGAGTTGCCGCCATGTGATTGGCTGATTAGAAATTAAGTCTTAACACACAGTTGGACAGGTGTACCTAATAAAGTGGCCAGTGAGTGTATATTCCCCAATTGGAATGAATATGCTTTTGGATTTCTTTTTTTTTAATTTTTCCATGGAGGCATTGTATAAAGAGCTATATAGTATGTTAGTGTTGTATAAGCAATGAGAAATCAAACACTTTAAATTGTAAAAAAATGTAGTATAGAAATACCTGTGCATTAACCCTTAGTATGTTATTATTAATAATTATTTTTTTTAGTTATATAGTGGTATCATATTCTGCCACACTTTACAATTAAGTGGGGACTACTACTAGTAGTGGGAATGTGGACAGAGCAGGAGACATTGTCGGACACACATCAGGGGATCAGCTGACGTTACTGAACCCCAGTAACACAGGAACAATTGTTGATTGTGCAGACGGCACTTCTGAGCAGCAACTGGCGGTGTTGGAGGCCAGGGTAAATACTAGAGACAGAGTGGAGCCAGAGGCCTAATTGGAGCAAGTTTGAAATCAGTAGTAGTGTGAATGTGGAGGCAGCAGTAGACATTGCCGGACACACAGCAGGGGAGCAGCTGGCGTTACTGAACCCCACTAACACTGGAGCATGTGTTTTTCTCTGTGCAGACGGCACTTCTGAGCAGCAACTGGCGGTGTTGGAGCCCAGGTTCAATCAGGGTTTAGGCTGAGGCCTAATTAGAGCAAGTTTTATATCTGATGTAGTTTGAATGTGGAGGCAGCAGGAGACATTTGCCAGACACACAGCAGGGGAGCAGTTGGCGTTACTGAACCCCACTAACACTGGAGCATGTGTTTTTCTCTGTGCAGACGGCACTTCTGAGCAACAACTGGCGATGTTAGAGCCCAGGATCAATCTTGGTGTAGGCTGAGGCCTACTTGGAGCAAGTGTAAAATGTGATGTAATTTGAATGTGGAGGGAGCAGGAGATATTGCCGGACACACAGCAGAGGAGCAGCTGACGTTACTGAACCCCACTAACACAGGAGTTAGTGTTTTTCTCTGTGCAGACGGCACTTCTGAGCATCAACTGGCAGTGTTGGAGCCCAGGATCAATCTTGGTGTAGGCTGAGGCCTACTAGGAGCAAGTGTAAAATGTGATGTAGTTTGAATGTGGGGGGAGCAGGAGATATTGCCGGACACACAGCAGGGGAGCAGCTGACGTTACTGAACCCCACTAACACAGGAGCTAGTGTTTTTCTCTGTGCAGACGGCACTTCTGAGCAACAACTGGTGATGTTGGAGCCCAGGGATTACAGTTCAGGTGGTAGAAACATGAACACAACAGGAGACCTGGATACTGTTGCCAACCAACTATTTATTCTGGAAGAGGACTGGCAAATTCTGGCGAGATCCAGGCCTTGTTCATTTTCGGAAAAGTAAGCCGGTCAACGTTATCGGAGGATAGTCTCGTGCGACGGTCTGTTAGTACACCATCTGCAGCACTAAAGACGCGTTCCGATAATACACTAGCAGCAGGGCAAGCCAGCACCTCCAATGCATACTGGCTAAGCTCTGGCCATGTATCCAGCTTAGAGACCCAAAACTTGAAGGGGGAAGAGCCGTCTGGGAGTACACTGACAGGGCAAGACATGTAGTCTTTCACTATCTGACGGAAACGTTGCTCCTGCTGACTGGAGCCGTCTGTGATGGTGTAGACATTTGTGGCAGACACACAAAACTTTGCCACATTTGGGCCACACTGGTCTTGCCTTGTGCCGAGGCGCTGCCTCTGCTCCCTCTTTGTGCAGAGCTTCCTCCACTGCCTCGACGCACAGAGCTGCTTTGTACAGCACTAGCAGCACTGCTCTCGGGTGGAATGGAGAACATGATGGAATGCACCAGTGTGTCTTGGTACTTCCGCATTTTATGCTCCCAGTTCAACGGTGTTATGAGGCTTTGTAAGTTGTCCCGTTAGCAAGGATCTAGGATGGTGTACACCCAATAATCAGCCGTGTTGAGAATGTGGGCGATGCGGCGGTCGTTTCTCAGGCACTGCAGCATGAAATCAACCATGTGCTGCAGACTCCCAACTGCCCAAGAAACGCTGTCCCCTGCTTGAGGCGTCATCTCTGCCCGCTCTGCATCACCCCACCCTCACTGTACATACTGACTACTAGAGCATTGTGTACCTCCCTCCTCTGGAGAGATGTCTTCCACCTCCATTGACTCCTCTTCATCCTCCTCACAAAGTGTCCCCTGCCTAGGCCTTTGTGAGGAACCACGTTGCGCAGACTGTCCAGAAGCAGATGGCATTTGTGACTCCTCATCCTCCACCTCCACCAAAACCTCCTCCCTTAGTGCTTGCAGTGTTTTTTGAAGCAGGCAGATAAGGGGGACAGTCATCCTGACTAGTGCATCATCTGCACTCGCCATCTGCGTGGAATCATCGAAGGCACGCAAAATGAGGCAGGTGTCCTTCATAGACGTCTACTCAGTGGTGCTGAAGTGTGACCGGCGCACAGTGCGACTTGTTTGCGCCTGATGCAGCTGGTACTCCATTACTGCTGCCTGCTGCTCACACAACCGCTCCAACATATGTAACGTTGAATTCCACCTGGTGGGTAGATCACATATGATGCGATGTTCCAGAAGGCAGAATCGGCGCTGCAGAGCTGCAATGCGCAATCTTGCCATGCTGGAACACCGCAAGTGAGCGCACGCTATGCGGACCTTGTGCAGCAGTACATCAAGATCCGGATAGTCCCTCAGAAAGCTCTGCACGACCAAATTGAGCACATGTGCCAGACATGGGATGTGAGTGAGGTTGCCTAGGCCCAGAGCTGCCACCAGAATTCGGCCATTGTCACACACTACCAAGCCTGGCTGGAGATTCGTTGGCACAAACAACATGTCGCTCTCCTGCTTGATGGCATTCCAGAGTTCCTGCGCTGTGTTGCTTCGATTCCCCAAAGAAATTAATTTCAGTACGGCCTGTTGACGTTTGGCCATGGCTGTGCTTATATCGGTCTTAACAGGCTCCTGCAGCGCTGATTCTGAGGAACTGGAGTATGAGGAGGAGTCAATGTGTACAGACTGGATTCCTGCCATCCTTGGAGTTGGCAGAACACGTACAGCGCCACTCTCAAGATCTATACCCGGCTCCACAACATTGACCCAATGGGCAGTGAGGGAAAGGTATCGTCCCTGTCCATGGTTACTGGTCCACGCATCGGTGGTCAGGTGGACCTTGCTACTGACGGCGTTTAGTAGCGCATGTTTAATTTTTCCCTCCACATGCTTTTGCAGGGCAGGGACGGCTTGCCTGCTGAAATAAAAGCGACTGGGCAGGGTGTATTGTGGGACTGCCAATGCCATGAAGTTAAGGAAGGTGTCAGTCTCCACCAGCCTGAATGAGAGCATTTCAAGGGCCAGTAGTTTGGCAATGCCAGCGTTCAGAGCCTGTGCTCGGGGATGGATTGCCGAGTATGGCCGCCTTTTCTCCCATGCCTGTGCTACCGATGGCTGTAGAGTGGCCTGGGAGTGTGAGGATGACAGGGAACGTGGTGCTGTGGGTGGAATGTCACTGGGTCTCTGGACATCAGTGCCAGAGGTTGTTCCATGGCGATCCTGTGAGGAAGCCGAACCAGCTGTGTGTGAGCTAGAGGAAGAGGCCCCAACACGAGCTGAAGAGGTGGTAGGTGGTGCTGTAGGTTGGCCTACATCTTCAGTGTGTTTTTGTAACTCCACCACATGCTTGGTCCGCACATGTTTCCACATATTTGTGGTATTCAGGTATTCAGGTTGCTGACACTTTTCCCTCTTTTGACTTTCTGATGACACAGCTTGCATTTGACAAAGCAAATGTCATCTGCAACTGTGTCAAAAAAGGACCACGCACTGCAAGTCCTGGTAGCGCCCGTTTTGGGTTTTGGAAGAGGAATGCTCCTAATGGATGCCGAAGTGGAAGCTACAGGCAACCAAGTCTGCCCCCTCCCTCTCCCTCCTGTTTTGGCCATTCGGGGAATCTCTTCCTTAGAGCTGCTCCCACCACCTTCCTGTTCCTCACGCCATGATGGGTCAAGGACCTCATCATCTACACTCCCCTCTTCAAACCCCTGCTTCTCCTGGGTAGTCTCGCCAGCACCGTACGCACCAGAAAGTGGCACCTGAGTCTCATCATCTGATGCGTACTGAGGTGTGCTGACCATAGGCACTGGCCCACCCGCCTCTTCAGATTCAGAGGGACAAAGCAGTTGCGCATCACTGCATACTCCCTCTTCTTCACATTCTAGAAGGCTGCTTGGCTGGCCCCCTCTTTCCAAGCCAACAGATTCAGAGAACAGAAGTAGAGAATGAGATTGCTCCTGTACAGGGCTCTCTGACTGCCTGGGAAATTTGGCAGGTGGTGAAGAGACAGATGGTTGCTCTTCAGTGCTCTGGCCCTGAGAGGATGTGGCAGTAAATGAAGTCGATGCATTAGCTGCCATCCATCCTACAACGGCTTCAATTTGTTCCTCCCGCAGCAGTGGGGTACGGCGAGGTCCTACACAGCTGCGCATAAAAGACTGTTGCCTGGTAAAACTGGGGGATGCTGAGTCACTGGTGCCCGCAGCAGGCACAGAATCCCCACGTCCTCTCCCTGCTGAAACTCCATGCCCACGAACACATGCCTTACTCCCTGCCTTCTTCATCTTGGTAGACTGATAAAGATAGGCAGAAAAGTTCAAAGGGGGGGCTTAGTGTGCTTATTCCTGAACAGCTGCTAACAGGTATAAGAAACACTAATTTTATAAAGTGTGTGGACTAACACTAATTTTATAAAGTGGACTATACTTTATTATGAGGTAATGTGGCCTACACAACTGTCAAGTGGAGTGTTTGGTGAACTTTATTTACATGTTTTTTTTCAAAAAAACAAAAAGGATGTGACCAAAGATGTGAAAGCGATAGTATCACAAACTTTTTGGAGCTATTACAATGCAGGAAGGTAACCTACAATGCAATAGATGAGGCTCTAAAAAATAGGCTAATACTAATCTGGCTGCGGCTGCAGGGCACAAGCCAGAAAAAAGGCTCCTCTATCTACTCCTATATAGTGTTTGCAACCAACCAATGTAGATGGATACGGATGGAAGCACACTAATAGGAGAAAAAAATCTGGAAAAATGAGCTGCAATAAAACAAAAAAAGGACTATGTATGAGTCAGTGACGCACACTGAGCGGACTACAACCAGAGGTGGCTGCAGAACACACTACAACGTGAGCTGCACTCACATACAGAGACCTCTCAGACAGCCGTGAACAGTGCAGAGAATTGGGCACTAGCACTGAAAGGCTGCAGAAAGGCTCCGCTGTCAACTCCTATAGTGTTTGCAACCAATGTATATGGATACGGATGGATGCACACTAATAGGAGAATTAATGAAAAATGAGCAGCAATAAAAGAAAAATATGTATGAGGCAGTGACGCAAGCTGAGCGGCCTACAACCAGACGTGGCTGCAGGACACACTACACAGTGTGAGCTGCACTCACACAGACCTTGCAGACAGCTGTGAACAGCGCTGCAATGCAAAAGAAAGCTACAGTGATTGATAATGTAGCCTGGGTAAAGCACAATATTATTTTGAAAATCGGTATCTCTAACTGTCCCTCAGAGTCTTGAACAGCAGCCTGTCCCTAACTGAATTCACAGGAGAGTGAACCCTAAATGGCGGCGGCGGCGGCAGCTTTTATAGTGCATCATGACATCATTTCAGCAGCCAATCACAGCCATGCCATTAGTTAACACTAGAGTTGAGCGACTTTTGGTTTTTTAGGGTCGCGTTTCGTTTCGTGAAACCCGACTTTTCTAAAAGTCGGGTCGCGCAAGATCGTCCGATTATAGGGAAAAGTCGGGGTCGTCCCGAAACACGAAACCCAATGTAAGTCAATGGGGAATAAAAGTCGGCAGTGAGAGGAGGACAGGAAACACACCTACAGTGCCCATTTGAATGCCAAAAGCATCAATTCTTCTTACTTAAGCTTGTCAACCTTAATTAACTTCATAATACAAGTTACGCACTGAAAAATGGGGGTTATTTGGCTAAAGTTGTGGGGGGGGAGGGCTGGCTGCAGGTTTTCATGTGCCCTGGGCGAAAGAGCGCCCCTTTAACACATACCACAACTCATCATGCTCCGATACGGCAGAGAAATAGCGGTATAGTACAATGAAAAATACCTCACTTTTTACATCTCATGACGAGGCCCATCTATTTCTCCATACAGAATCATTGGTCCCATATAATGTTTGAAACAGTATATGATGAGCTCCACATAATGCTACAGTATATGTTGGTCCCCATGGATGAAGCTCCACTGTCTTATGGGCCCAAATAATGCTCCAAACATAATGGGCCCCATTTCTAATGCTCTAGTGTATAATGGGCCCTGTAAATGCTGCTCCAGTGTCTGATGTCCACCTTTGGAATGTTCCAGTGTATGGTGGGCCCCATCTATCATTCTCCAGAGTATAGTGCTCCCCAAAAATTGCTGTCCCAACATAGAAAACAATCAAATAAGTCTCCTCGCTAGGGAATCCCTGTACTTGTCTGGATTCCTCGTCGTCCCCATCTTCCATCTCACTGCACAGTATTTCAACTTTGCAAGTTCTGTGATCCTGGGCAAGCAGGGGGGGCCCACTCGTTGGCGACGGCACTGGCACAGGGCCCCTGATAGTACGGTGGTGTGTCTGATGGCGGGTGGGCTGAACCTGCACTTTCATCTGCAGCTTCCTCTTTGTCACCGTGTAAGATGGAACTGTATATGGGAAGGGTAACCTGAGTTTCATCAGGGTCAGATTCAGGTCGTGTAGCGTGCGAGGGGAATGTAGTGGTCTGGGTCAATGTACTAGCAGATTCATCGAGCAGTGGCTGGGCATCAGTGCACTTGTGTCGCCCCCAGGAGTACGGTCGCCACAGTGGCATTACCTTCTTCCTAGGGAGTGTGATGTCATGCTTGGGAGCAACGAAGGATCTCTCTAGCAGGTTAACTGATTGGGCGGCGTTATTCCCACGAGTCATGACCCTCCAAACAGCGTTCATGAAGGCAAAGTGTTTGTTTTACATGGGCAGTATGGTTGCAAAGCTGAACCTTAAAGGAATGTCCAGAAGGGCACCACCAGGAGTGGAGCCTACGGTTAAATTCGACTCCACCTGGGAAACCTCAACCATGCCAGCTACAGAACAGATGCACACATTGCAAGCTTAATTCCGTTAACGAACGAGACTCCGTCATGCCCCGCGGTCCGAGTCCGGCTTACTAGAGGGACACGTGAGGCTCTGGCACATGAGATTGGCCAATAACTGGTGTGTCATGCCCTTACATGTCCGTGGCTGCATGTGCGCTACACTGAAAAGGCCAGCGTTTGTCGCTTACAGGCACAGATAACCCGCTGAACAACGTTAGTGATGGGGATCACTGATTACAATTATTACCCGCGAACAATGATTTCCCAGTAAGTGCAGGTCAACCGCAGTTCCGGAATTAGGCCTAACCGTCATTCCTGAAAAAATGAAAAACTTACGTGTGCAAACCACAGGTGCTGTAGCTTGCTTAACAGCTCGCCAGCCGTTCTCACGCCCAGTATGGATTACACGTGTTTGCACAAAGGTGAGAAAGGGTACCGTATCCCCAGATAACATGTATGGATAGCGTACACATTCAAAATATATGTCTATAAATCAGGAGGCAGGCTCAGACGGTGTTAGGCCCAGTATGGATTGCACGTGATTGCACAAAGGTTAGAAAGGGTACCGTATCCCCGGATAACATGTATGGATAGCGTACACATTCAAAATATATATCTCAGGAGGCAGGCTCAGATGGTGTTAGGCCCAGTATGGATTGCACGTGATTGCACAAAGGTTAGAAAGGGTACCGTATCCCCGGATAACATGTATGGATAGCGTACACATTCAAAATATATGTCTCAGGAGGCAGGCTCAGACGGTGTTAGGCCCAGTATGGATTGCACGTGATTGCTCAAAGGTTAGAAAGGGTACCGTATCCCCGGATAACATGTATGGATAGCGTACACATTCAAAATATATGTCTCAGGAGGCAGGCTCAGACGGTGTTAGGCCCAGTATGGATTGCACGTGATTGCACAAAGGTTAGAAAGGGTACCGTATCCCCGGATAACATGTATGGATAGCGTACACATTCAAAATATATGTCTCAGGAGGCAGGCTCAGACGGTGTTAGGCCCAGAATGGATTGCACGTGATTGCACAAAGGTTAGAAAGGGTACCGTATCCCCGGATAACATGTATGGATAGCGTACACATTCAAAATATATGTCTCAGGAGGCAGGCTCAGACGGTGTTAGGCCCAGTATGGATTGCACGTGATTGCACAAAGGTTAGAAAGGGTACCGTATCCCCGGATAACATGTATGGATAGCGTACACATTCAAAATATATGTCTCAGGAGGCAGGCTCAGACGGTGTTAGGCCCAGTATGGATTGCACGTGATTGCACAAAGGTTAGAAAGGGTACCGTATCCCCGGATAACATGTATGGATAGCGTACACATTCAAAATATATGTCTCAGGAGGCAGGCTCAGATGGTGTTAGGCCCAGTATGGATTGCACGTGATTGCACAAAGGTTAGAAAGGGTACCGTATCCCCGGATAACATGTATGGATAGCGTACACATTCAAAATATATGTCTCAGGAGGCAGGCTCAGACGGTGTTAGGCCCAGTATGGATTGCACGTGATTGCTCAAAGGTTAGAAAGGGTACCGTATCCCCGGATAACATGTATGGATAGCGTACACATTCAAAATATATGTCTCAGGAGGCAGGCTCAGACGGTGTTAGGCCCAGAATGGATTGCACGTGATTGCACAAAGGTTAGAAAGGGTACCGTATCCCCGGATAACATGTATGGATAGCGTACACATTCAAAATATATGTCTCAGGAGGCAGGCTCAGACGGTGTTAGGCCCAGTATGGATTGCACGTGATTGCACAAAGGTTAGAAAGGGTACCGTATCCCCGGATAACATGTATGGATAGGCAGGAGGCAGGCTCAGACGGTGTTAGGCCCAGTATGGATTGCACGTGATTGCACAAAGGTTAGAAAGGGTACCGTTTCCCCGGATAACATGTATGGATAGCGTACACATTCAAAATATATGTCTCAGGAGGCAGGCTCAGATGGTGTTAGGCCCAGTATGGATTGCACGTGATTTCACAAAGGTTAGAAAGGGTACCGTTTCCCCGGATAACATGTATGGATAGCGTACACATTCAAAATATATGTCTATACATCAGGAGGCAGGCTCAGACGGTGTCAGGCACAGTATGGATTTGACGGCCCAGAATACACAGCGGAGGAGCAGGGAGAGGTAAAGATTGCAAATGCTGGGGCCCTGCCCAAGCAAGGGGGGCCCACTCGTGGGCGTCGGTACTGGCACTGGGCCCCTCATAGTACGGTGGTGTGTCTGACGGCGGGTGTGCACCACCACCGTCAGAGACACTTGATTGCACTATGAAGGACCCTGTACCAGTGCCCGCGCCCAAGAGTCGGCCTACCCACCTGTCCAGGGCAACGGCACTCGCACGGTGTCGTGCGCTAGGTGGTGACCCCGGCCATGTTGGGGGGGAGGCAGCACAGTTAGGGAGTTTTAGAAAGTGGCATATGTTGATGTTGGACATTCAGCTGATGCAAAAGGTGAAATAGGTCAAGTCCCAGGAAGAGGTGGACCAAAGCAAGCCATTTTTCTGTCACCCTATGTGTCATCAGAGGAAGGTGGGACAAAATCCTTGGAAACCCATGCGTGGTTCATTTTAATGAAGGTTAGATCATCCACATTTTGGGCTGACAGACGGGTCCTTTTTTCTGTCAGGATTGATCCAGCTGCACTGAAGACTCTTTCCGATAGCACACTTGCAGCTGGGCAAGCGAGCTCCTGTAAGGCATATTGTGCCAATTCAGGCCAGGTGTCCAGTTTAGCGGCCCAATAGTCAAAGGGTAATGACATGTGTGGGAGAACATCGATATGGGAGGAAAAGTAGTTTGTAACCATAGTTGACAACTGCTGTCTCCTGTCACTTTCCATCGATGCAGTATTACCAGTTGTGTGAGCGGTACTTGAAAAATCAGTCCACAACATTGTCATGAAACCCCTGTCTCCAACGCCACTTCTGCTGTGTGCACCACGAACACCTCTGCCAAGCTGCCCCCGGCCCGTACGGCTCGTGTGAGAACCATCACCGCTGCTGTGTGCTGGGAATGCCTCAAGCAACCGATTTACCAGAGTTGCTTGTTTATTAGCCAATATTAGGTCAAGGTTCTCCTGTGGCATGATGTTTTGTAATTTGCCTTTATAGCGTGGATCCAGGATGCTGGCCAACCAGTAGTCGTCATCATTCATCATTTTGGCAATGCGTGGGTCCCTTTTTAGGATCTGCAAGGCATAATCTGACATGTGGGCCAATGTTCCCGGTGTCAATGATGCACTGCGAGTGCTGGTTGGAGGAGCACTTTCTGGCAAATCCACATCCCTCCAGTCACGCACAAACCCTGTACCAGACCTTGCCACGCCAACATTTTCACTTGCCCCACGAGATGCATCCTCCTCCCCTAAGTAATCATCCCCATCATCCTCCTCCTCCTCCTCTTCTTCCTCCACCTCGTCCAGGAGAGGTCCCTGAGCAGACAATGGCTGAATGTCATCAAGGATTCCCTCCTCCTCTTCCTCCTCATCAACATTGGCTGCAGACGCCTGCTCCTTAAGGTGCGTCAAAGTTTGCATGAGCAGACGCATAAGTGGGATGCTCATGCTTAGGATGGCGTCGTCTGCGCTTACCAGCTGTGCATTCCTCAAAACACTGAAGGACTTTACAGAGGTCTTTCAGCTTCGACCACTGCACACCTGTCAACTCCATGTCTGCTCTCAAAGTGCCTGGCCGTGTATCCTCCCACAAATGCATTATGGCCTGCCTCTGCTCGCACAGCCGCTCCACCATGTGCAGGGTGGAGTTCCACCTTGTTGCAATGTCGATAATGAGGCGGTGGTTGGGAAGGTGGAGCAATCGCTGCAGCTTCTGCATACGAACGGAGTGTACAGGCGACCGGCGGATGTGCGCGCACAGTCTTCGCACCTTCTGGAGCAGGGCTGTTAACTCCGGATAATTTTTGAGGAAGCACTGCACCACCAGGTTCAAGGTGTGAGCCAAGCAAGGTATATGGCTGAGTTTTGAAAGGGCTATGGCTGCCACAAAATTACGGCCGTTATCACTAACTACCTTGCCTGCCTCAAGATGTACACTGCCCAGCCATGACTCAGTTTGTCGCTTCAAGTACTCGGCCAGCACCTCGGCGGTGTGTCTGTTGCCCAAACACATCATCTGCAACACAGCCTGCTGACGCTTTCCACTAGCTGCTCGATAGGGGGACACATCGTGTGCAACAGTGGCAGCTGCAGATGGAGTGCTCGTACGACTGCGCTCTGTGGACGAGCTGTCGCTTCTGGAGGAGGAGGAGGATGGTCGAACGCCTACAGCCAACTGTTTCCTATACCGTGGGCTAGGCAGCACTGTCCCACCACCGCTGTCCCCTGTGGACCCTGCATCCACCACATTAACCCAGTGCGCAGTGATGGACACGTAACGGCCCTGGCCATGCCGACTGGACCATGCATCAGTTGTGAGGTGCACCTTTCCGCTCACTGACTGCTTGAGTGCATGGACAATGCGGTCTTTCACATGATGGTGGAGGGCTGGGATGGCTTTGCGAGAGAAGAAGTGGCAACTGGGTAGGTCATAGCGTGGTACTGCATAGGCCATGAGTTCGCGGAAAGCTGTGCTTTCCACCAACCGAAAGGGCATCATCTCAAACGAGATTAGTTTGGCAATGTGGGCGTTCAAACCCAGTGTACGCGGATGAGAGACTGAGTACTTTCTTGACCTACTCATAGTGTCTGGGAGGGTGAGCTGGACTTGAGAGCTGCATATGGTGGAAGTAGCAGTGGACAGGGCGGACTGAGAGAGGGTTGATGATGGTGATGGAGTTGGTGTTCTTTCTGATGGCCTAGAATCAGTCTTTCATTGATATAACAGTGGGATTCCCTGACTGCTGTGGCCTTGCAACGACACCTCAACATTTGCTGCTGTGCTAACCGGTGGGCTTACAGTGGGGGAAACAATGTAGCGTTGCTGACTACCTTCGTTGTGATCAGTTGCACATGTGGCACTTGAGGTTTGGTGTTGTGTCCATGCTTGCAAGTGCATGCTGGTTAAATGTCTAAGCATGCAACTGGTATTCAAATTTTTCCCTCGACTAAAGGTCTTTGCGCACTTCTTACAGATAACCTTGGCCTGATCATGAGGATTTTGTTCAAAAAAGTGCCACACTGCACTCTTCCTACTTTGGCAGACATTTTGCGGCCTAGCACGCTGTGATCTTTTGACCCTCTGGACAAGCTGTCCAGCAACTCTTTTGATGTTTGGAACCTGTCTTTGGAGTGCTCCGGGCCTGCCAGATAACAGCTGTTGCGATGTCGATGTCTGCTGTGGATGCTCCTCATCTGAGCTATTGGAAGCAGCACCCTCTTCCCCCAATGGATGCCAATCTAGGTCAACAACTGGGTCATCCATCACCTCCTCTTCTATGTCATGTGCACCTTCCTCTGTGTCACCGTGTATGGTGGTATAGTGTGCGGGAAGGGGCACCTGAGTCTCATCAGGGTCAGAATCTGGCTCTGTACACTGCGAGGACAATGTAGTGCTCTGAGTGAATGTACCAGCAGAATCATCCATCAGCGGCTGTGCATCAGTGCACTCCATGTCAGATTCATCTTGGCCTGGGTAATTCACCATTTCACTTGATAATCCAGGCATGGTATGTGAAAACAGCTCCATGGAGTAATCAGTAGTATGGCCTGCGTCATCCTTCAATCTTGGTTGGGGTGAAGGACACAAGGAAAGGTGTGGTTCATGAACATGAGCCTCCAATGACGACTCAGTGCTTTTACTTTTTACAACTGAAGAAGAGGAGGCGATAGAGCTGGAGGCTGAGTCAGCAATGTAAGACAAAACTTTTTCCTGATGCTCTGGCTTTAAAAGCGGTTTGCCAACTCCTAGAAAACTAAGCGTTCGAGGCCTTATGTAGCCAGACGATGACGCAGGCTCAACACCTCCTGCATTCGGTCCTATTTTGCTCTTGCCACTACCATCAGATCCACCACCAACACCATCATTACCAGCTGCCAACCCCCGCCCAATTCCACGGCCTCTTCCACCAGCCTTCCTCATTTTTGGTAGAAATGTAGACAAAATCCAACAAACTATATAGTAATGTAAAACAAGGTACAAGGTGTCTATAGGACAGGGGAGATTTTGAATTTCTGCAGACACTTGTGGACACTGGACACTTTTGGATTGTGTGAGGCCTACTGATATCTGAGCGCTATGTGACAGGCTCGATGGCACAGCTGTGACCAAAGTGACTAGAGGATAAGGGAGATTTTGAATTTCTGCAGACACTTGTGGACACTGGACACTTTTGGATTGTGTGAGGCCCAATGAATATCTGAGCGCTATGTGACAGGCTCGATGGCACAGCTGTGACCAAAGTGACTAGAGGATAAGGGAGATTTTGAATCTCTGCACAAACTTTTGGACACTGGACACTTTTGGATTGTGTGAGGCCCAATGAATATCTGAGCACTATGTGACAGGCTCGATGGCACAGCTGTGACCAAAGTGACTAGAGGATAAGGGAGATTTTTAATCTCTGCACACACTTTTGGACACTGGACACTTTTGGATTGTGTGAGGCCCAATGAATATCTGAGCGCTATGTGACAGGCTCGATGGCACAGCTGTGACCAAAGTGACTAGAGGATAAGGGAGATTTTGAATCTCTGCACACACTTTTGGACACTGGACACTTTTGGATTGTGTGAGGCCCAATGAATATCTGAGCGCTATGTGACAGGCTCGATGGCACAGCTGTGACCAAAGTGACTAGAGGATAAGGGAGATTTTGAATCTCTGCACACACTTTTGGACACTGGACACTTTTGGATTGTGTGAGGCCCAATGAATATCTGAGCGCTATGTGACAGGCTCGATGGCACAGCTGTGACCAAAGTGACTAGAGGATAAGGGAGATTTTGAATCTCTGCACACACTTTTGGACACTGGACACTTTTGGATTGTGTGAGGCCCAATGAATATCTGAGCGCTATGTGACAGGCTCGATGGCACAGCTGTGACCAAAGTGACTAGAGGATAAGGGAGATTTTGAATCTCTGCACACACTTTTGGACACTGGACACTTTTGGATTGTGTGAGGCCCAATGAATATCTGAGCGCTATGTGACAGGCTCGATGGCACAGCTGTGACCAAAGTGTCTAGAGGATAAGGGAGATTTTGAATCTCTGCACACACTTTTGGACACTGGACACTTTTGGATTGTGTGAGGCCCAATGAATATCTGAGCGCTATGTGACAGGCTCGATGGCACAGCTGTGACCAAAGTGACTAGAGGATAAGGGAGATTTTGAATCTCTGCACACACTTTTGGACACTGGACACTTTTGGATTGTGTGAGGCCCAATGAATATCTGAGCACTATGTGACAGGCTCGATGGCACAGCTGTGACCAAAGTGACTAGAGGATAAGGGAGATTTTGAATCTCTGCACACACTTTTGGACACTGGACACTTTTGGATTGTGTGAGGCCCAATGAATATCTGAGCGCTATGTGACAGGCTCGATGGCACAGCTGTGACCAAAGTGACTAGAGGATAAGGGAGATTTTGAATCTCTGCACACACTTTTGGACACTGGACACTTTTGGATTGTGTGAGGCCCAATGAATATCTGAGCGCTATGTGACAGGCTCGATGGCACAGCTGTGACCAAAGTGACTAGAGGATAAGGGAGATTTTGAATCTCTGCACACACTTTTGGACACTGGACACTTTTGGATTGTGTGAGGCCCAATGAATATCTGAGCGCTATGTGACAGGCTCGATGGCACAGCTGTGACCAAAGTGACTAGAGGATAAGGGAGATTTTGAATCTCTGCACACACTTTTGGACACTGGACACTTTTGGATTGTGTGAGGCCCAATGAATATCTGAGCGCTATGTGACAGGCTCGATGGCACAGCTGTGACCAAAGTGACTAGAGGATAAGGGAGATTTTGAATCTCTGCACACACTTTTGGACACTGGACACTTTTGGATTGTGTGAGGCCCAATGAATATCTGAGCGCTATGTGACAGGCTCGATGGCACAGCTGTGACCAAAGTGACTAGAGGATAAGGGAGATTTTGAATCTCTGCACACACTTTTGGACACTGGACACTTTTGGATTGTGTGAGGCCCAATGAATATCTGAGCGCTATGTGACAGGCTCGATGGCACAGCTGTGACCAAAGTGACTAGATGATAAGGGAGATTTTGAATCTCTGCACACACTTTTGGACACTGGACACTTTTGGATTGTGTGAGGCCCAATGAATATCTGAGCGCTATGTGACAGGCTCGATGGCACAGCTGTGACCAAAGTGACTAGAGGATAAGAGACATTTTGAATCTCTGCACACACTTTTGGACACTGGACACTTTTGGATTGTGTGAGGCCCAATGAATATCTGAGCGCTATGTGACAGGCTCGATGGCACAGCTGTGACCAAAGTGACTAGAGGATAAGGGAGATTTTGAATCTCTGCACACACTTTTGGACACTGGACACTTTTGGATTGTGTGAGGCCCAATGAATATCTGAGCGCTATGTGACAGGCTCGATGGCACAGCTGTGACCAAAGTGACTAGATGATAAGGGAGATTTTGAATCTCTGCACACACTTTTGGACACTGGACACTTTTGGATTGTGTGAGGCCCAATGAATATCTGAGCGCTATGTGACAGGCTCGATGGCACAGCTGTGACCAAAGTGACTAGAGGATAAGGGAGATTTTGAATCTCTGCACACACTTTTGGACACTGGACACTTTTGGATTTTGTGAGGCCCAATGAATATCTGAGCGCTATGTGACAGGCTCGATGGCACAGCTGTGACCAAAGTGACTAGAGGATAAGGGAGATTTTGAATCTCTGCACACACTTTTGGACACTGGACACTTTTGGATTGTGTGAGGCCCACTGATATCTGAGCGCTATGTCACAGGCTCGATGGCACAGCTGTGACAAAAGTGACTAGAGGATAAGGGAGATTGGATTGCTTTTAAAAAAGCAGTTTGCAGAGCAGTGGGTAAACAGCAATGCCAGACTGTCAGGAAGCCTTAAATGGCAGCCCAACAACCAACACCACTGATACACCACAATATAGCCTCCCCTTGCCCTGCACACACAGTGACTGGTGTGTTGTGCAGGCCAAATTGCTAGCAGCAGAAGCAGTTTTTTTTTCTTCTCAGCAGGACAAAAAAAAAAATTGGGATTGCTTTTAAAAAAGCAGTTTGCGGAGCAGTGGGTAAACAGCAATGCAGGAATGTCAGGAAGCCTTAGAAGGCAGCCCAACAACCAACACCACTGATACACCACTATATAGCCTCCCCTTGCACTGCACACACAGTGACTGGTGTGTTGTGCAGGCCAAATCACTAGCAGCAGAAGCAGTTTTTTTGTCTTCTTCCCTGCCTAACGCTCTCCCTACAGAATCAGCAGCAACCTCTCCCTATACTGAGATCGGCAGAAGTAAGATGGCGGTCGGCGTGCACGCCCTTTTATACCCCCTGTGACTCCCACCAAAGCAAGCCAATCACTTGCATGCCCTTCTGAAAGATGGTGGTGACCCGTGCCTATGTCATCACGTTGCCCACAGTGTCCGTGGATCCTGATTGGCTGAAAAAGAGCGCAAAACAAACTTTTGAAACGCGACTTTGGCGCGTAAGTCGCCGACCTCGTGGCCGACCTCATCCTAGGGTCGGGTTTCGTTTCATGAAACCCGACTTTGCCAAAAGTCGGCGACTTTTGAAATTTTTCGACCCGTTTCGCTCAACTCTAGTTAACACGCCTACATGCCTAACAGGATGTGCCCACACTTCTGAGGATTCCTCATTGGCTGAATCAAATCAAACTGGCTTATAGCATTATGGGAACTTCCGATTCCGGTATTCGATATGCTAAAAGTATCGGAACTCAGTATCGGAATTCCGATACCGCGAATATCGGCCGATACCCGATATTTGCGGTATCGGAATGCTCAACACTAGTGGGGACATGTACAGACAATAAATACATTACAGAATAACACATAATTCAAAACTTAGAGTAGGAGAGAGGCTCCTGCTCGCAAGAACTTACAGTCTATAACTATATTTATATAGATCATCCATGAAAATTTAATGCAAACTTGTAAGGAAGAATGGACCAAGGAAACCTGAAAAACTGCAGGACAGGGAAACATATTTCCAATGAAAACGTAATCAGTTGTGTTATCTATGCCGTTGTATCGCCAAAATTCATGGTTTAACATCATGCAATTGCCCCTGTTCAGAGTATCAATGTCGCTCCCTTGCCTCTTGATTGACAGAAGAGACAGAGGCTGTGCTGCACAATGACATTTCTGCTCTCCTTTGTCAGTAAAAACTATATAATGCTGACGGGAAAAGCAATGAAGAGCCATGGAGGCAAAGTGCACTGATATGTCTTCCAGTACACTTGAGAGCCTAATTTGCATGGGATTAAAACGTGAATTTTGGCCCAATTGGGCTACAATTGATAACAGTTGAATCGGTATTATCAGAAATGTGTTGCCCTATTCTGCAGTATCGCAGGATTCCTAGGTACATTCTTACTGACAGGTAATCTAACTTAAAAATAGCCCTAAAACAATCAGCATGTTACAACATTTAATGGGGACCTTTCACCAAAATATTTCATGTTGAACTGGACAAATGATGTAATAGTGGCTGTAGAGCTAAATAAAGTTTTGGGATTTGTTTGGTTTGTATATCCTAAAGTGATAACGCGCTTGAGAACAGATGCCTGGGGACACCCTATACATGCAAAGAGAGAAAATGGTGCAATACACAACAACAATCCCAATTGGAACGACCTGCAGCAATATACCCATACAATGTAGACTGCGGCAATAAAAACTCATACAAACTCTAGTGAACTACCTAAGTAGTAAATTTATCACATAGTCTTATTGCGGATCCCAAGGGAGAGCTCAAACAACACGTGTGGCCACTGTCTCACCTGTTGGTGCAAGATGTTAGGCGGCCTGCAGCATGGCTGTGCTGGCATTAGAGGTAGAATCCCTTACTGAATGTTGGTGCCAGGGGTTAAGGTGATGGCGGTGCAGCGGTAAAGCGCTGTGCAGAGCCAGGGATGCACTGGTCGGTAGCGTCCCTGGATTCTGCGCGAGAGAAAACAAGATGTCCGATAGGCCCTACCCACATGTGACATCACAGTGAATATTGAGCGCGAAGGCACTCAAAAATATAGAGGGGGGCCAACCAATGGGTTTCAATGAGCTACGCTCTTCTTCATCCATATTTGTATGAGACCTGAAAGTTGTTGTCTTCAAGGGTTTATGGATTACTGTATTACCCTTCTTATTATTTTAATCTGGGTTTTCACTTGCTGCAAAGCTTTTATGAGTGTAGGAGTACATCAATTACTCTTTGAAAATATTTGAATGAGGTACACAAGCTTTTGTCTTCAATGTTCTATGGATGCCTGGATGACCATCCTTATCATTTTTTTCCTGGCTTTGCACAAAGTGTAACGCCTTTATGAGTGTATGAGTGCATCAACTACACTTCAAAATATTGGAATGGGGCCTGCAAGTTGTTGCCTTCAAGAGTCAATTGATGACTGGATGATCCTTCTTATAATTTTGTTCTGGCTTAGAACTGTGTGCAAAGCCTTTATGAGTGTAGAAGAGCCCCGACTAGACTTTCTTAATTTTTTTATGAGGCACTCCATTTGGTGCCTTCAAGGGTGTATGGATAACCCTCCTTATAATCTTGCTCTGGCTTTGCACTGTGTGCAGCCTTTATGTGTATAGGAGTACCACAACTGCAGTTTGTTCCCAATATTTCAATGAGACACTACAGTTGGTGCCTTCAAGGGTATATGGATGATCCTGCTTGTAATTTTTGGCAGACTTTGTACTTAGTGCATAGCCTTTATGAGTCTAGGAGTACCACTACATGACAATTTCAACATAATGTCTATGAGGCCCTCCTTTATTTCAAATACAGGGTGTGTAGGAGTCCTTCTTTCAAAATTTCACTGAAATTTCCAATTTTTTTATTAAAAAAATTAATTTTTATTTGCTTAAATTATATTTTTTTAATCCTTTTTAAATTTTGCCTTATATACAAGTAATTTTAGAGAAATTAAAGTTTCTTAATTTTTTTTTTCTGTAAACTCCAATTTCTCATTTTCATAGAATCATAGAATCATAGAATCATAGAATCGTAGAGTTGGAAGGGACCTCCTGGGCCATCTGGTCCAACCCCTTGCTCAAAGCAGGATTCGCTAAATCATCCCAGTCAGATGTCTGTCCAGCCTCTGTTTGAAGACTTCCATTGAAGGAGAACTCACCACTTCTCGTGGCAGCCTGTTCCACTCATTGATCACTCTAACTGTCAAAAAGTTTTTTCTAATATCTAATCTGTGTCTCCTCCCATTCAGTTTCATCCCATTGCTTCTAGTCTTTCCTTGTGCAAATGAGAATAAAGTTGATCCTTCTACAATGTGACAGCCCTTTAGATATTTGTAGACAGCTATTAAGTCTCCTCTCAGTCTTCTCTTTTGCAAATTAAACATTCACAAATCCTGCAACCTTTCCTCATAAGACAGGGTTTGCAGACCGGTCACCATTCTGGTCGCTCTTTTCTGAACTTGCTCCAGTTTGTTGATGTCTTTTTTAAAATGTGGTGCCCAAAACTGGACACAATATTCCAGATGAGGTCTGACCAAAGAGGAGTAGAGGGAAATAATGACTTCACGTGATCTAGACTGTATGCTTCTGTTAATACATCCTAGAATTGCATTTGCCTTTTTTGCTGCTGCATCACACTGTTGACTCATATTTAGTCTGTGATCTATAAGGGTGTGTGCACACGCTGCGGAATCCGCTGCGGATTAATCCGCACGGATTTTGCAAAAACCGCAGATAATCCGCAGGTCAAAAGACCTGCAGATTATCTGCGGTTTTGCCTGCGGTTTGGTCCTGCGGATTCACTATCTCCACAATGGTGGAGATAGGAACCCGCAGCGGTTTCCGCAGAAAGAATTGACATGCAATTCTTTCTGCGGATTCAAAACCGCAGCAAATCCGCGCGTTTTTTTCCGCAGCGTCAGCACAGCGTTTTTTTAGTACCATTCATTTGAATGGTACTGTACACCGCAGCTAAAACTGCTGCGGGTCCGCAGCGGCCAAAACCGCTGCGGAAACGCAGCGGATTCCGCAGCGCGTGCACAGACCCTTAGTATACCCAAGTCTTTTTCACATGTGCTGTCACTTAGCCCTATTCCTCCCATTCTATATATGCTTTTTTCATTTTTATTGCCCAGATGTAGTACTTTGCATTTCTCCCTGTTAAAAACCATTCTGTTAGTTGCTGCCCACTTCTCCAGTTTATTTAAATCTTTTTGAATCCTCTCTCTCTCTTCTCTATTATTAGCTATCCCTCCTAGCTTTGTGTCATCAGCAAATTTAATCAGTTTACCCTCAATTCCTTCATCTAAATCGTTGATAAAGATGTTGAACAATACAGGGCCCAGGACAGAGCCCTGTGGTACCCCACTTGAGACATTCTTCCAACTGGATGTGCAGCCATTTACGACCACTCTTTGGGTCCGATCACTAAGCCAGTTATGAATCCACCTAACAGTTGCCTTGTCCATTCCATACTTAGTCATTTTTGAATGTTTTATTGTTAAAGTGGAGTAAAAGTGTGGCACTGTTGTTCTCAGCAGCGATTTGGGAGTCAGAGATTCCAGGCTTCTTCCCCATGTTGTTCTCCAATTCAGCACTTTTTCCATCCATCTCAACATTTTCATTACTCCCAGACCTCCTTGTATGGTTTACTGGAGAAATTCTTGGATTTCACTTTGACTCCAAAGCATTAGGAGCAGTGCGTGCTTATCCCTAATTACTGTCATCCCTTATTACACAGTGCCCTCTCTTGTTATGTACAGCACCATCTCTTACAGATTGCATTATACAGCGCCTTGTTCTTTATTACATATCATCCTCTCTTGTTAGATATATGATCACCAGTCTCTAAATTTTCTTCTAAACCTCCTAATTGATTTCTTTCTCATTGCCTTTCTCTTATAAAACACTGGCAGGTTCTTCAGTGGCTGGGCTCAGCCATCTGCCCAATTTTTGAGATCTTTCTTGCACTTATTCCGTAAATAGTCACCAAAAACTCAAGCTTTTATGGAGAATTTTAACCATACCATCAAAAGCTGTGACACAATGTTTCTAGTGTTGCAACTTACATAATTTAGTAACACACAAGGTAATGGTCTTTTCTACCTCGTTCTTCTACAGGCTGGCACTCAGGAATGACACTTCGGAGCTATTAGCCACCCTACCCATGCATCATCACTAAGCTCTGTGAGCTTTGGATATGTGAGACGAAATTAATATAATACAGCTTTTACAACTTCTCACGACATAATATACCATTGCAGAGGATGAAAGTATATGGAGGGCACTAAGGAGCAGAGCCCACTTTAGACAGGTCGATCGTACTTTTGTACCTGCAAAATGATCACTAACATTGTATTACCGGTAGCACATCCCCTGGTTACATAGGACGAAGTGCTGCAGAGAAAAATTACTTATAAGCAATAAGCAAGCTGAAAAATTATTTACCTTGAAGAAACAAACATTTTGCATGTTTGCTGGGCAATTGTCTGCCTTTTAGACAGGCCAATAATTGGGAAATGAGCATTCCTGATCATTGGCCTGACAAAATGGGCTTTATAGATGTTTGCAAGTGAATCTGATGAAGATTAGAATCACTAATTGATAATATTTTTCTGTAACTACATGACATTTTGCACCAACACAGACTGCAGCATAAATAAAGACAACAAAATGTTCTTAGCTTTCGAAAATTATTTCACAAGTCACAGAAAGTCTCCCCTGTTGAGACCCTAAGCAATCAGCATTTATCTCTGTGAAAGCATGACATAAAATTTTAAATTTTCCCGAAACACTACCACTGGAAAATTTAGACCCTTCCTTATCAAATCAATGGGTTTTCGGTGTAATGTTTGACAGTATGGGTGTTAGGGTTGGCGGAATACACTAAATAAAATATGATAATGAAGTGCGTTCGCAACATGGGGTCCACCGTGCAGAAGTGTAAAACTTATTGGGGAGTGGGAAGTGTGGCAAAAACGGTACAGGCGACGCAGCAGAAACCCTGGTAGTGGCTTCACAGGCTATCTGCGCTGCTACTACGGATGAATCCACAGCTGAAGCTGCGTGCTCTATAGCGGACAACCTTCTCTCCAGCTGTTGGAAACTCTGCGGTAGCTGCTGCTCGTCCGCCATTGCAAGCCAGACCCTGGCACTAAGATACTTTTAGGGTTGGCGGAACGCACTAAATAAAATATTATAATGAAGTGCGTTTGCAACCCGGGGTCCACCGTGCAGAGGTGTTAAATTGCAGCTAATGTGAACAATGGAGGCTCTGCACTGCAAGCGTTCTCAAAAAGCACACTGGGTTAACCGCACACAGTGTGAACAGAACGCAAAGGTACTGCGTTCTGTTGCTCCACAGAGCGGTGCTAAGCTACAGAGCACCTAAAGCTAAGCACACTGCGTTAAACGTCACACGGTGTGAACAGAACATAAAGGACCAGCTCAGTTACTCTACAGAGTGGTAAAGAAGATATGTGTCTAAACACGGGTAAATTGTGCTCTACTTTCAGCACGTGCTAAAAGCTGTGTGCCACAGCTTGTGGCTAGACTATGCCTTGTACTAACAACCTATATAAGAAAACAGGCCCTCCAAGAGGTTTTATACTTTAAAAATAGATTTTTATTGAACAATGCCATTACACAAGTTAAAAAAGGGATGATGACATACAGAAAAAAATAAATGCAAAACTTTGTGCAGCGAGGAAAAGTTTTTTTGCCCTATGTGTGCTGATAGATATCAAAATCCAAAAGAATTTTTTGCCAATAAGTATATAATAATGCAAATACAGACATTTGAGGTCTAAAAGTTACAAATCATAGCTAAGGGCACAAAACCAATCCAAGAGGACACCTGGCCAAGGCTCAATATCAGTGCAGATTTGCAAAATAAAGATTGCACCAGTCGTTATTCATGAATATAGTACACAGCCTATAAGTCATTTTTTTTTTTTTTGCACACCATGGTCTAACATGCTTGGAAAATCCATGCAAATGGAACAAATAAAACAATGCTAAGTGCTATACAAAAAGTAAAGTAGAGGTGCAAATATTTACCAGATGTCCAGAGGCCGCCACAAAGTACCCCCTGACGCGTGTTTCGAATTTCTTCCTCAGAAGAAATTTGTTTGTTGTCCACAGTCCTCCGTGTTGATTCTTTGGGGCAATTTCCTCCGTGCCCTGTACTAACTGAAGCGTGCACCAACATGTGGCCTGCCTGTGCCCTGTGTGATAACTGATGCGTGCCACGGTGTGTGGCCAGACTGTGCCCTGAGTAGAGGATAACCTGCCTCACCAGGAACAACTAACGCATTCACTCACAGCACACAATCACAAACACAGGCCATTAGAGGCAGAGCCGAACCCCCAAGCACACATGACACAAATATGAATATGATCCTAGCGCACTGCCAGGCAGCCCAGAGAACCTTTCATACGTTCCGGTCAGTTAGTACCTTGCTCGTGGGCCAATCCGGATCTGCCACAGGACCTGAGCAGCTGGCGACCAAAGAGAGGTTGCCACCTCACGAACATGCTCAGTAGGGTGAATCCCGGGCTTAGCCTCAGAAACGACTGCTCGCCGCTGTTTATGGCCAGTTACTATAGCTGAACCTGGAGAGGCAGCAGTAGCACAACTCACAGCACGAGTCTGAGCAAGACTCTGAGACCGACGTCTCTGCTGAGCAGGCTCCATTGCAGTCAAAAAAGAATGGGGACCCACAGAGGAAGACAAGGCTTGGGATCCATCCTGTGCAGAGGGAGGATCCCAACACCTAACAACTTCAGATAGATGCACACTTTCTAACTGCTATCATTTCTGACTAACTATACTTCTCTAATATCATACATTAAAATGAAGTTCCAAACGGGACAATCCTTTTTAAGATGTACAGTACACTGTCCTGTTGGAAAGTTCAATGATGCCCAAGCTTCAGTTTCCCCAGAGAAAGGATAACATTTGCTCTTAGGATTTCAATGAATTGATTGAATCCATATTGCCCTACCCATGCTGCAGGTTTACAGTGTCACATGAAGCAAAGCAACATCATCAATGAACCACCACCATGCTTGATAGCAGCATGGTGTTCTGTTCAACATATACTTAATTCTTCTTTCTCCAGACATATTGCTCATCAATGGGACCAAAGATTTCCAGTTTTGTTTTATCATTCCTTAGAAAAGAATCACATAACTTCTGAAGCTTTTTGTCTGCTTTTGATCATATTGTAAGATTTCATCTTAATTTAACATATATAATAAATTCCAGCTCAATATTTATGATGTTTCAGCCAGCTGACTACTTATATGCCAAATACTATGTAAAAAGATACTGATAAATATCAACATTTCTGCTATTTAAGTGGTTGATTTTGTACAAACCGTGAGCTAATACTTCTAGGAATGAGAGGATCAGGCAAAATTCCGATTTGACTATTTGCACAAATTTTACTGGGAAATTTTATTAACTGAAAAGTTATTCTGCAAACTTAGGCTACTTTCACACATCAGGTTTTCGGCGTCAGGCGCGATCCGGCGTCGTGCCGGAACGCCGGATCCGGCAAATGTTTCGTAAAACCGGATGTGACGGATCCGGTTTTCTGCCGGATCCGCCTTTTTCTTGACAGACAAAACCGGATCCGTCTCATCCGGTTCATCCGTTTTTCTATCCGTTTTTCGACGGATTACGCCGGATCCGGTTTTTAAAATTGACCCTTGTGGCCTTCCGAACGGGATTGGCTACTGGAAAACTATATATAGCATGTTCCTACAGCCCTTCTTTGACAGGTTGTAGAGGAGAAAGTGCAGGTTGGAGAGAAGAGCAAGTTACTGGCGAAGATGGATGTTGTCATTGGAAATATTTTGAAGAATTTGGCGGATTTTACAGCGGAGGCAAATCGTTTGAGGGTGATTGTTCTGGAGAAGGAGAGAGCGAGACAGCAGCGCATCAGGCATCGTAGACGACGTTTGTGGATCCACCCCATCACAGCCAAGAGAATGACGCGTGGGGTCTATTCTACACTATGCATGGACCTTCGACGAAACCCGGATAAATTTTTTGGATATGTTAGGATGAAAATGGAGAATTTTGATTACTTGGTGGAGCGCATTGCACACCTCATAAGAAAATCGGACACCTATTGCCGCTTCTCTGTTTCACCCGCAGAGCGTATGATGGTGACTTTAAGGTAAGCCACATTTATTGGATATGATCGCATCAGAGCACACTTTCACTGCAATCTTGTTGGTGGTAGTTTGTATCTCCAAGTGTTATAGGCCTTAGGCCTCTTTCACACATCAGGTTTTCGGCGTCAGGCGCGATTCGGCGCTTTTGACAGAAACCGGATCCGGCGAAATGCAATGCCGGATCCGGTTTCCCCCCGCATTGGCCATGCGTTTCATCCGGTTTTCGCCGGATCCGGCAATGTGTCGCGATCCGGCGTCTGGAAAAAACGGCTACTGTAACGTTTTTTGTCTCCGGCGAAAAAGCCGGACACGCCGGATCCGGCGCGTCCGGCTTTTTCACACAATGAAAGCCTATGAGCGCCGCAATGCGCCGGATCCGGTTTTTTGGTCTGAGCATGCTCAGTAGCTCTGCCCACAAGACATATATAAAAGCAAGACAGTGGGACCCACAGCCACACCCAACATGCCACCCAAGAAAGCAACCAAGCGAAGCAGGAGAAGGCAGGAGACCACTGCAGCACCATCAGCACCACCACCACCCCAAATGGAGCAGCAAATAGAACATGCTGAGGAGGGGAGGCCAGCAGCAGATGAGAGACGGTAATTATCAAATCACCCATTCCTCCAAAACTAGGGCTATTGAATATCAAGATATTCATTGGCCCTTTGTTTCTCTTTATTCAACAGCCGCCCAATAGATGCAGCAGCAGCAGCAGCAACAATGGCAGCAGCTGGAACACCACCCACAGGCATGGAGTGTGGCCACCAGGAAGACAGCACATCATCTTCTGGGAGCCCTCCCTCGCATCGTCAGCGTTTGACGGTAAGTTTTTATTTCCAAAATCCATCATCTCTGTAATATATGTGTATTCATTGCCTTTTATTTCAAAACAGGAATCACAAGATGAAGAGGAGCTCCCAGAAGAAGAAGGAAGGGGTGGACAGACACCTGGAGTGGGCTCACAATTGGTAAGTTTTTTGCATCAAACGCAGAAACACAACATCACACTACACACAACACATAGAAAACAATGTTCTGCAGACCACACACAGCAAACAAATGCCTACATCCAAAGACATAACATTTTTTGTTTTCTTCTCTAGTCTTCCCAATCTGGTGCTCGGCCAAGAGGTCCTCGCAGTGCCTCCCAGGGTCGTCGGCGACAGCAACGCGGCGGTCACCAGCGTGTAAGTATAAATATTTTTGCTTTGTTTTTTTGCACTTTTTATTTCATTTCTTTTGTGGAGGCTAATTATGTTATTTTTGTCTTTTTCTTTAACAGCCTTCACAGCGTGCTCCCGACTCTGACGGTGAGGATGGAGGGATTGATGTGGACCGCCTCATCGATCTCGTCAGAGAAAGGGAGCCGCTCTGGAATATGGCTGACAGCCGCCACGCTGACCTGATCGTTACCCGACGACTCTGGGAGGAAATCTGTTCGCTCCTTGTGGGCCCCTGGGAGGACCTCGATGTTCGGGCCCAGATTACAGAGCGTAAGTATATACAGTACCGGTTGCTTGATGTAAACCAGTGTTTCCCGAACTCCAGTCCTCGTGGTCCCCACGGATCATGTTTTCAGGATTTCTATTTACTATGGAAATCCTGAAAACATGACCCCTGGGGACCATGAGGACTGGAGTTTGGGAAACACTGATGTTGTATACTAACCACTCCTTTCTCGTTTCAGGGAACAGAATTGTGAATCGGTGGCGGTCTGTGAGGGATCGTTTCAAGAAGGAGTTCAATAAAGAGATGCGGGCCCCGAGTGGATCTGGAGGACGCAGGAGCAAGTACAAGTACGCAGAAGCCCTGTCGTTCCTCCGGGAAACAATGGTCACCAGAAGGTAAATATTACACACCACATGTGAAAAAAAATGTTAGATGTAAATTTTTTTTTCAGCCAGGGCCATACCATGTCAGTATTTTAATTGTTTTTTTTTCTCTTTATTCCACAGCACGGTGAGCAGCACTCGGGAGCCTGCACGATTGGACCCTTCTGAGGCGATCCCTGAGGAGACCGGCACCGAGGGACACTTCGACCGCCCCGGTACATCTGCACCTTCCCAGCCTTCCCACACATTCGACCCATCTGTCCCATCCACCAGCACAGGAGCATCGTGGCCGCCTACATTACATGAAGCTGCTGGTGAGGAGATCGCTTTCCCTTTACCCCACCCTTCTGCCCCTGCCACCTCTAGTACACCTGCGGGTACTGGGCGGCAGCGGCAGAGGGGTCAGGAAAAGACTTATGCGCCAGAGTTCTTGCATCTGAATGCATCTTTCCAGAACTGTCTAAAAGTCTTGTCAGAGCAAATCTCCGCAGGCTATCAGCAGATCAACTCCAACATTCTGGAGGTGAAGACACTTCTGCAAACCATGCATTCAGAAGCAAGATCTTCGCCAAACCACACCTTTTTCAGGTCTGTTGTGGAGCGCATGGAAACGCTCTCTCCTGCCCAGCAGATGCATGTAATGCATTCATGCCACGCTGCTCTCCAGCAAGTTACCTCCCAACCTCCTCCTCCCACCACAGTAGTTCCTCCACCTGCACCCCCTCCAGCCACTTTCCATCCTCCCCCTCCTATTACATCTACACCCCCTCCAGCCACTTTCCATCCTCCCCCTCCTATTACATCTACACCCCCTCCAGCCACTTTCCATCCTCCCCCTCCTATTACATACCATCCACCTCCAGCCACTTTCCATCCTCCCCCTCCTATTACATACCATCCACCTCCCCAGCACCATCCACCTCCCCAGCACCATCCACCTCCCCAGCACCATCCACCTCCCCAGCACCATCCACCTCCCCAGCACCAGCAACCTCCCCAGTACCAGCAACCTCCACAGTACCTGCAAACTCCCCAGTACCAGCAACCTCCCCAGTACCAGACATCTCCCCACTTCCAGCAACCTGCCCCGTACCAGACATCTCCCCACTTCCAGCAACCTGCCCCGTACCAGACATCTCCACACTTCCAGCAACCTGCCCCGTACCAGACATCTCCCCACTTCCAGCAACCTGCCCCGTACCAAACTCCTTCCCCATACAACTTGCCATCAACATCATCTGCTCCTACAGTCCCTGCCCAACCCTCCACTCCACCACCCACCACCTCTTCTGCTTCCCACATGTCCACCCATTCTGTAGTTTTTTCCACACCTTCACCTCTAACTGTTCCTTCCCCACCACGATCCCAGTCCTCTCTCCACACTCCCAGTGTCGAAATGTCCCGCAGCCCCTACAGCAGTATTTCCACCACACACTACACAGATTTATAATGTGTGTATTTAAATAAAAATGACCAGTTTTATGGTTTCAGTTTTATAGTTTCAAAGTTTTATTAAACAAGTTTATTAAAATTTTAAAAAAGTTTACTAAAAAAAACATTTTTCAATAAAAGTTAAATTATTCTACACTGGTTGTCTGTCATTTCTTTCTGCGGCGAAAAAGGTTAAATACAGGGTATTTAAAAGGTGAAATGGTATTCAAAACTAGGTATATAACTGTGGGTAAATTTTAGCTTTTTGCCACAGTTGTGTTCCTGGTTGTGTTTGAAGCAAAGTATTTCAAATAAAAAGTTGTGTTTATTGTTGGTAATTTCCTAACAATGTACACAACTTTTGTTAAAAGGTGAAATACTTTGCATAAAACACAACCAGGTACACACCTGTGGCCTAAAGCTAAAAATAGAGACCATGACAAGATAGCCAACTTTGGTTGGCAAAGGTATATACTGTTGGTACAGAAGGTACACAAGTTTGGTTGGGGACAAATCTTTCACACTCTGTCATCCTGCCAGTGTACTCTGCCTTGAGGTGACATAAAGTATAGTGCAAAATTGTCCCTCATTACTGAAACCGTCACAGAACTTCTAGTGGTAATGTCATGGTAATCTTGCAAGGTGGTTTCTTCAGAGGTGTCCTCAATGGAAATGGGTTCCTTGCAGATAACAAAATTGTGGAGTACCACGCACGCTTTGATCACCTCGTCCACAGTTTCTGTCTTGAGGTTGATCGCAGTCAATAGGACCCGCCATTTGGCTGTCAGAATACCAAAGGTACATTCAACCATTCTTCTTGCTCTTGTGAGGCGGTAATTAAAAATGCGTTTTGGTCTTGTCAATCCTCTGCTAGAGTACGGTTTCAAAAGGTGTTCTGACAGCTGGAAGGCTTCATCCCCTACACAGACAAATGGCATAGGTGGACCAGATGTTTGCGGCAGCGGTCTAGGTGGTGGGAACTGGAAGGTGTTTCCATACAGTTTACGCCCCATGGCAGACAGTTTGAAAACTTGAGAGTCATTGGAGCGGCCATAGGCCCCAATATCAACCGCAATAAATTTGTATTCCGCGTCAGCGATGGCCATGAGGACAATTGAAAAATATTTCTTGTAATTGAAATATTCCGATCCCGATCCAGCTGGCTTTACAATGCGGATATGTTTCCCGTCCACAGCGCCCAAGCAGTTTGGAAACTGACATATCTGTTGAAACTTGTCAGCAATTTCAATCCACCTCTCTGTTGTGGGCTCTGGTAAAAACTCTTCAGCTAAGGAGTCCCACAGTGCACGGCATGTGTACTTCACAATTCCAGATATGGTGGAAATCCCGAGTCTGTACTGGAAATGCAGTGACAAAAGGGATTCTCCAGTTGCAAGAAATCTGTGGGGAATTAAAAAACAATAAATTAGTTTTAAATCACAGCATTACATACCAAAACTGACCTATAACACTTGGAGATACAAACTACCACCAACAAGATTGCAGTGAAAGTGTGCTCTGATGCGATCATATCCAATAAATGTGGCTTACCTTAAAGTCACCATCATACGCTCTGCGGGTGAAACAGAGAAGCGGCAATAGGTGTCCGATTTTCTTATGAGGTGTGCAATGCACTCCACCAAGTAATCAAAATTCTCCATTTTCATCCTAACATATCCAAAAAATTTATCCGGGTTTCGTCGAAGGTCCATGCATAGTGTAGAATAGACCCCACGCGTCATTCTCTTGGCTGTGATGGGGTGGATCCACAAACGTCGTCTACGATGCCTGATGCGCTGCTGTCTCGCTCTCTCCTTCTCCAGGCGTAATCCGTCGAAAAATGGATAGAAAAACGGATGAACCGGATGAGACGGATCCAGTTTTGTCTGTCAAGAAAAAGACGGATCCGGCAGAAAACCGGATCCGTCACATCCGGTTTTACGAAACATTTGCCGGATCCGGCGTTCCGGCACGACGCCGGATCGCGCCTGACGCCGAAAACCTGATGTGTGAAAGTAGCCTTAGTATTCTGTTATATGCTCTTGGTTTTCTCCATGCCCCAGGACATAAAAAAGTAATATGTGAAAAAAGCGAGGAAAAATTAGTTTTATTCACCTCATAGCTGCTCCTGCTAGTCACCTTCCTGATCTCAGGTATTCTGCTCCTCTGTCACGTTGCATCTCCAGCTTGGTGTTCACTCTAGGTCAGGGTTTCCAACTGCAGCTGGAATTTGCAGCCTGCTGTTAACTCTAGGTCTGGATTTCTGGTCCTGTGTAGGCACTAGAGCATGCTCAAAGAACTTCAGGGCCTTCTAGTGACCGTAAGCCCCAGCCTAGAGCGAACACCGGGCTGAAGATGTAATGTGGCAGAGGCTGAGGGGACTAGACAACATGAAGAGAGCAGAGGGGGTGGCTGGAGAGGTAAATGTTGAAGTATAGTTTTTCCTTTTTAACCTTCTGCTGGCCTTGAACTGTTCAACAAGTCTGTGGCCACTGCTGTCCGTGAGCCATTGTACTGTCTCTGAATGCTGATTTTTGTGAAATTCAAGTAGAATTCAATTCCACTTGAATAAATTTGCCTATTTCTACTAGGGAGGCATATTGACCAAGTGAGACGTTTCACTTGCATCTAAAAGTGGTCCCAATTTACCAGAAGTACAATTTTTTTTTACTTCTGGCAGGTGTCCTTGATGTATTTTCATGGCTCGCCAATGAGCTTCATCTTGCTGTTCCTTTCAGTTTGACTAACTCATTTTCAAATTAACAACACATATTCCTCCTTCCTTCATCTTACAAGAACAGTCATATGTTTATTAAGCTATGCTATGTGTATATGTATCACAATTATTTTTGCCTTTTTTTCTTGAAGAACCAGTAAAATCAATCCTATGTTATACATAATCTTGCAATATACTACATCACTTTACAATATATTATCTAGAATATATAATACAGTACAAGGGCACACACTGCTTCAGGGGCATTTAGATATAGGTTTTCTAGATAAGATTGGTCAGCTATAGTCATTAATGTGGATAAATGTTCCATTAGTGTCACTGTTAATGAGGAAGCTTTTAAAAACGCATCTCTGAGCTTATTACATCACAGCCCGGCAATTTTCTATTCTCATTACTCTTCAAGCTGAATTAAATGCTGATCTTTAGCTGTACAGAGGGGCTGCTATGTGACCTCAATTGGTTGCACACAATTCGAAAATATTAGCAGAAATTATCCCTCTGTGAGGGCCATTGAAAATCTATTAAATCTATTAAAAAGATAAACAACGTAACAAATACATTTTTGCTGTACATCTGCTGTGAACCAGAATACTAATAGTGTATGGATTATTTGAATGTTTTAGGAGTAATTTAATATTTGGCTACCTAGTTATTATTATGATGGCAGAGCTGGCATGGCAGCTAACATATATCTATCTGCAAACCATCTTAGTCACATATTAGTGTAGGGTGGTACTGACTCAAGGAGAAACTGATAAGCAACACCCCGTCACCCTAGGCATGAATGTTTTACGAGAGTTCAGCAACGTACTGCTCAATGATCCTACACAGAAGATTCTGAAGCAGTGGGGTTCTCGCACAGCCCAGGGACAGGTATTTCAGCAGCTGGTGTAGGGAGCGCGGGTACATCAGGACCATCACGAAGGCGAGGCTCTGGGTAAAGTCATCAGGCCAGCGACTCCCCTGCTTGTGCTACCTCCTGGACAGACTGTGGTGACCCTGCCCATTCGAGCCCCGATACCCTTGGAGGGCGTGGAGGTGCAGGTGGAGCCATGTCACTTGGAGCGCTTACCTCCTGGCATACTGGTGGCCCGTTCCCTGGCTACCGTGCAAAAAGGAACCGCCCTGGAGCGCTGCGTTAACCTTGAAGACCGAGACACCGTTCTGAAAACACAGACTGAACTGGCCAAACTAGTAAGGCCTTTAGAGGAGGTGCTGCCAGCTCCTGCGGTTCAATTGCGAGTGCACCCCGAGGATCCTTGGGAAGTAACGATTCGAACCCTACAGGCCACCGAAGTCTCGGCTCAGGAGAAGGGTCGAAACATTCTGGAGCAAATGCGGGCCGAGCTTTCCGGGTTAATTGCAGCCCAACTCTCACAGATAAAAACATTGCTTGGACAGTACCATGAAGTATTTGCTAGTCACGAAGAAGATTTTGGGTGTATCACCACCATCACTCATGAAATCCCCACAGCAGGAGCGGCCCCTATCCGGGAACGATATCGACAGATCCCTCCACAACTCTACCAAGAGGTAAAAACTTTGCTGGTCTAGATGCTGCGAAAAGGGGTAATTCGGGAAAGCCAAAGCCCCTGGGCGGCTCCAATCGTGTTGGTCCGGAAGAAAGATGGTACACTAGGATTCTGTTTGGATTATCGGAAACTGAATGCTTGCACTATTAAAGACTCATACCCACTGCCCCGTACAGAAGAATCCTTGTCCGCCCTGGGGAAGGCAACATATTTTTCAACTCTGGACTTGGCCAGTGGGTACTGGCATGTGCCCATGTCGGAAGAAGATAGAGCTAAGACGGTGTTCATATTGCCCATGGGACTATTTGAGTTTAATCGAATGCCGTTTGGGCTGGCCAACGCCCGCCGGGACCTTTCAGTGGTTGATGGAGTGATGTCTGGGAGATCTCAATTTTGAGGCCATGTTGATCTACCTGGATGATATCATCGTCTATGCCGCCACATTTGAGGACCACCTAAAGCGGTTGGGACAGGTACTCAGCCGGTTGCAAAAGTACGGGTTGAAGGTAAAGCCTCAGAAATGCCACCTATTTTGCCCCTAGATTGAGTATCTGGGTCATGTCGTTTCGGCAGAGGGTGTAAGGCCATCCCGGGAGAAGGATGCTGCTATCCAGGAATGGCCTACCCCCGAGACAGTGAAAGATGTGCAGGCTTTTCTGGGGTCAGCCGGATATTACTGTCGTTTCGTAAAGAATTTTGCATGTCGGGCTTGAGCCCTGCATGACTTGCTAAAGGGGGCTCCCACTGGGGCAAATGGACAAAGAATTCAGTGGCAAGACCCTCAGGAAGAGGCTTTCCGAGACCTCAAGGCTGCGCTCTCGGATGCCCCCCCGTGTTGGCTTATGCGGACATCTCACAACCGTTCATCTTGCACACTGACAAAGGAAAAACAAGGGAGGGGGCGCAGACATAGGGCTTCACCTGGTATAAATCAATGAAAATGAAAAAAGTACTCTGAAGTACTCATCCTTTATGGGTTGTGTTCAGACACAACCACTCACAACATTTTTTGCAGTTGTATAGCTGCTGCAGCGCTCGTGCAGGTGGAAACATCCACTAAGAATCACAAGTTGAGGATCAAGAAAAGCACTTCTGAGCAACCGCGCTGCTACAGTGACACAAATTCTTCAGAAATCCATATAAATATTTCAAGTTCTTTATTAAATGTACTACAAAAACTACGCGTTTCGAGGAGACAAACCGCACCTCTTCTTCAGGTTAGGGTACAGAGTTGTGATCGGTCTATACAAGTGATAGCTTTATATGCTGTGTGGACATGGCCCCCCATCGTGAGAAAAATGCGTCAACCCACACATGTTGCACATAAAGATATTTGAGAAGAAAAACAAAAACAGGCAAAATAACATATATATCAAAAAACATATACAGTGGGGCAAAAAAGTATTTAGTCAGTCAGCATAAGTGCAAGTTCCACCACTTAAAAAGATGAGAGGCGTCTGTAATTTACATCATAGGTAGACCTCAACTATGGGAGACAAACTGAGAAAAAAAAATCCAGAAAATCACATTGTCTGTTTTTTTTCATTTTATTTGCATATTATGGTGGAAAATAAGTATTTGGTCAGAAACAAAATTTCATCTCAATACTTTGTGATATATCCTTTGTTGGCAATGACAGAGGTCAAACGTTTTCTGTAAGTCTTCACAAGGTTGCCACACACTGTTGTTGGTATGTTGGCCCATTCCTCCATGCAGATCTCCTCTAGAGCAGTGATGTTTTTGGCTTTTCGCTTGGCAACACGGACTTTCAACTCCCTCCAAAGGTTTTCTATAGGGTTGAGATCTGGAGACTGGCTAGGCCACTCCAGGACCTTGAAATGCTTCTTACGAAGCCACTCCTTCGTTGCCCTGGCGGTGTGCTTTGGATCATTGTCATGTTGAAAGACCCAGCCACGTTTCATCTTCAATGCCCTTGCTGATGGAAGGAGGTTTGCACTCAAAATCTCACGATACATGGCCCCATTCATTCTTTCATGTACCCGGATCAGTCGTCCTGGCCCCTTTGCAGAGAAACAGCCCCAAAGCATGATGTTTCCACCACCATGCTTTACAGTAGGTATGGTGTTTGATGGATGCAACTCAGTATTCTTTTTCCTCCAAACACGACAAGTTGTGTTTCTACCAAACAGTTCCAGTTTGGTTTCATCAGACCATAGGACATTCTCCCAAAACTCCTCTGGATCATCCAAATGCTCTCTAGCAAACTTCAGACGGGCCCGGACATGTACAGGCTTAAGCAGTGGGACACGTCTGGCACTGCAGGATCTGAGTCCATGGTGGCGTAGTGTGTTACTTATGGTAGGCCTTGTTACATTGGTCCCAGCTCTCTGCAGTTCATTCACTAGGTCCCCCCGCGTGGTTCTGGGATTTTTGCTCACCGTTCTTGTGATCATTCTGACCCCACGGGGTGGGATTTTGCGTGGAGCACCAGGTGGAGGGAGATTATCAGTGGTCTTGTATGTCTTCCATTTTCTAATTATTGCTCCCACAGTTGATTTCTTCACTCCAAGCTGGTTGGCTATTGCAGATTCAGTCTTCCCAGCCTGGTGCAGGGCTACAATTTTGTTTCTGGTGTCCTTTGACAGCTCTTTGGTCTTCACCATAGTGGAGTTTGGAGTCAGACTGTTTGAGGGTGTGCACAGGTGTCTTTTTATACTGATAACAAGTTTAAACAGGTGCCATTACTACAGGTAATGAGTGGAGGAAAGAGGAGACTCTTAAAGAAGAAGTTACAGGTCTGTGAGAGCCAGAAATCTTGATTGCTTGTTTCTGACCAAATACTTATTTTCCACCATAATATGCAAATAAAATGAAAAAAAAACAGACAATGTGATTTTCTGGATTTTTTTTTTCTCAGTTTGTCTCCCATAGTTGAGGTCTACCTATGATGTAAATTACAGACGCCTCTCATCTTTTTAAGTGGTGGAACTTGCACTATTGCTGACTGACTAAATACTTTTTTGCCCCACTGTATTCCAAATAGTGATAGCATTGTGTATCCAACTCAGACAATCAATATGATAACATAGACTTCTATAATTAAATAAAAAGAAATATAAGAAATATATAAAACACAAAAAAAGAAAAAGAAACAAAGGAGGATAAGAACCAATTTCATCGTGGTGAGTTTAAGACAAATGTCTGATGATTTCACCACTGAGCCATCATAAGTGATCGGTTACCAGTGGTGAAAAGTAATAAAGAGTAATTACTCATTTGATATAACTAGTGTAAATAAAGAGTGCAAAAAGTATCCTTTCACCAATAATAGTGATAATTTCTTTCCTCTTTATATATAAGGGGCCATACTTTATAATATATTTAGGGAGAGAATAATTAGTCCGTCCTTTCAGTCAAAAAGATGGGCTATCATGGTGACAGTAACCACTGTATGTTCCCTACGTGAGTGTGGAGAGCAATAGTCGCCAAAAAAGGCAAGCTAGTCTCCTACATCAACACAATCTAATTGGTAAGTTAGAAGTATGCAACACATTGAACCCATATCTAATGGGTTCAAGTGTGTATACCATTCTATCCCAATAAAAAACTGGCAGAGCGGCTACTAAATAAGAACGGAGAGTAATGAAGGCAGGGAGCTTTCTTCAGAAAAAAAGACCGATTTTTTTGTATATATTGCCATTCTCATAGCAGATCTATGAAAGAACTAAGCACATATTGCCACAATTCCCAGTGTGCAAATATGCAGATAAAGAATATAAAACCAAAGTGTTAAATAAAAATATATTTCAAATTAATATAAAAAATGAAAAACATTCCTCAAAATAAGACTTATACAAAAATATCACATATTTCATTTAAACCTTTTGGATTAATAGTATCAAGTCGATAAATCCAATATATTTCTTTTCTACTAAGTTGTAGCAATCTATTCGGGGTATTTTCCGGTATATGGTCAATGGGAAAAAATGTTAGGAGAGAAAAGTCATTTTTATGATGTAGGGCACAATGTCTAGAAAGTCCATGTTTCATATAGCCAATCCTCACATTGTGCCTGTGGAAGTTCATCCTTTTTCGAAAACACTGAGTAGTTCGTCCCACATATTGTTTTCCACAAATACATTGTATTAAATATATAATAAAACTTGATTCACAAGTGAGATTGGCTTTAACTGTAAAAATTTCACCCGTTGATGTTGAGTTAAAGAGGGTTTTTTTATGACCAATGCCCCTACAACACAAACATTTCTTTTTCCCACATCTATAAATTCCTGGTAGTGCTGTAGTTTTCTTTTTAGTTATCCCAGAGATAAAGCCCTTTTCTCACGATGGGGGCCATGTCCACACAGCATATAAAGCTATCACTTGTATAGACCGATTACAACTCTGTACTGTAACCTGAAGAAGAGGTGCGGTTTGTCTCCTCGAAACGCGTAGTTTTTGTAGTACATTAAATAAAGAACTTGAAATATTTATATGGATTTCTGAAGAATTCGTGTCACTGTAGCAGCGCGGTTGCTCAGAAGTGCTTTTCTTGATCCTCAACTTGCACACTGATGGGAGTCTTCACGGGCTGGGGGCTGTGTTGTCACAAGTTCAAGACAGCCGGGAGAGGGTGATCGCATATGGAAGCCGCTCACTCCATGACTCTGAGCGCAACCCTGACAATTACAGCTCCTTCAAGCTCGAGCTCCTCGCAGTGGTGTGGGCCATGATGGAGAGATTCGCAGAGTACCTAGCGGGCTCCGAGGTGGTGGTGCGAACTGATAACAACACGCTGGCTCATTTGGAAAACGCCAAGTTGGGGGCTTTGGAACAGCGATGGGTGGCCCGGATGGCGAAGTTCAATTATAAAATTATTTACAAAAGAGGGGCCGAGAATGTCCATGCTGACGCCCTCTCCAGGATTTGACATACAACTCCGGGGCAGAATCAAGACGAAGAATTAGAAGGAGAGGAAATACCATTCGCCCTCGCAGCGGGCGTGCTCACAACTGCCAATCAAAAAGTACCTTTCCCCGAGACCCCAAGGGGCATATTGGAACAATCCCGGGATAAGTGGATACAACAACAACAAGAAGACGAAGAACTTCAATCAAGGAGGAACAACGAGTATATATAGCCAAAAATACAAAGAAAGGTTGTATTTATCAAAAGATATACTTTAATAAATATATATAATACAAACATTATGTGATAACAAACATGCCTGGGCATACATCAATATCATGTGACTAACTCCATGGGTCAATATAATGACCAGGAAAAGCGGGACCCAAAAATTAAATAACACATGCACCATTCAAGAAAGGTCATATAAAAGGTTAGAAGTTATTTGAAGGCACATGTTATCCAGCGATAAGGAAATGAATAAAATTAGACAGTACTAAGTTCCCTAAAGCATATAAATCCCTATACCGCTAGGTAAACATTAAATGGTGAGGGTAAATAGATATACCAATACTGTGAATACCTCCCATTGACACTAAATAGCGCCTTTACAAGTATATAATCCAGTGCACGGTAAATAATATGCTTTAGGGAACTTAGTACTGTCTAATTTTATTCATTTCCTTATCGCTGGATAACATGTGTCTTCAAATAACTTCTAACCTTTTATATGACCTTTTTTGAATGGTGCATGTGTTATTTAATTTTTGGGTCCCGCTTTTCCTGGTCATTATATTGACCCATGGAGTTAGTCACATGATATTGATGTATGCCCATGCATGTTTGTTATCACATAATGTTTGTATTATATATTTATTAAAGTATAACTTTTGATAAATACAACCTTTCTTTGTATTTTTGGCTATATATACTCGTTGTTCCTCCTTGATTGAAGTATGATATTGAGTCGCCTTATAGAATGGACATTTGAGAATTTTTGCTGGTGTTTCTATTTGCAAGAAGTTGGCCTTCTCTGGATGTGGGTCGCCGCTGGTCAATTACCCACTGATTCTCAACACCAAACTTTGACTCAAGACCTGTCGCTGATGCTGCGACAATGGGAGAGGCTGGTTATCCGAAAGGGACTATTGTACCATAAAATAACATCGCAAACAACCTCAATGATGGTTTGGCAGGTGGTTACGCCCGGAGCCCAACTCCACGAACTGGCTCGAGAGGCTCACGATAAAGGGGCCCTCTTTGGAGTCAAAAAGACCTTGCAATGGCTGCAAGAGAAAGCCTACCACCCACGCTTGCTGGCTGTTGTGGACGAAATTTGCCGGACCTGCCGGTAATGTGAATTAGCCAAACCGCCCACTCAGCGAGCCGCAACACAGACAATTGTAACCTCAGCACCCCTTGAGCTCCTGACAGTGGATTACCTGACCATTGGTCCCGCATTCCAGGGATACGAACACTGCCTCATCATGGTAGATCATTTCACCAAGTTTGCTGTGGTCACCCCTACTCGAGACCAGACTGCGGAGTCGGCCGCCTCCGCAATTTGCAGAAACTTTATACAAGTGTACGGCTGTCCTCAACGTATACATTCCGATCAGGGAGCATGTTTTTTGGGAAAAGTTATGGAGGAACTACATCATCTCTATGGGATTAACAAATCTTGGACCACGCCATATCACCCGCAAGGAAATGGGGCTTGTGAACGATTTAATCGGACATTGATTCAAATGTTGCATACTTTGGAGAGTGACAAGAAGGCTCATTGGCCAGAATATGTTTCTGAATTGGTATGGGTTTATAACAACCGGGTGCATCGAGTTACTGGCTATACCCCTTATTCCCTGCTGTTTGGACGAGAGGGCAAAGGGTTCACGGAGGTGGAGTTGGATCCCGAAGAGCCTCAGCCATGGACCGGAGTGTCGTCCTGGGTCCGCAATCATCGCCACAGGCTGCAAACTCTTCACCGAATCGTACACACAAAGCTCCGAGACTGGGAACACCCAGGGAAGAATACAACAACACCTCCTCATCTCCAACGCGGGGACCGTGTGCTTGTACTAGATCAACGCCCCCAGAATAAACTGGAGCCGCGTTGGGAAGAGAGTCCTTATCGGGTTCTACGCCGTATCCACCAGGAAGGACCTGTGTACGAAATATGACCCGAGGAGGATGAAAACCTGCCCACCCATATTGTGCATCGCAATATGTTACGCCCGTGTATTTCCACCGACCCAAAGCAACCAGAGTCTGCCCCTTTGACCTCTGAACCATCGTCCATGTGTTGAGACCCGGATGACGATGAAGATTTTCCTCCAGAATCCCGAGGCCCTTCACTCAATGATGAGCCAGCTGACACAATTAGTCCGCCTGCATCAATCTGCCCACCAATGTCCACCACCCCAGAAAACTCCACCCCAGTCGAACTAAGATGCTCCGAGCGGCCAACAGCCGGTAAACCCCCCGAACGATATGAACAAGACCAGTTCGTATGGCAATGAACATTGATACCCCTACAGACCAATCTCAAAAGACTAAGGCCCTCGCCTGTGGACTGGCGAGCTTACAGGGTGGGGGAGTGTAGGGAGGAGGACTCCCACAGAGTGACTGAGCCGGAACCAGGGGGACCGCCATCAGGGTTCCTGAGGGAACAACACCGGGGGGACAACGAAGGGAGAGACACGACTGAGGCTGTCAGGGCAACAGGGGGCGGGGCAAGGATAAGAGGAGCAGGGGGCGCGCTCAGGAGTCAGTTGGCAGGGAGACTGACAAGAGACAAGAGCCCGTGTGATCTAGAGAGAGACGGTGTAACGGACATGGTGAAGTTGAGAGACGATCAGGGGTCTGTGAGGTGTAAGCGACTCACTCATGGACTATTCATGGGTGCTCGATCCTGACCGGGGACCGCCCGCCGTCCACGTTCAGCCACAGCCGTGCCGGCTGTTCCTCGCTCCTTAGCGGCTGGTCCGCGACCCACTGCCGCTGCTGTGATTGTGGATCCACATGCTGCAGCGGCCTGGACACTGCCTCCCTGCCTCCGCCCGCGGCTACGGCCCATCCATCACCGACCTCAGTGGACGCCTTCTCGCCATAGGCAGCAGTAGAAGCCTACGTCCCGTCTACAAAGGGACCCTGAGCAGAGACCGGCCAGCCGTCACCTTAGAAACTATGTCACACCTGCGCTTTGGGAACGAGAGCCAGCACAGATCCTCCAGGGCCTGTTGTGCCCCAACAGCACAGATCCTCCAGGGCCTGTTGTGCCCCAACAGCACAGATGCTCCAGGGCCTGTTGTGCCCCAACAGCACAGATCCTCCAAGGCCTGTTGTGCCCCAACCGCACAGATCTTCCAGGGCCTGTTGTGCCCCAACAGCACAGATTCTTCAGGGCCTGTTGAGCCCCAATGGCAATGATCCTTCAGGGCCAGTCGAGCCTAACCATCCTTTGATATTTGGGCACCAGGGCAGCCGCATCAGCGACCTCTGCGCGGCCACGCTTGTGATCCTGACAGACCCCTGGAAGGATAAGTGTACCATAGGAAATAAGGACCCATAGTTTGGCCATACGTGGCCTATAACACCCGGGCAAACCGGGTTAGTCGCAATTATGTTAAGAAAGTGTTATCAATATTGTTGAGTCCCTGTGTGGACTGGTTGTTGTTGTTGTTGTTAACTCCGTTTGTTTGCTCAGCATAGCCCTAGCGGCTACAATTTATAAAAGTTGGTTCCACAAACCACATTCAGTCTCGTGTCTCGTCACTGCATCCTGAGAACCTGCTTTACCCTACATTAGGATGGGTTGACTTGCAATCTGACGTAGCACTGCTTAAGAAATGTGCATCAACTGTCAGAGTAGCAGACAGTAGCAGACTCTTCACTTATCCCAGAAGGCACTGGGAATATGCAAATGATCTCCTCAAGACTCTTCAAAAACCAGGGGAAGAGTCTTGAGGAGATCATTTGCATATTCCCAGTGCCTTCTGGGATAAGTGAAGAGTCTCCGCGAGCTCAACGATCACTGGGTTTTGGCCGTTGCAGCTGAAAAGAGGAAATCGGAAAACCAGGGGAAGAGTCTTGAGGAGATCGTTTGCATATTCCCAGTGCCTTCTGGGATAAGTGAAGAGTCTCCGCGAGCTCAACGATCACTGGGTTTTGGCCGTTGCAGCTGAAAAGAGGAAATCGGAAAACCAGGGGAAGAGTCTTGAGGAGATCATTTGCATATTCCCAGTGCCTTCTGGGATAAGTGAAGAGTCTCCGCGAGCTCAACGATCACTGGGTTTTGGCCGTTGCAGCTGAAAAGAGGAAATCGGAAAACCAGGGGAAGAGTCTTGAGGAGATCATTTGCATATTCCCAGTGCCTTCTGGGATAAGTGAAGAGTCTCCGCGAGCTCAACGATCACTGGGTTTTGGCCGTTGCAGCTGAAAAGAGGAAATCGGAAAACCAGGGGAAGAGTCTTGAGGAGATCATTTGCATATTCCCAGTGCCTTCTGGGATAAGTGAAGAGTCTCCGCGAGCTCAACGATCACTGGGTTTTGGCCGTTGCAGCTGAAAAGAGGAAATCGGAAAACCAGGGGAAGAGTCTTGAGGAGATCATTTGCATATTCCCAGTGCCTTCTGGGATAAGTGAAGAGTCTCCGCGAGCTCAACGATCACTGGGTTTTGGCCGTTGCAGCTGAAAAGAGGAAATCGGAAAACCAGGGGAAGAGTCTTGAGGAGATCATTTGCATATTCCCAGTGCCTTCTGGGATAAGTGAAGAGTCTCCGCGAGCTCAACGATCACTGGGTTTTGGCCGTTGCAGCTGAAAAGAGGAAATCGGAAAACCAGGGGAAGAGTCTTGAGGAGATCATTTGCATATTCCCAGTGCCTTCTGGGATAAGTGAAGAGTCTCCGCGAGCTCAACGATCACTGGGTTTTGGCCGTTGCAGCTGAAAAGAGGAAATCGGAAAACCAGGGGAAGAGTCTTGAGGAGATCATTTGCATATTCCCAGTGCCTTCTGGGATAAGTGAAGAGTCTCCGCGAGCTCAACGATCACTGGGTTTTGGCCGTTGCAGCTGAAAAGAGGAAATCGGAAAAAACGCGCGCCGATAATTTTGGCTCATCTTTCATCGTTTTTAAGAAATCTCAAGATGGAAGAGGCCAGGAGCCATTTGGTGAGCTGCATTTCTTGCTACATGTTCACAGACTTACCAGTGGAAAAGCCAAACTTCACATGCCACAAATGCAAGCTTGTGTCCCTGTTGGAGGAAAAGTTGCAAAATCTCGAAGAGAGGTTGGCTACGTTGAAGATCATTAAGGAAGGTGAAGAGTTCTTGGACAGAGCAGAATTATCTCTTCATGTTACAGAAAGAGAAGAAATTCGAAGTGCACCTGAAGAAACAGAGGAATGGAGACATGTGACCCAGAGAAGCAGGAGGATCAGGAGGCAGTCAGCACCCATACTGCTCAGGAACCAGTACCAGGCTCTCACGCAGGAAAATGATGAAGAAATACATCAGGATAAGACTTTGCCAACAAACAGCAACCTTGTACGCCTTCAGAGTCCTCCTGGATGGAGAAAGAAAAATGTTGTGAAGAAGAAACGGAGAGTGGTGGTCATGGGGGATTCCCTGTTGAGAGGAACAGAGGCCGCTATCTGCAGACCGGATATAACTTCAAGAGAAATGTGCTGTCTTCCAGGTGCAAAAATTAAAGATGTGTCTGACAGGATATCAGGACTCTTCAGACCTACAGATGACTACCCATTCCTGCTACTACATGTGGGGACAAATGACACCACAAGAAACGACCTGGAAACCATCTGCAGAGACTTTGAAGACTTAGGCAAGAAAGTGAAAGAACTGGGAGCGCAGGTGGTCTTCTCTTCCATCCTCCCAGTGGATGGCCATGGAACAAGGAGGTGGAATAAGATTCTGCAGGTGAACAACTGGCTACGTCGATGGTGCCGTCAGCAACGATTTGGATTTCTGGATCACGGAGTGAACTACTTATACGATGGACTACTTGCTAGAGATGGGGTGCACCTTACGAAGACTGGAAAGCATGTATTTGGAAGTCGCCTTGCTACACTTGTAAGGAGAGCTTTAAACTAGAACAACATGGGAAGGGAAGCAAAAGACCAGAAAAAGCCATACACCTGACAAATGCTATTGAGAACTCTGCTAATAGAAGTGGAAAGGAAGAACAAAGACGAAAGAATCTAATTAATAAAAATATTGGAGAAAGAGAAACCAATCACAAACTAAAATGTTTCTATACTAATGCACAAAGCATGGGCAACAAACAAGGAGAATTGGAACTACTAACACAGGAAAAGAAATATGATGTCATTGGAATCACTGAAACTTGGTGGGACGATACACATGATTGGAATACAAGACTAGAAGGATACAACTTATTTGCAAGAAACAGACTTGATAAACGAGGAGGGGGTGTTGCATTGTATGTTAGAAACGCATATATCTGCACAGAGATTGAAGCTTCAGAGACTGGGAGTTCTGTGGAAACTGTTTGGGTAAGAATACAAGGACAGAACAATGGAAAGGACACCATTGTAGGCATTTACTACAGGCCGCCTGTGCAAGCTGAAGATATGGATGAACTCTTTATGCATCAAATGGCCAAGTTCTCCAAAAAATATGACATAGTTGTCATGGGAGATTTCAACTATCCAGACATTTGTTGGGAATCTCTCTCAGGCAAAACTAACAGGTCAAGGAAATTCTTATCCTCTCTTGCTGACAACTTTATCTTCCAAAAGGTAGGGGAGAAAACAAGGGGAACTGCTATCTTGGATCTAATCCTTATAAACAGGGAGGAAATGGTTGAGGAGGTAAAAGTGGCTGGAACCCTAGGAGGTAGCGACCATGCTATTTTAGAATTTTGGATAACTAGAGGCGGAAGACCTGTGAAGACTCAGACGTCAAGGTTAGATTTCAGAAAGGCAGATTTTAAGGGATTCAGAAAGATAATTGGAGGAATCCAATGGCTGGATATCCTTAAAGACAAAAATGTCCAGGAAGGATGGGAAATCTTGAAAAATGAAATTCTCAAAGCACAGTTGTTAACAATTCCGAAAAGAGGGAAGAATAGGAAGCATTTAAGGAAACCAGGATGGGTGAACACAGAACTTAAGCACATGCTAAAAAGGAAGAAAAAAATGTTTATAAAATGGAAAGAGGGAGGCATATCTAAAGAAGAATATAATGCTGTCTGCAGAATCTGCAGGGCACAAATCAGATTATCTAAAGCTGAAAATGAATTGAGGCTTGCAAGAGATGTCAAAAGCAATAATAAAGGATTTTGGGGATATGTCAAAAGTAAAAGAAAAGTCAAAGATGCTATAGGATTTTTACAGGATGAAAATGATGAAATGGTAAGACAGGATGTTGAGAAGGCTGAACTTTTAAATTCCTATTTTGCATCTGTTTTCTCTCAGAAAGGAAATGTAACACCAACTGTTATTCACTGTCCTATTAAGGGAATAGAAGAATCCAGGATATCTATAAACAGAAAGATAGTGAGGAAACACTTAGCTAACCTAAATGAATTCAAGTCTCCAGGTCCAGATGAATTACACCCCAGAGTACTGAAGGAGATTGCAGAAGAAATTTCTGAACCACTCTCCATAATCTTTGAAAATTCTTGGAGAACAGGAGAAGTGCCAGAAGACTGGAGAAGAGCAAATGTTGTTCCTATCTTCAAAAAGGGGAAGAAGGTGGACCCAGGCAACTATAGGCCGGTGAGTCTGACTTCTATACCAGGAAAGATCTTTGAACAAATTATTAAACAACATGTAAGTCAATACCTGGATAAGAATGAAGTGATCAAACAGAGTCAGCATGGGTTTGTAACTAATAAGTCATGTCAGACTAACTTAATTTCCTTCTATGACGGTATCACTGATTGGGTGGATCAAGGAAATGCTGTAGATATAGTATATCTTGACTTCAGCAAAGCATTTGACAAAGTCTCTCATACAATCCTTATTGAAAAAATGACTAAGTATGGAATGGACAAGGCAACTGTTAGGTGGATTCATAGCTGGCTTAGTGATCGGACCCAAAGAGTGGTCGTAAATGGCTGCACATCCAGTTGGAAGAATGTCTCAAGTGGGGTACCACAGGGCTCTGTCCTGGGCCCTGTATTGTTCAACATCTTTATCAACGATTTAGATGAAGGAATTGAGGGTAAACTGATTAAATTTGCTGATGACACAAAGCTAGGAGGGATAGCTAATACTAGAGAAGAGAGAGAGGATTCAAAAAGATTTAAATAAACTGGAGAAGTGGGCAGTAACTAACAGAATGGTTTTTAACAGGGAGAAATGCAAAGTACTACATCTGGGCAATAAAAATGAAAAAAGCATATATAGAATGGGAGAAATAGGGCTAAGTGACAGCACATGTGAAAAAGACTTGGGTATACTAATAGATCACAGACTGAATATGAGTCAACAGTGTGATGCAGCAGCAAAAAAGGCAAATGCAGTTCTAGGATGTATTAACAGAAGCATACAGTCTAGATCACGTGAAGTCATTATTTCCCTCTACTCCTCTTTGGTCAGACCTCATCTGGAATATTGTGTCCAGTTTTGGGCACCACATTTTAAAAAAGACATCAACAAACTGGAGCAAGTTCAGAAAAGAGCGACCAGAATGGTGACCGGTCTGCAAACCCTGTCTTATGAGGAAAGGTTGCAGGATTTGGGAATGTTTAGTTTGCAAAAGAGAAGACTGAGAGGAGACTTAATTGCTGTCTACAAATATCTAAAGGGCTGTCACATTGTAGAAGGCTCAACTTTATTCTCATTTGCACAAGGAAAGACTAGAAGCAATGGGATGAAACTGAATGGGAGGAGACACAGATTAGATATTAGAAAAAACTTTTTGACAGTTAGAGTGATCAATGAGTGGAACAGGCTGCCACGAGAAGTGGTGAGTTCTCCTTCAATGGAAGTCTTCAAACAGAGGCTGGACAGACATCTGACTGGGATGATTTAGCGAATCCTGCTTTGAGCAGGGGGTTGGACCAGATGGCCCAGGAGGTCCCTTCCAACTCTACGATTCTATGATTCTATGATTCTATGATTCTATGATTCATACGTGATCTGCTCACTCAGCCACTGAGCAGATATATAAAAGAAGAAAAAAAAACTCTTCTACTTAGCTAAAATAGCACAATGTTTTTTTTCTCTAACTTCAGTTCTGCTGCATACTCATTTAATATGAAACTTGGCACTCAATATGTTGATAAAGTAGAATTATTTTATTTGACATTTGCAATCCAGAATATTTTACAGTGGGTACGGAAAGTATTCAGACCTCTTTAAATTTTCCACGCTTTGTTTCATTGCAGCCATTTGGTAAATTCAAAAAAGTTCATTTTTTTCTCATTAATGTACACTCTGCACCCCATCTTGACTGAAAAAAAAGAGAAATGTAGAAATTTTTGCTAATTTATTAAAAAACAAAAACTGAAATATCATATGGTCATAAATATTCAGACCCTTTGCTCAGTATTGAGTAGAAGCACCCTTTTGAGCTAGTACAGACACTCTTTGGGTCCAATCACTAAGCCAGTTATGAATCCACCTAACAGTGGCCTTGTCCACTCCATACTTAGTCATGTTTTCAATAAGGATTGTGTGAGATACTTTGTCAAATGCTTTGCTGAAGTCAAGATATACTATATCTACAGCATTTCCCTGATCCACCCAATCAGTGATTCCGTCATAGAAGGAAATTAAGTTAGTCTGACATGACTTATTAGTTACAAACCCATGCTGACTCTGTTTAATCACTTCATTTTTATCCAGGTACTTACATACATGTTGTTTAATAATTTGCTCAAATATCTTTCCTGGTATAGAAGTCAGACTCACCGGCCTATAGTTGCCTGGGTCCACCTTCTTCCCCTTTTTGAAGATAGGAACAACATTTGCTCTTCTCCAGTCTTCTGGGACTTCTCCTGTTCTCCAAGAATTTTCAAAGATTATGGAGAGTGGTTAAAAAATTTCTTCTGCTATCTCCTTCAGTACTCTGGGGTGTAATTCATCTTGACCTGGAGACTTGAATTTATTTAGGATAGCTAAGTGTTTCCCCGCTATCTTTCTGTTTATAGATATCCTGGATTCTTCTATTCCCTTAATAGGACAGTGAAGAACAGTTGATGTTACATTTTCTTTCTGAGAGAAAACAGATGCAAAATAGCAATTTAAAAGTTTGGCCTTTTCAACATCCTGTCTTACCATTTCATCATTTTCATCCTGTAAAAATCCTATAGCATCTTTGACTTTTCTTTTACTTTTGACATATCCCCAAAATCCTTTATTATTGCTTTTGACGTCTCTTGCAAGCCACAATTCATTGTCAGCTTTAGTAATCTGATTTGTGCCCTGCAGGTTCTGCAGACAGCATTATATTCTTCTTTAGATATGCCTCCCTCTTTCCATTTTATAAACATTTCTTTCTTCCTTTTTAGCATGTGCTTAAGTTCTGTGTTCATCCATCCAGGTTTCTTTCAATGCTTCCTATTCTTCCCTCTTTTCGGAATTGTTAACAATGGTGCTTTGAGAATTTCATTTTTCAAGAACATTTTTGTCCTTAAGGCTATCCAGCCATTGGATGCCTCCAATTCTCTTTCTGAATCCCTTAAAATCTGCCTTTCTGAAATCTAACCTTGACATCTGAGTCTTCACAGGTCTTCCTCCTCTAGTTATCCAAAATTCTAAAATAGAACGGTCGCTACCTCCTAGGGTCCCAGCCACATTTACCTCCTCAACCATTTCCTCCCTGTTTATAAGGATTAGATCCAAGATAGCAGTTCCCCTTGTTTTCTCCCCTACCTTTTGGAAGATAAAGTTGTCAGCCAGAGAGGATAAGAATTTCCTTGACCTGTTAATTTTGCCAGAGAGAGATTCCCAACAAATGTCAGGATAGTTGAAATCTTCCATGACAACTATGTCATATTTTTTGGAGAACTTGGCCATTTGATGCATAAAGAGTTCATCCATATCTTCAGCTTGCACAGCCGGTCTGTAGTAAATGCCTACCATGCTGTCCTTTCCATTGTTCTGTCCTTGTTTTCTTACCCAATCAGTTTCCACAGAACTCCCAGTCTCTGAAGCTTCAATCTCTGTGCAGATATACGTATTTCTAACATACAATGAGACACCTCCTCCTCGTTTATCAAGTCTGTTTCTTTCAAAAAAGTTGTATCCTTCTAGCCTTGTATTCCAATCATGTGTATTGTCCCACCAAGTTTTAGGTCAGGGCTCTGGCTGGGCCTGTCAAGAATGGTCACAGAGCTGTTCTGAAGCCACTACTTTGTTATTTTAGCTGTGTGCTTAGGATCATTGTCTTTTTGGAAGGTGAACCTTTGGCCAAGACTGAGGTCCAGAGCACTCAGGAAGAGGTTTTGATCCAGGATATCTCTGTACTTGGCCACATTCATGTCTCCTTCAATTGCAAGCAGTCATTCTGTCCCTGCAACTGAAAAACACCCCCATAACATGATGCTGCCAACACCACATTTCACTGTTGGGATTGTATTAGGCAGGTGATGACCAGTGTCTGATTTTCTCCACACATACCACTTAGAATTATCACCAAAAAGTTCTATCTTCATGTCATCAGACCAGAGAATCTTATTTCTCATAGTCTGGGAGTCCATCAAGTGTATTTTAGCAAACTCTATGTGTGCTTTCATATGTATTGCACCGAGGAGAGGTTATCGTCGGGCCACTCTGCCATGAAGGCCCGACTGGTGGAGGGCTGCAGTGATAGTTGATTCTTTTGCAACCTTGGCCAGATCTGTGCCTTGCCACAATTCTGTTGCTGAGCTCCTTTGACCTCATGATTCTCATTTTGTCTGACATGCACTGTGAGCTGTGAGGTCTTAGGCTGGTTTCACATTGGCGTTTTGTTGCAAAGTGCATCGTGCACAATAGAAACGCATGCAAAAAATGCATCATGTGTTTTTGCATGCATTTGTATGCGCTTTCGTTCTTTAGGATGTGAGAATTATGGGGGAATAGTGGATGAGGGCAGGTATATCTCGCCCAGATACCTTTCCTATGTGGCCTAGTCTGGTCAGTATCTCACCTGGTGACTAATGAATAATGGGAAGCGGATATAAAAGGATGCCAGGTGGTGTGTTAGTTGCTCAGCCTGGGGAACACAGAGAGCATGTCTGTGTGAGAGACACTTGTGAGAGAAAGCTGTGCTTACGGTAACGCTGGTTTGGCTGACTGGGAGATGCCCTCCAGTTGGTAGTTAGTGCGGACCCTGTTTAGTTAGTGCCGGACAGGCAGGATTTGTTTTATGTTTTATTTCCTGTATGTTTTGCTTTCACTTGAAATAAACCAGACCCAGCGTCAGTTATGACCGAATCCCGGCTGTGCACCTGAGTTTCATGCTAAACCCACGTGGCCTTTGACCCCAGCAAAGGTGATCCCAGAGTATTTTATCACAAATTGGTGGAGAACACGGGCATCACGTTGAGAGCATGAACATGGAGGACGTGGTGGTGATGGCCCAGCTGAAGGAGTTGGTGGACATGACAGCTACAGATCGTTCACTTCTCCAGCAGATGGTGCCGAGCCTGGCGACCTTACCTGAGGTTAACCCGGAAGCCGAGTCGAGAGTGATTCACGTGAGTCGGTACTGGCAGAAGATGACGACCGAAGATGACGTCGAGGCATACCTGACCATGTTTGAACAGACGGCGGTGTGGGAAAAATGGCCGAAGGCCCGCAGGGCCGGCCTGATTGCCCTGTTTTTTTCCGGTGAGGCCCAAAAGGCTTATTATGACTTAGAACCTGAAGCCGCGTAGGACTTTGACAAACTGAAAGCCGAGATCTTGGCCCGGCTGGGGGTGACGACCGCTGTCCGTGCACAAAGAGTGCATCAATGGACTTATCAGCTGGATAAACCACCACGGTCACAAATGTTTGACCTGATTCACCTGATGAAAAAGTGGCTACAACCCGAGGTGCTGACGACGCCAGAGATCATCCAGAGAGTCGTCCCGGACAAGTACCTGAGAGCTCCCCCACTTCTGGCAATTGTGGGAGAATCAATTGATGCCCCAGGGTAACAGTGTACGTGATTCCTCTCCCATGGCGCGGGTGGGTCCCGAACCCCTGGAGGAAGTTCCCCAGGAAGACTCTAGTGACGAGTCTACTGGAAATGACCTTTAGTTCCCGTTTTCGGTCATGGCGGGGGATACGGAAGAGACCAGGGAGGAGGAGAGGGCAGGCAGCCATCCACCTCCCCGTTTGCTGGATTTGGAAGTTCAGAAAGATGACTTCCAAAGCGAGCAAATAAAGGATTCTACCCTTTCTCGGGCTAGGACAAATGTAAAAGTGATAAATGGGGTACCCGTAGATCCTGGCACTAGGCTGGCATATCCTTACATGGTCCTGGAGAATGATTTGTTATATCAGATAGAGAAAAAGGGGGAGGACATGGTGCAACGATTAGTCGTGCCAAAACCCTACCGGCAGAAAGTGCTGGACCTGGCACACGGACATGTGATGGGAGGTCACGTGGGAGTCCAGAAAACCACCGAAAGGATATTACACTATTTTGTTTGGCCAGGCATGCATCATGATGTTCGTGTATATTGTGAGTCTTGTCCTGACTGCCAAGCCTCTGCGCCTAAACCCCGGTTCTGTAGCCCTATGGTACCCCTGCCTATTATTGAAGTCCCGTTTGAGAGGATTGGGATGGATTTAGTGGGGCCTGGTACATATCCTGGTAATCGTATATTATGCCACTCGTTACCCGGAGGACATCCCTTTGCGTAACACGGCCACCAAGACGATTGCCAAGGAACTGATGCATGTGTTTAGTCGGGTCGGTATTCCAAAACAGATATTTACTGACCAGGGGACTCCCTTTATGTCAAGGGTAATGAGGGAGCTCTGCAGGTTGCTACAAATTGAACCGTTACGCATGTCCGTATATCACCCTCAAACAGACAGGCTGGTCGAACGGTTCAATAAAACTTTGAAGTAGATGCTGAGAAAGGCGATAGACAAGGATGGGAAAAACTGGGACTATGTACTTCCATATTTGCTTTTTGCCATCAGGGAAGTGCCCCAGTCTTCCACTGGGTTCTCGCCTTTTTATTGTACGCCCGACGTCCCCGCGGACTGTTAGACGTCGCAAAAGAAACCTGGGAGGGTCAGGTCACTCCGTTTAAAACGGTGATAGATCATGTAACACAAATGCAGAACCATATTGTGGCCATTATGCCCATCATCAAAGAGCACATGATGCAGGCTCAGGGAGCCCAGAAAAGAATCTATGTCAGGGGCGCCAAGATCCGTACGTTTGCACCCAGAGATAGGGTGTTGATCCTGGTCCTCACGGCCGACAGCAAGTTCCTGGCAAAGTGGCAGGGCCCCTTTGAGATTAAGGAAAGAGTTGGTGAAGTAAACTACAAAGTGTATCAGGCAGGTAAAAGGAAACCTGAACAGGTTTATCATGTGAATCTGATAAAACCCTGGAAAGATCGGTCGGCCTTATCAGCGGATCTGGCCCGGCCTGTCTGCTTGCATACCGTACCGGCGGTACAGATTGCAGAGACTCTCTCGGAGCAGCAAAAGACTCAGGTCAGGCAGTTTTTACTTCACAACCAAAAGTTTTTCTCGGAAAAACCCGGGCAGACTATGCTAATGAAACATGACATCATAACGGAACCTGGGGTCACTGTCCGTGTGAAACCCTACAGAATCCCGGAAGTGCGCCGTGAGGCCGTCTCCCGAGAAGTCAAGGCAATGTTAGTGTTAGGGGTCATTGAGAAGTCGCACAGTGCTTGGTCCAGCCCGATTGTGTTAATTCCTAAACCAGACGGCACCATCCGGTTCTGCAATGATTTCAGGAAACTGAATGTGGTCTCAAAATTTGATGCCTACCCTATGCCCCAGGTCGACGAGTTAATAGATCGGGTAGGGAAAGCCTGGTATATTACGACCCTAGATCTAACAAAGGGATATTGGCAGATCCCTCTGGCGCAGGCGGCCAGAGAGAAGATAGCATTTGCTACACCAGAAGGGTTATTTCAGTATGCGTATATGCCGTTTGGACTGCACGGAGCGCCGGCGATGTTCCAGAGACTGATGGATCGAGTCCTGAGGCCACACAGGCAGTACGCTTCTGCCTATTTGGATGACATTGTCATTTACAGCTTGGACTGGGAGACTCACCTCGGGAAAGTGCAAGTTGTAATTGAGGACCTGGGGGAGGCAGGTCTAATTGTGAACCCCAAGAAATGTCACATCGGGCTAGAAGAAGCCTGGTATTTGGGTTATGTAATTGGGAGGGGTATGGTTAAATCCCAGGTCGATAAAGTTCAAGCGGCTCAGGACTGGCCGCAACCAGTTAACAAGAAGCAGGTGCAAGCCTTTCTGGGAATCGACAGCTATTACCGCCGGTTCATTCCCAATTTTGCAGCCATTGCTACCCCCCTGACGGATCTTACCAAAGGGAAAGATTCCATCATGGTTAAATGGAACTTAGCGGCTGAAGAAGCATTCCAAAGCCTAAAAGGGCACTTTGCTCTCAGCCCGTACTGATGACTCCGGATTTCCACAGTGAATTTGTGGTAAAAACTGATGCTTCTGAGACCAGTATCGGGGCCGTACTGTCACAAGAGAGGGACGGAGTGGAACACCCGGTCCTCTATCTCAACAGGAAGCTGAATAAACAAGAGCAAAAGTATGCGGTAGTAGAAAAGGAGTGCCTAGCCATTAAGTGGGCTATAGAGTCCCTCAAATATTACCTGGTGGGCAGAAAGTTCAGGCTGATCACTGACCATGCCCCTCTCAAGTGGATGCACTTACACAAGGAACGGAATAGCCGAGTGACCCGGTGGTTCCTTGCCCTGCAGGCCTACACTTTTACGGTGGTACAGATTGGGAATGCGGATGCCCTGTCCCGAGTGCACTGTTTGGCGGATGTAATTGCTCGACCGGAGTGGTCTGAGCAGAGGGGGAAGGATATGTGAGAATCATGGGGGAATAGTGGATGAAGGCAGGTATATCTCGCCCAGATACCTTTCCTATGTGGCCTAGTCTGGTCAGTATCTCACCTGGTGACTATTGAATAATGGGAAGCGGATATAAAAGGATGCCAGGTGGTGTGTTAGTTGCTCAGCCTGGGGAACACAGAGAGCATGTCTGTGTGAGCGACACTTGTGAGTGAAAGTTGTGCTTACGGTAATGCTGGTTTGGCTGGCTGGGAGAAGCCCTCCAGTTGGTAGTTAGTACGGACCCTGTTTAGTTAGTGCCGAACAGGCAAGGATTTGTTTTATGTTTTACTTCCTGTATGTTTTGCTTTCACTTGAAATAAACCTGACCCAGCGTCAGTTATGGCCGAATCCCGGCTGTGCACCTGAGTTTCATGCTAAACCCACGTGGCCTTTGACCCCAGCAAAGGGGATCTCGGAGTGTTTTATCACAAGGGGTTAAAACCAGTGTCTACACATTTTTACGGCAAAAACGCATGCTCACGAAAACGCAGGCGAACGCATGTCCATGCGCACGCCTGTATTCCCATAGACTGTAATGCGTTATTTTGTCGTATTCCGTGCGCAAGCTTGCGCATGCATTTTTTTATGCCCTTCGGCGGACCCAAAATGCAAAAGGTTGCGTCCGGAGCCCAAAGGCGCACACCTTGAAAAAACACATGCGTGCGAAAACGCATACGAACGCGTGCAAACGCAAGAACATGCGCCCCCCATGATAAACATAGGTATGCATGCGCATGGACACGCACGATGCGCTGCGCAACAAAACGCCAATGTGAAACCGGCCTTATATAGACAGGTTTGTGCCTTTACAAATCAAGTCATATCAGTTTAATTAAACACAGCTGGATTCCAATGAAGGAGTAGAGCCATCTCAAGGAGGATCACAAGGAAATGGACAGCATGTGACTTAAATATGAGTGTCTGAGCAAAGGGTCTGAATACTTTTGACCATGTGATATTTCAGTTTTTCTTTTTTAATAAAACTGCAAAAGCTAAAAAAAAAGTGCAGAGTGTACATTAATGAGAAAAAAAATGAACTTTTTTGAATTTACCAAATGGATGCAATGAAACAAAGAATGAAAGATTTAAAGGGGTCTGAATACTTTCCATACCCACTGTAGCTCTTTCAGTTTTAATGACAGACCTTCAACAGTATGGATTGCATTTGGGAACTTCAGAAGATCTTCACCATTAAGACTGATACATCTAAAATAATCTGGATTTCAAATACCAAATAAAATATTTCTAATTTTTCAATATACTGAGTGTGTTACACCCAGCAGTGGCACACATGGATTAGTGAACCCACTGTGTCACAGATCCTGGCCTGCCAAATAAGTAAGGGGCATCGCTAAGCCGCTACCAGGTGTTCAGTAGAGCCTCTAATGGTGAGGTCGGTCTTGAGCAGCAGGTAGCCACCAGGTACTACTCCTAGGCAAATCCCGGTATGGTAGTTGTTGACCCCAGGGATCAGGTATGCTGACCCTGAATATGGCTCTGTTCAGACTTACAGGTTGTTTGAGTTGCAGAACGGTACTGAAAAGGGGATTCAGATAGGGACAATGTTCAGATACTGGCCACAACTGGGAATATGGGACTTCGGAACAGGATTGACCGCACCACGACCAGGGGACAATGTTCAGGACTCTGACCACACCAAGAACAGGTATTCAGGTTCAGGGCCCTGGTCACACCAGGACCAGGGATTTGGGTTCAGGGCACTGGCCACATCGGGACCAGGGATTTGGGTTCAGGGCATTGGCCAGACCAGGATGTGAGGACCTAACAACTCACCAGTAGGGGAGACTACATGCTAATGAATGCTGTTGCTTTGCTGATTCCCTAAGGGAGAGGGAGTCTTTTATACAGGATGACTCTCAGCAATTGGCTGGGAGCCATCTTGCAGTTGAAATAATTATACTAAATTCCCCTCAGCAGCAGGCTGTCTCTTTAGGAAAGGGGAAGTGCACAAGTGCGAACACTAGGTGGGCTGCCAGGAAGTTCAGCGTATACCAGACATGCCAGCAGAAAAGGACCATGCTGCAGGGCCGGGCCAGTGAGTATGCCAGCGTCCCTGCATGTAGGGGGAGGAAAACCATGCATGGGAGTTGGCAATAGTGTTACAGAGTGCCAAGATTTATATTGAGTTGAATTACGGGATAAGATCCTACTTGGGCACCAAAAGTGTTGTGGTTGTTCACAATCAACTGCTACCTACTCAGTCCGTACCTGTGCCCTGCTATAAAGCTATAATTACATCAGAATGGGCTGAAAAATATGCACAAAGCAGGATGAAGTAGAAAAAAGTTAAAATTAGCCGAGGAGTAGGCTTTTTCCTCTTATTACAGTCCTGCTATGAGGCTATTCCTTTGGCAGTTGAGACACAGTTCTTGAGCAGTGTTTCTTCAGGCTGCAACTCAGCCCATCCCGATATATAACTAGGATAGGTTGCAGCTTAAAATATGTGATGGTGGCCATATTTATCATGTTAATGAAGAACCACTTTAGGAATAAATGTTACAAAATATATTGTAAATAAGTTGTAAAATAAAAAAAATACACATGCATGAAATGGTGGGGATGAAATTTGCAGAGATTTATGATGTTTCAAAAAGCACTGACAAGCGGCGACCAGTAATAGGCTGTGTGGACACGTAGCTTTTTTTGCATTTTCTCGGCATTTTTTTTGCACGAATTCGCAGCGAAAATGCAAAAAAAAAGCATCCCATACAATCCTATGGGATTCCGCATTGCTGTGCTAATGCTGCGGATTTTTCCACTGCGGAATCGCAAAGCGGAAAAATCCGCAGCATGCTCATTCTTTTTGTGGAATCGCGGGGATTCCGCACCCATAGGATTGCATTGAAACGCTCATTTTACACATGTGGCTATGCCCACCATGCGTAAAGTGAACGCTCAATGTGCGGATGGTACCCAGGGTCTGGAGGAGAGGAGACTGTCCTCCAGGCCCTGGGTACCATAATCCTGTTAAAAATAGAATTAAAATAAAAAATATTGTTATTCTCACCTTCTGACGGCCCATGATCTCCTTCCCGCCTCTCTCCACGCTCCCGGCATCTCCCGATCCCAGGAATGCTTTGCGCGAATGACCGCAATGACGTCGCACTCTCACGAGCGTGATGTCATCGTAGGTCCTTCGCGCAAAGCATTACTGGGACCAGAAGATGCCGGGAGCGTGGAGAGACGCGGGAAGGAGATCAGAGGGCCGTCAGAAGGTGAGAATAACAATATATATATTTTTTTAAATATTTTTTACATCCTATCTTTTACTACTGATGCTGCATAGGCAGCCTCAATAGTAAAAAGTTGGGCACACTTGTCAAACACTATGTTTGACAAGTGTGATCAACCTGTCAATCAGTTTTCCAAGAGATGCTGCAGATTGCTTGGAAAATGCTAGTATTCTGCAAGCTAATTACGCTTGCAAAACACTAGTTTTTTTGCGGGAAATACGCGGGAATTACAAATGCGGATTTCTCGCGTATTTCCCGCGGCAAGGAATTTCGGAATTCCCATGGAAATTTCTGTGGGAATTCCGGACGTGTGCACATAGCCTTATGATCTAAAGTTGATCTGCGGCGGAAGAGGTACATTGTTTCTTTTATTTCTTTTATTTTTTTAAGGGGTAATTTTTTATTCACTTCTAAAACTGGCTTAACATTTAGCTGCTGTCTGCCTTCAGCATCTTTTGGTCTATAGATACTGTAACTGTAATAGTTATTAATAGAAATATGAGCTGAAAGTTGATAAAATATTTCCTCCATAATCACAACTTTATCTTATACATATAATTCTTAGAACCATCTTACAATCTATATGCATAGAAGTGAATGACATCAGCTCTATCAGCTGCACTTATACTAGCTGCTGACTTTATGTAGTTTTCCTTTAAAGTCCTTCTTCTGTGCTGTATATGTCTTGGTCAGAGCTTTACTGCTTCCGTTGGACAAAAGATCATATTGTTATTTTCTGCTTGACAGGCGGACATACATACTGTATATGGCGAAGAAGGAAAACTCACTCCATCCATCATTACAAATCTTATCACTTTCCCTCACATGTAGGGATTGATTTATCAGCCATAGGTAACACTGACACTTTTTAATATTGCAGCATCCTTCTAACAAATATTTCTTAGATTACAGATAACTTGCAATATCATCCATTGAAGCATTTATCAGTAAAAGGAAATGTGTCACAATGTACAGCAGTGATTTCACAAAGGGTATAATGTCTACCACAGTTTACAATCTATGTAAAGTATGATGAAAAGCAGCTTATAATAAAAGTATATAATAAAATAACATTTTTTTTTATGGAAACATATAGTGTATGGTTAATGAAATCTTTTATCTTCTGACTTGCTGCAGAAAGCAGTAAGTTTAAAGGAAACTAGTCAAAAATTAAAATGTTAGGATTTACTTAAAACAATTCCTGTTTCTTGTAATCCCTAGGTCACAGAGTATACACAACACTATTAAGGCCTCTTTCACACTTCCGTTTTTGACCATCAGTCAAAATCTGCCAGGTTTTGAAAAAAACGGATCCGCCATTTTTTTTTTTTTTGCGGATCCGTTTTTTTCCCCATTGAGTTGCATTACTGGCGGATCTTGACGGATAACCATCCGTTGGAACCGTTTTTGTGAGGATCCGCCAAATTTTTTGCGTCCGCCGGCATGCCTGGACGGACCTTGCAACGTTTTTTATGTTGTTGGATCCGCATTTTCCAGTGCACATGCCCGAAGAAAGGAAGTCAGGGACAAAATTAACCCTGATATCCTTTCTGGCAGACGATAAAAATTCTCTCTCTCTCTCTCTCTCTCCTTCCCGGGCAGTGGTTCCTTTAAAATTCTTTATTCTGCGGATCCATTAAAAAAAGGATCCTGTGGCATCCGTTCACATCAGTTAGGAACGGATCTGCTTTTCCGCCTTTTTGGCGGATTTTAACTGATACTAAAAACTGAAGTGTGAAAGAGGCCTAAGGGCATAGAAAAAAGCGCATACACCAGGAGTAGTGATGGGCGTACCCCCATTCCGGCGGATTCGGCCAAACAGTTAAAAAACAGTTTGGTTTGGGTACCAGAACAGTACTCGAACCCGTACCCGGATCCCATTCACCTAAATGGGGGGTCCTAGCTTCCAGTGTTTGCCATGCTGTCCTGTGCATTACAGCGTGGCAAACACTGCCTCTGATCAGTGGTAAAATCAATACTGCTGGTAGGAGAGCTGCGGCTCCCGCGCTGTCAAATGACAGGATGAGCCCGCAGCTGTGACTGGAGGTAAAAAAGCACTATCACGTTTTGTTTTTTATTAACATTTGGCAGGCCCTCTACAATTTAGCAAAATGGCGGCAACAGACAGCCAGCTGAATTCGTGCATAGCGAATTACAAAAATATCTGTATTCTAAAGAATACAGACATTTGTAAAATTGTAGCAAAATTCAATACCTCTTAACTAAATTAGTCAATCTCTACTGCACATATATATGCCAATTTAACTCCTTATCACATGTTTTTGATATATGACACAAAGAGATAACTCCATTTTCAACTATTCTCACAAAGGACTCTACCTCCTCTACCACCCTATTTATTTTACCCTGCCCTGAGATAAACTGAAAAATAAAAAATGAAATTAATATTTTAATGTAGTTCAATCCCTTAAGAATTGGGAATACCTGAAGTTTACTCCTTATTCAGATGTCAGTTATATTTTTATGTACAAATAAAAATGGACTGTTTTTTTATAAGCGCACAGGATAAATTTTTTTAGCTATTTTTGGTTTATATATTTGTTTTTTTACCATTAGTGTGACATCTACTTTTCTTGTATGAAAAAAATGAAGATTCCCAAGCTTCGCTTTCCCATTAGATAGGAAAAAATGGACAGCACTAAGAAAAGGAAAAATCAACTGAAAAATCCTGCATTTGGTTTCCAAAAGAATTTAAAACAATAACCATTAATGAGCAAGCACTAAAATGCTCGGGTGCTGGTTACTCGTTACGAGCTTTCCGTAATGCTCAAGTGCTCGTCTCAAGCATTTTTCTGGCGAACCTTCCCAAAAGTTCTTGACGGTATTAAAATTACTGAAATGAATGGAAAAAGTGCTCAAGTGGAATGGGAAAAACATGGCGAAGATGCCTGGACACATCTCTGACTCTCAGATCACTTCTGGATGCAATGTTGTCAGATTATTACGCCACTTTTATGGACTGGCAATAAAACAGACAAACCTGAAACAAATATATACTGTATTTTACAGAAAAAAATGTTAGGAAACATTCTTTCCTGTATAATGACTTATATATAAAGAAAAATAAAAAAGATAGAAAAAAGCCTCCTCCACACCATTAGGCTATGTTAACACATATCATTTTTGCAGTGTTTTTGCACTTTCTCATTGCTTTAAATTGTGAAACATCCATTGCCCGATAATTGTAATTTTAACATTTTACTACCTTATCTTGGCATGTAGTGTGTGTGACCTAGTGAGACACATCCTGTTTAATCTATGAAGGAGGGACTGTCATATGCCACCAAGCCCATGCAGAAAATGCAAGAACTAAAAAAAATTAGGAGAAGGGGCTCAGAAACACCCTGTATTAGATATAAAGGATGTGCTTATACACAAAATTTTTAGGTTCTGTGACTCCTACTTTCATAAAGCCAAAACTTAGAAGGAGGCTCACCGATACACTCTGCAAGACATGTAGGTGAGGGCCTCAGATGCATAGACACATAGAGGAGGGACTCTCATTCAATTCTGGTACTAATTAAAAATTATTCTGACTGAAACTGGCAAACGGTACAGTTGTGCTCAAAAGTTTAAATACACTGGCAGAATTTTTGCTTTCTTGGCCTTTTATCTGAGAATATGAATGATAGCACCAAAACTTTATCTCCACTCATGGTTAGTGGTTGGGTGAAGCCATTTATTGTCAAACTACTGTGTTTTCTCTTTTTAAATCATAATGACAACCCAAAACATCCACATGACCCTGATCAAAAGTTTACATACCGTCGTGATTTTGACCTGATAACATGCACAGAAGTTGACATAAATGGGTTTGAATGGCCACTAAAGGTAACATCCTCACTTGCGAACTGTTTGCTTGTAATCATGTAATCAGTGTGTGTGCATAAAAGCTGAGTGAGTTTCTGGGATCCAGACAGACTCCTGCATCTTTCATCCAGCCACTGACATTTCTGGATTGTGAGTCATGGGGAAAGCAAAAGAATTGCCATTGGATCTACGTGAAAAGGTAGTTGAACTGTTTTAAACAGGAAAGAGATACAAAATGATATCCAAGAAATTGATAATACCAGTAATCAGCGTTCAAACTGTGATTAACAAATGGAAAATCAGGAACTCCGTAAAAACAAAACCTCGGTCAGGTAGAGCAACAAAAACAAACACAAAACAGCACATAGACAAGCCTCAAAACCTCTTGAACAAGGTAATTTGGAGTGATGAGACCAAAATTGAACTTTTTATCCACAACTATAAACGTTACATTTGGAGAGAGGACAACAAGGCCTATGATGAAAGGAACATCATTCCTACTGTAAAGCACGGAGGTGGATGGCTGATGCTTTGGGGATGTGTGAACTGCAAAGGCACAAGAAACTTGGTCAAAGTTGAAGGAAAGATGTATGCACCATGTTATCAGCAAATACTGGAGGCAAATTTGCAATCATCAGCTTGGAAGCTGCGCATGTGACATACTTGGATGTTCCAACATGACAATGATCCAAAACACAATTCCAAGTTGACCTAACATTGGCTTCAGCAAAACAAAGTGAAGGTTCAGGAGTGGCCATCTCAGTATCCTGACCTTAATATCATTGAGCCACTCTGGGGAGATATCAAGAGTGCAGTTCACGCTATACAGCCCAGGAATTTACAGGAACTGAAGACTTTTTGCCAAGAAAAGTGGGCAGCTTTACCATCTGAGAAAATGAAGAACCTCTTCCACAACTACCACAAAAGACTTTAAGCCATCAATGATGTTAGAGGGGATAATACACGGTATTAAGAAATGGGGTATGTGAACTTTTGATCGGGGTCATTTGGATGTTTTGGGTTGCATTAAGATTTAAAAAAGAAAACACAGTAGTTCGACAATAAATGGCTTCACACAACAACTAACCATTAGTGGAGAAAAAATGTTGGTGTTATCATTCATATTCTCTAAAAAAAGGCCAATAAAGTAAAAATTCTGCTGGGGTATGCAAACTTTTGAGCACAAGTGTATGAAGCCACTGCGAGGCCTAGCTAAACTTACCAGGAGGTGAAGTATGCTAGCAGGAACATGGGATGTAGTGACGAGCAGAAGGCAAACCAAGAGTTAACAGGCTTTTTATGCAAGAATAAAAGTAGCATTTTATGCTCCTCACAGGGAACGTGGGGAATTACAACGGTAAAATGGTACACAGTACACAGACAATGTGCAATAAACACTTTGCAGAGAGAAGAGTGAACAAATAAAACCTGAAAACTTATCAGTTCGTAGCTCCTAGATGGATGGAGGTTAGAAGAGTCCTTGATGGCGGCGGAGGTATTGCGAGATGGCGTTGAAATGGTCCCGGATGAAGTTACCGCACAGTCCCTGTCTTGCAGTGATGCTCCTTGGCTTTTCCTGGCGAAGACTCTCAGTCCTGGTACACAGAGGAGAACGAGTGAAGCACTCTGGCATTAAGTGCGGCGTGCGAGATCCTGGGGCGCAGGCCACGGACGCGCCCTCGCGTACATGGTGGTGAAGAGGCTCAGCGATGGTGAGCATGTCGGGCCTAGTCAGGGACACCGGTCTGCGAGGAAAGCTATGGACCTCAGTCTGAGGTAATAGGCGGTCAGGTAGTGCACAATCAGCGTGCGTGGTGGAGGGAGGGCGGTTGAACTGGCTGAAAACTGTGTAAGTCCGTGTGGAGACGGAGACAACCTTCTCCCTAGGGGTCAGCTCTCCACCTGCCAAAAGCCCAGAAAGCATGCGCTCCCTTCCTTTTATAATTGACCCGCCCCTTAAATTCAGATGCTAAGGTCTGTCCAGGTCAGAAAGGTTTCCCCCCCAGCAACGATAGTGACAGACCCGACAGTTCCAGCCCAGAGACGCATGAAGTAGCCCAAGCCCAGTCCATCCTCCTACACTCTCCCACTCCTTTCTCTCGCCATTTCACGGGCGAGGATTTTCAAGAGCTACATGAGTTTCTCTTCTCCAGCTGAACTCATTGTTTCCAAATAAATTGCTCCTATTCATAACAATTGGGGGGTTTGCCAGCAGTTGTTCATTCGGAGCGTCGTAAGGTGGAGGGAGGAGTGGAATCCTCTGAAGTAGTAGAATCTGGCTAGTTTAAAGAGAGCCCGGTTTGGTCTGTACTTTTGGTATCACATTATTCTGGAGCCTCGGCTCTCGCAACATCCTTCTCCTCATACTCTTCTTCGACGGTTATCGCAGGTACCGGTTCTGGGGACACCGCTTCTTCTTTGACCAAGGTCGGAGCATATTTCGATGCACCATCAGAGTGGGAGAGCCCTCTTTCCCCTCCTTTTGAATTTCATACACAGGACCTTCGGAATTGACTTGCTGTTTAACCCGGTATGAAACCCTCTCCCTAATGATGTTACAATTTGTCTCGGGATGCCTCTCTCTTACCAGAACATGGTCTTCTGCCTGTAGATCCATGGCTCGCGGCGTAGTTCTGTCATCATGTTCCAACTCGTGTAGATGAGTTTGTACCAATCTATGCAATGTCTGTAGGCGATGACGGTGTTCCCGGATCCATGAGGGTACCACAACTTGTGAGCCTTCTTCTTCTGGGTCCAACTCTAATTCGGTGATACTTTTTCCAGCTCGACCAAATAGGAGAGAGTAGCGCATGTGCCCCATGGTGCGGTGCACTCAATTATTGTACAACCAGACTAGTTCTGAAACGTATTCAGGCCATCAGGCTTTTCTGTCCCCTTCAAGGGTTCTCAACATTTGAATCAAAGTACGGTTAAATTGTTCACAGGTGCCATTTCCCTGGGGATGATACGGAGTGGTCCGTGATCTGTCTATTCGATACATCAGATGTAATTCTTCCATTACTTTTCGTAGGAAGCAGGCTCTCTAGTCTGAGTGGATCCATTTAGGACTGCCATAAATGTTATGAATTAGTCACCGAGGAGGAAAAAACAAAAAGCAAGCTAAGCCCAGAAAACCGGAGAGATTGGTAACTAGCGGATTGCAGACCCCTGATCCTATACACACAACTAGCAGTAGCCGTGGAGCGTGCCTACGGTGGTCCTAGACACCTCGTCACAGCCAGAGAACTAAATAAGCTTAAAGAAAGAAAGGGAAACTCTAAACTGCCCCAGAGCAGACCCCAAAGCAATAGACAGCCCCCAACATGTATTGTCGGTGAAACAAGATGAAAACACAAACACGGATAGAAAGATAGGTTGACCAAACGTTGGGGCCCTCACTAACTAGAAAGGACAGGAAAGAAAAGCTGCTGTCTGCTATCACGCAAAAATCCCTGCCAAAAAATGTCCAACTCGTCTGATAGAAAAAGGCCCTGAAGTCGCTAGACTTCAGTTCCCTATATCAGCACTCAGGTATATTCTGAAGACAGAGCAAAAGAGATCAACTGATCAGAGACAAAATGGGGATTCAGCCCAGTCCCACCCAGGGCTGGCTGAACACAAAAACTAAGTAAACCAGACGAAAACTCATATGAACAATAGCAGAGAAAACTTAGATTTAAGAAGGCAGGAACCAAACTGGAAACCAGAAGCCACAGTAGGAGAAATCACCAGCAAGAAACTAGGGAGTCGGCTGCCTTAAATCCAATCAGAAATTCCTGATATCCAATCACAGTCCTCTTCCTCAGGTGGCCGGTCTCTGCCATTTAGATCAGCTTCATTACCTCCCTTCACCAACAGAGGGAGTCCAGATAGAGAACTCACTACTCCTCTGTCAGCACAGCCAGCTCCATAACCCTCACCAGAAGCCAGAGGCAAACCCGAAAACGAGCTCACAACAGTACCCCCCTTTGAGGAGAGGTCACCGAGCCCTCATCCACGCCACCGGGCCGATCAGGATGGGCCCGATGAAAAGCATGAACCAATCTATCGGCATGAATATAAGGGGCAGAGACCCAAGAATTGTCCTCCTGGCCATAACCCTTCCACTTGACCAAATACTGGAGTCTCCGTCTAGCCAGACGAGAATCCAGTATTTTCTCTACCTCATATTCCACATTACCTTTTAACCAATACAGGGTCAGGAGGTGCCGCCATAGGAACTACTGGCTCAACATATCTCTTCAACAGCGACTTATGAAACACGTTATGGATCTTAAACGTAACAGGAAGAGCCAATCGAAAAGAAACCGGATTAAGAATCTCCAAAATCTTGTAAGGTCCAATAAATCTTGGCTTGAACTTTGGAGAAACCACCTTCATAGAGATATTCTTTGATGATAACCAAATCATATCACCCACTTTAAACCGGGGACCAATGGTCCTATGCCGGTTAGAAAACAGCTGGGCCTTTTCCTGGGAGACAACTTATCTACTACTTGGTCCCAAATCTGCTGCATTCTCTCAACCACATTTTCAACACCTGGGCAGGCTGAAGATTCCACTTGCCCTGAAGAAAATCGAGGATGAAACCCAAAGTTACAGAAAAAGGGGGACATCAAGGTGGCAGAACTAGCTCTATTATTTAAAGCGAATTCGGCCAAGGGCAAAAATGAAACCCAATCATCCTGATCAGCAGATATAAAACATCTCAAATAGGACTCCAAAGTTTGGTTTGTTCTCTCTGTCTGCCCATTGGTCTGAGGGTGAAACGCAGAGGAGAAGGACAACTGATTTCCCAGCTTGGAACAAAAAGCTTTCCAGAATCTGGAAACAAACTGAACTTCTCTGTCCGATACAATGTTCTCAGGAATCCCATGCAACCGAACCACCTGTTGAAAAAACAAGGGTAATAACTCTGAGGAAGATGGCAACTTTGGGAGTGGTACAAGATGGACCATCTTAGAGAATCTATTACAAATCACCCAGATAACAGTCATTCTCTGAGAGACAGGAAGATCAGAAATAAAATCCATTGAAATATTGGTCCATGGCCTCTTAGGCACCGGCAAGGGCATCAACAACCCACTAGAGCGAGAACAGGGTTTAGACAGGGAACAAGTCCCACAGGACTGCACAAAATTCCTGACATCACGAGATAAGGCAGGCCACCAAAAAGACCGACTCACCAAATCTCTGGTACCAAAAATACCTGGATGACCAGCCAATGAGGAGCAATGAACTTCAGACATCACTCTCTTCCTCCACTGGTCAGGAACATACAATTTTCCCATAGGACAACGCTCAGGTTTGTCCTCCTGGAATTCTTCCAGAGCACGTCTCAAATCGGGCGAGATGGCAGAAAGAACTACCCCCTCACCTAGGATGGTAGCAGGCTTGGTCACAATAAGAGAATCGGCAAAGAAACTCCTAGAAAGGGCGTCTGCCTTAACATTCTTAGTGCCTGGAAGAAAGGAGACAACAAAATCAAAACGCGTAAAAAACAAGGCCCACCTATCCTGTCTAGGATTCAAGCGTTTGGCCGACTCAAGGTAAGTCAAATTCTTGTGGTCAGTGAGGACCACAACTTGATGTCTAGCTCCCTCCAACCAATGTCTCCACTTCTCAAATGCCCATTTCATGGCTAACAATTCCCGATTCCCCACATCATAGTTGCGTTCAGATGGGGAGAACTTTCGGGAAAAGAAGGCACAGGGACATATTTTAGACGTCACCGGATCTTTTTGGGACAAAACAGCTCCTGCACCAATCTCTGAAGCGTCTACCTCCACCTTAAAAGGAAGTGAGACATCAGGTTGCCGCAAAACCGGAGCAGAAGTGAACCTCCGCTTCAGCTCCTGAAAGGCCGAAACAGCCTCTGAAGACCCATTCAGTACATCAGCACCCTTCTTAGTTAAATCAGTCAGTGGTTTAGCAATACCAGAAAAATTAGCTATAAATTTACGATAGAAATTAGCAAAACCCAAAAACTTCTGGAGAGCCTTCAAAGAAGTGGGTTGAACCCAATCATAAATGGCCTGTACCTTGGCCGGGTCCATTTCAATAGTTGACGGAGACAAAATAAATCCCAAAAATGAAATCCTCTGTACACCAAAAAGGCACTTCGATCCCTTAACATACAAGGAATTCACTCTCAAAATCCGGAACACAGTTCCACATGAGAATCCCAATCCCTGGAAAAGATCAAAATATCATCCAGATAGATGATCAAAAACTTATCCACAAAGTCCCGGAAAATATCATTCATGAAGGATTGGAAGACAGAAGGGGCATTAGTGAGACCAAAAGGCATCACCAGGTACTCAAAATGTCCCTCCAGAGTATTAAACGCCGTCTTCCATTCATCCCCATGCTTGATGCGAATAAGATTATACGCCCCCCTGAGGTCAAGCTTAGTAAACCAGCAAGCTCCTTTAACTCTGGAGAATAAATGAGAAATCAGGGGTAACGGATACTGATATTTAACCGTAGTTTTGTTGAGGGAATGATAGTCAATACAAGGCCTTAATGAACCATCTTTCGTGGCCACGAAAAAAAAAAACAGCACCTAAGGGCAAAGAGGATGGTCTAATATGACCCTTCTCCAATGACTCCTTAATATAAGATCACATAGCCTCATGTTCGGGTACAGATAAATTGAAAAGTCGACCCTTGGGAAATTTACACCCTGGTCTCAACTCAATTGCACAGTCATAACTCCTATGAGGAGGCAAAGACGCAGACTTGCTCTCACTAAATACATCATAAAAATCAGCCAAATAGTCAGGAACATCATGCGACTGGGTAGAGGTGGAGAAAACAGGAGTGTCGCCAAGAGCACACCGACAACCCCAACTCACCACAGACACAGATTTCCAATCCAAAACCGGATTATGGATTTGCAACCAGGGAAAACCCAGAACAATGGTATCATGTAAATTATGCAGCACCAAAAATCTGCAATTTTCTTGGTGGTCTGGGGCGACCCGCATTATCACCTTGGTCCAAAACTGAGATTTATTCTTCGCCAAAGGAGTAGCATGAATACCCCTCAAAGGAATAGGCATCCGCAGAGGTGTCATAGGAAAACCACAACGTTTAGCAAAATACAAGTCCATCAGATTCAAGGCCGCTCCTGAATACACAAAAGCCTTCGCGGAAAATGTGGATCAGGAGCAGATCAGAGTAATTGCCAAAAGAAACTTAGGGTGTACACCACCCACAGCAAATGTGTGTGCAAAACGTTTCTCTCGTTTAGGGCAGACAGAAATAACATGAGAGGCATCTCAACAGAAAAAAAAACAGCTTATTACGCCTTCTAAACTCCTGAGGTTGCGCCCTAGGCAAAACTCTATCACATTGCATAGGTTCAGACATTAGTTCAAAAGGTGGCAGCGCCTCCCGTGTAGTCTTGCATTCACGTAAACGCCAATCAACTTGGCTAATGACATAGAATTGTCAAGGCCAGAGGGAACAGGAAATCCCACCATAGCATCTTTTAAAGTTTCAGACAAACCCTTCCGAAAGAGAGCTGCCAGTGCACTATCATTCCACGTAGTAAGGACCGCCCACTTTTGGAATTTCTGACAGTATAACTCTGCAGGATCCTGACCCTGGTTCAATGCCAATAGGGCTCTCTCAGCTTGATCAACAGCATTAGGTTCATCATACGAAAATGCCCAATCCTGGGGATCGCTGCGCAGCAAGGAGATGACAATTTTAACCTGCTGCGCAGAGCTCCCCGATGAGTTAGGCCTCAAGGCAAGAAATAATTTACAATTATTCTTAAAATTCAAAAATTTAGACCGATCTCCAAAAAACACATCAGGAGTAGGGATCTTTGGTTCAACAGCATGTGAATGAGTGAGATAGTCGGAAATTCCCCGCACTTCAGCAGCAAGCTGCTCCACACGATCAGACAATTGCTTAATCTCCATCAAAGAGAAAGAATCTGCCTGTCATATTGCGGTGTTAAATAAACAGGGCCTGACTGAATCCTACAGTGTCCTGAAGTGTAGAGACACTCCAATTCTCCACAGTCTTCTCTACACCCTTCTAACAGCATAGAGAATCTGCCTGTCATATTGCGGTGTTAAATAAACAGGGCCTGACTGAATCCCACAGTGTCCTGAAGTGTAGAGACATTCCAATTCTACACAGTCCTCTATACACCTTTCTAACAGCATAGAGAATCTGCCTGTCATATTGCGGTGTTAAATAAACAGGGCCTGACTGAATCCTACAGTGTCCTGAAGTGTAGAGACATTCCAATTCTCCACAGTCTTCTCTACACCCTTCTAACAGCATAGAGAATCTGCCTGTCATATTGCGGTGTTAAATAAACAGGGCCTGACTGAATCCCACAGTGTCCTGAAGTGTAGAGACATTCCAATTCTCCCCAGTACTATATACACCTTGTACCTTTTTTACAGTACCAGAGAGTTGGTGTAAATTTGGGTAAATTTTTCCAAAAAATGAGGAAGTGTGGTGGAAGAGTCCGTGGAAGTGGGTGGGGGTTGGCAGCTGGTAATGATGGTGTTGGTGTTGGTGGTGGATCTGCTGGTAGTGGCAAAAGCAAAAAAGAACCTAATACTGGAGGTGTTGAGGCTGCGTCATTGTCTGGCTCCACAAGGCCTCGAAGGCTCCCTTTTCTGGGAGTAGGTAAACCGCTTCTAAAGCCGGAGCTTCAAGAACAAGTTTTGGCTTACATTGCTGACTCAGCCTCCAGCTCTATCGCCTCCTCTTCGGAAGTTTTAAAAAATAAAAGCACTGAGTCGTCATTGGAGGCTCATGGTCATGAACCACACCTTTCCTTGTGTCCTTCACCCCTACCAAAATTGAAGGATGCGGTAGGCCACACTACAGATTACTCCATGGAGCTGTTTTCACATATCATGCCTGGGTTATCAAGTCAAATCGTGAATTACCCAGGCAAAGATGAATCTGACATGGAGAGCACTGATGCACAGTCACTGCTAGATTTATCTGCTGGTACATTCACTCAGAGCACTACATTGTCCTCGCAGTGTACTGAGCCAGAATCTGACCCTGATGAAACTCAGTTGCCCCCTCCCGCATACTATGCCACCATACACGGTGACACAGAGGAAGGTGCACATGACATTGAAGAGGATGTGATGGTTGACCCAGTTGTTGACCCAGATTGGCATCTGTTGGGGTAGAGGGTGCCGCTGCCAATAGCTCTCGTTAGAGATGATGCCATATTGGTTGGTTGAAAGCGCAGCTTTCCACGAACAAATGGCCTACGCAGTTCCACGCTATAAACTACCCAGTCACCACTTCTTTTCTCGCAAAGCCATCCCAGCCCTCCACCTTCATGTGAAAGACCGCATTGTCCATGCACTCAAGCTGTCAGTGAGAGGAAAGGTGCACCTCACAACTGATGCATGGTCCAGTAGGCATGGCCAGGGCCGTTAAGTGTCCATCACTGAGCACTGGGTTAATGTGGTGGATGCAGGGTCCACAGGGGACAGCGGTGGTGGCACAGTGCTGCCTAGCCCATGGTATAGGAAACAGTTGGCTGTAGGCGTTCGACCCTCCTCTTCCTCCTCCAGAAGCGAAAGCTGGTCCACAGAGCGCAGTCGCACGAGCACTGCATCAGCAGTTGACAGTGTTGCAAACGAGGTGTCCCCTATCGATCAGCTAGTGGAAAGCGTCAGCAGGCTGTGTTGCAGATGATGTGCTTGGGCGACAGACACACCTCAGAGGTACTGGCCGACTACTTTCAGCGACAAACTGAGTCATGGCTGGGCAGTCTACATCTTGAGGCAGGCAAGGTAGTTAGTGATAGCGGCCGGAATTTTGTGGCAGCCATAGCCCTTTCAAAACTCAGACACATACCTTGCTTGGCTCACACCTTGAACCTCGTGGTGCAGTGCTTCCTCACTAATTATCTGGATTTAACAGGCCTGCTCCTTAAGGTTCGAAGACTGTGCTCCCACATTCGCCGGTTGCAGGTACACTCCAGTCATATGCAGAAGCTGCAGCGATTGCTCCACCTTCCCAAACACCGCCTAATTATCGACGTTGCAACAAGGTGGAACTCCACCCTGCACATGGTTGAGCGGCTGTGCGAACAAAGGCAGGCCGTAATGCATTTGTGGGAGGATACACGGGCAGGCACTTTGAGGGCAGACATGGAGTTGACAGGTGTGCAGTGGTCGAAGCTGAAAGACCTCTGTAAAGTCCTTCAGTGTTTTGAGGAATGCACACGGCTGGTAAACGCTGACGACGCCATCATAAGCATGAGCATCCCACTTATGCGTCTGCTCATGCAAACTTTGACACACATTAAGGAGCAGGCGTCTGCAGCCGAGGTTGATGAGGAGGAAGAGGAGGAGGGAAACCTTGATGACAGTCAGCCATTGTCTGGTCAGGGAACTGTCATGGACGAGGTGGAGGAAGAAGAGGAAGAGGAGGAGGAGGATGATGGGGATGATTATTTAGGGGAGGAGGATGCTTCTCGTGGGGCAAGAGAAAATGTTGGCTTTGCAAGGTCTGGTACAGGGTTTGTGCGTGACTGGAGGGATGTGGATTTGCCAGAAAGTGCTCCTCCACCCAGCACTCGCAGTTCATCATTGACACCGGGAACATTGGCCCACATGTCAGATTATGCCTTGCAGATCCTAAAAAGGGATCCCCACATTGCCAAAATGATGAACGACGATGACTACTGGTTGGCCAGCATCCTGGATCCACGCTATAAAGGCAAATTCCAAATCATCATGCCACAGGAGAACCTTGACCTAATATTGGCTAACAAACAAGCTACTCTGGTAAACCGGTTGGTTGAGGCATTCCCAGCACACAGCAGCGGTGATGGTTCTCACACGAGCCATAGGGGCCGGGGGCAACTTGTAAGCGGTGTTGGTGGTGGACACATCTGAAGTGGCGTTGGAGACAGGGGTTTCATGACCATGTTGTGGACTGACTTTTCAAGTCCCGCTCATACGACTGGTAATACTGCATTGATTGAAAGTGACAGTAGACAGCACTTGTCAAGTATGGTTACAAACTACTTTTCCTCCCATATCGATGTTCTCCCTCACAGGTCATTCCCATTTGACTATTGGGCAGCTAAACTGGACACCTGGCCTGAATTGGCACAATATGCCTTACAGGAGCTCGCATGCCCAGCTGCAAGTGTGCTATCGGAAAGAGTCTTCAGAGCTGTTGGATCAATACTGACAGAAAAAAGGACCTGTCTGTCGACCCAAAATGTGGATGATCTAACCTTCATTAAAATTAACCATGCATGGGTTTCCAAGGAATTTGTCCCACCTTACCCTGATGACACATAGGTTGCCAGAAAAATTGTTTTCTTTGGTCCGCCTGTTCCTGGGACTTGACCAATTTCTCCTTTAGCAGCAGGTGAAAGTCCCACATCAACATATGCCATTTTGTAAACCTCCCTAACTGGGCAGCCTCCTCCCCCCAATGGCCGGGGTCACCACCGAGCGCACGCAACCGTGCGAGTGCCATTGCCCTGGACAGGTGAGTGGGCCGACTCGTGGGCGTGGGCACTGGCACAGGGTCCCCCATAGTGCAATCAAGTGTCTCTGACGGTGGTGGTGCACACCCGCCGTCAGACACACCGCCGTACTATGAGGGGCCTAGTGCCAGTGCCGTCGCCCACGAGTGGGCCCCCTTGCTTGGGCAGGGCCCTAGCATTTGCAATGTTTACCTCTCCCTGCTCGTCCGCTGTGTAGTCTGGGCTGTCAAATCCATCACTGGGACTGGCACTTCAAATTTGGTGAACTGATAGAAGATGATGGTTAAGACGTAGCTATGCCCTGTCCCGCTGGCCGGGATCCAGCTTCAGATGATCAATGGCTTCCATTTCTTATGGACGTCGACTCACAATGAGATGCAGTGGTGGTTTCACATCAGCTTTAACAGTTTTCCTACCCACAGACGTGTGACATTCCAGCACACATTTTTAAATGTGCCCTCCATCTCATGCCAATCCAATTGAATCGCCTACAGCCTGTGGCTTCTGTGTTTTGCACTCCAAAGTTACGTGACAGATCATGATAGGCAGTGAGCACCATGTTTACATCTCTCCCTGTGATCAAAATTGGATGGATATGAGTAACGGCGATGGGATCAACGGTACTGCGATATAGCAACACTTTCTTCACAAAGAAAGGTTTTTGCTGTATCCACACACTAATTAATTGAGGGTCAGCATCGCCTCTGAGAATTGTGACGGAAGTTGTTCCCGTGAATAGTAATTCGTAGATTTCTGCAATCACTAGACTTTAGGTAAATAATTGTATGCATCTAATTTCCTATTGCAGAGAGTCTGGGCTGTCTTAATGAGACAGAAATATAAATGAAGATTTAAAAATACCACCAAAAGTGTATCATGGTGTACGCTTGAAATCCATTTCCTTTTTTCAAGTTTTTAGATTGTTCTGTAATCCATGCAGAGAACACGGAGATTTTAAATGTTTAAACTATGCTCTATATACCTGCTATCCAGTGATAATGTACCCTATCTCAACTTTGTACAATCTGGTCTGATCCATACTGGGCCTGAGACCGTCTGAGCCTGCCTCCTGATCGATACACATAGGTTTTTAATGTGTAAACTATGCAGCATATATACGTGTTATCTGGTGAAACTGTACACTTTATCAACTTTCTCGAATCTTGTAGCATCCATACTGGGCCTGAGAACAGCTGCAGAGCTGTTAAGCAAGCTACAGCACCTGTGGTTTGGACACGTAATGTTTTGCATTTTTTCTGGAATGGCGGTTAGGCCGAAATCAGGAATTGCTGTTGACCTGCACTTACTGGGAAATCATCGTTCACGGCGAATTATTGGAATACCAGATCCCCATCAATAACGGTGTTCAGCGGGTTATCTGCACTTGTAAGCGACAAAAGATGGTCCTTTCAGTGTAGCGTGCATGTAGCCCCGGACATGGAAAGCCATGATAGCCCTGTTATTGCTCGATCGCGCGTGCCAGAGCCTCGCGTATCACTCTAGTAAGCTTTACGCGTACCGCAGGGGCATGCCGGAGTCTCGTTCGTTAACGGAATAAAGCTGACAAATCGCTAGCACAACTACAAACGGACATACCACACCACACACACACAATCGACAAAGCTTTCAATGTGTGCATCTTTTTTTGAGGTGGCATGGTTGTGGTTTCCCGGGTGGAGTCCAATTAAGCCGCAGGCTCCACTCCAGGTGATGCCCTTTTGGACATTCCTTTAAGGTTCAGCTTTGTAATCATACTGACCCCGGAAAGCAAACACTTTGGCTTCATGGACGCTGTTTGGAGGTCCATGGGAATAACGCCGCCCGATCGCCAGTTGCCATAATTTATTGGTGGGAAGTACAACGGTATATGATCGTGTTCGCTTTCAGATTTTGTTTTTTGGGATTGGTTTTTACATTTTTAGTCCAGACTTTCTTGACTTCATAAGGGAATGACAAGCTTTGATCTGTCTCCTCCACCTCCTCCATTTATTCCTCCACCTCTTTTGTAAATGTAGTTGCACTTTTCCATATGTTATTTTTGGCTTCTGAGCATTTTGTCGGCTTTGGGACACCTTTTAAGGTGTTTTGTAATTGTTTTGTATGTGTTAGTATGTGTTTGTGTTTGCCTGCCATTGTTTTCAGTGTGGTTCGACGAACATTCGACAAACTTGCCTCCTGTGCGACGAACCAAAACACTAGCGGGGTGGCTCAACACTACTCATGATATTCAGACGTACATTGTTAATGTTTAAACTATGCTATATATACCTGCTATCTGATGATACTGTACACTTTGTCTACTTTTTATATTCTTGTCTAATCCATACTGAGCCTGGGAGTGTCTCTGTGTGACTGATGGAATATATATGGAGATTGACAATTATCCTTTGACTGAATAGAGCTGTATGCTTCTGATACAGTACCATATATGTAATGGTATTTTGTGCTAAATTTGGACGTTTGGTGGAAGAGGACGCGGACGTGGGCGTGGGGGGGCCAGCTGGTGCTGATGGTGGTGGTGCATCTGCTGGTAGTGGCAAAAGCACAATAGCAGCTAAGGCAGGAGTGTTGTGAGATCATTTTTCACTTCTCTGTTGAGGTCTGATGAACTCCCTCCTCTGGTGAAGGAAGGTAGTGAGGCTGATTACCAAACACCTGGGCAGCTAGATGATGACTGGGTGGCTGGAATTGAGGACTGGATATAAGGCAGCCGACGCCCTTCTGCCTTGCTGGTGATCCTGCTGGATTCTTGGAGACCAGTCTGATTCCTGCATCTCAAAGCTAAGTTTTTCTGCTCTGCTTTGCACACTTCAGTTTTGTTTTTGTTTTGCCTTGTTTTTTGGGAGTTTTGCCATCCCCGGCCGGGGGTGAGCTGTATTCCATTTTTGTCTCTGATCTGTTGATCTTTTGCTCTGTCTTCAGAATATGCCTGAGTGCTGATTTAGTCTTTTGAAGCCTAGCGACTTCAGGGCCTGTTTTTCCTATCAGTCGGTTGGCACATTTTGGATAGGGTTTTTGCGGATGGCAGACAGCAGCTTTCCTATCCTGTCCTATTTTAGTTAGCTTGGGCCCCATCATTTGCTCAACCTATCTTTCTATCTGTGTTAGTGTTTTCATCTAGCTTCACCGTCATTATATGTTGGGGGCTACCTATTGCTTTGGGGTCTGCTCTGGGGCAGTTTAGATTTTCCCCTTTCTGTCTTTAGGCTATGTAGTTCTCCGGCTGTGATCGAGGGATCTAGGGCACCGTAGGAACCCCCCACGGCTACTGCTAGTTGTTGTGGATAGGTTCAGAGGTCTGCAATCCGATAGCTGCCAACCTCTCTGGTTTTTCTGGGCTTAGCTAGTATTTTGTTTTTTCCTCCTTCGGTGACCCATCATAACAGAATCACCAGCCATACCGCAGATCCTAGGGTACTCAATAGCAGGAGAGAATTGTAAAAAAAAAAAAAAAAGTGTGTCAGAATTTTTTTTTTTGTGCATATTTTTTCCTCTATATCTCTGAGGCCGTTGGGGGAATTTTTCTCTCAATGGAGATGGAGCAATTGTCTGATCGTGTGGAGCAGCTCGCTGCTGAAGTGTGGGGAATTTCCGCCTATCTTGCTCATTCACATGCTGCTGAACCAAAGATTCCTACTCCTGATGTGTTTTTTGGGGATCGGTCTAAATTCTTGAATTTCAAGAATAATTGTAAATTATTTTTTGCCTTGAAGCCTAACTCGTCGGGGAACTCTGCGCAGCAGGTTAAAATTGTCATCCCAGGTTTGGGCGTTTTCTTTGAAACCTGATGATCCTATTCTGAATAATATGAACGCATTTTTTCAAGCCTTGGGGTTGTTGTATGATGAACCTAATGCTATTGATCAGGCTGAAAAGACCCTGTTGGCATTAAGCCAGGGTCGGGATTCGGCAGAGTTGTACTGTCAAAAATTCTGAAAGTGGGCGGTCCTTACAACCTGGAATGATGGTGCCTTGCAGCCCTCTTTCGGAAGGGTTTGTCAGAAACTGTAAAGGATACTATGGTGGGATTTCCTGTTCCCTCTGGTCTTGACGATTCTATGTCATTAGCCATTCAGGTGGATCGGCGTTTACATGAACGCAAAACTACACGAGAGATGTTGCCACCTGTTGAACAAATGTCTGAACCTATGCAATGTGATAGAGTTTTGTCTAGGGCGCAACGTCAGGAGTTCAGAAGGCGTAATAAGCTGTGTTTCTTTTTGTGGAGATGCCTCGCATATTATTTCTGTCAGCCCTAAACGAGAGAAACGTTGTGCAAACACGTTTTCTGTGGGTGGTGTTCAACCTAAGTTTCTTCTGGCAATTACTCTGATCTGCTCCCTGTCCACATTTTCCGGCAAGGCTTTTGTGGATTCGGGAGCAGCTCTGAACCTGATGGACTTGGATTTTGCTAAACGTTGTGGATTTCCTATGACACCTCTGCGGACGCCTATCCCTTTGAGGGTTATTGATGCTACTCCTTTGGCGAAGAATAAACCTCAGTTTTGGACCCAGGTGGTAATGCGGGTCGCCCCAGACCATCAAGAAAATTGCAGATTTTTGGTGTTGCATAATTTGCATGATACCATTGTTCTGGGGTTTCCCTGGTTGCAAATCCATAATCCAGTTCTGGATTGGAAATCTGTGTCTGTGGTGAGTTGGGGTTGTCGGTGTGCCCTTAGTGATGCTCCTGATTTCTCCACCTCTCCCCAGTCGCATGATGTTCCTGACTATTTGGCTGACTTTTATGATGTATTTAGTGAGAATGAGTCTGCGTCTTTGCCTCCTCATAGGAGTTATGACTGTGCAATTGAGCTGAACCCGGGGTGTATATTCCCCAAGGGTCGGCTTTTCAATTTATCTGTACCCGAGCACGAGGCTATGTGATCCTGTATTAAGGAGGCGTTGGAGAAGGGTCATATTAGACCATCCTCTTCACCCTTTGGTGCTGGTTTTTTTTTCGTGGCTAAAAAGGATGGTTCATTAAGGCCTTGTATTGACTATCGTGCCCTCAACAAAATTACTGTTAAATATCAGTATCCGTTACCCCTGATTTCTGATCTATTCTCCAGAGTTAAAGGTGCTTGCTGGTTTACCAAGCTTGACCTCAGGGGGGCGTATAATCTTATTCGCATTAAGCATGGGGATGAATGGAAAATGGCGTTTAATACTCCGGAGGGACATTTTGAGTACCTGGTAATGCCCCTTCTGTCTTCCAGGGCTTCATGAACGATATATTCCGAGACATTGTGGATAAATTTTTGATTATCTATCTGGATGATATTTTGATCTTCTCCAAGAATTGGGACTCTCATGTGGAACATGTTCAGACTGTGTTCCGGATTTTGAGGGAGAATTCCCTGTATGTCAAGGGATCGAAATGCCTTTTTGGGGTACAGAGGATTTCATTTTTGAGATTTATTTTGTCTCCATCAACTATTGAAATGGACCCGGCCAAGGTACAGGCCATTTATGATTGGGTTCAGCCCACTTCTTTGAAGGCCCTCCAGAAGTTTTTGGGTTTTGCTAATTTTTATCGGAAATTTATTGCTAATTTTTCTGGTATTGCCAAGCCATTGACTGATTTGACTAGGAAGGGTGCTGATGTGCTGAATTGGTCTCCGGAGGCTGTTTCTTCCTTTCAGGAGCTGAAGCGAAGATTCACTTCTGCTCCGGTTTTGCGGCAACCTGATGTCTCACTCCCGTTTCAGGTGGAGGTGGACGCTTCTGAGATTGGTGCAGGAGCGGTGTTGTTCCAAAAAGATCCTGTAACATCTAAAATGAATCCTTGTGCTTTCTTTTCCCGAAAGTTCTCCCCATCCGAACGTAACTATGATGTGGGGAATCGGGAACTGTTGGCCATGAAATGGGCATTTGAGGAGTGGAGACATTGGTTGGAGGGAGCCAAACACCAAGTTGTGGTCCTTACTGACCACAAGAATTTGATTTACCTGGAGTCGGCCAAGCGCTTGAATCCTAGACAGGCTAGGTGGGCCTTGTTTTTCACACGTTTTGATTTTGTGGTCTCTTTTCTTCCGGGCACTAAGAATGTCAAGGCAGATGCCCTCTCTAGGAGTTTCCTTGCTGATTCTCCTGTTGTGACTAAGCCTGCTACCATTTTAGGTGAGGGGGTAGTTCTTTCTGCCATCTCACCCGATTTGAGACGTGCTCTGGAAGAGTTTCAGGAGGACAAACCTGAGCGTTGTCCCATTGGAAAGTTGTATGTTCCTGACCAGTGGAGGAAGAGAGTGATGTCTGAAGTTCATTGCTCTGCATTGGCTGGTCATCCAGGTATTTTTGGTACTAGAGATCTGGTGAGTCGGTCTTTTTGGTGGCCCGCCTTGTCTCATGATGTCAGGAATTTTGTGCAGTCCTGTGGGACGTGCTCCCGGTCTAAACCTTGTTCTCGCTCTAGTGGCTTGTTGATGCCTTTGCCGGTGCCCAGGAGGCCATGGACCCATATTTCAATGGATTTTATCTCTGATATGCCTGTCTCTCAGAGAATGACTGTTATTTGGGTGATTTGTGATAGATTCTCTAAGATGGTCCATCTTGTACCACTCCCTAAGTTGCCATCTTCCTCTGAGTTGGTGCCCTTGTTTTTGCAACAGGTGGTTCGCTTGCACGGGATTCCTGAGAACATTGTATCTGACAGAGGAGTTCAGTTTGTGTCTAGATTTTGGAGGACTTTCTGTTCCAAGCTGGGAATTCAGCTGTCCTTCTCCTCTGCGTTTCACCCTCAGACCAATGGGCAGACGGAGAGAACAAACCAGACTTTGGAGTCGTATTTGAGATGTTTTATTTCTGCCGATCAGGATGATTGGGTTTCATTTTTGCCCTTGGCCGAATTTGCTTTAAATAATAGAGCTAGTTCTGCCACTTTGATGTCACTTTTTTTTTTGTAACTTTGGGTTTCACCCTCGATTTTCTTCAGGGCAGGTGGAGCCTTCTGCCTGCCCAGGTGTTGACACTGTGGTGGAGAGAATGCACCAGATCTGGGACCAAGTAGTGGATAAGTCCCAGGAAAAGGCCCAGCGGTTTTCCAACAGGCGTAGGACCGTTGGTCCCCAGTTTAAGGTGGGTGATATGGTTTGGTTGTCATCAAAAAATATCGCTGTGAAGGTGGCTTCTCCTAAGTTTAAGCCTAGATTTATTGGACCTTACATGATTTTGGAGATTATTAATCCGGTCTCTTTTCGGTTGGCTCTTCCTGTCACATTTAAAATTCATAATGTGTTTCATAAGTCCTTGTTGAAGAGGTTTGTTGAACCAGTAGTTCCTGTGGTGGCACCTCCTGACCCTGTATTGGTTGAAGGTAACATGGAATATGAGGTAGAGAAGATACTGGATTCCCGTCTGGCTAGACGGAGACTCCAGTATTTGGTTAAGTGGAAGGGTTATGGTCAGGAGGATAATTCTTGGGGCTCTGCCTCTGATATTCATGCCGAAAGATTGGTGCGTGCCTTTCATCGGGCTCACCCGGATTGCCCTGGTGGCATGGATGAGGGTTCGGTGACCCCTCCTCAAGGGGGAGGTACTGTTGTGAGTTCATTTTTCACTTCTCCGTTGAGGTCTGATGAACTCCCTCCTCTGGTGAAGGAAGGTAGTGAGGCTGATTACCAAACACCTGGGCAGCTAGATGATGACTGGGTGGCTGGAATTGAGGACTGGATATAAGGCAGCCGACGCCCTTCTGCCTTGCTGGTGATCCTGCTGAATTCTTGGAGACCAGTCTGATTCCTGCGTCTCAAAGCTAAGTTTTTCTGCTCTGCTTTGCACACTTCAGTTTTGTTTTTGTTTTGCCTTGTTTTTTGGGAGTTATGCCATCCCCAGCCGGGGGTGAGCTGTATTCCATTTTTGTCAATGATCTGTTGATCTTTTGCTCTGTCTTCAGAATATGCCTGAGTGCTGATTTAGTCTTTTGAAGCCTAGCGACTTCAGGGCCTGTTTTTCCTATCAGTCGGTTGGCACATTTTGGATAGGGTTTTTGCGGATGGCAGACAGCAGCTTTCCTATCCTGTCCTATTTTAGTTAGCTTGGGTCCCATCATTTGCTCAACCTATCTTTCTATCTGTGTTAGTGTTTTCATCTAGCTTCACCGTCATTATATGTTGGGGGCTGCCTATTGCTTTGGGGTCTGCTCTGGGGCAGTTTAGTTTTTCCCCTTTCTGTCTTTAGGCTATGTAGTTCTCCGGCTGTGATCGAGGGATCTAGGGCACCGTAGGAACCCCCCACGGCTACTGCTAGTTGTTGTGGATAGGTTCAGAGGTCTGCAATCCGATAGCTGCCAACCTCTCTGGTTTTTCTGGACTTAGCTAGTATTTTGTTTTTTCCTCCTTCGGTGACTCATCATAACACAGGAGGTGTTGAGCCTGCGTCATGGTCTGTCTACGGAACGCCTGGAAGGCTACCTTTTCTGGGAGTAGGTTAACCGTTTTTAAAGCCGGAGCATGAGGAACTGGTTTGGGCTTACTTTGCTGAAATAGACTCCAGCAAATATGCCCTCCTCTTCTGAAGTTTCAAAAAATGCAAGTACTGAGTCGTCATGTGCTGGCTTCTGGTCAGGAAGAGCCCCTTTCCTTGTCTCCTGCACCCCCACCCAAAGTGAATGATGCAGCAGGCCACACTTCACATTAGTCCATGTAGTTCTTTCTATCATACCATGCATGGGTTATCAAGTCAAATCATGAATTTCCCAGTCCAAGATGAATCTGACATGGAGTGTGGGTGGCCAGGCAGGGCAGTGAGGTTAATCGGTACTAGGACGGTGTCTCCCTGGGATGTGTCACAGTGGTGGTGACCCATTCCGTGACCCTGGGTGTCCATGCAAAGGGGTGTCAGTATTCTGGGTTTTCTAAATCACCTTGTGAATGAATTTGCCCTTTGTCAAGATGGAGGTTGCTGTTCTTGTGTGCCCTACTTCCTGTTCATTTGTATAAAACCCGGCTCAGGTGCTGCCTTCCTTGCTGGAGTATTCTGCTTCCTTCAGCTGTGCTGTTTGTTTCTTAGTGTGCTTCTGCTGTGGCTCTTGACATTCCCTGTTCTCTGTAGGGAAAGCTGCACTCATCTTTGGAACTTAACCCTTGGTTCACTTTATCTGGTAAGAACTGTGTTCCTGAACTATGTGTCGTTCTTAACCCTTCACTCTCCCCAATGAAAGCAGTCGGAACTGTCACCAACCGTATGCTTTAATGTGAACCTGTTCCTGGACTCACCTGTGTTCACGCCGCTCCTGGGATCAACTTGTAAATCAGCTTTTGGACTGTCCTGTGCTTTTGCTCGTCTGGGATTTACCTATAGACTTGTTCTGGACTTCCCTATGCATGCTACATACCTGGATTGGACTCTCTCTGGATCACTACGTTGTGAACTGTGCCACGTCACCTGAGTGTTACACTCACCTTTGGATCACATGTTTATGAGGACACTGTCTTAGGAACTTTACTGAATGGCTATATAGCTTTAGGACTTGTCTCATTTCAGGTTATCAGCATATTGTTTTTGGGTGTCACTGCTGTTATAAAAATACTAAAGTTATTTGCACTAAAGTAACCCGCTTCTGTCTGATCATTGCCCCACGCTGTCAGAATCCTCGAGTTCCTACAATAGTATTACAGGATACTCCAGCCTTAAAGAGGATTCTGCTGGGACAATGTCACAGTCACAAGCAGATAAGATGTTTGCTATGATTAGCTCCTTGCAGCAGGAGGTGGGGGCTATACAAAATAAGCTCAGGGACTTGGAGCCCCGGGTGGACCACAATGCACAGGTGTTTGGTCAGGCTCTTCAAGATCTACGTACCAGGATGGAAGTCCAGGAGGCCTTACCCACTGAGCATATACCGTCCCCCAGTATGCCCAAGTTGCCCCTATTCCGGTTTAATGGTGACCGAAGTCAATTTCGTGGGTTTGTTAATCAATGCATATTATTTTTTGATGTACATGCCTCTTACTACCGGTCTGATAGATCTAAGGTTTTATGTATTATTATGTTGTTGACATCACTGGTTTTGGCTTGGACAAATCCTATGGTTGAAAGTCATGATACCTGTCTAAATAATTTGGATGATTTTCTGACATCTATGGCGCAAATGTTCGACGATCCCAACCGCCGTGCCACCGCTGAATCTGCCCTGCTGTCATTACACCAGGGGAAGCGCTCAGTCATAGAATATGTTACCGAATTTAAGAGGTTAGTGGTGGATACCAACTGGGACAACAATGCTTTATTGCCAATTTTTAGGAAAGGTTTATCCAGTGCAATCAAGGATGAGCTAGCTCGTTCCGAGTCCCCACAGGAGATCGAGTTGTTTTTACAACACTGTGTGCGTTTTGACATTCGCCTAACTGAACGCAGACAAGAGAAATGGGCAGCTTTAAATCGCATTGCTAATTTTTCTCTTCCATCTAGGGAAACTACAGGCAAAAACCCGCGGGAGACCGAGGAGGTGCCTATGCAAGTGGACTCGCTCCAAAGATGTGAGAATAATGAACGCCGGGAATACCATTTCCGTGAACGATTATGTTTTTATTGCGGTCAATCAGACCATTTCCTCATTAATTGTCCTAAATGTCCCAGGCAACCTAACAAGGTGTTAGCGGCAGTAGGGGATTATGACAATACGGACGCTGAGTCTGAGGTTTCGGAGACCAGTCTACACCTAGACGCTGTGTTTCCCCCAACATTGATGTCGACTTCCCCTAAAGATCGAGGGGAAAAATATTCACATTGTTCTCTTCCTATTCAGATTCTGTGGGAAGGTCAGTGGATACCAAGTTCTGCCATGATAGACACTGGAGCAGGTGGGAATTTCATGGATTCTTCTTTTGCCAGGAAACATGGTATAAGGACACAACTAAGAGCTTCGCCAGTCACCATGGAAACGGTGGATGGTTCCCCATTAACTTCTGGACCAGTAGACCGGGAAACAGTGCTCCTGGAGTGTAAGGTGGAACCAGACCATCAGGAAACCCTTTCATTTATGCTAATATCTTCTCATTTTCCTATAATTTTAGGAATTCCCTGGCTACGGTCGCAAAATCCAAACATCAATTGGGAAACCAAGGAGATATCCTTCCCCTCGAAGGGTAGTCCTACCATCTGTCCAACGGTCACGGTTCCAGTTACCCGGGACGTGGAAGAGGCAATACAGGTACCTACTCTCCCTCTGGTTTACCAGGAATTCGCGGATGTTTGTGACAAAAGGAAGGCAGACAAACTCCCACCACATAGACCATATGACTGCCCCATAGAATTGCTTCCAGGGGCAGCGATCCCTTTCGGCCATGTTTACCCGCTGGCAGCTCCCGAACTAAAAACATTACGAGAGTATATAGATGAAAACCTAGCCAAGGGGTTTATCCGACCATCCTCTTCACCAGCGGGAGCCCCCATATTCTTTGTAAAGAAGAAAGATGGGACTCTAAGACCTTGCATTGAATACCGGGAGCTAAATAAGGTAACCATTCGTAACAGGTACCCGTTGCCGCTAATTCCTGAAATGTTGGAAAGAGTTCGTCAAGCCAAGGTGTTTACCAAATTAGACCTTCGTGGGGCATATAATTTACTCCGTATACGTCCCGGAGACGAATGGAAGACAGCTTTTAGATGCCGGTATGGACAATTTGAATATTTAGTGATGCCATTCGGACTGTGTAACGCTCCTGCTGCTTTTCAACACTTAGCCAATGATATCTTCAGGGATTTATTGGACCATTATGTGGTAATTTACCTGGATGACATCTTAATATTCTCTGATTCTCTACAGGAACATCAGGAACATGTCAAGATCGTGCTCAGACGCTTAAGAGATAATCATTTATACATTAAACTCGAAAAATGCTTTAATGTGAACCTGTTCCTGGACTCACCTGTGTTCACGCCGCTCCTGGGATCAACTTGTAAAACAGCTTTTGGACTGTCCTGAGCTTTTGCTCATCTGGGATTTACCTATAGACTTGTTCTGGACTTCCCTGTGCATGCTACATACCTGGATTGGACTCTCTCTGTATCACTACGTTGTGAACTGTGCCACGTCACCTGAGTGTTACACTCACCTTTGGATCACATGTTTATGAGGACTCTGTCTTAGGAACTTTACTGAATGGCTATATAGCTTTAGGACTTGTCTCATTTCAGGTTATCAGCATATTGTTTTTGGGTGTCACTGCTGTTATAAAAATACACTATTTGCACTAAAGTAACCCGCTTCTGTCTGATCATTGCCCCATGCTATCAGAATCCTCGAGTTCCTACAATAGTATTACAAGGGGTGAATTACGTTTATAGGTGAATGATACGTGACGCCACCTGTGGTTTCTGAGTAGATTGACCAGCGCTGCAGTGGCGCTTCTCTGGGGCAAAAGTTGTGGTGCAGCTAAGATGTAGAAGCCCTGCACAGATATGGCCATTGTTGCAGGGCACATGAAAGAGTTGGTAGATGGTGTGCAGTGCAGGATGTAGCAGAGCCGTGTGCCATGCGCAAGGGAAAGAGGACAGACACAGTCGTGCAGTTCCTTTACCTGTACTTGGTAAGTGCAAACCAGGACCCAGAGTACAGATGGAGAAGGAGTTGGTCAGCCTGGAAGCCAATTTGGAATTCTCTCTCTGCAGATAGGTAGTGTGGCCTCCGTTCTAGCGCTTATCTGAGGTACTCTCAGTGCTGAGTTCAATGAAGTTCCCCCTGTTGACTCTCTCTTGGAACTTTCTTGTATGGCAGGCAGCCGTAGCCTTTTCTTTCTGGCTCCCACGCGTCGCTGCTGGGGCCTCCGAGCCTTAGTTGGGTACAGAGCATTTACAGCTGCTACTTCCTCCGGTTTCTGCTGCAGGAACGTCAGTGTCCCTACAAACTCGGAGACCGGAATCCGGACCATGCGCTCAAGCTAGGAGTGAGCCTTAACTCTGCTCATCCTCCTGCTCCCCTTCTCATGTCCACACACTTCCCCTTCCCTTCACAGACTGCCCTAACTTACCTCCTCCTGACCACAGACAGCAGCTCCTCAGCAGTCAGGTTCAGAGGTCTCCCTTCTGGCCTGGAGTGGGAAAGGTGTTGTGTGTTGGTTTAACTGCTAGAGAGATCCTTCGTTGCTCCCAAGCATGACATCACACTCCCTAGGAGGAAGGTAATGCCACTGTGGCGACCGTACTCCTGGGGGCGCCACAAGTGCACTGAGGCCCAGCCACTACTTGATGATTCTGCTGGTACATTGACCCAGACCACTACATTCCCCTCGCACTCTACACAGCCTGAATGTGACCCAGATGAAACTCAGGTTACCCTTCCCATATACTGTACCACCTTACACGGTGACAAAAAGGAAGGTGCAGCTGAAAGTGCAGGTTCGGCCCACCCGCCGTCAGACACACCACCATACTATGAGGGGCCCTGAGCCAGTGCCATCGCCAATGAGTGGGCCCCCCCTGCTTGCTCTGGATCACAGCACTTGCAAAGTTGAAATACTTACCTCTCCCTGCTCCACCGCCATAATGTCTTCCGCGTTTCCTGACAGTGATATCCTGACCAGAGAGCGCAATTACATCACGTTTGTACGCCCAGACTAGTACAGGGATTCCCTAGCGAGGACACTTATTTGAGGAGACTTATTTAATTGTTTTCAATGTTGGGACAGCAATTTTTGGGGAGCACTATACTCTGGAGAATGATATATGGGGCCCACCATACACAGGAGCATTTCAAAGGTGGACATCAGACACTGGAGCAGGATTTACAGGGCCCATTATACACTAGAGCATTAGAAATGGGGCCCATTATATATAGAGCATTATTTGTACCCATAAGACAGTGCAGCTTCATTCATGGGGACCAACATATACTGTAGCATTATGTGGAGCTCATCATATACTGTTTCAAACATTATATGGGACCAATGATTCTGTATGGTGAAATATATGGGCCTCATTACTCTGTATAGCGCACTATGCGGTGGCCATAATACTGTATGGAGTAAGATACTGTCCGTTTTTGGAGCTATTGGAGAATTTAAAATGGATATCAGTCATGAGATGTAAAAAGTGAAGTATTTTTCATTGTACTATACCGCTACTTCTCTCCAGTATCGGAGCATCATGAGTTGTGGTATGTGTTAAAGGGGCGCTCTTTGGCCCAGGGCACATGAAAACCTGGAGCCAGCCCTACCCCCCCCACAAATTTAGCCAAATAACCCCCATTTTTCAGTGCGTAACTAGTATTATGAAGTAAGTTGAGGTTGAAAAACTTCAGTAATAAGATTTGATGTTTTTGGCATTCAGAAGGGCACTGTAGGTATGTTCCCTGGCCTCCACTCCCTGCCGACTTTGCTTCCCCATTGACTTGCATTGGGTTTCGTGTTTCAGTCGGCCTTTGACTTTTCACAAAAATCGGCCTATTTCGTTCGACCCGACTTTTGCGAAAGTCGGGTTTCATGAAACCCGACTCGACCCAAAAAAAAGGCAAAGTCGCTCAACTCTACTCATGGCTGCCTGCCATTGCCAGTGTGCATGTATGTTTTTACCTCATGGCTACACGCCGTTCCTGTGTGACCAGCCGTCTCTGCTCTGCCTGCAGCAATCCTGTCTGTGTTCCTGGAGACCCTGATCATGTGACCTTTCCTATGTTCCAGCACAGTCAGATCCAGCTATCCTCTCTGTGATCCTGGAGACCCTGATCATGTGACCTTTCCTATGGTCCTCTCTATGGTCTTGGAGAACTCGACCATGTGATCCTCTCTATCATCCTCGAGGATCTGAACCGGAAGTCCTCCCCTGGTCCTGACCCGGAAGTGCAGGTGCTAATGCCCTATATCAGACCGCCCCTTCCTATGGTCGGGGCCTGAGTATCCTGTTGCTTCCCTGCATGGCTGCTTGGTCTGCTGGGTCGCTCCCTGTATTCTGTGCCTCTGCACTCTGCCCTGTAGTGCATCTCTGCACATGCTCTGTGCTTGTATTCTGCCTCTTGTCCTGTGCCATGTCTTGTGTTGTCTCTCGTGCCATGTTTTGTCGTTATTATGCTTTGACTTGTTGTACTTTCTATGTTCTCTGCCTTTGCCTGTTTTCGCCATGTCTTGTCCTTGCCATGCTTTGCCTTGTAGTACTTCCTATGTTCTCTGCCTTGCCTGTTTCGCCATGTCGGGTCTTTGCTATTCTGAGCCTTGTAGTACTTCTCATGTTCCCTGTCTTTGCCTGGTTCTCCTTACTCTGTCATCTGGTGCTCGCTAGCATATTCCATGTCTAGTCTCAAGGTTCTGCCTTGACCTGGCTCTGGGCTTCGGCCTACGCTCCGCTGCTAGACTCTGTCCTATGGTGCTCTCTAGCACATTTCCTGGCTAGTCTCAAGATTCTCCCTTGACCCGGCTCTGGGCTTCGACCTACGTTCCGCTGCTAGACTCTGTCCTATGGTGCTCTCTAGCACATTTCCTGGCTAGTCTCAAGGTTCTTCCTTGACAGGCTCTGGGCTTCAGCCTATGCTCCACTGCTAGCCCTATACGCTCTCTGACCCGGCTCTGTGCTTCTGCCTATGTTCCGCTCCTTGTTCTGAACTTTGCCTAGCCTTGCCTTGCCTTGTTTCTTGCTCTGCCTTGTTTCTTCGTGTGCTCTTTGCATGTGCCAGGCCTTCCCTAGCCTCCTGTTTGTGCCTCAGCCGTGCCCGCCCTAGCCATGCCCGCCTACTTGTGCCTCAGCTGTGCTCTTTGGCCAGTGACAGCTGTGTCGCCTGTTATGCCTCAGCCGGGTTCGCCTCAGTCTTGCCCATCTTTCTGTGCCTCAGCCCGACCAGTTAGCCAGTGCCTCAGCAGTGCTCTCTGTGCATCCTTGCACCCACGCTGTCTCTGCACTGTGCATTGCGTGCTGTTATGAATGGGGCACCGAGGAGAAAAAAGCAAAACAAGCTAAGTCACAGAAAACAGAGAGGTTGGTAACTATGCAGATTGCAGATCCCTGATCTTACCACACAACTAGCAGTAGCCGTGGAGCGTGCCTACGATGTTCCTAGACGCCTCGTCACAGCCGGAGGACTAAGTAAGCCTAAAGCAAGAAAAGGGAAAACTAACTGCACCAGAGCAGACCCCAAAGGAATAGATAGCCCCCACACATGTATTGAATGTGAAACAAGATGAAGGCACAAACACAGGCTGGAAAATAGGCTGAGCAAATGATGGGGCCCAAACTAACTAGACAGGAAAGGAAAGACATTATCTGCAACCTGCAAAAAACCCTACAAAAATCATGTCCAACACTTCTGATAGCAAAATTAACCCTGAAGTCACTAGACTTCTCCCACTATATCAGCACTCTGAAATATTCTGAGACAGAGCAAAAAGAGACCGAACTAGTAAGGGACAAAAAGCCAATTGGCAAAATACTGATAAATAAGAGTGGAAATTCAGCACAGCCCCCAGCAGGTGCTGTCTGACCACACCAAAAAACTGAATAGACCAACACAATCAAGTGTGAACATTAGCAGAAAAACTTAGCTTTAGATGACTGGAACAGAGCTGAAAACCAAGCGCTGACAAGCCAGAAGGAATCACCAGCAACTGAATAGGGCGTCAGCTGTCTTAAATCCAATCTGAGAATCCTGAGATCCAATCGTCATCCTCATTCTCAGGTGGCAGATCTCAACCGATCAAACCAGCCGCACCACCTCCCGTCACCACCAGAGGGAGTCCAGAAGGGGAGCTCACAACTGGTGAACCAGAGAATGAACTCACAACAGTACCCCCCCTTGAGGAGGGGTCACCGAACCCTCATCCACGCCACCAGGCCGATCAGGATGGGCCCAGTGAAAAGCACGAACCAATCTATTGGCATGAATATCGGAGGCATAACCCTTCCATTTGACCAAATACTGGAGTCTCCGTCTAACCAAACGAGAATCCAATATTTTCTCTACCTCATATTCCACATTGCCTTCGACCAACACAGGGTCAGGAGGTGCTGCCATAGGAACCACTGGCTCAGCAAACCTCTTCAACAGAGATTTGTGAAATACGTTATGGATCTTGAACGTAACTGGAAGAGCCAATAGAAACGAAACAGGATTAAGAATTTCCAAAATCTTATAAGGACCAATAAATCTCGGCTTAAATTTAGGAGATGCAACCTTCATACCATATCACCCACTTTAAACAGGGGACCAATGGTCCTAAGCCGGTTGGAAAATCGCTGGGCCTTTTCCTGAGAGAGTGACAACTTATCCACCACTTGGTCCCATATCTGCTGCATTCTCTTAACCACAGTGTCCACACCTGGGCAGGACGAAGATTCCACTTGCACTGAAGAGAATAGAGGATGAAACCCAAAATTACTGAAAAAGGGTGACATCAAAGTGACAGAACTAGCTCTATTGTTCAGTGCGAATTAGGCCAAGGGCAAAAATGAGACCCATTCATCCTGATCAGCAGATATAAAACATCTCAAATAAGACTCCAAAGTCTGGTTTGTTCTCTCAGTCTGTCCGTTGGTCTGGGGATGAAACGCGGAGGAGAAGGATAACTGAATTCCCAGATTGCAACAAAAGGCTTTCCAGAATCTAGAAACAAACTGGACTCCTCTGTCGGACACAATATTCTCAGGAATCCCATGTAACCGAACGACCTGTTGTAAAAACAAGGGCACCAACTTAGCGGAGGATGGCAACTTTGGGAGTGGTACAAGATGGACCATCTTCGAAAATCTATCACAAATCACCCAGATAACAGTCATTCTCTGAGAGACAGGAAGATCAGAAATAAAATCCTTTGAGATATGGGTCCATGGCCTCTTGGGCACCGGCAAGGGCATCAGCAACCCACTAGAACGAGAAAAGGGTTTAGACCGAGAACAAGTCCCACAGGACTGTACAAAATTCCTGACGTCACGAGATAAGGCAGGCCACCAAAAGGACCGACTCACCAAATCTCTGGTACCAAAAATACCTGGATGACCAGCCAATGCGGAGCAATGAATTTCAGACATCACTCTCTTTCTCCACTGGTCAGGAACATACAATTTTCCCATAGGGCAACGCTCAGGTTTATCCTCCTAAAATTTCTCCAGGGCGCGTCTCAAATCAGGCGAAATGGCAGAAAGAACTACCCCCTCATCTAGGATGGAAGTAGGCTCGATCAGACTAAGAGAATCGGCAAAGAAACTCCTAGAAAGGGCGTCTGCCTTAACATTCTTAGTGCCCGGAAGAAAAGAGACCACAAAATTAAAACGTGTGAAAAACAAGGCCCATCTAGCCTGTCTAGGATTCAAGCATTTGGCCGACTCCAGACAAATCAAATTCTTGTGATTGGTGAGGACCACAACTTGATGTCTAGCTCCCTCCAACCAATGTCTCCACTGCTCAAATGCCCACTTCATGGCCAAAAATTCCCGATTCCCCACGTCATAGTTGCGTTCAGATGGGGAGAACTTTCGAGAAAAGAAGGCACAGGGATTCATCTTAGAAGTCACAGGGTCTTTTGGGGACAAAACAGCTCCTGCTCCAATCTCAGAAGCATCTACCTCCACCTGAAATGGAAGTGAGACATCAGGTTGCCGTAAAACTGGAGCTGAAGTAAATGTCTGCTTAAGCTCCTGAAATGCTGAGATAGCCTCGGGAGACCAATTCAGCACATCATCACCCTTCTTTGTCAGATCAGTCAGTGGTTTGACAATACCAGAAAAATTACCTATACATTTACGATAGAAATTAGCAAAACCCAAAAACTTCTGGAGGGCCTTCAAAGAAGTAGGCTGAACCCAATCATAAATGGCCTGTAGCTTGGCTGGGTCCATTTCAATAGTCGATGGAGATAAGATAAATCCCAAAAATGAAATCCTCTGTACACTAAAGTGGCATTTCTATCCCTTAACAAACAGGGAATTCTCCCTCAAAATCCGGAACACAGTCCGGACATGTTCCACATGAGAATCCCAATCACTAGAAAAGATCAAAATATCATCTAGATAGACGATCAAAAACTTATCCACAAGGTCACGGAAAATATCATTCATAAAGAACTGGAAGACAGAAGGGGCATTAGTGAGCTCAAAAGGCATCACCAGGTACTCAAAATGTCCCTCCAGAGTATTAAACGCCGTCTTCCATTCATCCCCATGCTTGATGCGAATAAGATTACACGCCCCCCTGAGGTCAAGCTTAGTAAGCCAGCAGGCACTCTTAACTCTGGAGAATAAATCAGACATCAGAGGTAACGGGTACTGATATTTAACCGTCATCTTGTTAAGGGAACGATAATCAATACACGGTCTTAATGAACCATCTTTCTTGGTCACAAAAAAAACCCAGCACCTAAAGGTGACGAGGATGGTCTAATATGACCCTTCTCCAATGACTCCTTAATATAGGATCGCATAGCATCATGTTCGGGTACTGATAAGTTGAAAAGCCGACCCTTGGGAAATGTACACCAAGGCATCAACTCAATTGCACAGTCATAACTCCTATGAGGAGGCAAAGACGCAGACTTGCTCTCACTAAATACATCAGAAAAATTGGCTAGATAATCAGGAATATCATGAGACTGAGGAGAGGTGGAGAAAACAGGAGCATCCTTAAGAACACACTGACAACCCCAACTCACCACAGACACAGATTTCCAATCCAAAACTGGATTATGAGTTTGCAACCAAGGAAAACCCAGAACAATAGTATCATGCAGATTATGCAGCACCAAAAATGTACAATTCTCTTGGTGGTCTGGGGCAATTCGCATTGTCACCTGGGTCCAAAACTGAGGTTTATTCTCCGCCAAAGGAGTAGCATCAATACCCCTCAAAGGAATAGGTGTCCGCAGCGGCGTCATGGAAAAACCACAACGCTTAACAAAGTCCAAATCCATCAGATTCAACGCTGCTCCTGAATCTACAAAAGCCTTCGTGGAAAACGTGGATAAGGAGCAGATCAGAGTAATTGCCAAAAGAAACTTAGGTTGTATACTGCCCACAGCAAATGTGTGTGCAAAACGTTTCTCTCATTTTGGGCAGACAGAAATAATATGAGAGGTGTCTCCACAGAAAAAACAAAGCTTATTACACCTTCTAAACTCCTGACGTTGCGCCCTAGACAAAACCCCATCACATTGCATAGGTTCAGACGTTTGTTCAAAAGGTGGCAGCGCCTCCAGTGTAGTTTTACGTTCACGTAAATGCCAATCAACTTGAATGGCTAATGACATGGAATCATCCAGACCAGAGGGAACAGGAAATCACACCATAACATCTTTTACGGTCTCTGATAAACCCTTCCGAAAGAGAGCTGCCAATTCCATGTAGTAAGGACCGCCCACTTTCAGAATTTTTGACAGTATAACTCTGCAGAATCCTGACCCTGGCTTAATGCCAACAGGGCTCTCTCAGCTTGATCAACAGCATTAGGTTCATCATACAACAACCCCAAGGCTTGAAAAAATGCATCCACATTAGTCAGAATAGGATTTTCAGGTGTCAGAGAAAAAGCCCAATCCTGGGGATCGCCACGCAGCAAGGAGATGACAATGTTAACCTGCTGCACAGAGCTCCCCGATGAGTTAGGCCTCAAGACCAGAAATAATTTACAATTCTTAAAATTCAGAAATTTAGACAGATCCCCAGAAAACACATCAGGAGTAGGGATCTTAGGTTCAGCAGCATGTGACTGAATGAGGTAGGTGGAAATTCCCTGCACTTCAGCAGCCAGCTGCTCCACACGATCAGACAATTGCTTAATCTCCATTAGGAAAAAGAAAAAAAAAATCCTCCTACGGCCCCAGAGAAAAAAGAGGAAAAAAAATATAAAAAAAAAAAAATTCTGACACTTTTTTTTTTTAACAACTTTTTCCTGCTTTTGAGTACCCTAGAATCTGCGGTATGGTTGGTGATTCTGTTATGAATGGGTCACCGAGGAGAAAAAAGCAAAACAAGCTAAGTCACAGAAAACAGAGAGGTTGGTTAACTATGCAGATTGCAGATCCCTGATCTTACCACACAACTAGCAGTAGCCGTGGAGCGTGCCTACGATGTTCCTAGACGCCTTGTCACGGCCGGAGGACTAAATAAGCCTAAAGCAAGAAAAGGGAAAACTAACTGCCCCAGAATAGACCCCAAAGGAATAGATAGCCCCCACACATGTATTGGCGGTGAAACAAGATGAAGGCACAAACACAGGCAGGAAAATAGGCTGAGCAAATGATGGGGCCCAAACTAACTAGACAGGAAAGGAAAGGAAAGACATTGTCTGCAACCTGCAAAAAACCCTACAAAAATCATGTCCAACACTTCTGATAGCAAAATTAACCCTGAAGTCACTAGACTTCTCCCACTATATCAGCACTCTGAAATATTCTGAGACAGAGCAAAAAGGGACCGAACTAGTAAAGGACAAAAAGCCAATTGGCAAAATACTGATAAATAAGAGTGGAAATTCAGCACAGCCCCCAGCAGGGGCTGGCTGACCACACTAAAAAACTGAATAGACCAACAAAATCAAGTGTGAACTGTTGTGAGCTCATCTTCTTGTTCACGTTTGATGTCCGATGAAATCCCTCTGCTGGTGAAAGGAGGTGGTGAAACTGATTTGGATGGGAGAAACCTGTCGCCTCAACAGGTGGATTGCGATTGGACATCCGGAATCTCTGAGTGGATATAAGGCAGCCGACGCCCTGTAGGGTTGCTGGTGATTTCTCTGCTCTGAGCTCTGGCCTCCATTTCAGTTCCTGTCTTCTAAAGCTAAGTTTTGCTCTGTTATTGTTCCATGAGATTTTGTCTGATTTGCTTAGTTTTGTGTTCTGCCAGCCCCGGCTGGGGCTCTGCTGAATTTCCATTTTTGTCCCTGATCGGTTAAATCTCTTTTGCTCTGTCTTCAGAATATATCGGAGTGCTGATATAGGGATTTTGAAGTCTAGTGACTTCAGGGCTGTTTTTCCTATCAGACGTGTTGGGACATTTTTGGTAGGGTTTTTGCGGATTGCAGCCAGCATCTTTTCTGTCCTTTCCTATCTAGTTAGTTGGGCCCCATCATTTGCTCTGCCTGTCTTTCTGTCTGTGTTTGTGTTTTCATCTGTTTTCACCGACAATACATGTTGGGGGCTGTCTACTGCTTTGGGGTCTGCTCTGGGGCAGTTTAGATTTCCCCTTTCTTTCGTTAGGCTTATTTAGTTCTCCGGCTGTGAAGAGGTGTCTAGGACCACCGTAGGAACGCTCCACGGCTACTGTTAGTTGTTGTGAATAGGATCAGGGGTCTGCAATCAGCTAGCTACCAACCTCTCCGGTTTTCTGGACTTAGCTTGCATTTTTGTTTTTTCCTCCTCCGGTGACTCATTCATAACAGAATCACCAGCCATACCGCGGACTCTAGGGTACTCAATAGCAGGAAAGAATTGTGAAAAAAAAAAAGTGTCAGAATTTTTTTTTAATGTATAATTTTTCCTCTTTTTCTCTGTGGCCGTAGGAGGAATTTTTTCTTAATGGAGATTAAGCAATTTTCTGATCGCGTGGAGCAGCTCGCTGCTGAAGTGCGGGGAATTTCCGCCTATCTTGCTTATTCACATGCTGCTGAACCAAAGATCCCTACTCCTGATGTGTTTTTTGGGGATCGGTCTAAATTTTTGAATTTTAAGAATAATTGTAAATTATTTCTTGCCTTGAAGCCTAGCTCATCGGGGAGCTCTGTGCAGCAGGTTAAAATTTTCATCTCTTTGCTGCGCGGCGATCCACAGGATTTGGCGTTTTCTTTGACACCTGATGATCCTATTTTAACTAATGTGGACACATTTTTTCAAGCCTTGGGGTTGTTGTATGATGAACCTAATGCTATTGATCAAGCTGAAAAAGCCCTGTTGGCATTGAGCCAGGGTCAGGATTCTGCAGAGTTGTACTGTCAAAAATTTTTGTGCTGTCCTGTGGGACTTGCTCCCAGTCTAAACCTTGTTCTCGCTCTAGTGGGTTGTTGATGCCTTTGCCGGTGCACAGGAGGCCATGGACCCATATTTCAATGGATTTTATTTCTGATCTGCCTGTCTCTCTGAGAATGACTGTTATCTGGGTGATTTGTGATAGATTCTCTTAGATGGTCCATCTTGTACCACTCCCTAAGTTGCCATCTTCCTCAGAGTTGGTGCCCTTGTTTTTGCAACAGGTGGTTCGCTTGCATGGGATTCCTGAGAACATTGTATCTGACAGAGGAGTTCAGTTTGTCTCTGGATTTTAGAGGACTTTTTGTTCCAAGCTGGGAATTCAGTTGTCCTTCTCCTCTGCGTTTCACCCTCAGACCAATGGGCAGACGGAGAGAACAAGCCAGACTTTGGAGTCTTATTTGAGACCTTTTATCTCTGCTGATCAGGATGATTGGGTCTAATTTTTGCCCTTGGCAGAATTTGCTTTAAATAATAGAGCTAGTTCTGCCACTTTGATGTCATCTTTTTTCTGTAACTTTGGGTTTCATCCTCGATTCTCTTCAGGGCAGGTGGAGTCTTCTGCCTGCCCAGGTGTTGACACTGTGGTTGAGAGAATGCACCAGATTTGGGACCAAGTGGTGGATAAGTTGTCTCTCTCCCAGGAAAAGGCCCAACGGTTTTCCAACCGGCATAGGACCATTGGTCCCCGGTTTAAGGTGGGTGATGTGGTTTGGTTGTCATCAAAGAATATCTCTATGAGGGTCGCTTCTCCAAAGTTTAAGCCAAGATTTATTGGACCTTACGAGATTTTGGAGATTCTTAATTCGGTCTCTTTTCTATTGGCTCTTCCTGTTACATTTAAGATCCATAACATGTTTCATAAGTCTCTGTTGAAGAGGTTTGTTGAGCCAGTAGTTCCTGTGGTGGCACCTCCTGACCTTGTATTGGTTGATGGTAATGTGGAATATGAGGTTGAGAAGATACTGGATTCTCGTCTGGCTAGACGGAGACTCCAGTATTTGGTTAAGCGGAAGGGTTATGGCCAGGAGGATAATTCTTGGGTCTCTGCATCTGATATTCATGCTGAAAGATTGGTTCGTGCTTTTCATCGGGCCTGGTGGCGTGGATGAGGTTTCGGTGACCCCTCCTCAAGGGGGAGGTACTGTTGTGAGTTCATTTTCTTGTTCACCTTTGATGTCCGATGAACTCCCTCTGCTGGTGAAAGGAGGTGGTGAAACTGATTTGGATGGGAGAAACCTGTCACCTGAACAGGTGGATTGCGATTGGACATCTGGAATCTCTGAGTGGATATAAGGCCGCCGACGCCCTGCTGGGTTGCTGGTGATCCTTTCTGCTCTGAGCTCTGGCCTCCAGTTTAGTCCTGTCTACTAAAGCTAAGTTTTTGCTCTGCTATTGTTCCATGAGATTTTGTCTGGTTTACTTAGTGTTTGTGACCAGCCAGCCCTGGTTGGGACTGGCTGAACTCCATTTTTGTCTCTGATCAGTTGATCTCTTTGCTCTGTTTTCAGAATATATCTGAGTGCTGATATAGTGATTTTGAAGTCTAGTGACTTCAGGGCCTTTTCTATCAGACGTGTTGGACATTATTTTTGGCAGGGTTTTTGCGTGATTGCAGACAGTTGCTTTTCTTTCCTGTCCTATCTAGTTAGTGAGGGCCCCATCGTTTGCTCAGCCTGTCTGTCTGTGTTTGTGTTTTCCTCTGTTTTCACCGTCAATACATGTTGGGGGCTGTCTATTGCTTTGGGGTCTGCTCTGGGGCAGTTTAGATTTCTCCTTTCTTTCTTTAGGTTTATTTAGTTCTCCGGCTGTGAACGAGGTGTCTAGGACCACCGTAGGAACACGCCACAGCTACTGTTAGTTGTTGTGAATAGGATCAGGGGTCTGCAATCCGCTAGCTACCAACCTCTCTGGTTTTCTGGGCTTAGCTTGTATTTTTGTTTTTTCCTCCTCCGGTGACTCATTCATAACAGTTTTTCCTATCAGACGTGTTGGGACATTTTTGGTAGGGTTTTTGCGGATTGCAGCCAGTATCTTTTCTGTCCTTTCTTATCTAGTTAGTTGGGCCCCATCGTTTGCTCTGCCTGTCTTTCTGTCTGTGTTTGTGTTTTCATCTGTTTTCACCGACAATACATGTTGGGGGCTGTCTATTGCTTTGGGGTCTGTTCTGGAGCAGTTTAGATTTCCCCTTTCTTTCTTTAGGCTTATTTAGTTCTCCGTCTGTGAAGAGGCATCTAGGACCACAGTAGGAACGCTCCATGGCTACTGCTAGTTGTTGTGAATAGGATCAGGGGTCTGCAATCCGCTAGCTATAAACCTCTCCGGTTTTCTGGACTTGGCTTGCATTTTTGTTTTTTCTCCTCTGGTGACTCATTCATAACAGTGAACATTAGCAGAAAAACTTAGCTTTAGATGACTGGAACAGAGCTGAAAACCAAGAGCTGACAAGCCAGAAGGAATCACAAGCACCTGAATAGGGCGTCGGCTGTCTTAAATCCAATCTGAGACTCCTGAGATCCAATCGTCATCCTCATTCTCAGGTGGCAGATCTCCACCGATCAAATCAGCCTCTCTACCTCCTGTCACCACCAGAGGGAGTCTGGAAGGAGAACTCACAACTGGTGAACCAGAGAATGAACTCACAACAGCGTGCCCTCTTAGCACGTGCAGGCCATAGCCTGCTCCTTGGCATAACTCCTCATGCTTCTGTAAAAGTACGCACAGGTCTTGCCATGTACCCTGTCATGTCCTCTAGCATGCACAGGCCCTAGCCTATACCCTGTTGTGCCCTCTTGCACACACAGGCCCTAGCCTGTACCCTGTCGTGCCCTCTTGCATGCGCAGGCCCTTGCTTTAGCTTGAACCCTGGCGTGTCTCCTAGCACACGCAGGCCCCTGACTTGAACCTGACCCTGGCGTGCCCCTTTGCACGCGCAGGACTATGCCTTGTACCCTGACCCTGGCGTGTCCCTCGGCACACGCAGGACCTTGCCTTGGATCTTGAACCCTGACGTGTCCCTACACAAGCACCATGTCTCGTACTTTGGATTTTGAACCCTGGCGTGTCCCCTACACACGCACCGTGTCTCGTACTTTGAACCCTGGCGGGTCCCCTACACACGCACCTTGCCTTGCACATTGCCCTGGACCCTGGTGTGCCCCTAGCACGCACCCTGCCTGGAACTTTGCCTTGGAATTTGGCGTGTTCCCTAACATGCACCATGTCTGGAGATCTGTCGTGCCTCCTTGCCTGAACCCTGGTTTGCCTGCCGGATGCCCGGAACCTGTTGATCGCTGCCAGCTGTCCGGAGTCTAGTGCCATCGAGCCTTGCTTGTACCTAGGCGTGCCATCTAGCACGTACCATGCCATGGACCTTGGCATACCCTCGCATGCACCTTGCTGTGTTTTCCCTGTTATCCCTGTTATCACGTTTGGCACCTAATGTAACCCTGAGTTTGCCTTGATGAAGATACCTTGAATTCACATCTTGTCTTGTTTCCTGCATGTCTTTTGTCATCAGATACACGTGTCTCCCTTTAGCCGGCAGTCTTGTTCCAGCAGTCGTGGTGGCTCACCCCCTTGGTCTTGCCCCTGACACTCCCTGTATAGGGGGTGGTTCCTCACAAGGTTAGCTCGGTGGGTGGGTACTACGACCCAGAGGGTCCATTCTAAAGAAAACGACTCAGCGTAAGCTCACTCCGTCACAAAGACAAGTACATTAAAGTCTGTAGTTTGAGAAATCAACGTCTAACAGGTCCTCAACTGGCAGCTTCATTAAATAGTACACACAAAACACCAGTGTCAACGTCTACAGTGAAGAGGCGACTCCGGGATGCTGGCCTTCAGGGCAGAGTAGCAAAGAAATAGCCATATCTGAGACTGGCTAATAAAAGGAAAAGATTAATATGGGCGAAAGAACACAGACATTGGACAGAGGAAGATTGGAAAAAAGTGTTATGGACAGACGAATCCAAGTTTGAGGTGTTTGGATCACACAGAAGAACATTTGTGAGACTAAAAACAACTGAAAGGATGCTGGAAGAGTGCCTGATGCCATCTCTCAAGCAGGGTGGAGGTAATGTGATGGTTTGGGGTTGCTTTGGTGCTGGTAAAGTGGGAGATTTGTAACAGGTAAAAGGGATTTTGAATAAGGAAGGCTATCACTCCATTTTGCAACTCCATGCCAAACCCTGTGGACAGCGCTTGATTGGAGCCAATTTCATCCTACAACAGGACAATGACCCAAAGCACACCTCCAAATTATGCAAGAACAATTTAGGGAAGAAGCAGGCAGCTAGTATTCTATCTGTAATGGAGTGGCCAGCGCAGTCACCAGATCTCAACCCCATTGAGCTGATGTTGGAGAAGCTTGACCGTATGGTACGCAAAAAGTGCCCATCAAGCCAAACCAACTTGTGGAAGGTGCTTCTGGAAGCATATGGTGAAATTTCTCCAGATAACCTCAGCAAATTAACTGCCTTCAATTGCTGTAATTGCTGCAAAGGGAGCTTTCTTTGACGAAAGCAAAGTTTGAAGGAGAAAATTATTATTTCAAATGAAAATCTTTATTTTGAACATTGTCATTGACTGGACTAGATTTTAAATTCATTTGGCAACTCATTTGATTAATTAAAGTATGAGTTTTCATGGAAAACACAAAATTGTCTGGGTGACCCCAAACTTTTGAACGGTAGTGTAGCTTCATCAGCGGAAAAATAAAAATATTTAGCTCAAAGAATAAAGAGTTGCAAAAATAATTATTCTATAAAATAGTTTTTAATGCGTAGAAGCGCCAAAACAAAAAAAATGTGGCTGTAATTGAATTGACCCAAAAATAAAGATGTCTTATGAATTTTACCACATGCAGAATGGCATAAAAACAATTCCTGAATTTCTGCTTTTTGTTCATTCTGCCTCCCAAAAATCAGAGTAGAAAGTGATCAAAAAACATAATGTTCCCGAAAATGGTACCAGTAAAAATATCAATTCATCCCGCAAAAAATAAGCTTGCAATTTTCACTCAACAACATCCACTGCTGCTGCTGGAAAACTGTCACGCCGCCACTGTATACTCACCTGGCCTCCGCTCCCGCGCCGCAGCCCTCTGCCGTCCGACATACACGGCGGTCCCTTCTGACAGGTCCGCGGCCTACGACATCTCTGCATGCAATGCGCATGCGCCATAGGCCACGGCCGCGCCTCCCTCCTGTCACTTATGCTCCGGCAATGCCCTGACCCGGAAGCACCACCGGACCAATGGCAGTTCAGACAGGGGCATATCAGGCCGTCCTCCTTTGAGGGACGTGCCTGATCATTTTGTTTGCTAGCACACTAGGTCCTACCTCCCGTGTTCCTGCTTCGTCCTGCTATCTATGCTCCAGCCCTGCAGTCCTACTCCAGTCCTGCCTCCCGTGTTCCTGCTTCATCCTGCTATCTATGCTCCAGCCCTGCAGTCCTACTCCAGTCCTGCCTCCCATGTTCCTGCTCCGTCCTGCTATCTATGCTCCAGCCCTGTAGTCCTACTCCAGTCCTGCCTCCCATGTTCCTGCTCCATCCTGCTGTCTAGGCTCCAGTCCCGCAGTCCTACTGCGGTCCTGTCTCCAGTTATCCTGCTCCGTCCTGCTGTCTATACTCCAGTCCTGCAACCCCACTCTGGTCCTATCTCCTACAGTCTCGCGCTCTTACTCCAGTCCATTCTGAGCCGCCCCTCTCGGTACCGGCTATCTTGGTACCCGAACCCCTGGGCCTGCTCCTAACGATCACTGTATAGGGGTCAGCTCCACCTGGCAGCTCGCCCGGGGCCCCTCGGTGCCATGATCCAGAGGGTCCACTCCTGGAGATTACCCTCACCTGACCAGCCGTGGTAACAGTACGATCAGGCCATGGACTCCGCCGGTACTTCTGCTGCTACCCAAAAGGAGTTGCTCTTTTTACGGGAGAATCAGGGACACATCATGTCTGTTATGAATATGAACACCCGTTTGTTGGCCCTGCAGGTGGCTGATCCTGAAAATGCCATTCAACTAGCCAATCTTCAACAGGAGCTGGGCCAGCAATGGGAGACTCAAGCCCATATTTTGAATTACATAGCCTCCGTTGATAGCCGTTCGTCGGTCCTTCAGTCTGCTGCCACGACCCCGACTCCGCCTTCTGTGCCTACAGCTCTCCCGATGCCCCGCCTCGCCAAGTCGCCTCGGTTTAGTGGCGATCCCAAGCTCTGCAGAGGTTTCTTAAATCAGTGTAGCCTCCATTTTGATTGGTTGCCTCAGCAATATCCCTCTGACCGGGCCAAAGTGGCCTTCATCATGTCCTGGACCAAGTCTCCATTTTTCATTGTGTTTGGTAGAAATCCTGGTGTTCCCCTTCCAGTAACCCCTGCCTCCAAGGTACCCGCGGCCAACGTCTTGTCCTCTGAATTTTCCAAGATCTGGGCTGAGACCAACACGTCACTCAAGAGGGCCGCTGACCGGAAGAAAAATTATGCCGACAAAAAGAGATTGGATCCCCCATCATATCACATCGGGGACAAAGTCAAGCTCTCGTCCAAATTTATCCGCTTGAAACTGCCCTCTTACAAGTTGGGTCCATGCTACATCGGTCCGTTTGAAATTCTTGGACGCGTTAATGAAGTCGCCTACAAATTGAGGTTGCCTGCTTTGCTCCGGGTCCCGAACACCTTCCACGTCTCTCTCCTGAAACCTGTGGTACTGAACCGCTTCCACTCCATCTCTGATCCTGTTTCTCAGCCGGTTGATGCCAATAATATCTTTGAAGTGGAGGACATCATCGCCAAGAAAAAGGTTAGAGGTAGGACCCTTTTTCTTATTGATTGGAAGGGATTTGGTCCTGAGGAGAGATCCTGGGAACCTCAGGAGAATATCAATGCTCCCCGTATCCTCAAGAGATTTTTTGCTAACTTCAGGGGAGGGCGGCTTAGGGGAGGGGGTACTGTCACGCCACCACTGTATACTCACCCTGCCTCCGCTCCCGCGCCACAGCCCTCTGCCGTCCAACATCCACGGCGGTCCCTTCTGACAGGTCCATGGCCGATGGTGTCTCTGCATGCAGTGCGCATGCACCATAGGCCACTTCCGCACCTCCCTCCTGCCACTTATGCTCCAGCAATGCCCTCACCAGGAAGCACCACCGGACCAATGGCAGTTCAGACAGGGGCATATCAGGCCATCCTCCTTTGAGGGAGGTGCCTGATCGTTGTGTTTGCTAGCACACTAGGTCCTACCTCCCGTGTTCCTGCTTCGTCCTGCTATCTATGCTCCAGCCCTGCAATCCTACTCCAGTCCTGCCTCCCTTGTTCCTGCTTCGTCCTGCTATCTATGCTCCAGCCCTGCAGTCCTACTCCAGTCCTGCCTCCCGTGTTCCTGCTCCATCCTGCTATCTAAGCTCCAGCCCTGCAGTCCTACTCCAGTCCTGCCTCCCGTGTTCCTGCTCCGTCCTGCTTTCTAGGCTCCAGTCCAGCAGTCCTACTCCGGTCCTGTCTCCAGTTATCCTGCTCCGTCCTGCTGTCTATACTCCAGTCCCGCAAACCCACTCTGGTCCTATCTCCTACAGTCTCGTGCTCCTACTCCAGTCCATTCTGAGCCGCCCCTCTCCGTACCGGCTATCGTGGTACCCGAACCCCTGGGCCTGCTCCTAGTGATCCCTGTATAGGGATCGGTTCCACCTGGCAGCTTGCCCGGGGCCCCTCGGTGCCACGATCGAGAGGGTCCACTCCTGGAGATTATCCTCACCAGACCAGCTGTGGTAACAGTAACACCAATGGAGTTTAGCTCATGTGATTATCCCCTTCTACTCCTCCTTGGTCAGACCTCATCTGGAATACTGTGCCCATTTCTGGACATCGCATTTTCAAAAAACATATTGAAAATCTGGAGCAAGTTCAGAGAAGAGCTACCAGGATGATGAAAACACTACAAAGTATGTCCTACATGGAAAGTTTAAAAGATCTGGGAATGTTTAGCTTGCAAAAAAGGCTAAGAAGAGACTTAATATCTGTCTACAATCATCTGAAGGGCTGTCACAGTGTAGAGGGATCATCCTTATTCTCACACGGAAACACGAGAAGAATGGAATAAAACTGAAAGGGAGAAGATACAGATTAGATATTAGAAAAAACTTTTTGACAGTAAGGGTAATCAATGAGTGGTACAGGCAGCCAAGAGAGGTCGTGTGTTCTCCTTCAATGGAAGTTTTCAAACAGTGGCTGTACAGACAACTGTCTGATATGGTTTAGTGAATACTGAGCTGCTCTGATGAGGAGGTTGAACACGATGACCCTTGAGGTCCCTTCCAACTCTCACATTCTATGATTCTATGAGTCACAATCATTGCTACACCTGTAGATAAATTCCCAAAGGCATTCAATTTCCAATGTGGGGTCAATTGAGGGGAAATTCTGCCTTCTAGCACTCAGGGGCTCTGAATATGGAGTTTGCAAACTATTCTAGGAAAATCTGAGCTCCAGGAGGCAAATAACTTTCCATCCTCCCGAGTCTCGCCATATGGCTAAGCAGTACTGTACAGACCTATATGGGGTATTTCCACGTTCAGCAGGAATTTTTTTTGCCATTTTTACCCACTTTCCAGTGTCAAAATGTAAAATATGGGGCTAAAACTAAATTTTGGTGGTAAAAATGTAATTATTTTGTCTTCACTGCCCAATATTATACAATTCTGTGATACACATGTGGTGTCAATTTGATCACTGTAATCCTTCATAAATTTATTGAGAAGTTTAGTTTATAAAATGGGGTCACTTATGGGGGTTCTGCTGATCTGATACCTCAGGGGCTCTCCCAGTGGGTGGTGGCATTCACAAACAATAATTGTAAAATCTGCATTATAATATAGCGCTCCTTCCCTTCTTAGCTTTGTACTGTGCCTGAAAAGTATTTTCCGATTATTGGTAGGGTATTGACGCACTGAGGAGAAATTTTTACGTCAAACTAATATCCATTTTTTCCTATTAGCGCTAAAAAAAATTGGGGCTAATACAACATTTTAGCAGTAAAAATGTAATTTATTCTTTTTTCACAGCTCAATGGTATAAAATTCTCTGAGGCCCAAGTGGTGTCAACTTGCTCACTGCACCCCTAGATGCATTATTTCTGGAGTGTAGTTTTTAAACTGAGTTCATGTATAGGGGGATTCTGCTGTTTCAGCACCTCAGGGGCTCTGACCATATGACATGGCACCTTCAAACCATATTAGGAAAATCTGAACTCCAATATGGCGCTTCTTCCCTTTTGATCTTTGCACTCTGATTCAAAAGTAGTTTTTGCCCATAAATAGGGTATTGCAGTGCTCAGGATAAATTGCACAACAAATTTTGGGTACCATTTTCTCCTGCCACATTTGTGAAAATGAGAAAAAATTGGTGGCCAAAACAGCCTTTTTTGGGGGGAAAAGTTATTTTCATTTTCACAGGTCAATAGTGTAAAATTCTGTGAAGCACATGGGGGTTCAAGGTTCTCACCACACATCTAGATAAATTTCTTGAGGGGTCTAGTGTCTAAAATGAGGTGACTTGTAGGAGTTTCCACTCATTAGGCACATCAGGGGCTTTCCAAATGTGACATGACACCCTCAGACCATTCCATCAAAGTCTGAGTTAAAAATATCACTCCTTCTCTCAGCCCTGTCAAAGGCTGTTCTAATGCAACATGGCAAAAACTTTTGGGGTCCAATTTCTCCTGTTATCCTTGTGAAAATAGAATAATTTGGGCTAAAAGAATCTTTTTGAGGAAAAAAAATAAGTTTTTGTTTTCTCGGATCTCCCAGTGAGTTGTGGCACCCACAAACTGTAACTGTAAAATATGCATTATAATTTGGCACTCCTTCCCTTATTAGCTTTGTACTGTGCCTGAAAAATATTTTCTGATTACAGGTAGGGTATTGTCACACTCAGCAGAAGTTTTTACAGCAAACTAATGTCCATTTTTTCCTATTAGCCCTAAGAAAAGCTTGGGGCTAAAACAACATTTTAGCAATAAAAATGTAATTTATTCTTTCTTGCACTGCCCAATTGTATAAAATTCTGTGAGGTACAAGTGGTGTCAACTTGCTCACTGCATCCCTAGATGAATTCATTGGGGAGTTTAGTTTGTAAAATAAGTTCATGTATAGGGGGTCTCTGTTGTTTTGGCACCTCAGGGGCTTTGCCCATATGACATGGCACCCTCAAACCATTTCAGCAAAATCTGAACTCCAAATGTGACATGGCAACATTTTTTTGGGTCCAATTTCTCTGGTTACCTTTGTGAAAATGGAAAATTTGGTGCTAGAATTTTTTTGTGGAAAAAATGTAATTTTTTCGTTTTTACGGCTCAATGTTATAAATTTCTGGAGGTTCAATTTGCTCACCACAAATCAAAATAATTTCCCTGAGAGGTCAAGTTTCCAAAATGGGGTCACTTGTGCGGGTTTCCACTTTTTAGGCACATCAGGGGCTCTCCAAATAAGACATGGTGTCCGCTCTCATTTCCAGCCAATTTTGTATTAAAAATATCAAACTGTACTCCTTCCATTTCAATCACTTCCGTGCGCCCAAACAGTATTTTCCCCTACAAGTAACCATTTTCTCCTGTTACAGTGGGGAAAATAGCAAAATGGGTCTATTGTTACTTTTTTGTGAAAAAAGTTAAATGTTCATTTTTTTATCTGAAGGGTGAATAAACTTGAATCCAATAGTGAGCACCTTGATGGGTGCAGTTTTTAGAACAGTGTCAACTTTGGGTATTTTCTGTCACATAGGCCTCTCAAAGCTACTCCAAATGTAATGTGGTAACTATAATTGGTTTTGTAAATTTTGCTGGAAAAATGAGAAACACTGGTCAACTTTTAACCCTTCTAACTTCCAAAGAAAAATACAATACTTTTCAAAAAATCTTCTGATGTTAAGTAGACATGTGGACAATGTTATTTAGTAACTATTTTGTGTGCCATAACCTTCTGATTTTAGGACATCAAAATTAAAAGTTTGAAAATTGCTAAATTCTCACATTTTTCACCAATTTTCAGATTTTTACACAAATCGTATCGAACAAATTTTACCACTATCATGAAGAACAGTATGTCACAGAATCAGTGGGATCTGTTGAAGCATTCAGTAGTTATTACCACTAGAGTTGAGCGACTTTGGTCAGATCGGGTTTCATGAAACAAAATTTGTTTCAGATGAAACTGGTCCGACTAAGGCATTGAGTGGATTAATGTCATCCGCTCAATGCCGACTTTTATTTCCCATTGACTTGCATTGGGGTCGGGTTTCGGACGAAGCTCCGACTTTTTTTGCCCTAGTTGGACCAGTTTCATCTGAATCAAATTTTGTTTCATGAAACCCGGTCCAACCACAGTCGCCCAACTCTAATTACCACATAAACTAACACTGGCCAGAATTGTAAAATTTGGACTGGACATGAAGGTGAAAACAGGTGGTGAAGAGTTTAAATTATCTCTAAATCACAAAGACTAGTACATGTGCATTCAGATCTTCTCTTCGGATAGACAATCCAAACTGCCATCTGAAAGCAGTGAGGGCTGCCACTATTCTAGTATGCCACCTGTATGTCAGGCTGAATGACTCACATGACATAACAATGTCACATAAATCTAGGTTGTCCTGGCACAAATGCTGCCAGAAAAACTGTTACTACTTTATGTAGAGGAAAAAGGGAAAATGGTGACTGAAAAGGAATTGTCTAAGTAATAGACAGCTCTTTTAATTGAATATGGTGTATAAGTGGTACAGAATAGTTTATAGAATACAGAATGTTATATTTCAGAAGATTTGGAGCAAATGGCTGAAAACACATCATCTATATAATCGTCTAATTCTGTCTGTCTGTCTGTAATGGAAATCCCATGTCACTGATTGGTCACGCCCTGCCGGCTGTGACCAATCAGAGACAGGCGCAGTCCGGCCGTGAATTGGCATGGAATTCGAGTGACACACGCCACCGCTACCATCGGGAAATGTGCGGCGCTAGCCATTGATCTCCCGACAGTTGCCATGGGTTATCTCCTGCTGTTCGGAGGTCAGCAGCGACGCAGCCGGGTGATGACCAGCGCTAGCCGGTCATCTCCCGGCTGCGGAAGTATCCCGACTGGCGCTAGCGATCTCGCTCATACTCACCTCGTCATCCGTTTCGGTCTGGACGGTGTCATGGTCCGGTCCGCCGCCTCCTATCTTCTAACGATGATGTGCTCTTCTTTCCTTCCTGTCGTGGCTCCAGCGCAAGTGTACTTTATCTGCCCTGTTGAGGGCAGAGCAGAGTACTGCAGTGCACAGGCGCCGGGAAAGGTCAGAGAGGTCTGGTGCCTGCGCACTGCAGTATTCTGCTCTGCCCTCAACAGGGCAGAGCAGTGTGCCTGCGCCAGAGCCACGACAGGAAGGAAAGAAGAGGACGGCATCACATGAAGATGGGAGGGGCCGGACCAGACAGCGACACCCATCGGACCAGACTTCGGGGTGAGTATAATCTAACTCTTTTCTTATCGTTCAGGTTACACTGGGGGCTTAGCTACAGCATTACAGAATGCTGTAGATAAGCCCCTGATGGCGGTGCCGGCAGCACATATTCGAAAAAAGGGTGACAGATTCTCTTTAAATCTTCATAAATAAACTACATACATATTCTAGAATACCCGATGCGTTAGAATCGGGCCACCATCTAGTAACTTTATATTTAGATTATACTCCCACAAAATGAAAACATTAAAATAAAAAATAATATATGTGTGTTTGTTTCTGACAGTTTCAGATTTTAATTCCTAAGCACTTTTGGTCATGTTTTTGAATGCTGACACCATATCTCTTCACAAAAATGCAAGACAGCCTTTTGCTCCCATTTACAATGTTCCTAATTTCGATCTCAGGGAGTTTTTTCAGGTCATTAAGACAATGAATTTTGTTATGTGGTGACTGTTATGCCTTTTAAAAATTATATAAAATCATTTAGCGTAGATGCTTTTCCCTGCGGCTGCTCAGGTGGTTGTTATATGGGATTAAATATGTAGGGCAAATACTATACAGCAATGAAAAAATATGCAATATTAAATTATATTTGCAGCAAGTATGCACAGATGTTTTGGACAATAAAAAAAGTTATGTTGCTAATTAAATTTACAGTTGGATGCAGTTTCAATGCCAACGAAGTTTCTTAATTAAGCCAATAACATTCATGCTTCACCTGTTGTTGCAATATCTGAGTTTGCATGATGAAATGACTATTTTGCACTATTTTGTTTACTTTTAATTTCTTTTGAACTGAAGCGCAAGGGATGCAACAAAATCATTTGTAACTAGAGTTGAGCGATACCGTCCGATACTTCAAAGTATCGTATCGGATGGTATCGGCCGATCTTTAAAAAAAGTATCGGTATCGCCGATTCCGATACCGGAAGTCCCATTCAAGTCTATGGGACTTCCGGTATCGGAATAAGAAAAACCCTTTCCTGCCCTTGTACAGCCTCTCTGGGGTCTGTACGGGCCTTTCGGGGGGCTGTGCCGGCCTGCCAGGGGGTCTGTGCAGGCTCCGGTGGTCTGTGCCGGCCTGCCGGTGGTCTGTGCAGGCTCCGGGGGGCTGTGCCGGCCTGCCGGGGGGCTGTGCCGGCCTGCCGGGGGGCTGTGCCGGCCTGCCGGGGGGCTGTGCAGGCTCCGGGGGGCTGTGCCGGCCTGCCGGGGGGCTGTGCCGGCCTGCCGGTGGTCTGTGCAGGCTCCGGGGGTCTGTGCAGGCATCGTCCGATGGGACTACAAGTCCCATCGGGCGATGCCTGCTACCATGACAGTGATTGACACATTAGCCAATGATGGGACAGTAGTAGTCCCATCATCCGGCTAATGTGTTGAATGTAAAAAAAAAAAAAAAATTACATGCTACATACATACAACATGCATACTACATACATGCTACATTCATACTACATACTACATACATACCACATATATACTACATACATACTACATGCATGCTACATGCATAACACATATATACTACATGCATGCTACATACATACTACATACTACATATATACTACATGCATGCTACATACATACTGCATGCTACATGCATGCTACATACATACTACATACATACTACATGCATGCTACATACATACTACATGCTACATACATACTACATATATACTACATGCATGCTACATACATACTACATGCTACATACATACTACATATATACTACATGCATGCTACATACTACATGCTACATACATACTACATATATACTACATGCATGCTACATACATACTACATGCATGCTACATACTACATGCATGCTACATGCATGCTACATACATACTACATGCTACATACATACCACATATATACTACATACATACAATACATTCATACAATACATACATAGACATACAGTACATATAACATAGAGTAACATACTTACCAATACTTGTCACATTGTTCCCCGAAGCCATTGTCTTTTCCGGGATAAATATTAACATAACAAACCACAAAAATACTCACCCACGATCCGAAGCAGTCCACGAGTGTGTCCCACGACGATCTTGGGTAGAGAACTGCAGCATCAGATGATGCTGCCGTTCTCTACGGGCTGCAGGAATCCAATGACGGAAGGTAGGTATCCTTCCGCACTGTATTCCTCCGCCACTTAAAAAAAAAAAGTCCCTAGTCTCACTTTATGCCATTGCTGTGTGGGAATTTCCCACACAGCAATGGCATAAAGTGAGACTAGGGACTTTTTTTTTTTAAGTGGCGGAGGAATACAGTGCGGAAGGATACCTACCTTCCGTCATTGGATTCCTGCAGCCCGTAGAGAACGGCAGCATCATCTGATGCTGCAGTTCTCTACCCAAGATCGTCGTGGGACATACTCGTGGACTGCTTCGGATCGTGGGTGAGTATTTTTGTGGTTTGTTATGTTAATATTTATCCCGGAAAAGACAATGGCTTCGGGGAACAATGTGACAAGTATTGGTAAGTATGTTACTCTATGTTATATGTACTGTATGTCTATGTATGTATTGTATGAATGTATTGTATGTATGTAGTATATATGTGGTATGTATGTAGCATGTAGTATGTATGTAGCATGCATGTAGTATGTATGTAGTATGTATGTAGCATGTATGTAGCATGCATGTAGTATATATGTAGTATGTATGTAGCATGCATGTAGTATGTATGTAGTATGTATGTAGCATGCAGTATGTATGTAGTATGTATGTAGTATATATGTAGTATGTATGTAGTATGTATGTAGTATGTATGTAGCATGCAGTATGTATGTAGTATGTATGTAGTATATATGTAGTATGTATGTAGTATATATGTAGTATGTATGTAGCATGTAGTATGTATGTAGCATGCATGTAGTATGTATGTAGCATGTAGTATGTATGTAGTATGTATGTAGCATGTATGTAGCATGCATGTAGTATATATGTAGTATGTATGTAGCATGCATGTAGTATGTATGTAGTATGTATGTAGCATGCAGTATGTATGTAGTATGTATGTAGTATATATGTAGTATGTATGTAGCATGTAGTATGTATGTAGCATGCATGTAGTATGTATGTAGTATTTTTTTTTTTTTTTTTTTTTTTTAACATTTAACACATTAGCCGGATGATGGGACTACTACTGTCCCATCATTGGCTAATGTGTCAATCACTGTCATGGTAGCAGGCATCGCCCGATGGGACTTGTAGTCCCATCGGACGATGCTTGCACAGACCCCCGGACATCAGCACAGCCCCCCGGCAGGCCGGCACAGCCCCCCGGCAGGCCGGTACAGACCCCCACAGGGTGCACAGACCACCGGCAGGCCGGCACAGCCCCCCGGCAGGCCGGTACAGACCCCGGGCAGTCCACACAGCCCCCCGGCAGGCCGGCACAGCCCCCCGGCAGGCCGGCAGAGACCCCCGGAAGGCCCGAAATGACGGCGCATCATGATGCGCACACACCGCGCATCATGATGACGTCAGGCCGTCAATCAACTGAACTTCCGATTCCGATGCCGAATTCCGATATTGAAAAAATATCGGAAGTCGGTATCGGAATTCCGATACAGCAAGTATCGGCCGATACCCGATACTTGCGGTATCGGAATGCTCAACACTATTTGTAACTGTTACATTTTTCAATGTAAATTCTGGGAATTTATATGGAATGTAATGAGACATTTGTCCCAGTTTTCTGGAATAAAAAATTTACAAATGTTAGTTTTTGTAGAAAGATGTATAACTTTTTGGCATTTTCCACACTATTTTTCTCTCACCACATTTGAAATATGGCTGGAAAAGTGGGAGTGCTTAGGCAAATAGGTTCAAGCTAGATCTATGATTTTGGGCCTAGATCAATCAAAACTAGCATTTGGTACTCCGGTCTTCACGAAACATACACTGGAGTAAGATGAATCAAACTCACTAAAAAACATGTGCCTTTGTGGCATTGATGAAATTCTCAGACGTCATCCATCATGACCACTCCAGCTAAGCTTCACCAACTTTTCAAAAAAAGTGGCAGATATGGCCTGGGATTGGCAAAAAAACTGCAAAAAGTCACATAATATTTGTATAACTACTGTACTATTTGTGCATACATTTTGAAACATTTCACACTGATTTAATTCTGGTGAAAAGTGATTAACTTGGTCCTTTGATTTTTTTTTTGTAAAAGTCGACATTTTAGAAAGTCGCAATTCTGACTCTAGTATAGGGAGTGGTGTAGCAACTCAGCCTCCAGAGCAAAATTGGCTTCAAAAAGTTCTCCCATGATATTGCCTCCCCCCTATACATCATCTATCAGACCCACACACTCTATTTACTTTGATATCTGTGTACTTCTGTTGCACTACAGCAACAATCTGTGAATATACTGTGCAAAAAAAGTCAGTTGATTGCAAACTTTGCTTAATATCTAAAGGGAATCTATCAGCTTGTAAGATTGGTATGGGCAGAGGTGTTCTTTTGCAATTGGTGAAATGGGTTCCTCTGAGCATGTCTATGATATCGTTAGCTGTAGATATTTCCCACTCAGACCGCATAACTGTAAGTCGTGTACTAGGGTGTGTTCTTCAGGATACAGCGAAGTCACGGGCGAGGAAACTGATTCTTCCACAGTTCACTCATCGTAATTAATTTACTTAGGTATGTGGCTGAATCAATCAGATAATAGAAAACATTCAAAACTTTATGCAGACATTCATCCAGAAGGCTGAGACTCTTGTGCTATACAGTGTGGCACTCAAACAATCTGTACCTACTACACGTTATATGCAAAAATCCATTGAAAAATGGAGACAGCACACAATTCAAATCCAAGATTTAAAGTTGCCAAATTTTAATAGCCCATCACAGCGACGTTTCGGCTCATGTTGAGCCTTTTTCAAACAACACAATAGTGTTTGGTCAGTATTTTGCATCAGTGTTTGTATGTCAAAGCCAGGAATGGAACTTACCGAGAAAAAAATATAATTGAAAGACTGACTCCTGTACCTTATTTTGGAGACATTCCTGGTTTTGGCATACATATACTGATGAAATACTGATCAAAAATACTGATGTGTGAAAGAGGCCAAACAAAGTGCGCATGTCTCAGGCTAGTTTCACACTAGCTTATTTTCCACGCAGCGCTCGGCGCCGCTAAGCCCCGCCCCCTGCCTGTTCCCTGCCCGCCCCATCCGGTCATCACCGCCTACTATCGCACACAGCTGCATGCGATCTGTGCATCCTATCTTTAGCATAGGGTGTGCAGACCGTGCGCAGACCGTGCGCTAGTAGGATTTAAGCGTGCGCTGCGCACTTTTGAAGGTGCGCCGGTGTGCGCCGAGCGCACATGTTGCATTTTGGCGCGCTCGGCGCTCCTTCAAAAGTGCGCAGCGCACGCTAAAATCCTACGTGCGCATGGCCAACTCACGGTCTGCGCACCCTATGCTAAAGATAGGGTGCGCAGATCGCATGCAGCCGTGTGCGATAGTAGGCGGCGATGACCGGATGGGGCGGGCAGGCAGCCGGCAGGGGGCGAGGCTTAGCGGCGCCGAGCGCTGCGTGGAAAATAAGCTAGTGTGAAACTAGCCTCAGAAAGGAAAACAAAAAAAATCACATGACCGGGAGTGCACACCAACCTGCGTATGTGCAGTAGATTATTCCTAACACCGTCTCCATTTCAGTTACTGGCAAAACATAATTGTGCATAAAAAGATATAGTCTGCGCTTCTTAAACAGACGCTCATAAATGAGCAATGGAAAGCGTTACCGCATAGGACATATATGTCCATAACTTAGGCTATGTGCACATGGTGCGTATTTTTCCACTCGGATTTTGCACAATCCACAGGTAAATCTGCAGGTCAAAAGACCTGTGGTTTACCTGCGGATTAGCCTGTGGTTTTTCCCTGCGGTTTATCACCTCCACAATGGAGGAGATGGCAAACCGCAGCGGAATCCGCAGAAAAGAATGACATGTCAATTCTTTCTGCGGATTTGAAACCGCAGGCAAAACCGCGCGGAAAAATTCAAAAATGTCAATTTTCCATAGGATAGAATGGTACTGTACATCACCTGCAGTTCTGCTGCGGATCCACAGGGCCAAATCTGCTGCGGATCCGAAGCAGAATCCCCACCGTGTGCACATAGCCTTAAAAGTGGGTAAAGCCCAAACATTGGTATTAGAAACTCCACATACACAGTAACTCAAGAAAAAAAGGGCAAGAAAGACAACCTTATTAAGCAGCTTATGCAAAGCGGAAAAAGTGGACCTTACATTCTTTTTCATGAAAAAGGAGCATGTATCAGCCCTCAATAACTCAAAAAAAGGTCCACATAAGAAAATGGAGGTTCAAAACTCAATGTTATTCAGCAACAGCTGAGGCTGAAACCACAATGGTGTGTACATCCCCCATTAGCTGGGGCTGGATACACTCCATAAATGGACAAGGGGGAGACACATGCCTTGTGACAGACATGATCTCGATCCCTTATACCAATAGGGCATCATATACCTCATACGCCATATGTCTGCAAAATTGTGAGTATAAAAGTACTACCATATAAACCTCCCAAGCAATTTCCATTTTAATTACAAAAATGCACAACAACAGAATAACAAGCAGACCAGAAATAATTTATTTGACAAAAAACTCCATAAATAAGGTAAGTCATAGACCATGATTCTTGAAGTAATTTCTGATTTCACAGATTATCTAAAAATGAAAAAAAAAGAAAAAAAGAAAAAATAATAAAAATTAATACCATCAAAATGCTACATCCATAAAGTTTTAACCGTTAGTGTAGTAACTGTCTCAAATGGGTACACCTTGCCGTGGTGGGACAGCTTTATACTTTTTTCATCAAAACAGTGTTTACCAAGTACCCTATGTTATTTAATGCACTTGCTTTTTTACTTATTTATTTTCATTAGCATATATACACACATTGTCCTTTACTTTGGTTTTGCTTGCTTTTATGGCCAGTGTGGACATGCTTTTACATCATGCATGTCATTCAAGTCTACTCTAGTTCAGTATTTTTTTTTTTTTTCTTCAGCATTTTTGTATTCAGTACAAATAGGGTGTGGCCTCCTTTCTACTGAGCTGTGTAGTTCACTTAGGCCGGGGTCACACTGGCGAGGAATACGGACGAGTGAGAGGCGTTAAAAGCATGCATTACACATAGACAAATTATTCTCTATGGGTTTGCTCCCAACAGCTGTATATTTCTCGGCCGTATTCTACGGTCCGTGCCAATTGCAGCTTGCTGCGATTGTCAGCGTACTACGCCCGTAGTACGCCAATGCAAGTCTATGGGTGCGCTTAAAATACGCATTACACACGGACCAGATGTGTGACTTGCGAGAAATACGCACTCAGTGTCCTTTAGAAAAGCCGTCAATTCAGTGCGCTATACAGTAAAATCACACTGACAGGTTTTATAACGCAAACGAAAGAATAGATATAGACACATAGAATACACACATTATATATATATATATATATATATATATATATATATACACACACATGTCATTGAGACACACATACATATATATATATTTCACAGAGTTCTTCATAGCAGAATAGCCGCTAATTCAATTGCCGGCTTCTGTCAAATCATTCCCCAACCCGACATGAAATGACACATGGTTTACATACAGTAAACCATTTCCTTTCATGTTTTTTTTTGGATGTCTTTCATTAGTAATTAGATGAGGGTTGATGTTTAAAATTTGGGAGGTGTAGGTGTTAATTTAAGGGGTTAATTTGTTGTAAAAAGAATGTGTGGGCTCCCGCATTGACAAATTACCGCGGGAGCCCACACATTTTTTTACAACTAATTAACCCCTTAAATTAACACCTACACCTCCCAAATTTTACACATCAACCCTCATCTAATTACTAATGAAAGACATACAAAAAAAACATGAAAGGAAATGGTTTACTGTATGTAAACCATGTGTCATTTCATGTCGGGTTGGGGAATGATTTGACAAAAGCCGGCAATTGAATTAGCGGCTATTCTGCTATGAAGAACTCTGTGAAATATATATATATATATATATATATATATATATATATGTGTCTCAATGACATGTGTATATATATATAAATATATATATGTATTCTATGTGTCTATATCTATTCTTTCGTTTGTGTTATAAAACCTGTCATAGGGCTCCATTATATGTCCATTTTACAAGCCTGCGAGAAAATCTCACCATACGGATTGCATGCGGATGCCATACGGATTACATACGGATGCAGACATGCGCAAAATACGCGACCACACCTTGCTTACGGATGACATAGACTATTTAGGGGTCATTCATCCGTATTACGCCTGTAAACTACGGACCGTATTTTGCGTCGGTTAGTGTGACCCCGGCCTCATAGTCCCTCTGAAGCTGGGTGTCCGTTTGGGACCCAGAGACTCTGCCACTATTCACACTAGGTATGTTTTAACTGTAAGGCCGGGGTCACATGTTTAGTATTACATCTCTGAACATTTCTTCATTGCAGGTATGCTATTGTATGTGATATATTCTAGAGCCTTTTTTATGTATGTCCACTTACTGGAGGGAGCTCTTTGGGCTTTATTATAAGCCTTTGTGATAGTTTCTTGTCATTGTATGACTTTTTAATGTTTTTACATGGATGTTGTCTTTTTGTTACCAATAAAATTTGTAATTTTTGCAGTGATCCCTGCATTTTGGTCAGTAGCTTTCTCTCCATTTTCTCACCTCCCATCTGGCTGTAACGTTAAGTCTCTGTAATGGACTGAGTGGTAGAAACACTGTGATGTGATCTGAGGAAAGCCTGGAGTGCTTCACCAAGTCCGATCTTGGATGCATGGTGGTAGTCGATACCACGATCCAAGGAGAAACGAGGGAGGTGGGACCAGGTGCTACACCAAGACTGAGCTCGGGCAGATGGCAGCTGACCCAAGGGTTGGTAGACTTGGCAAGCACAGGCAGACACAGATGACAAACAGGTAGGTTGGTATGGCTGGCTGGCTGACAGGCATGCTGGTACAACTGTTAGACAGGCAGGCTGGTACAGCTGATAGACAGACAGATGTGAACTGCTGATAGACAGGCAGACAGGCATGGCTCATAGACTGGCAGACAGGCCTTGCTTGGCACATTGTACCATGGACACAGGCAGTGTAGGGAGAGGTGCTGATGAGAGAGGGCAAGAATTTTACAGTTGTGGCCAAAAGTATTGACACCCCTGCAATTTTTTCAGATAATACTCAGTTTCTTCCTGAAAATTATTGCAAACACAAATTCTTTGTTATTATTATCTTCATTTAATTTGTCTTAAATGAAAAAACACAAAAAGAATTGTCCTAAAGCCAAATTGGATATAATTCCACACCAAACATAAAAAGAGGGTGGACAAAAGTATTGGCACTGTTCGAAAAATCATGTGATGCTTCTCTAATACTTTTGTCTGGCCCATTTTTTGAGTTTTGTGTGAAATGATCAATGTTTTGCTTTTTGCTTCATTCTCTTTTGTGTTTTTTCATTTAAGACAAATTAAATGAAGATAATAATACCAAAGAATTTGTGATTGCAATCACTTTCAGGAAGAAACTGAGTATTATCTGATAAAATTGCAGGGGTGTCAATACTTTTGGCCACAACAGTAGCTGCGTGTTAGCTAGGGATTCTACCACATTTATATTTCTGTGAAGTATAACAACAGTCTTTCTCAGGGCTAAATATAATCAATATTAATAACGATGGTAGCAGCACTTAGAGATTGTGCTGAAGCGATCGTGTAGAACAGGAAAGGGTGAATTGCAAGTCCTTTATGCTGCAGCCTGCATCTGATACCAAAATCTCTTTTTAAGACTAATAATATTCTTTTTGCTCTTAATCCTGCAAATTGTTCTGGCAGGGAAATTCTATACAACATTTTTACTCAATAGTATTGCTATATTGATACTGCAGTCTCATATGTTCATCTCAATGGGGCAAATTTTCCTGACATTGTAATACTGCAATTTTTTTGAGAAGTAACATGCTATATGGCATTTATCATGCTACAGTACGGCCTCAAAACCCCCCCAAAAGAAATTGTTTTTTTTAAAAATCACATTGCTATATTTATACTGCAGTGTCAAATGTTCATGTGAGGTGTGCAAATTTGCCTGGCATTGTAATAATGCCATTTTTTTAAGCAGTAAAATTTTATATGTCTTTTATCATCCTACAGTTGGGCCTCAAAACCACCCAAAAAAAAGAAATTGTTAAAAAAAAAAGTCACATTGCTCTGTTTGATACATCAATCTAAGGTGTGAAAATTTGCCTGGCATTGTAATACTGCCTTTTTTTGAGCTGTGAAATTTTATACAGCATTTAGTGTGCTACAGTTGGGCCTTAAAACCCCTAAAAAAAGAAACTATTAAAAAAATCACATTGCTATATTTTTACTGCAGTCTCATACATCTGTCTGAGGTGTGCAAATTTGCCTGGCATTGTAATACAGCCTTTATTTGAGCTGTGAAATTTTATATGGCATTTAGCATGCTACAGTTGAGCCTTAAAACCCCCCAAAAAATAAATTGTTTAAAAAAATTATTGCATTGTTGTGTTTATACTGCAGTCGCACATGTCCATCTGAGGTATGCAAATTTGTCTGGCATTGTAATACAGCATTGTTTTTGAGCTGTGAAGTTTTGCATGGCTTTTATCATGCTACAGTTGGGCCTCAAACCTCCCAAAATAGTTTGTTAAATAAATTGTATTGCTATATTTATACTGTAGTCTCATATGTCCATCTGAATTGGGCAAATGTTGTTGGCATTCCAATACTGCAAATGTATGAGCAGAGAAATTTTATGCAGCATTTATCATGCTACAGTTCGGTCTCAAAACCCCCCAAAAAACAAATTGTTAAGAAAAATCGCATTGCTATAATTATTCTGCAGTCTCATACCTCAGTCTGAGGTGTTCCAATTTGCCTGGCATTATAACACAGACTTTTTTTAACTGAGAAAATTTATGCAGCATTTATCACGCTACAGTTTGGCCTCAAAACCCCCCAAAAACAAATTGTTAAAAAACAATCACATTGCTATAATTATGGGGCAGTCTCATATGTCAATCTGAGGTATGCCGATTTGCCTGGCATTGTAATATAGCCTTTTTTTTGAACTGTGAAATTGTATATGACATTCATCATGCTAGAGTTGGCCCTCAGAGCCCCCACATTGCTATATTGATACTGCAGTCTTATACTTCTATCTGAAGTGGGCAAATTTTTCTGGCATTGTAATACTGCAATTTTTTCAACAGTGCCATTTTATATGGCATTTATCGTGCTAGAGATGAGACTCAAAACACACACAAAAAAACTTTGGCTTCAAATAGCATTGGTATATTGATACTACATCCATCTGTAGTGGGCAAATTTTGCTGGGATTGTAATACTGTCTGCAACGTTTTCTCAACAGGGATATATCATATGTAATTTAAAATAGGCAAGGGAAGGTAAAGGATGGGGAAGTAGATGTGATGCTGATGGTGGATGCAGAGGCCCTGGATGTGGTCAAGGTGAAACTGTGCCTGCCGCGGGAGCACAACAAACACACATCATGTCGATCCAGCTTGATGTCACACTTTGTATGGGGGAGTAAAACATCACTCTTTAAGCTAAACCAGTGTAAATTGATTGTGGGATGGATAGCAGATAATGCTTCCAGCCGCTTTGCCAGCACCACCCTGTCTACCACACGGTCCAGTCTCAGTAGTCGTGATTCTGCACCACATACAGTAATCCTTGCCCTGACCCTCCTTCCACCCACCATGCCGAGTGCATGGAGACAAGTGTTTCCACACTTGGCCACTCAGAGGGCTGTTCACATTTCCACTTATAAAGTCTGGCCTCTTGCCCTACCCATTCCAAATGGATCATGAGGATATCGCATGTAGCGATGCTCAAATATTTGAGCAGCCAAGCTCACAAGAAGGTGACAGTGGGAAAATGCATTTACTATCGCAAGAGCTGGATGATGACACACAATTGCCAGCAAGTTGTGTTGTTACTTCAGCACTTCAGCAAGTCAGGAGGAGGACCAGGGTGCAGAGGTGGAAGATGAGGTGGTGGACAATGAAGTCACTAACCCAACCTTGGAAGGTTACATGCAGAGTGAGAAGGGCAGCACACAGGGTGAGGGATCTGCACCACTACAACAGGCAGGATAGGCAGTGTGGTGGCCAGAGACACAAGGCAGGTGACTGATCCACAGAGCATCAACAAGAGTGAAGTAGCCATGCCAAGAAATATGTGTTCCTGAGTCTGGCATTTTTTAAAGACAATCCAGTTAACCCAAAAAGGCCATTTGCAACATATGCAATGCCAGCATCAGCAGAGTCAGCACAACTAAGAGCATGACCACTAATAGCATGCTTAGGCACATGCAAGCAAAGCACCTGACTACTTGGGCCGAATGCCAGGGTCCAGAAACAGTGTCTGCAGGTGACACCACTGTCTCTTTTCTGTTCTACGGGCACGCCAATCCACTGTCCTTGATGTGCGTGAAGATGCCTCCCATCTTGCACCTGTTGCACACTTGCAACCACCATCAGTAACCATGTCCACGTCCTTGTCCCAGCACAGAATTCAGTTGTCCTCAGCCCAGTCCTTGGAGTGCAAGCATAAATATGCAGCCACCCACTTACAGGCTGCAAAGCTAAATGGCCACATTTCCAGACTGCATGCCATGGAAATCTTGCTGTTTAGGCTTGTGATGATGGAACTTTTCTGCAACTTCATGACAACAGCTGTCCCTTGTAACATGGTCCCCAGCCACCACAAACACCTGAACAAGTGCTTGTGACCATGAACGCTACATTTCCCTGACTGCATACTGGGTGAACATTGTGGAAGCCGGGACTCTGTCGGACCCTGGAACGGAACACATGCTACTGACACCGAGGATTATGGGCCCTGGTTCAATCAGGGTTGCTCCTAACTTCAACAACAGCTCCTGCACCTCCTCATCACTCTCCAGTTCCTAAATGTCAACATCAGTTGCATGTTAGATGTACTCCAGTACTGCCTTAACCAAGCGGCAACAAGCTGTCCTGAAGCTAATATGCTAAGGTGATAAACTGCACATCGCAGCGGAGTTGTTGAAAGGTCTAAGAGATCAGACTAATCTGTGGCTATCACCCTTGAACCTAAAACCAGTCATGGTCATGTGTGATAATGGCCATTACCTGGTGGCAGCTCTAAAACTTGGCAACCTCGCACATGTACTATGCCTGCTCAAGTTAGTGGTCCAGCGGGTCAAAACTTTACCAAGATTCACGTTGATATTCCGGTCAGCCTCCGCACATAAGCGCTGATGAGTGGGCATAGATGTCTGACATTTGTACTGCTCTTCAAAACTTTGAGGACTTTGGTGAGTGGCGAAGATGCCATAATTAGTGTCACCATCCCGCTTCTCTGTCTACTGAAACATTTGCTGCTCACAATTAAAGAGGAGGCTTTGCAGGCAGAACAAGTTGAGATGGAAAAAGAAACTATACTGGGTGATACTTCACAGCCCAGCCTAATCCCATATTCTCAACGCGTATTGGGTGATAATGAGGAGGAGGATGAAGAGGAACAAGAGCTGGTTGCCTGCGCTACAGACAGTGGTACCCACAACACCTTCATCCCGTCTGTTCAGCGTGGATGACCTGAAGACGAGGAGGAGAGTGTGGACGAGGAGAAGGACAATGAGAACAACATGGACAGTCGCTCTCTTTGCAGGGACAGGGAAGTCTTGGCTGTTGGCAATCTGGCACATATGGCTGAGTTTATGTTCACTGCCTTTCCCATGACCCTCATGTTGTATGCACTAATTATGGCTTGGTCACTCTTCTAGACCCACAACACATGGAGAACTTTACATCTTTCCTTCCTGTGGCGGAGAGGTCTAATGAAATGTTGCAGTACCAGAAGACCCTATTTGAAGAATTATTTAAAAAGTTCCCATCTGACAACGCTGGTGCTAGAGGTCACAGTTTCTTGGACAACCAAGTAGTGGAGACTAGAGAGACACACACCAGATGCAGCAGAGGCAGGGGAACACTCTTGAAGGTCTTGGACAGTTTTCTCAGACCCTTCCAGCGACCAGGCCTGATGCGCAGGCTACTCTGACAAGGAGGGTAAAGTTACTGTTCCGAACGGTGCCGAAAGAGTACCTTTCCAACCGTACCAACATCCTCCTTGAAAACTCTGTGCCTAACAACTATTGGTAATCCAAGCTATACACATGGCATGAACTGTCTCTCTACACCTTGGAGGTCCTGGCCTACCCTGCCACCAGCGTTTTGTCAGAGCTGGTTTTTAGTGCCTCCGAGTGTATTATAACTGATAGGCACATTCGCCTGTTAACTGAAAATACAGACAGGCTGACTCTTATAAAATAAACAACGACTGGATTGGGCCAGACTTCTGTATACCACCAGATGACAGAAGCGGAACATAAACTCAAATCCAGTGTTTTTTTTTCTGGTTTATTTGCATGCACTCTTCCCCACCCAAACATGGATATACGCTTAAGAATTTTGTCATGTTTGCGGTATTCTCCTCCTCCATCACCACTATATTAACAGGGTTAATATATATATATAATCAGAAAAAAATACAGGCAGCACTCCAAAATTTAGCAGCTGCTAATGGATCAGTAAAGCAACATTTTTTCACTTTAATTTTTGGAATGCTGCCTGTTTTTTTCTGATTTTCTATTTCGGAGGTTTGGACATCACCTTAACTTGCCCCTGGCTTCTTTTGGTAGTCCTGTCAAATTTTCTTTAATTATATATATATATATATATATATATATATATATATGTATATATATTGAATATGTATATAATGTATATAATGAAGAAGATGGTTATTTGATCCTCTGCTGATTTTGTAAGTTTGTCCACTGACAAAGACATGAACAGTCTATAATTTTAAGGGTAGGTTAATTTTAACATTGAGAGATAGAATATCAAAAATAAAATCCAGAAAATCAAATTGTATAAATTATATAAATTTACTTGCATTTTGCAGTGGAAAATAAGTGTTTGATCCCCTACCAACCATTAAGAGTTCTGGCTCCTATAGACTAGATAGACGTTCCTAATCAACTCGTTACCTGCATCAAAGACAGCTGTCATACATAGTCACCTTTATAAAAGACTCCTGTCCACTGACTCAATTAATCAGTCAGACTCTAACATCTACAACATGGGCAAGACCAAATAGCTTTCTAAGGATGTCAGGGACAAGATCATAAACCTGCACAAAGCTGGAATGGGCTACAAATCTATATGTAAGACACTAGGTGAGAAGGAGACAACTGTTGGCGCAATAGTAAAAAAACAGAAGAAATACAAAATGACTGTCAATCGACATCAATCTGGGGCACCATGCAAAATCTCACCTCGTGGGGTATCCTTGATCATGAGGAAGGTGAGAGCTCAGCCTAAAACTACATAGAGGGAACATGTTAATGGTCTCAAGGCAGCTGGGACCACAGTCACCAAGAAAACCATTGGTAACACATTACAGCGTTAAGGTTTAAAATCCTGCAGTGCCCGCAAGGTCCCCCTGCTTAAGAAAGCCCATGTGCAGGCCGTCTGAAGTTACCAATGAACACCTGGACGACTCTGTGAATGATTGGGAGAAGATGCTGTGGTCAGATGAGACAAAAATTGAGCTCAACGGCATTAACTCAATTTGCTGTGTTTGGAGGAAGAGAAATGCTGCCTACGACCCAAAGAACACCGTCCCCACTGTCAAGCTTGGAGGTGGAAACATTATATTTTGGGGGGATGTCTCTGCTAAGGGCACAGGACTACTTCACCACATCAATGGGAGAATGGATGGGGTCATGTACCGTAAAAGGAGTGACAACCTCCTTCCCTCCACCAGGATATTAAAAATGGGTCATGGCTGGGTCTTCCAGCAAGACAGTGACCCAAAACATACAGCCAAAGCTACAAAGGAGTGGCTCAAAAATAAGCACATTAAGGTCATGGAGTGGACTAGCCTGTCTCCAGACCTTAATCCCATAGAAAACTTATGGAGGGAATTAGCAACAGCCTCAAATTCTTAAAGATTTAGAGATGATTTGCAAAGAGGAGTGGACCAAAATTTCTCCTCACATGTGCGCAACCCTCATCATCAACTAAAAAAAATGTCTGACTGCTGTGCTTGCCAGCAAGGGTTTTGTCACGGACGTGGCTTGTGGAACTACTGTGCCACAGACAGCGGAGAGCCTGGAGGGCTCACCTGACTGTTCACTAGAGCCTCTGATGGTGAAGTTAGACTTGGCTCCCAATGAACGCCAGGTGTCACTCCAGGAGAGACCAATGGTCGCGCACCAACTGGGCCCAGAAGGACAGACTGGATAGAGCAGAAGGCAGAGTACAACTGACCAAGTTTGTATCTGAGTGCAGCAGAGTTTATGTCAGAATGCAGCAGACTGAGTTTGTGTCAGAGTTCAGCAGACAGGGTGTGCATCAGAGTGCAGCAAGCAGAATTTGCACTTAGAGTGCAGCAGGTAGGAATTACACTAGAGTGCAGCAAGCAGTATTTGCACTTGGGTGCAGCAGGTACTGGTATTCAATCTTACACAACGTAGACTGCAAAACAGGAAGGTTGCTCAGGCACCTCCCCAGTGGGGATGAAGCAATATATACATAATGTCCCACAGCTATTGGCTGGGGAGGACATAGCAAGTGCACGCACTGACCTTTTAAGAGGATGGGAGTGCACGCACGCATGCCCTAAGGACATAGCCCGAAGACCGGCTGGAAGCATGCAGAGTATGGGGAAGGGAAGAACTGATCGCAGCATGGGTGAGTGAAGAGACACACTGGAGACCCTGCCTGTCTGAGCAGGACTCCGGCGTGGTGCTCACAGTAGCCCCCTTTACACCCCCTCCTCTTTAAGATTTTGAGGAATATCTGGAGGAGAATTGGAGCATGAATGTTCTCTTTTGGCTCCCAGGATATCTCTTCGGAAACAAATCCCTTCCAGTCAACAAGGAAGAAGGTCTAGCCTCTCACCTTCTTGATGGCCAAGATGCTCTTCACTTCAAAAACATCATCCGAGGCTGTTGGCATGGGAGGGGTACTGAGATCCTTGAAGAAGGGATCGGCTTCACAAGAGATATATGGAAGGAATTTGCAATCTGTAAATAAGGAGGCAGCTTCAATTTATACGAGACCTCGCTGATCTGCTTCAGCACCTCAAAAGGCCCGATAAAGTGAGGACCCAACTTGTAAGAAGGAACCTTCAGCGGACGTACCTGGACGAAAGCCATACCTTGTCACCAGGGCGGAAGCACGGAGGATCCAGATGCCTTTTGTCTGCATGTCTCCTAATATGGCTGGAGGATGCTTCTAAAGTGGCTTTGGTGCCCTCCCTCCAGCTGAAGATGTAATTTTACAAGTTGGACTAATAAAGCATGGATTTTAATCTGGTGAGTGCTACCTCTGTCGTCTTTTTGGACAATAATAATAATCTTTATTTTTATATAGTGCTAACTTATTACGCAGCGCTTTACAGTTTGCACACATTATCATCACTGTCCCTGATGGGGCTCACAATCTAAATTCCCTATCAGTAAGTTTTTATTCATTCTCGTCTAGACTATTGTAACTCCAAACTCTCCCCCCAACCCCCTCCAATCTGTCTTGAATGCTGCAGCCAGGATCATATTCCTCGCCAATCGTTACACCGATGCCTCTACCTTGTGCCAGACATTACACTGGCTACCTATCCACTCCAGAATCCAGTACAAACTTTTTACTCTCACCCACAAAGCACTCCACAGCTCAGCACCACCCTACATCTCCTCCCTTGTTTCAGTCTACTACTCTACCCATGCCCTCCATTCTGCTGATAACCTGAGGTTAGCATCCTCAATAATCAGAACCTCGCACTCCAGTCTCCAAGACTATACACGTGCTGCACCAATTCTTTGGAATGCACTTCCCGGGTCAATACGATTAGTCCCCAATCCCTACAATTTTAAGCGTGCCCTGAAAATGCATTTATTCAGTCTGGCCTACCACCTCAACACATTAACCTAACTATCCCTGTGTGGCACAGTCAAAAGTTTTACTGTAACCAGGTTCTCCGCATCATGTTCCCACATGCTTTATGCATCTACTAGCCCTCTGGGTCTGTACTGTTACACACTTAACTTTATGGCTGCTCCAAACAATCAGGGCAATTGTTACCACCCACCTTTCGTGTCTACCTTTTTTCCTCATAGATTGTAAGCTTGCGAGCAGGGCCCTCATTCCTCTTGGTATCTGTTATGATCTATGTGATTATTATTATGCTGTAATGTCTATTGTCTGTACAAGTCCCCTCTGAAATGTAAAGTGCTGCGGAATATGTCGGCGCTATAGAAATAAAATTTATTATTATTATTATTGTACGAGAACTCTGCCCAGGGAAGCAACTTCACCCAATTATTATGGTGATCATTGACGAAGTGCCGCAGGTAATTACCCAGGACCTAGTTGGAATGCTCAACTTTCCAATTGGACTGAGAGTGATAGGCTGATGGGAAATCCAAGGCGATATCCAGATGTTTACAGAGGGCTCGCCAGAACCTGGAAGTGAACTGGGAACCTTGATCGGACACAATGTGACAAGGAAATCCATGCAGGAGGAAAATATGTTTGATGAAGCTGTCAGTGAGTTAAGGAGCGGACAGTAGAGCAGACAAAGGGGTAAATTGCGCTCCCCTGGGGGAATTCGTGACAGACTGACTGGAGTGACAGTGACCATCTTGGATGGTTCAATGATAAACTGTGGATCCTCCTCTTGATCCTCGGACAGAAAAGCGTGAGAGAGGGCATCGGCTTTGACATTCTTGTCACTGGACCTGAAATGTAAAAGAAAGTTAAAACGAGCAAAAAACAAAGACCACCTAGCTTGGAGTGGATTTAGCCTCTGGGAGGACTGGAGATACGGTTCTTATGGTCCGTATAGATGACCACTGGATAGACTGCGCCCTCCAGCAGGTATCGCCACTCCTCCAGAGCCATCTTAATGGGGTTTCCATTCTGTTAAATCCACGTTATAAAAGTAAATTTTGCTAGATACTTCCCGCCCTGGAAAGGGACCCACGAATGATGGAGTATCGAAACACACTTTTACACAACCTCAAGCGAGTTTTTCCCCAAGAGAGCAGTGAGGCACGCAGTGTGCATCGCAGCTCTAGACTTCCAACCTCCTTGCATGTTAATTCATCAAAGCCAAAACATTAGCCACAACAGCAGTAGTGTAAGTGGAAGAAACAATTTCTATGAGTCCTTTGACACATTTTTTAGACCAGCTTGTGCACCAGCACAACAAAGTCTAACACGTGGTGAATGACTGGAAGGGATGGTGCTGGAGTATCTAGAACTCAAAATCAATACCATCAAGGAGGGTTTGGACCCTTTCACAATTTAGTCTTCAAAAATGGATGAGTGGCCTGAGCTTGCCTCTCATGCATTGGAGGTTTTTCATGCCCAAAGGCCAGTGTTCTCTCAGAACGTGTCTTTAGAGCTGCTGGTGGTGTCCTGACGGAGAAGCACAGCTGGTTGTCCCCTGAACATGTACACCACCTAGCTTTCAAAAAGATAAACATGTCATGGATCTCCAAGGACGTTTGCACCCCAGACAGTACAGACTAGGCGATGTTGTAGTTTTTAGTGAGCTCCATTGATCTTGCATAATTGCAGTCTGTGATATCTTTAGTGGGTCTTCTGTGCCTACTGTTGCTGCTAATCACTAATCTGTGGAAATGAGAACACTCCTGGTTGAGTCTACATCTGCTGGGTTGGCTTTAGTGTAAGAGATATCACTACCCATTATACTATTTCTACTCTGGTCAAATGTATGCCACTTTAATGGTGTTTGCCACTAATTTTTGAAAATGTGTACACTCCTGGTTGGGTCTCCATCTGATGGATTGGCTGTAGTGGAAGAGGTATCACTCCTCATCATACTGTTTCTACTCTGGTGAAACTGATGTCACTTTGGTGGTGTCTGCCACTAATTCTTGGTAATGTGGAGACTCCTGATTATGTCTCTTCATCTGCTGGGTTGGCTGTATTGGAAGAGATGTTGCTTCTCTTTATACTATTTCTACTCTGTTGAAATTGATGCCACTTTGGAGCTGTCCGCCCCTATTTTTTTAAAATTTGAAGACCCATGATTGGGTCGCCAATCCATCTGCTGGGCTGACTGCAGTGGAAAAGGTGTCTGTCCCTATTATACTAAGCGGTGGATCCGGCGCTGTGAGCTTGGCAAAACCTCCCACTACACCACCACTGGGCAGCATATATACTGTCTCCAACTGGACATATACAGGTGCCCTCACCTTACAAAGTCTCACCCACCATTATCCTGGTGGATTCTCGTAACTCCCACTAATGCACCACAGATACCTGAGTCAGCAAATACACTCACCACTGAGCGGTATCTCCTGTGTTGATACCCATGAATTATATGACCATACATTACTCACTTTATTGGATGCAAAAATACTGAGCAGTTGGTACTTTGATGAAGGTCCGTGTGGGACCGAAACGTTGTGTTCTGGACTGCATTAAAAATATACAACAGTTTACTAAGTTGAGTGCCAAGTTTCTTTATATTAGTCTCAGGAATGACTGCTCGCCGCTGTCTAATGTTAGTTACCATAGCCGAACCTGAATGGGAGACAAGACCTGTTCATAGGGAGAATCCCGATGCCTATTGTAACACTATCCTTACATTTTTCTGAAAATAGTAGTCTACAAAACTGATATTTGTGCCACCTGAGTGTGGTTGAGCATCAAAGCCGGTTGAGCTGTTGCATGAGGTATTAGAGCTCCAAGGACAGCAGGCCTACACAAATGCCTCACCCACCTCGTCTTAATTAGAAGCTCAATTCGAAGCTGGCCCATACCCTGACAAGTCATGCATGGCTGATTGTTGCCGTGTCATTCTAAAATTTGCACTGTGGGTCAATTGAGGCCACTTTCCTGGTGTCTGCCCCTAATTTGATGTGTTTTAGCAGCTTTTGGGTCCTTTTGAAGGTGTTGTGTATGCGTTTGTTTTTGCCTCCCATTGACTTTAATGGTGTCTGGCTATGTTCGGCGAATATTTGATGAATAATTCAGCGAATATTGCAAAATTGGTGATCGTAATCAGAATCGAACATTGAAATATTCGCTTATCTCTAGTCTTCACCATTAGAAGTAATCCATTGAGCAGGGATAGCTAGGTTGCGCCTAGCATTATTGACAGCGAAGAAACCCCTGGACCTGGGTAATCTGACAACAGAGCTGTGACATAGATATTACATTAACCTCATGGAGTATTTTGCAGCCCATGTTATTTCACAGATAATCCGTAATTCAGCATATAGTAAAAGTACAAATTGTAGCTTCCTTTAATTTTATGTAATGCTACAATCTATTTCAAAGTGTTGTCATTGTTGCCATGGAAACTGCAGTATTCTTGTCACAGCTTTCCTGAGGCATATTATTTTTATAGATTCACACAGACATTGACATGCATTGGATTATTCTGACTGAATTTAGATACAACCTCCTACACATATCTATACAATAATGTATTGATGAAGAAATTACAGCATTTGCATTCAAGAATTAACTGATTAGATACTACAGAGTACAGCTTATTCCAATTATATATGTTGTCATTATAATATTAGCATATACATGTCTGAATTTATGCAGCTGGCCTGATTCTGGGATACATTTTTTACCCTTCTCCTATCATACTGGTGAGTAGCTATCTGATGTTTCATTAGCGCTTGTTCCAATATTATACTATTAGAGGTGGGCCCAATGCTATAGCATTGGGAGGGTAGTGTGTGTGTGGGGTGTGTGTCCCACCGCTGCATGCCCACCCACCTCCGTGCAGTCACAGCTAGCAGGAAAGATGGTGGTTTGAGACCTGTGCTTGAGATGGGGTGCAGCGCCAGCAGAGGGCGCCCGCACCCCATCTCCAGCACAGGCTGCAAGCTGCAGTCTTTCCTGCCAGCTGTGACTGCACGGAGATGGTTGGGCAGGCAGCAGCAGGATCTGGCACGTTTAGTCAGGCGGCGGGTCCTAGCGGGGGTCCGGCGGTGGGTTTTGGCGGCGGGTCCCGGTGGTGGGTCCTGGTGGTGCGTCCAGCGGTGGTGGCAGGGGGATCCGGCGTGGGTGTCCCACTGGTGGTATTGCGGAAGGGCGTCATTTTCACCCAGCTTCAATAAAGTGTGCAGAGCTGGTGGAGGAGGAGAGCATGGCGACTACCGATCATCAAATTCATGACAAATGGTAACGTTCATTACGCCCCAAATCTTACTAAAGCAGGGACCAGTGTACGAGTTGTATCAAGATGCCTCCAGAGGTGTGCGCCACTTGCCCGACACTCCGTATTCATGAAGATGTGTACATGAATCAGAAGCATCTGAATCCAGCACATCATATCATCAAGACTGCCGTGAACAATGCTGGTCTTGATTAATCTGATCCATTGTGTTTGTGAAATAAATTGAACACTATTCTGATGCCAACCATATGTTGTCTGCCTTTTACAGCTCATTAAGGTAAGTTAGAAAAGCCTCTTTTACTTTTTTTTTTGCAATCTGAAAAAAAAAACGATGAACCTCTGATGGTAAAAATTGACACTGGCCAAACACTAATGAAAATCTGATTCAAAACACTCAGTCACTTTTTTCATATGAAGAAAAGTCAAGTCTGAATGAGTCCTTATCCACAGTATGTGCATTTCTATCCCCCCTGAATTTTCGGTGTGTGAGTTGATGATGCTCAGCATATTGCACTCCTGTGACCTCCCACATGTAACAGTAGGCTATTTGTCTGCATTCTTTTTAGAACTGGTATTTGTTACTTGCGTAAAACACACATTAGAAAGACTATAACCGCTAGTTTTTTCTACGGCTATTACTCAGCATGACGTGCAAAAGACTTGCTGATTTTTCTCTCTTTAGGCCAACACTTTGCAATGACCTTGTTATGCTCCTGCACACCATTGGCGGCCTCTCTGTCATATTTTCTCATAATGTATTTCAGTTCATCTCCCGGTAATAACTTCTATTCCTTCTTGTTGTCCCCTACTGTTCTTTAAAAACACATTCATATTCCTTCATTACTGACTGCTCCTACTCTCATACTAATCCTAAACTGAGAAGGCCATATGTCATACAGTTGACTGAATCACTTTGCAAAACAGATTTACAAAGCATATGGAGGTTCATTTGCAAATAAACTTGTTGAAGCTGTTACAATTTTCTAACCAGCAGTAGAACTCTTAATTCTATTTCTGTAAAGTCAAAATTGCTGCAGATGATTTGGGGACCAAAACCTCTAAACTATCTCAATCTGCAAAATATAATTAGTTTAACATTGTATAATTGAGTAACATTAGTGCAGTTGAAAAAGACATCAGCCCATCAAGCTCAATCGGGCGGAAGAAAGAGATGCAGGCACAACATATTGATGACCTATCTGTATGTGACCTATCAGTATCGCGTCAATGGGAGTACGACACTCGGCACTCCCACTCATCAGCAGTTCTTTGCTTTGGTGGCTTTGAACTTTACACTTTGAACTAGTCATTTAAAGGGGGTTTTACACTAAGCGATATCGCTAGCAATATCGCTAAAACGTCACTGGTTTTGTGACGTTATAGCGATATCGCTATGTGTGATACTTACCAGCGACCGGCTCCCCCGCTGTCCATCGCTGATCGCGCGAGAATGTCCGGCTCCATTTCTCGTCGGGCGCTTCCTGCTGGACTTCCTGCTGTGACGTCCAGCGACGCGTGGAGGCGGGCCGGAGGACGCAGGATCGCTGTGTGTGAATGGTAAGTATCGTGCGCTGCGTCGCTGCTGCATCGCTGTGAGATCTTTCTGTATGAAAGCTCACTAGCGATCATTTAGCGATGCACCAGCGATCCTGACCGGGTCGGATCGCTGGTTGGATCGCTGGTGCATCGCTAAATGTAAAAGGGCCTTAAAAAGGACCATCATCAGATAACTTCTGTGTTGTTGAAATGGAAGTTGAGAAGTCATCCTCCATTTCAGTAACACAGCATTTATCTGATGAAGGTCCATGTGGACAGAAAAGTTATATCTACTAGCTGTTGATCTACGGACTGATTCACTGTAAATGATTTCACCTTGTTTTGCAACACATTCTTTTGAGTGCCAAGTTTTTCTGTTAATAATACATAGTTATATAGGTTTAAAAAAGACGTAAGTCCATCAAAATAAACCTTTTTTCACCAATTATAATTTTTTTGTCACTAAATCATCTAAAACCCACAATGTTATGTGTATTGTTGAAATTATCCATCCCTTTTTTAAAAGCTGTTATAGTGTCTGCAATTACTGCCTCTTGTGGTATGGCATTCCAGTCTGACTGCTCTAACTATAGAGAACCCTTTCCTATTTAGATACCAGAATTTCCTTTCTTCCACCCATAATGAGTGCCCCCTGGTTCTTAGTATGGTGTTTGGAAGAAATACCTTATAAACTCAAGTATAAGCTGAGTTTTTCAGCACTTTTTTTTGTGCTGAAAATACCCCCCTCTGCTTATAATTGAGTGAGGGTCCAGAACATGGAGGGGGAGCTGCAGCGGTGGAGCAGCACGTCAAAGGAGGCAGGAGCCGGCTACTGCAGCTAACTCCTGTGCTTATTGCTTAATAGAAATGAATATTCACTGCACTGCATCAGCCACAGCAGCTGGCTTCCTGCAGCTGCAATATGGTAAGAGAAATTAATATTTCCATGGGAGTGGAGAGTGGTGAATATTCATTTCTCTTAACTAGTGGGCACACGTGATTGCCCGGCTGCTGACACTGTGCACGCTACTTAATAGCAATGAATACTCACTGCCCTCCATGCACATAGTCCCGGCGTGCAGAGCAGAGAGTATTCCAGCAGCTGTTCTCAGCTTGTGAGCAGCACAATGACATCCCTGCCATGTTCTGCTTACAAGCATAAAGCAGCTGCTTGCAAAGGAACAAGACGCCGTGAGGGAGCGCAGGAAGGTAAGTATAATGGTTTATCTTTTTATCTTTTTTGATGGTGGCCAATCTTACAATGATAGGAATGAGGAGCCATAAAAACAAGGATAGGGATGAGGAGCCATGCATACTAGGATAGGGATGAGGAGCTATGCATACAAAGATAGGGTGAGGAGCCAAGCATACAAGGGTAGGGATGAAGAGCCATGCATACCAGGATAGGGATGAGGAGTTATGCATACAAAGATAGGGTGAGGAGCCAAGCATACAAGGGTAGGGATGAGGAGCCATGCATACTAGGATAGGGATGAGGAGTTATGCATACAAAGATAGGGTGAGGAGCCAAGCATACAAGGGTAGGGATGAAGAGCCATGCATACCAGGATAGGGATGTGGGAATAATGCATACCCGGCTTAAACTTGAATCACTACGTTTTCCCAGTTTTTCGTTGCAAAATTAGGTGACTCAGCTTATACTTGGGTCAGCTTATACTAGAGTATATACGGTAAGTCATGTGCCAGTCCTTTGTACTGACCACACATGTATTTATATATATAAATGAGATCTCCTCTGAGATGTCTTATTCTAAGCTGAACAGTTCCAACTTTTACAACCTCTCATCACATGGGAAACCTTCTATCACTTGTAATAATCAAGTGTTCTGTTTTTGAACTGACTCTAACTTCTGCATATTCTTTTTTAAAATGTGGAGCCGAACACTGCATCTCATATTCTAAATGTGGCATTAAAAGTGATTTATAGACGGGTAACAATACTTTGAGGTCATGTCTCTTTTTATACATCCTAAAATCTTGTTTGATTTTGCAGCTATTGCTTGACATTGAATATTGCTGCTCTACCTACATGTAACAAAAAAATCCAAGTCCTTCTCCTTTTCTGTAGACCTTAGTAAACTCCCACTTAACGTATATGCAGTAATAAGATTACTCTGTCCTAGGTGCAATACTCTACATTTATGAACTTTAAATCTCTTTTGCCAAGTGTTTGCCCATTCAGTCATTTTATCCAGATAGTTTTAGAATATTGTATGTACAAAGTCATTTTTTAATATCCTACATAGTGTGGTATCATCAGCAATCCCATCCACAAAGTCATAAATAAAGAGATTAAAAAGAATTGGTCCTAGTACAGATCCCTGTGGTCTTCACTGTGTGACAGCTGAGCTCAGGCCACTCTTCCATTTTTGAAGACTGAAACGCAAAAGGATCCAACCCCCCTGATGGCATTGAAATTGAGCTCCAGATACTCCTGCACCATCCTCTCCAGTCATTCACGTGTCAGACTGGTGTTCTGTTATGCTGGTGCAAATGTGTGAAATGACTCACAGAAATTGCATATGCCACTTACACTGCTGCTGCTGCCACAAATATTTTGGTTATGACGCCTTGACATTTCCGGGGTTGGACATCTAGAACTGTGATGCACACTGTGTTCCTCACTGCTGTATTGGAGAAAACCACACTTAAGATTGTCTACAAGCGTGTTTCGATACTCCAGTATGCGAGCATACTTTTCAAGGGGGGAAGCATCTGGCTAAATTTACTCTTGTAACGTGGATTTAACAGAGTGGCAATTCAGTAGTCAGCACTATTTCTAACCATAAGAATACGTGCATAATGTTGAAGATAGTGCAGCAAGAAGTCGCTCATGTATTGGGCTCTTCCATGTGGTCCAAGTCTATGGTGTGTTGGTGGTGGAGTAACACTCAAGGTTGCTTCCTCTGTCCCCTCCCTGTTACGCTAACCATCAGCTCCTGTTCCTCATCAGCGTCTACCTCCTCATTGCTGCCCAATCTGTGCTAAGCAGATGAGATTAAGCTTGGCTGGCTCGAATCTCTGTCTGTTATGTCTTCCTCCATTCCACCTGATCTGTATGCAAATCTTCATGTTTAATTGTGAATGCTCTAAGTTTTGCACATCACTAAACAGCATATCATCCTGTCACTCTTGGAGCATGCAAGTTGAGAGGCCAGAATCAAGAAATGTTGTGGTAAACAGCCTTGGAGTGTTCTAGTGTGGGATCACTAGTCTCCTAGGACTCCACATCGTGGGCAGAAGGAGGATCATGGTGAAGATTAAGTGATCCAGATTTTAGGCTGGTGAAACTGGACCATATGTAAGAATTGGTGGTGCTACCAAGCCTGATGCAAGCACTATCTGCTGTCCAACCAACCACCTGTTCGCACCGCTCTGCTTCAGCAGTGGTGTTCCTTGTCCCCCTGCAAAGTGGGACATGGACATATGTATAGTAGTTGGATGTGTTTCTTGTGATCCAGTAACAGGCATAGTTGCACCTGCCCCATGTCATCAGCATCATCAGTACTTCCACTTCCCTTTCCCTTAATGCACGCCTTACCTATTTTGTAATTGCTAGGTCTTTTGAAACCAAGCTTCTTTTTTTAAAAAAAATGCTCACCTGCAGCAATCAAAGTGCTTTTTCAGAGTTTACTACACCATAATGTAACGGAAAGAATACAAAAGTGTATGGATGACAATCAAATTCCATCCAAAAAATGTTTCTATGCCTTTTCTCAGTTTTAGACAGCACAGAAATGTTCACAGATCACATAACACTGTATCTCTGAGAGATGAAGGCCTACAAAAGTTTTAAAAGCTTCGATCACTAAAATGTATGTCTGCAAAATTGAACCCTATAACATTTTTAAAAGCTTTTGTTCACTTTTAGAGATAGCAGAAATATTCACAGACAAAGTAAGATTGTATGACTGAGAAATGGAAGCCTTAAAATTTTTTAAAAGCTTTTTAGCAGTTTTACAGATCACAGAAATGTTCACAGAACTTGTAACACAAAATGTATGACATGGAAGCCTATAAAATTTTTAAAAGCTTTTGTTCACTATTAGAGATCACAGAAATATGCACAGACCAAGTAACACTGTATGTCTGAGAAATGAAAGCCTACAAAACTTTTCAAAGCTTTTGTTCACTTTTTGTGATCACAGAAATATTCACAAAGTAAAGGGTACTTCACACATAGCGAGATCATAAGCAAGATCGCTGAAACGTCACAGGTTGTGTGACACAACAGCGACCTCGCCAGTGATCTCGCTATATGTGACACATAGCGGTGACTGTCCCCCCCGCTGCGATATCGCTGATCGTGCTCGAATGTCCTAGGCCATTTTTTGATCGTTGGTGTCCCGCTGCCAGCATGCATCGCTGTGTTTGACGCCATAACAACGTCGAGCGACCTCATTGGTGACTCAGAACTCAGGGACGCAGGTGTGATTTTGCTTTGTCTTTTCAACGCCCCCTCAGCTTCGATTGGTGGTCTCAAATTAGGATCTTTGAAGCGTTTCCTTTTATAGGTCAGCTATCAATTATATGCAATCATAACATGTACAGTTATAATAATCGCGTGTCCCCGTGTCAGTGACTGTGGATCCACGAAGAAATAGCGCACTTTTGACTCAGACAGGGACGCTGAAGCAAACCGCGTAGTGAGAAGCACAGTAGTGGCCACCAATCGGAGCAGAGGGGAGTGGAAAAGGCAACGCTGAAGCACGCCTATCAAGGTTCTTTGTCATCAGAATAGCTGCTGTGTGGCAAGGTCCCTATGACCGCCGAGGTCGTTATACAGATCGCTGTATCGTTGCTGCGTCGTTGAGTAGATCTGCCTGATTGACCACATAGCGACGTACCAGCGATACTTACCAGGTCGTATCATTGTCGGGATTGCTGGAGCATTGCTATGTGTAACGGGACCCTAAGAGTGTATGTCTGAGAAATTGAGGCCTACAAAATTTTTAAACGTTTTTGTTAGCTTTTAGAGATGACAGAAATGTTTACAGACCAAATAACTCTGTATGTCTGAGAAATGGAAGCCTACAAAATTTTTAAAAGCTTTTGTTCAATTTTAGAGAACACAGACATTTACGCCACACTATGAAATAGTGTATGACTGGGAAATGTAGCCCAGGAACATGCTTCAATGATTTTTGTGTGTGTTATAAAACACAAATAAGGACCTCAAAGCATATAATACTTGATGCATCAAAAGATATTCCAATACCCACAAAAAAACTGCTGGTACAAATTTGCCAACAAACTGCACAGACCTAATCCCTGTCTACAGACTGGAATCTTTCTGGTAAAAGGGTAGGAAAGAAAGAAAGCGCACCGATCTAAATGTAAATGTATAATTAGATCGTAGATGAATAGAAGTGTCACTCACCTTTTATAAATCTTGATATCTTGCATATAGGTCACTTAGGACCGTTTAGGTGTTCAAAGGTGGATATGCAGTAAATGAAGATTCTGGTAAAGGGGTAGGTAAAAAAAAAAAAAAAGCGCACCGATCTAAATGTAAATGTATAATTAGATCATAGGTGAATATAGGTGTCATTCACCTTTTATAAATCTTGATATCTTGCATATAGGTAATTTAGGACCGTTAGATGTTTAAAGGTGGATTTCTGCTGTGGTAGGTATGCTGCAAATCCCTGGTAGCTAGTAAGTCACTCAGACCAAGTAACCATAGGAATGTTATCAAATAAATTTTATACCAGGCTATTTGCGCTCCCGTAAGTGTAGGATCCAAGGCTTCTTATTATCCAAAAAACATTTTTAATATTTCTCAAGAAAAAGCACATACAACGCGTTTCGACAGTATAAAATGTCTTCCTCAGGTATATTGTGATAAGTGTTCCAAAATTGTGGATAGCTTTATAAGAAGTAGAGTTATGCTAATCAGGGTGTGGACCACTAAAAGGAGTTCATAACACACACTATAGAACTGCTAAACAAGTTAGAAATCTGCAAGAGGACATAATGATAGTAAAAGCAAATGCATTATATAAATATATAAAAAACATGTTAAAATTAGATTGTAACAGATAATATATAAAATATGTTAATGAATATCATAAAATTACAATATAATTATATAGCGAATTTAAATGGTTATATGTGACTAAAATACATTTAAAACACAGATTATGAAAGCAGTGCTAATTAGAGGTATGGAAAACACTTTTTTTCCTTCTTTCTATACTCTCTCAATGACTTCATTTAATCCGTCTGGATGTAAAGTCCCCAATTTAAAAATCCAATAGGATTCTTTACGATTTAATTTATCAGTGCGACTTAGAGCAGTTCTCTGGAATTTGCTCAACTGGTGTAACTTTTATGTTGAATTATTTGTGGTGCTTCGAACATAAGTGTCGAGACAAACTATGTTTCATGAAGCCATTTTTTGCATTGTGCCTGTGGCCATTCATACGTGTTTTCAGGGACTGTGTAGTACGACCCACGTATTGAATGCCACAGGCACATGTAATAACATATACTACAAATTGGCTGTCGCAGGATAATATCTGTCTAATTGGGAAAAATTCTCCCGTGCTGTTACAGTGAATCCCAGTCCCATTGTGATCTATGATTTTACAGCAACAGCACTTTTTTGAATTACATCGCAAAACACCATTTTTTTGTGGTTATTTTTATTCATTTTATCCATTTTTTTGTTAGATTAATTTTCTGTCCCCCCTGTGATAATTGTTTTATGCGGCTGGGGGCAATAATGCCTCTTATAGTTTGTGCCCTACGGAACGTGATATTAGGTTTTTCTGGTAGAATTTGTTTCAGATATACATCTTTTTTCAATAGATACCAATATTTATTGAGTATCCGCCTAATATCATTATTGTTCCAATTGTATGCTGTTATGAAATTGTATTGCCATCTATTATTTTTCTTAATTCCATTATTGTTTTGATATACTTCATCCTTTCGTTTAAATAAACATTCATCCTGCGTTTTTTTCAAAATTGTTTCATAGGCACTCAGAACTAATTTTTTCGGATATTTTTTATCATAAAATTTTTAATTAAAATTTTGGACTGTTTAATGTAGTCATCTGTATTTGTATTATTTTTTCTAATTCTATGAAATTGACTGAAGGAAATATTGGTTTTCCACTTTTTATAATGCGCACTGTTGTAATGTAAGAAGCCATTACTGTCAGTTTTTAAAAAAAAAAGTTTTACTGATAATTTCCTTATTATTATGAGACAATTCCAAATCTAGGAAGTCTATTTTTTCATTACTTATCTTAGCGGAGAACGTTATTCCCCATTGATTCACATTCATCTCACTGATGAACTGCTCTGCTTTCTCCTGACTTCCCCTCCAAATAATGATCAGGTTGTCTATAAAGCGACGGTATAGGATTATATGGTTAACATAATCACATTGGGTGATTGGCGATGAGGACTCGACTAGCCCCATAAATAAATTAGCAAAACTTGGGGCTACCCGCGTCCCCATCGCGGTGCCGAGCCACTGGATGTATAGCTGTTCCTGAAATTTAAAAACGTTATGTTCAAGAATAAATTTTAAACCTTTTAATAGGAATTCTCTTTGGGAGTCCGGCATATCCTTAATACCTTTTAGGTTATTCTCCACTGCTTTTATTCCCAGATCATGCTGAATATTGGAATACAAAGCATTCACATCCATGGTAATAAAAAGAAAATCTTCCTCCCATGCAATATTTCTAATTTCATATAGAAGCTGGTTGGAGTCCATAAGATATGAGGGCAAGGTTTTTACTAATTCTTGTAAAAACAAGTCGATGTAATGGGACAGTTGATTGGTGAGAGAACCAATGCCGGCTATTATAGGCCGAGCAGGTGGATTTTTCTGGCATTTGTGTACCTTAGGGAGGTGATAGAATATTGCAGTGTTGGGATTCTTATTTGTCAGGAATTTCTTTTCTTTTTTATTTATAACTAGCTGAAGAGCCCGGCGCTGCCCGGGCTGAGTAACTAACTGTGGTAAGTTATAGAAAATTATAATTATCCTCCATCCCATAGTCCCGTGCCCATATACCCATCATACATATCCACGATCCCATAGGCCCGTGCCCATATACCCATCATACATATCCTCCATCCCATAGTCAAGTGCCCATATACCCATCACACATCCTCCATCCCATAGTCCCGTGCCCATATACATATCCGCCATCCCATAGTCCCGTGCCCATATACCCGTCAAACATATCCTCCATCCCATAGTCCAGTACCCATATACCCATCACACATCCTCCATCCCATAGTCCCGTGCCCATATACCCATCATACATATCCTCCATCCCATAGTCCGGTGCCCATATACTCATCACACATCCTCCATCTCATAGTCAACCATTATGACATCATAATGAGCGGCGGCAGGGCTTGCAACCTTTGATGACATCAGCGTCACCATGGCAACCATTGTGACATTATAATGAGGGGTGGGGCTTGATACACACACACTGCTTCCCCAGTATGCAAATAGGGGCATTATGACATCTTAATAAGGGGCGGGGCTTGACACGCACACACTTTTCCCCCCAGTATGTAGATAGGGGCAAAATTGTTTGGTGAATTGGAACGTGATGGGTTAAAATTTCGCCTCACAACATAGCTTAGGACGCTCTCGGGGTCCAGACGTGTGACTGTGCCAAATTTTGTGGCTGTAGCTGCGACGGTGCGGATGCCTATCCCGGACATACAAACATACACACACACATACACACATACATACACACTTTGAGCTTTATATATTAGATACTTTTACCAAAAGCTTCATTAATTAAATCATGATATTCAGTTGTAAATTTTTTGGAAGGATCCAAATTTAATTTTTTATAATAATTTTCATCGGCAAGTATTTTATTTGCTTGTTTCATATATACGTAAATTAACAATAGCACGCCATTTTTCCGTTATGGAAAATATAGAAGGGCAAGATTCAGAACAGAAAAAAGAAGAAACTACAGATAAAAAAGATAATTTTTTGCACAAGGAAGTATATCCACAGTCTAATTTCAACCTGATTCATCATCGGGGTAGTAACTTGGAAACATTTTTTTCAATGGTAAACAAAGAATTCAGACACATGAGTGAGGAAAAAAATAATTTTGCTAAAGAATCTTATTCTTCTAAAACCAAAAATTTTAAAAACAAAAAAATAAAAGGCTATAAAAATAACATTTCTAGGGAAGAAAGAAGTGCCATAAAAAATCATTAGGATAATGCCAAAATAGTAATAAGGGAGTCTGATAAAGGGGGGGATAGTGCTTCAGGATAGGGATATACTGTATATTTGAAAGAAGCAAATAATATACATGCCAATGAAAAATCTAATTTTAACATGTTTTTTATATATTTATATAATGCATTTGCTTGTACTATCATTATGTCCTCTTGCAGATTTCTAACTTGTTTAGCAGTTCTATAGTGTGTGTTAGGAACTCCTTTTAGTGGTCCACACCCTGTTTAGCATAACTCTACTTCATATAAAGCTATCCACAATTTTGGAACACTCATCACAATATACCTGAGGAAGACATTTTATACTGTCGTAACGTGTTGTATGTGCTTTTTCTTGAGAAATATTAAAAATGTTTTTTGGATGATAAGAAGCCTTGGATCCTACACCTACGGGAGCGCAAATAGCCTGGTATAAAATTTATTGGACAGACTGGATTCTGTTACTCTTCCTGCTTCTGTAACTCCATCTCCCTCCCTAGGCTAAATGCAGATTGTTTGTTCAGAAAATAATTAGCCCTTATAAGAGCTGTTAGTATGATTGTTCAGCTTCAGCACCAGTATCAACACTACATGCTTCTGATACGTTATACTATACACATAGGTCTTGACAAGCATTCTCTCTCCCCAGTACGAAGTGTCACAGAGCTATGCAATGACATCATTGTGCCGAACCAGGCAGCACTTGCCCTTTATAACCTCTAATGATGTCATATGTCCAGCCAATCACAGTAATGCCACGATCAAGATATCTACATCATTACAGTGACTCACAGGAAATCCCTGCAGGTTTATTGGCTGCATAATGGGTGCCAAAGATGCGGTGCGGGGATTCGAGTTTGAACTCCAGCACCGCCCATTACTCACCGAGTAACGAGCACATCTGACCACGTGATACTCGAGTGATAACTGAGCATCACCGAGCTTGTTCACTCATCCCTATTGATAACCTCTAAGATGTCATAGATGCAGCGCATTATGAAAAAGCCAGCACGGTAATGCAAAATGTTATTATTGTACTGTCTGATGCTTTAGCAGTGTGGCAAGTGTTGATGGGGAATTTTTTTTTTTTCTGCTAAATATAAATTGAGTCTAAAAATGTTTCAATTTACATAAAACCACAAATTTCTGGAAATTCTGCTTGAGATCAAAGCTTCACAAATAGATCCACTCATCTCTAATATATAAAATATGGCCACTTTCTCAGTGCTAAAAGCCATGTTGGCTTATATTTTAATGTCAATTTTGTCTGTGATATATTGTTTAGGTTGGGTAATGATCAAGACTAAGAGGAGATTCTTCTGCGGGATAATACAGAACTCACATCTGCAGTTATTTGCTTTAATCTCCATGCTCTCAGTGATACCCACTCTGTTGGTGGTGTCAGTGCAGCCTAGGAAGTGATGACTTCCCATTCTTTGGCCACTTAAACCCTCACCCTGCAGAAATCAAGTGACTAGAACAGGTCATCTCATCAGCAAAAAAATTGTACCTCATTGCACATTCTCTAAACATCTACTCCCAATATTTTCCTTTCAGTAGCCCTACACTGAGGCTCCAACCTCAATATCTCTCTTTTTAAATGGCTTGATTGCCTCCTATTCTTTGAATTGACATGTAAAATCAGGATATGTAAAAAATTTTCTAAGATGTAAATTATGCATACACTCTAAATAAAGCCCATATTAAAGCGTAACACGTTTTGCTCTGTTGTGTTTCTTGACCCCGAAATACACAGGTTACACACTAGAGTTGAGCGAAACGGGTCGAAAAATTTCAAAAGTCGCCGACTTTTGGCAAAGTCGGGTTTCATGAATCGAAACCCGACCCTAGGATGAGGTCGGCCACGAGGTCGGCGACTTACGCGCCAAAGTCGCGTTTCAAAAGTTTGTTTTGCGCTCTTTTTCAGCCAATCAGGATCCACGGACACTGTGGGCAACGTGATGACATAGGCAGGGGTCACCACCATCTTTCAGAAGGGCATGCAAGTGATTGGCTTGCTTTGGTGGGCGTCACAGGGGGTATAAAAGGGCGTGCACGCCGACCGCCATCTTACTTCTGCCGATCTCAGTATAGGGAGAGGTTGCTGCTGATTCTGTAGGGAGAGCGTTAGGCAGGGAAGAAGACAAAAAAACTGCTTCTGCTGCTAGCGATTTGGCCTGCACAACACACCAGTCACTGTGTGTGCAGTGCAAGGGGAGGCTATATAGTGGTGTATCAGTGGTGTTGGTTGTTGGGCTGCCTTCTAAGGCTTCCTGACATTCCTGCATTGCTGTTTACCCACTGCTCCGCAAACTGCTTTTTTAAAAGCAATCCCAATTTTTTTTTTTGTCCTGCTGAGAAGAAAAAAAAACTGCTTCTGCTGCTAGCAATTTGGCCTGCACAACACACCAGTCACTGTGTGTGCAGTGCAAGGGGAGGCTATATTGTGGTGTATCAGTGGTGTTGGTTGTTGGGCTGCCTTTTAAGGCTTCCTGACAGGCTGGCATTGCTGTTTACCCACTGCTCCGCAAACTGCTTTTTTAAAAGGAGCGCCGAGAGATGGCTGCTCTGGCATGAGGCTCCTGAGTTTTTTAGTTTTTTACCCCGTTTAATTGTTAATTCTCCCTTTGGTTCACTCACCATTGCGTAGCTACAGGATTCGGCAGAGCTGGGAGTAGTGTGGAGACTGCGATCGGCTGGGACCGGTGTCTTTCTGTCCTCGTGGAGCTCCGTGCCTGGATTCAGCTGGGAGAGAGTGAAGCTGCTGGCTGCCTGCCTTGTACCCATTTCCAGCATGCAGATGATCCCAGGATAGGAAACCTGGTGGAGTGTGCGGTGCTGGAGTTGTTCTGGAGATCTTGTGGTCCACATGGAGCTGTAGGGCTACAGGATTCGGCAGAGCTGGGAGTAGTGTGGAGACTGCGACCAGCTGGGACCGGTGTCTTTCTGTCCTCGTGGAGCTCCGTGCCTGGTTTCAGCTGGGAGAGAGTGAAGCTGCTGGCTACCTGACTTGTACCCATTTCCAGCATGCAGATGATCCCGGGATAGGAAAGCTGGTGGAGTGTGCGGTGCTGGAGATGTTCTGGAGATCTTGTGATCCAGGTGGAGCTGAAAGGGTGAGCTGGGCAGGTTTGGACTGACTGTTGGCGTGTCCCCTGATGTCCCTGTCTTGTTGCACCCATGCCCTCCCCCCCATCAGTGCTGGGAGCACCCTTAATGAAAGTTGTACATTTAACTCTGCTAAGCTGTGACTGTTCAGTCTTTATAGCTACAAGCTGAGTGTAGTCATGGCCACTGCACTCTGTATACCTACTCTTATGATTTCAAGGGACGATTTATTATTCTGGAATCATCCGCAATTTCTCATGGACTCCCCTTCTTGGAGCATGATTTCTAATTCAACAATTGAGTACATAAAATCCATTACTTCTTTGAAACCTGTGGAGGTGTACTGCAAGAGAGGTAGGAGAGGAGGAGTCCTGGCACGCCTTCGGAGGAGAGGGTTCAGAACAGCTCTTCCTTCACTCCACTTGGCTAATGTCCGTTCCTTATCTAACAAAATGGAGGAACTGAACTTACTTTGTAACATGAGATCTGATATGGCCAATTCAGCTGCTCTTTGTTTTACTGAGACCTGGTTGAATGACACCATCCCTGATTGTAGTCTGGATCTACCTGGTTTTGTTATCTACAGAGCTGACCGTGATTGTGTAGCTTCAGGTAAACAAAGGGGGGGTGGGGTATGTCTCTACATCAACACTAGCTGGTGCTGTGATGTTAACATACTGGGAAAAGGTTGCTCTCCAGATCTAGAGTACCTTGCACTCAATTGTAGACCATTTTACGCTCCAAGAGAGTTTTCATCTATGGTTCTGGTTGCAGTATATATTCCCCCTCAAGCATCTGTTAAAGCTGCTATTGGTGAATTAGCTTGCAAAATATCAGAATGGGAGAAAGGATCTCCTGAAGCATTTGTGATCGTAATGGGGGACTTTAACAAAGGAAAACTCAACCTGGATCTCCCCAAATTTACTCAACATATAAACTGCTTCACGAGAGAGAACAATATGCTTGATCACTGCTATACTGTCTTAAAAGGGGCCTACAGGGCAGTGAGGAGAGCAGCAGTGGGCTTTTCAGATCATTGTCTAATTCATTTAATTCCAGCCTACAGGCAAAGGTTGAAAACATCCAAACCTACAGTTTATACAAAGAAAACATGGTCTGAGGAGGCAAAATTGCAACTGCAAGCATGCTTTGAATGCACGGACTGGGAGGTATTCCAGGAAACATGCTCGGGTCTGGATGAATGGGTTGATGCAGTGTCCTCATATATCCGTTTTTGTGAAGACACGTTTATTCCATCCAAATCTGTCCACTTTCGGGGAAACAACAAGCCGTGGTTTACAAATAAAGTCAGGTTGATCCGTAAGAGAAAAGAGGAGGCTTATAAAGCAGGCGATATTACTGAATTCAAGAAACTTAGGAACTCGCTATCTAAAGAGATCAAGTTAGCCAAACACGAGTATGCAAAGATTCTGGAGGAAAGGTTCTCATCAAAAGATACTAGATCTGCATGGAGAGGATTAAGAGAGGTCACCAATTATAAAAGCCACCCCACTATAGTGAACCCCAGCAGAAGTCTGGCAGCAGAGTTAAATGAATTCTACTGCAGATTTGAGGCAAGCTCTACACACAGTGGCTATTCATCTCTAAGCTCCTCAGTCTGTTCATATAAAGATCATTCATTGTGCAACACCCAAGTAGTGATCTCCGAGGCAGAGGTGATACGCATCCTGAAGGGACTTAAGGTCAAAAAGGCACCTGGCCCTGATGGTGTATCTCCAATGTGTCTGAAAGTATGTGCTACCCAGCTTGCCCCTATACTGACAAATATATACAATGTGTCACTGAAAGAGTGCGTTGTACCTCAGTGTTGGAAAAATTCCACAATTATCCCTGTCCCCAAGAAAGTGGGATCCTCTGAGTTGAACGACTATAGACCAGTAGCACTCACATCTGTAGCTATGAAAGTCTTCGAAAGAATTATGATGTCCCACCTGATAAAATTCACGCAGAAGCTATGGGACCTGCTTCAGTTTGCCTATAAGGAGAATCGTTCGGCAAACGACACTGTCAATCTGGCACTGAAGTACATTTTGGATCATACAGATGAACGGCACTCATATGTCCGGATTCTTTTCATGGACTTTAGCTCAGCGTTCAATACCATTGATCCGAATTTACTTCATAAGAAAATGGTAGCTCTTGGAGTCCCTCTCAACTTATGCTTGTGGATTTATAACTTCCTGACAGCCAGGATACAGAGTTTAAAAGTTGGACCATTCACTTCGGACACCTTGGTCACAAACATCGGGGCACCTCAGGGGTGTGTTTTGTCCCCGTTACTGTTTTCTCTCTATACGAATGATTGCATCTCTTCAGCAGACTCAGTAAAAATCTTGAAATTTGCCGATGATATGACACTGATTGGTCTCATCAGGGGAAATGCTGAAGACTTGTATCGGAGTGAGGTGGAAAGAATATGTGACTGGTGTAAAGCCAATAATCTTGTACTCAACACTAAAAAAACTGCTGAGATGCTTGTGGATTTTAGGAAAGATCAACATGAGATACTTCCAATCTACATCCATGACGAAGTGGTTCTTAGGGTCACAGAGACCAAATTCCTTGGTGTTATCATCTCTCATGATCTTAAATGGGGGAAAAACGTGGATGCTGTTATAAGAAAAGCACAACAGAGGATGTTCTTCCTGCGTCAGCTGAAAAGATATGGTTTGTCTAAGAATCTGCTGATCTTATTCTTAAATGCTGTCATCAGATCTGTGATTTGTTCCTCTCTGATAGTCTGGTATGGGGGAGCCACTGCGCATGACAAACTCCGCTTACAAAGGACTTTCAGAACAGCAGAGAGAATTATAGGCTCCCCCCTGCCTAAAATCCAGGATCTTTATGATAAGAGTATTCGATCCCACGCATTGAAAATTTCATCCGATCCCTCTCACCCGGGACACTCCTCATTCCAACTACTCCCTTCAGGACGTCGCTTCAGAGTCCCCAAATGCAGTACCAACCGCCATATGAACAGCTTCTATCCACTCTCTGTTCAACAATTAAATCATCATGTGTAGACTATATACTGTATCTGTCTTGTTAGATGTTGCTTGTTGTATCTGTTGTTATATATTATGTTGCCTCTTTGCCACAAAGAATTCCTTGTATATATGTAATATGTACTTGGCGATAATAAATTTGATTGATTGATTGATTGAAAAGCAATCCAATCTCCCTTATCCTCTAGTCACTTTTGTCACAGCTGTGCCATCGAGCCTGTCACATAGCGCTCAGATATTCATTGGGCCTCACACAATCCAAAAGTGTCCAGTGTCCAAAAGTGTGTTCAGAGATTCAAAATCTCCCTTATCCTCTAGTCACTTTGGTCACAGCTGTGCCATCGAGCCTGTCACATAGCGCTCAGATATTCATTGGGCCTCACACAATCCAAAAGTGTCCAGTGTCCAAAAGTGTGTGCAGAGATTCAAAATCTCCCTTATCCTCTAGTCACTTTGGTCACAGCTGTGCCATCGAGCCTGTCACATAGCGCTCAGATATTCATTGGGCCTCACACAATCCAAAACTGTCCAGTGTCCAAAAGTGTGTTCAGAGATTCAAAATCTCCCTTATCCTCTAGTCACTTTGGTCACAGCTGTGCCATCGAGCCTGTCACATAGCGCTCAGATATTCATTGGGCCTCACACAATCCAAAAGTGTCCAGTGTCCAAAAGTGTGTGCAGAGATTCAAAATCTCCCTTATCCTCTAGTCACTTTGGTCACAGCTGTGCCATCGAGCCTGTCACATAGCGCTCAGATATTCATTGGGCCTCACACAATCCAAAAGTGTCCAGTGTCCAAAAGTGTGTGCAGAGATTCAAAATCTCCCTTATCCTCTAGTCACTTTGGTCACAGCTGTGCCATCGAGCCTGTCACATAGCGCTCAGATATTCATTGGGCCTCACACAATCCAAAAGTGTCCAGTGTCCAAAAGTGTGTGCAGAGATTCAAAATCTCCCTTATCCTCTAGTCACTTTGGTCACAGCTGTGCCATCGAGCCTGTCACATAGCGCTCAGATATTCATTGGGCCTCACACAATCCAAAAGTGTCCAGTGTCCAAAAGTGTGTGCAGAGATTCAAAATCTCCCTTATCCTCTAGTCACTTTGGTCACAGCTGTGCCATCGAGCCTGTCACATAGTGCTCAGATATTCATTGGGCCTCACACAATCCAAAAGTGTCCAGTGTCCAAAAGTGTGTGCAGAGATTCAAAATCTCCCTTATCCTCTAGTCACTTTGGTCACAGCTGTGCCATCGAGCCTGTGACATAGCGCTCAGATATTCATTGGGCCTCACACAATCCAAAAGTGTCCAGTGTCCAAAAGTGTGTGCAGAGATTCAAAATCTCCCTTATCCTCTAGTCACTTTGGTCACAGCTGTGCCATCGAGCCTGTCACATAGCGCTCAGATATTCATTGGGCCTCACACAATCCAAAAGTGTCCAGTGTCCAAAAGTGTGTGCAGAGATTCAAAATCTCCCTTATCCTCTAGTCACTTTGGTCACAGCTGTGCCATCGAGCCTGTCACATAGCGCTCAGATATTCATTGGGCCTCACACAATCCAAAAGTGTCCAGTGTCCAAAAGTGTGTGCAGAGATTCAAAATCTCCCTTATCCTCTAGTCACTTTGGTCACAGTTGTGCCATCGAGCCTGTCACATAGCGCTCAGATATTCATTGGGCCTCACACAATCCAAAAGTGTCCAGTGTCCACAAGTGTCTGCAGAAATTCAATATCTCCCCTGTCCTATAGACACCTTGTACCTTGTTTTACATTACTATATAGTTTGTTGGATTTTGTCTACATTTCTACCAAAAATGAGGAAGGCTGGTGGAAGAGGCCGTGGAATTGGGCGGGGGTTGGCAGCTGGTAATGATGGTGTTGGTGGTGGATCTGATGGTAGTGGCAAGAGCAAAATAGGACCGAATGCAGGAGGTGTTGAGCCTGCGTCATCGTCTGGCTACATAAGGCCTCGAACGCTTAGTTTTCTAGGAGTTGGCAAACCGCTTTTAAAGCCAGAGCATCAGGAAAAAGTTTTGTCTTACATTGCTGACTCAGCCTCCAGCTCTATCACCTCCTCTTCTTCAGTTGTAAAAAGTAAAAGCACTGAGTCATCATTGGAGGCTCATGTTCATGAACCACACCTTTCCTTGTGTCCTTCACCCCAACCAAGATTGAAGGATGACGCAGGCCATACTACTGATTACTCCATGGAGCTGTTTTCACATACCATGCCTGGATTATCAAGTCAAATGGTGAATTACCCAGGCCAAGATGAATCTGACATGGAGTGCACTGATGCACAGCCGCTGATGGATGATTCTGCTGGTACATTCACTCAGAGCACTACATTGTCATCGCAGTGTACAGAGCCAGATTCTGACCCTGATGAGACTCAGGTGCCCCTTCCCGCACACTATACCACCATACACGGTGACACAGAGGAAGGTGCACATGACATAGAAGAGGAGGTGATGGATGACCCAGTTGTTGACCCAGATTGGCATCCATTGGGGGTAGAGGGTGCTGCTTCCAATAGCTCAGATGAGGAGCATCCACAGCAGACATCGACATCGCAACAGCTGTTATCTGGCAGGCCCGGAGCACTCCAAAGACAGGTTCCAAACATCAAAAGAGTTGCTGGACAACTTGTCCAGAGGGTCAAAAGATCACAGCGTGCTAGGCCGCAAAATGTCTGCCAAAGTAGGAAGAGTGCAGTGTGGCACTTTTTTGAACAAAATCCTCATGATCAGGCCAAGGTTATCTGTTAGAAGTGCGCAAAGACCTTTAGCCGAGGGAAAATTCTGAAAAATTTGAATACCAGTTGCATGCTTAGACATTTAACCAGCATGCACTTGCAAGCGTGGACACAACACCAAACCTCAAGTGCCACATGTGCAACTGATCACAACGAAGGTAGTCAGCAACGCTACATTGTTTCCCCCACTGTAAGCCCACCGGTTAGCACAGCAGCAAATGTTGAGGTGTCGTTGCAAGGCCACAGCAGTCAGGGAATCCCACTGTTATATCAACGAAAGACTGATTCTAGGCCATCAGAAAGAACAACAACTCCATCACCATCATCAACCCTCTCTCAGTCCGCCCTGTCCACCGCTACTTCCACCATATGCAGCTCTCAAGTTCAGCTCACCCTCCCAGACACTATGAGTAGGTCAAGAAAGTACTCAGTCTCTCATCCGCGTACACTGGGTTTGAACGCCCACATTGCCAAACTAATCTCGTTTGAGATGATGCCCTTTCGGTTGGTGGAAAGCACAGCTTTCCGCGAACTCATGGCCTATGCAGTACCACGCTATGACCTACCCAGTCGCCACTTCTTCTCTCGCAAAGCCATCCCAGCCCTCCACCATCATGTGAAAGACCGCATTGTCCATGCACTCAAGCAGTCAGTGAGCGGAAAGGTGCACCTCACAACTGATGCATGGTCCAGTCGGCATGGCCAGGGCCGTTACGTGTCCATCACTGCGCACTGGGTTAATGTGGTGGATGCAGGGTCCACAGGGGACAGCGGTGGTGGGACAATGCTGCCTAGCCCACGGTATAGGAAACAGTTGGCTGTAGGCGTTCGACCCTCCTCCTCCTCCTCCTCCAGAAGCGAAAGCTCGTCCACAGAGCGCAGTCGTACGAGCACTCCATCTGCAGCTGCCACTGTTGCACACGATGTGTCCCCCTATCGAGCAGCTAGTGTAAAGCGTCAGCAGGCTGTGTTGCAGATGATGTGTTTGGGCAACAGACACACCGCCGAGGTGCTGGCCGAGTACTTGAAGCGACAAACTGAGTCATGGCTGGGCAGTGTACATCTTGAGGCAGGCAAAGTAGTTAGTGATAACGGCCGTAATTTTGTGGCAGCCATAGCCCTTTCAAAACTCAGCCATATACCTTGCTTGGCTCATACCTTGAACCTGGTGGTGCAGTGCTTCCTCAAAAATTATCCGGAGTTAACAGCCCTGCTCCAGAAGGTGCGAAGACTGTGCGCGCACATCCGCCGGTCGCCTGTACACTCCGTTCGTATGCAGAAGCTGCAGCGATTGCTCCACCTTCCCAACCACCGCCTCATTATCGACATTGCAACAAGGTGGAACTCCACCCTGCACATGGTGGAGCGGCTGTGCGAGCAGAGGCAGGCCATAATGCATTTGTGGGAGGATACACGGCCAGGCACTTTGAGAGCAGACATGGAGTTGACAGGTGTGCAGTGGTCGAAGCTGAAAGACCTCTGTAAAGTCCTTCAGTGTTTTGAGGAATGCACACGGCTGGTAAGCGCAGACGACGCCATCCTAAGCATCCCACTTATGCGTCTGCTCATGCAAACTTTGACGCACCTTAAGGAGCAGGCGTCTGCAGCCAATGTTGATGAGGAGGAAGAGGAGGAGGGAATCCTTGATGACATTCAGCCATTGTCTGCTCAGGGACCTCTCCTGGACGAGGTGGAGGAAGAAGAGGAGGAGGAGGATGATGGGAATGATTACTTAGGGGAGGAGGATGCATCTCATGGGGCAAGTGAAAATGTTGGCGTGGCAAGGTCTGGTACAGGGTTTGTGCGTGACTGGAGGGATGTGGATTTGCAAGAAAGTGCTCCTCCAACCAGCACTCGCAGTGCATCATTGACACCGGGAACATTTGCCCACATGTCAGATTATGCCTTGCAGATCCTAAAAAGGGACCCACGCATTGCCAAAATGATGAACGATGACGACTACTGGTTGGCCAGCATCCTGGATCCACGCTATAAAGGCAAATTACAAAACATCATGCCACAGGAGAACCTTGACCTAATATTGGCTAATAAACAAGCAACTCTGGTAAATCGGTTGCTTGAGGCATTACCAGCACACAGCAGTGGTGATGGTTCTCACACGAGCCGTACGGGCCGGGGGCAGCTTGGCAGAGGTGTTCGTGGTGCACACAGCAGAAGTGGCGTTGGAGACAGGGGTTTCATGACAATGTTGTGGACTGATTTTTCAAGTACCGCTCACACAACTGGTAATACTGCATCGATGGAAAGTGACAGGAGACAGCAGTTGTCAACTATGGTTACAAACTACTTTTCCTCCCATATCGTTGTTCTCCCACACAGGTCATTCCCCTTTGACTATTGGGCCACTAAACTGGACACCTGGCCTGAATTGGCACAATATGCCTTACAGGAGCTCGCTTGCCCAGCTGCAAGTGTGCTATCGGAAAGAGTCTTCAGTGCAGCTGGATCAATCCTGACAGAAAAAAGGACCCGTCTGTCAACCCAAAATGTGGATGATCTAACCTTCATTAAAATGAACCACGCATGGGTTTCCAAGGATTTTGTCCCACCTTCCTCTGATGACACATAGGGTGACAGAAAAATGGCTTGCTTTGGTCCACCTCTTCCTGGGACTTGACCTATTTCACCTTTTGCATCAGCTGAATGTCCAACATCAACATATGCCACTTTCTAAAACTCCCTAACTGTGCTGCCTCCCCCCCCCATGGCCGGGGTCACCACCTAGCGCACGACACCGTGCGAGTGCCGTTGCCCTGGACAGGTGGGTAGGCCGACTCTTGGGCGCGGGCACTAGTACAGGGTCCTTCATAGTGCAATCAAGTGTCTCTGACGGTGGTGGTGCACACCCGCCATCAGACACAACGCCGTACTATGAGGGGCCCAGTGCCAGTACCGACGCCCACGAGTGGGCCCCCCTTGCTTGGGCAGGGCCCCAGCATTTGCAATCTTTACCTCTCCCTGCTCCTCCGCTGTGTAGTCTGGGCCGTCAAATCCATACTGTGCCTGACACCGTCTGAGCCTGCCTCCTGATGTATAGACATATATTTTAAATGTGTACGCTATCCATACATGTTATCCGGGGATACGGTACCCTTTCTAACCTTTGTGCAATCACGTGCAATCCATACTGGGCCTAACACCGTCTGAGCCTGCCTCCTGAGACATATATTTTGAATGTGTACGCTATCCATACATGTTATCCGGGGATACGGTACCCTTTCTAACCTTTGTGCAATCACGTGCAATCCATACTGGGCCTAACACCGTCTGAGCCTGCCTCCTGAGACATATATTTTGAATGTGTACGCTATCCATACATGTTATGCGGGGATACGGTACCCTTTCTAACCTTTGTGCAATCACATGCAATCCATACTGGGCCTAACACCGTCTGAGCCTGCCTCCTGAGACATATATTTTGAATGTGTACGCTATCCATACATGTTATCCGGGGATACGGTACCCTTTCTAACCTTTGTGCAATCACGTGCAATCCATACTGGGCCTAACACCGTCTGAGCCTGCCTCCTGAGACATATATTTTGAATGTGTACGCTATCCATACATGTTATCCGGGGATACGGTACCCTTTCTAACCTTTGTGCAATCACGTGCAATCCATACTGGGCCTAACACCGTCTGAGCCTGCCTCCTGAGACATATATTTTGAATGTGTACGCTATCCATACATGTTATCCGGGGATACGGTACCCTTTCTAACCTTTGTGCAATCACGTGCAATCCATACTGGGCCTAACACCGTCTGAGCCTGCCTCCTGAGACATATAATTTGAATGTGTACGCTATCCATACATGTTATCCGGGGAAACGGTACCCTTTCTAACCTTTGTGCAATCACGTGCAATCCATACTGGGCCTAACACCGTCTGAGCCTGCCTCCTGAGACATATATTTTGAATGTGTACGCTATCCATACATGTTATCCGGGGATACGGTACCCTTTCTAACCTTTGTGCAATCACGTGCAATCCATACTGGGCCTAACACCGTCTGAGCCTGCCTCCTGAGACATATATTTTGAATGTGTACGCTATCCATACATGTTATCCGGGGAAACGGTACCCTTTCTAACCTTTGTGCAATCACGTGCAATCCATACTGGGCCTAACACCGTCTGAGCCTGCCTCCTGAGACATATATTTTGAATGTGTATGCTATCCATACATGTTATCCGGGAAACGGTACCCTTTCTAACCTTTGTGCAATCACGTGCAATCCATACTGGGCCTAACACCGTCTGAGCCTGCCTCCTGAGACATATATTTTGAATGTGTACGCTATCCATACATGTTATCCGGGGAAACGGTACCCTTTCTAACCTTTGTGCAATCACGTGCAATCCATACTGGGCCTAACACCATCTGAGCCTGCCTCCTGATGTATAGACATATATTTTGAATGTGTACGCTATCCATACATGTTATCTGGGGATACGGTACCCTTTCTCACCTTTGTGCAATCACGTGTAATCCATACTGGGCATGAGAACGGCTGGCGAGCTGTTAAGCAAGCTACAGCACCTGTGGTTTGCACACGTAAGTTTTTCATTTTTTCAGGAATGACGGTTAGGCCTAATTCCGGAACTGCGGTTGACCTGCACTTACTGGGAAATCATTGTTCGCGGGTAATAATTGTAATCAGTGATCCCCATCACTAACGTTGTTCAGTGGGTTATCTGCACCTGTAAGCGACAAATGCTGGCCTTTTCAGTGTAGCGCACATGCAGCCACGGACATGTAAGGGCATGACACACCAGTTATTGGCCAATCTCATGTGCCAGAGCCTCACGTGTCCCTCTAGTAAGCCGGACTCGGACCGCGGGGCATGACGGAGTCTCGTTCGTTAACGGAATTAAGCTTGCAATGTGTGCATCTGTTCTGTAGCTGGCATGGTTGAGGTTTCACAGGTGGAGTCGAATTTAACCGTAGGCTCCACTCCTGGTGGTGCCCTTCTGGACATTCCTTTAAGGTTCAGCTTTGCAACCATACTGCCCACGTAAAACAAACACTTTGCCTTCATGAACACTGTTTGGAGGGTCATGACTCGTGGGAATAACGCCGCCCAATCAGTTAACCTGCTAGAGAGATCCTTCGTTGCTCCCAAGCATGACATCACACTCCCTAGGAAGAAGGTAATGCCACTGTGGCGACCGTACTCCTGGGGGCGACACAAGTGCACTGATGCCCAGCCACTGCTCGATGAATCTGCTGGTACATTGACCCAGACCACTACATTCCCCTCGCACGCTACATGACCTGAATCTGACCCTGATGAAACTCAGGTTACCCTTCCCATGTACAGTTCCATCTTACACGGTGACAAAGAGGAAGCTGCAGATGAAAGTGCAGGGTCGGCCCACCCGCCATCAGACACACCAACGTACTATCAGGGGCCCTGTGCCAGTGCCGTCGCCAACGAGTGGGCCCCCCCTGCTTGCCCAGGATCACAACACTTGCAAAGTTGAAATACTGTGCAGTGAGATGGAAGATGGGGACGACGAGGAATCCAGACAAGTACAGGGATTCCCTAGCGAGGAGACTTATTTGATTGTTTTCAATGTTGGGACAGCAATTTTTGGGGAGCACTATACTCTGGAGAATGATAGATGGGGCCCACCATACACTGGAACATTCCAAAGGTGGACATCAGACACTGGAGCAGCATTTACTGGGCCCATTATACACTAGAGCATTAGAAATGGGGCCCATTATGTTTGGAGCATTATTTGGGCCCATAAGACAGTGGAGCTTCATCCATGGGGACCAACATATACTGTAGCATTATGTGGAGCTCATCATATACTGTTTCAAACATTATATGGGACCAATGATTCTGTATGGAGAAATAGATGGGCCTCGTCATGAGATGTAAAAAGTGAGGTATTTTTCATTGTACTATACCGCTATTTCTCTGCCGTATTGGAGCATGATGAGTTGTGGTATGTGTTAAAGGGGCGCTCTTTCGCCCAGGGCACATGAAAACCTGCAGCCAGCCCTCCCCCCCCACAACTTTAGCCAAATAACCCCCATTTTTCAGTGCGTAACTTGTATTATGAAGTTAATTAAGGTTGGCAAGCTTAAGTAAGAAGAATTGATGCTTTTGACATTCAAATGGGCACTGTAGGTGTGTTTCCTGTCCTCCTCTCACTGCCGACTTTTATTCCCCATTGACTTACATTGGGTTTTGTGTTTCGGGACGACCCCGACTTTTCCCTATAATCGGACGATCTTGCTCGACCCGACTTTTGGAAAAGTCGGGTTTCACGAAACGCGACCCTAAAAAACCAAAAGTCGCTCAACTCTATTACACACTGTTAATTTTTGAATAGGTAAGTAATGTTTGCAATTAGCGGAGTGGCGCAGGAAGTGTATTATTAAAAACAAACACTGATATGGGACTCCAGTAACAAGGAGAAATAAAGTGCACTATTTAGGTACTGAGCTTTGTAGTGGTGTTTGATGAAAATGAAGAAAAATGGTCTCAACATTCAAATTCATTGTGTCCCGCTTCACTGCGGGCCTACAGCAAGGGAAAAGGTGCATTGTTACATAAATAATGTTTCATACAACTTCACTTATTTAACTATCATTACAAGTTTGTTGCATTTGTTTGCCTATGTAAAAAGTATTTTGTAGATTTCGTGAAATACACAGTGAAGAACATTTGTTGGTAAAATAAACTGTCAAAATTTTACACATTTCAGTGATTCTGACATCCAGATAATTCCAAAAAAATGATAAAGAACCACATTGTTCCATGAACATTTGCAAATAAACATTTTCAGTTCTCTGACATTTGCATATTTCTTTTCTTTGCATACAAATAGATTTATTCTGAAATACGGTTCATTTGTTGAAAATATTGTAAAAGGCTCTGTAGAATATACTAATGTATGGCAGATCCAAATTGTACCCAACAGACCCCATTAAAGGGAATCTCTCATCAGGTTTTTCCTGTAAGCTGAAGACAGCATGGTCTAGGGGTTAAAACACAGAATTCAGCAATGCCTTTCTTATGAAGCTCCAGATTTTGTGTGCTTGCAACAATAGTTTTAGTACCAGTAGCTTTTCATTGCTGGACTAGCTGGTCTAGCACCGGTCCAACTCGCCCTCTCCTGTAATAAGCACCTCACTGTTTATAGATTTTGTACACAGAGAGACTAGGGTTGGATGATGTTCACTTTCTCACCTCTGCTTCATGCTAAATCTAAAAGCTGTGTCAGAACGGCTGCACCCAGCAATCTTGTTTGTCAGGGTTCCATCAGTATGTTGAGAAGAAAAGCGTTACAATAGATGATCTGTTTGAAACCACAAATAGCAGTGTAATTTTTGTCCCTCATATTCTCCAGATGCCTTCACATCAGTAAAAGATCTGCATATGTTTTCAAGAAAAAAATTGATTTTGAAAAAGCTTCACTACAAGGGGCAAGAAGGTGACGTTTTTACTACTGAGGACGAGAAAGAAGCCCGAACTAATTTGGAGGCTCTGGCATTGGAAAGCAATCCTACTAAGGTGAACAATTTTCCCAACCATATTGTGGGTAAGCCAAAAAAATTTCCAGCTTTAAATTTATGTCCTGCTGTTGACATTTTCACTAGATTAGTGTCTAGGGATATTGAGGAACTTTCCAAAAAGGGTTTTGGTAGCTTCAATGTTTGCCAATCTGACAGGCAAGCACTGGAGGATGTAAAGGGATCGGATGACGTTGTGTTTAAACCTGACAAGGGGGGTAACGTTGTTATATGGCCACACACGTTACATGAAAGACAAGCATATAAACTTCTTAACAACCAGGATTGCTATAGAAAGATGCTTACAAACCCTATGAAATCCTTTCAAGATGAAGTATGTAATATCTTAGAGACAGCCTATTCAGAGGGGATTGTTCCAAAAATATTGCTGGAGTCAATTAAGAACTTACATCCTCAGATGCCCACACTATATCTAATTCCGAAGATACAAAAAGATCCCTCCTATGCAAACCTCTTTCTGGGAGCATGGGAAAGAGATATTTTTCTTTCCAACTCCATCCAATGGATGAGATACATTGATGATATTTGGTTTGTATGGGAGGGTAGTATTGAAGATTTGGAAAGACTGATGTGTAATTTAAATCAAAATTGCCTTAATATCAAATTGACCTTTAACTCTGGCAGAGCCATCGATTTATTGGACTTGCAGATATGTGCTCTACCTGATGGAAGCATAATTACTGGTGTTTTCCATACAGCAACGGCCACCAACTCTGTCCTCCACGCTCAATCTGCTCACCCTCAATCTACAATAAAGGGAATTCCCATTAGCCAATTTTTAAGGGTCAGGCGCATATGCTCAAACGATGATGATTTTGAAAACCAATCAAAGAAACTAACAGTGAGGATTTTGGAACCAAGGTATAGCCGAAAAATGATCCACAAAGGGTATTTATGGGCAAGAAATGCATCCAGGAATGAACTCCTATATGGCCATAAGACTAAAGATGCCAGAAATACAGATAATCAGATACGTTTTCTCACAGAATACCATAATAAATGGCATCAATTTAGGGAAATTGTGAACAAACATTGGCCAATTTTACACAAGGACCCAGTCCTTAAATTACTTTTACCCCCTACTCCATCTATTGTGTTTATTTTTATTTTTTTGTCACAATTTATTACTATATGTCCAATTTCTGATTAGTGCTGCTGTATTATATGATAATATCCAAGTTTCTGTACACCAAGTGTAAGGGAATTTATGGGAGACTACTTCCGGTTTAGGATTTTTCTTAGCATCTGTACCCTATACTGGATGCATGGTTACTGTTACCATGCAGCGGGGTGGAACCTTGATCATAAGATGACGGACCTGTGTGACTTCTGGTGATTTCCGCTTTACGATCCTATCTAGCGTCTCAGCCCTATATTGGTTGCATGGTTACTGTTACTATGCAGCAGAGCGGGACCTTGATAATCAGGTTACATGTACGTGTATGTGTCATCTTCGGTCTTGTTTCCTTCCTAGCGTCTCTGCCCTATACTGGTTGCATGGTTACTGTTACCATGCAGCGGGGCGGGACCTCAATTATCAAGTGACGTGCTTGTCTCATCTCATTACAAAATTCAATTAAAAATGACATGTCCAGCGATTAATTGGTTTCATTTAACCGTGAGTTGGATCTTGACTTTTCCAAATGGGAGAAAGAAATTTGTGAGACAAAAACGAAAAAATTCTCGAGAGACCTTAGTGATTACCAATCCGAAACAGTATATAGATGGAATCGCAGATTTAAACCATCGAGGAATCCTAAACGGGGGAGATCAGTTTCTATCACTTCATATGCTTCCAGTGAAGGATCGGTTAAATCTAACCCGAAATCCTTGGAAACACGCTTAGGTACTAATCGAGAAGTACAAATTAAGAAAATGAAATCTCTCCCGCCAAAGAAAACCGACAAACCCAAAAGCCAAACACTTCAGGTAATTAACCTGTCTAATCATGTGTTGACTTCTACCCAGATTGAAGTATTATCTAAAGGTCTAACGTTTTCTCCCACCAATTCTTTTGATTTATTTACAGCCGTAAAAGACCTGTATTTATTTTCACGTAAATTAATTCTCAAAAAGTTCCATAACAATAAGAAACAGGATCCACCTACTAATACTCATCTGGAGGAGGAGGCCCTTTCTATATTGGAAGAGTTATTGGGGGAGAAAGAACCAAACTCCACAGGTACGTTTCCACAGTCTATACGTCCAAAATCCACTAGGTTCCCTCCCCTGTCCCTATGCCCAGCAGTAGAAATTTTCACTAAGCTGGTCATTGAGGATTTTGGTAGGATCTCTACGAGACGCAATCCTGATAACCTCACGGCACAGCAACATGTGGCTGTTGAGGAATTTAAATCCTTTCGGACATAGTGATAAAACCTGAGGACAAGGGAGGGAATATAGTGGTATGGCCTCAGGAAATGTATGAAAAAGAGGCCAATAGACAACTTTGAGATAGAGTGACATACTGTAGACTGGATCGTAGCCCTTTGAAAGCCTTCTCGGATGTTTTGGAGGAGATCCTCTTTAGGGCCTTTGAACAGGGTATTATTCCCAAACAAATTTGTGAGGGTCTTCTAACCAAATCTCCAAGGATTCCTACCATATATTTTGTGCCCAAGATTCACAAGGACCCCCTTGACCCGCCGGGACGCCCCATCGTGTCGGGCATAGGAGGGTTATGTGAACCGGTATGTCAATTCATAGACCACTATTTAAAACCACTTGTGGAGACACTTCCCTCCTATGTAAGGGACACAACGGACGTCCTGGCACGGATCGATGGGATGTCCTTGGAATCAGACATGCTCTTTGTTACTGCAGACATCGAGACATCATACACATGTATTCGTCATCAAGACGGTATTGATGCCTGCATGTTTTTTCTGAGGAGCAGCAGCTGGGATGGTCTTATATGTGATCTTGTTTTGGAACTGCTTGAATACGTGCTCACACATAATTTTTTTGTTTTCAGGGACGTTTATTTACAGCAGTGCGGCACTGCCATGGGCGCGGCTTGCGCCCCTTCTTTCGCTGGCCTCTTCCTGGGATACTGGGAGCGGGAGGTTTTTGCAGGGGAGGGGGGGCAGGCTGCTGACCATGTGCAGTGCTGGCTGTGGTACATTGATGATTTGCTCATGGTGTGGCAGGGTTCACAACAACATCTCAAGGAGTTTATGGAGCGTTTAAATAACAATGGCTATAACATCAGACTCACTTATACCTACAGCAACTCCGAGGTGGATTTCCTTGACATAAAGATCCAGGTGGATCGTTTCTCCAACCTACAGACTGATGTGTACAGGAAGCCCACCTCGGTTAACTCTCTCCTCCATGCTGGATCCTGCCACCCATGGGCAACCATCAAGGCCATCCCAGTTGGTCAGTTCTTACGAATTAGACGAATCTGCTCCTCAGAAGATACTTTCTTGAATCAAGCTGGGGAACTTAGAGATTGTTTCCTTAAATGGGTCTATAGTCGACGCTGTGTCAAGAAGGGCTTTGACAGAGCAAGAAGAACAAATCGGTTGGCCCTCTTACAATCAAACATCAGGAAGAAAGCGCAACAACAGCAGGGTAATGTCAGGTTCATTTCAACCTTCAATGGGGGATGGAACCAAATGAGGGATATACTTACCAAACACTGGAACATACTAAAGACAGAGCCTTCATTGGCTAGTATAATTCCTGAACATCCACTTATGACATACCGCAGAAGCCCCAATTTAGGGGACATGTTGGTACGTTCACATTATGTCCCATATATTAAAAATCCTTTTGGTTCTCGTGATCCCCCCTTGGGATGTTTTCCCTGCGGTAATTGCGTCGCATGCAAGAATGTCATACGGACATCATCATTTCAATTAGCTGATGGAACAAAAACTTATTCTATTAGACAACATATAACTTGTAACACCGCTCAAGTTATTTATTATGCGACATGTGGGTGCCCGAAAATTTATGTAGGCCTATCAAGTCGCCAATTAAAATTACGTGGACGTGAACATGTCCATGACATTCTTGCATCTAAGACAGTAACGGACCTGACGCAACTTAAAACCATACCCAAGCACTACAAATTAGTGCATAATAGTGATCCTAAATCTTTCCTGGTAAGAGGCATCCAACATATACAGTGGGGCAAAAAAGTATTTAGTCAGTCAGCAATAGTGCAAGTTCCACCACTTAAAAAGATGAGAGGCGTCTGTAATTTACATCATAGGTAGACCTCAACTATGGGAGACAAACTGAGAAAAAAAAATCCAGAAAATCACATTGTCTGTTTTTTTTTCATTTTATTTGCATATTATGGTGGAAAATAAGTATTTGGACAGAAACAAAATTTCATCTCAATACTTTGTGATATATCCTTTGTTGGCAATGACAGAGGTCAAACGTTTTCTGTAAGTCTTCACAAGGTTGCCACACACTGTTGTTGGTATGTTGGCCCATTCCTCCATGCAGATCTCCTCTAGAGCAGTGATGTTTTTGGCTTTTCGCTTGGCAACACGGACTTTCAACTCCCTCCAAAGGTTTTCTATAGGGTTGAGATCTGGAGACTGGCTAGGCCACTCCAGGACCTTGAAATGCTTCTTACGAAGCCACTCCTTCGTTGCCCTGGCGGTGTGCTTTGGATCATTGTCATGTTGAAAGACCCAGCCACGTTTCATCTTCAATGCCCTTGCTGATGGAAGGAGGTTTGCACTCAAAATCTCACGATACATGGCCCCATTCATTCTTTCATGTACCCGGATCAGTCGTCCTGGCCCCTTTGCAGAGAAACAGCCCCAAAGCATGATGTTTCCACCACCATGCTTTACAGTAGGTATGGTGTTTGATGGATGCAACTCAGTATTCTTTTTCCTCCAAACACGACAAGTTGTGTTTCTACCAAACAGTTCCAGTTTGGTTTCATCAGACCATAGGACATTCTCCCAAAACTCCTCTGGATCATCCAAATGCTCTCTAGCAAACTTCAGACGGGCCCGGGCATGTACAGGCTTATGCAGTGGGACACGTCTGGCACTGCAGGATCTGAGTCCATGGTGGCGTAGTGTGTTACTTATGGTAGGCCTTGTTACATTGGTCCCAGCTCTCTGCAGTTCATTCACTAGGTCCCCCCCCACGTGGTTCTGGGATTTTTGCTCACCGTTCTTGTGATCATTCTGACCCCACGGGGTGGGATTTTGCGTGGAGCACCAGATCGAGGGAGATTATCAGTGGTCTTGTATGTCTTCCATTTTCTAATTATTGCTCCCACAGTTGATTTCTTCACTCCAAGCTGGTTGGCTATTGCAGATTCAGTCTTCCCAGCCTGGTGCAGGGCTACAATTTTGTTTCTGGTGTCCTTTGACAGCTCTTTGGTCTTCACCATAGTGGAGTTTGGAGTCAGACTGTTTGAGGGTGTGCACAGGTGTCTTTTTATACTGATAACAAGTTTAAACAGGTGCCATTACTACAGGTAATGAGTGGAGGAAAGAGGAGACTCTTAAAGAAGAAGTTACAGGTCTGTGAGAGCCAGAAATCTTGATTGCTTGTTTCTGACCAAATACTTATTTTCCACCATAATATGCAAATAAAATGAAAAAAAAACAGACAATGTGATTTTCTGGATTTTTTTTTCTCAGTTTGTCTCCCATAGTTGAGGTCTACCTATGATGTAAATTACAGACGCCTCTCATCTTTTTAAGTGGTGGAACTTGCACTATTGCTGACTGACTAAATACTTTTTTGCCCCACTGTAAATAGTGGAATCAGAGGCGGCGATAACAAACGCCTTCTCACACAGAAGGAATGTAGGTGGATCATGGTCCTAGGGACCATGGCACCACATGGGCTAAATGAATCACTAAGTTTTGCGCCATTCTTATGATCTGCATAGAAATTTATTTCTGCCTGCCACCCCTAGATAGGTGTTTCTTCTTTACTCTTTTTTTAACCAATAGTTATGTTTTTATTTTTTGTGTGTGTTCTTTTGATCTTGCACTCATTTTATTTGTCTATTTGTCTGGCTACAGATAATGCGATTCATTCTATTTGATGCTTTGGAGTGGAGATGTTATTTGTGATGTTGACAACATGTGGCATGGGATCTACGGGACAAAAGTATTATCCTGCCTGGAATGACATATGACCATGTGTAAGGCGAGTCAACTGAAGAAATATTTGAAGCAGTTGGAAAGAGGACTTAATGCGAATAGAAGGATATTTATTTGTGACTATACTAAGTCTGCTTCCTATTACTTCCTCTGCCAGATGGACGTATATGTATCTATTGTCTGCATTGATGGATATGTTGTTTTTGTTTAGTACATAGGCCATTTCTGTCTAGCACATGCAGGGTTAAAATAAATATAACATGCATTCCCATGCCTCCTCTCTCCCTCCCTCTTTTCCTCTCCTCCCTCCCTTCACCCCCCCTCCCCCTTTCTTCCTTCCCTGTTCTCCCTTCTCCTTCACTTCAATAGAGATTAGGTCACCTCCTGTGACATTGATTCCATCTTGGTGGGATTAATGCCCACTACATGCAATAGTGGTGCGCTGTCATTAGAATGTAATACATGGGGCAGGCGTTGCCTGGGTGACGGTCTAGCGCCGGCCACCCCCACGTGACATTTGTTTATTGCGGCCCACATGCCACTGGCTCTGCCGTTGCCAGGGTAGCGGTCTGGTGCTGGCCGCCCCCAGATGACGTCAGCTGACCAGGAGACGGCATTAGTAGTACTGCGCATGTGTGAGGCTTTCCCCACTGATAGATACACAGTAATTAGGTGACCGCTCTCAGCCAGACATTTAACTAGGACATTCACAGCTTCAGCCACGCCCCCCGAGGAAGCGGTCTTGCATACCGCAAAACGCGCGTAGGGGTATACAAGCCGGTGCCTGTTACACACCAGGATTTGATGGGTATGTTCACCCAGCTTATTTAAGCTTACCTTTTTTCATCCCCCAGGATTTTATGTTCATATGCCTCATTATGTATTGTCAGGATGGTGTATTGCTGAGCTCTGAATAGACTCAGTTTCATGTTTTAGTACAGCCAGTGTTGTGAATAAGGGTTGCTTTCCCCGTTCTAATATAGTATTTATGGACAGCTTAGTCAATTATAAGGTTTTTTACACACGGGGAGTGCGCCATCTATCCCAACACTGGCTGACTTACATCCAGACCACTATTAATTGGCATTGTTACTTTTTCACTCTGGCCCAGTGCAATATGTTGGCATTGCTCAGGGAAAGCCCCTTTTTGAGCGACTCCTGAGCGATGTAATCCATTATATGCCAATTGGACTGTGTAGTGTTCACTTTATCGCTACTCTATAACCAGTGCTGTGTGTGAAATTGTTTTCCCTTGTTCAATTATACTGTACATAATGGAGTATTACATTTTTTACCGGACCTCTCTTTGACACATGGGGGCCATATGATTAACAACACTGGTCATTTACATTTATTTTCTTGTTTATTGGCATTGCTATACATCCTTTATCCGGGTTCAGTGCAATACATAATACGTGTAATAGAAGCTTTTTTGAGCACCACTACTAAAATATATACATATCCATTCTACAAATTTTCCTGGAGGATTTGTTCGGGTATTCATGCTTATCACAGGCTGTCTGCTTGTTCTTAGACATAAATGGCTAGTACCGGGCCATTTATGTGATTACCCATTTTATTGCCTTTTCACTGTGTCTTCTTATTGATAAATAAATATGTATACGCTTGAAATGGATTTGGATTCTATGTTCTCCTCTTTTTTCCTAATCTATACGAGAATCGTCTCCATATAATGAGACTTCATGAGGCATTATCTATGTATTTTACAAATAATGGAATAAGGATGTTTCTTTGGAGTATTCTTTATATATCATCTCCGGTTTTACCTTTCCCCTTACTTCCACTGGTCCCAAGATAATATAATTTCAACTAACTAGACACGTTCCCATGAGGAAGCATTAGGGAAACGCGCATCGGGGTCAGAAGCGCTGGTGTGTCCCTTGGCACTTGATTTACGACAGCACTATAAACCCAGGTAACAAGGTAACATGTAGGGCACAGGGTATTAATTGCTGGATGTAAACATTTGCGGTTATGGGTGCACCAATAGCAATCACTAGGATGTTGGCTGTGATTTAAGCACAGCTTCACCTTTGAGGTTTATGTCCTCCTGCACAGACACTCTAAGGCCGGGATCAAAAATGCGAGAAACACGGCCAAGTCTCGCATGTTAATACCCGGCACTGCCGCCGTCACTCGGGAGCGGAGTCTGCGGCTGCATGTATTGCTATAAGGTCGCACGCTCTGATCTGAGTGCCGGCGGCAGTGCCAGGTATTAACATACAGGACTCACAGTGTTTCTTGCATGTGTGATCCCGGCCTTATACTGCAGTTCACTCTTTTGCTTATTTGTTTGCGGGCATATTATATGCTTATAAATTAATCTTTTTATATGGTGGTTTGCAAAGAGGAAATTTATTACATCAGTGATATTATCTGTGCAGGCATATTATATGTATTATATCTTTGTTGCTTCAGAATAGTTAATGTTCCATGGCTGTGAAACAATTTTGAACTTTTGGCATTGATTTACATGATATGTCTGGTCATGCATACACATGTTTTCATGTATTAACATTTGCTGCTCTAGCTAACCAATTGTGTGTTAAGGTTTGAGGCACTCTGTTTTTAATCAATCTATGTATGTTTCAGATTTACTGAAATAAAATAATTTATTTTTAATATATTTCAATCTATACAACACTTGTTGATCCATATGCAGTGCATTCAGTGCAGATTCAACATGTTTATTTATCTTGTGAAATATTGCTTATTGATGGCATGAGGAAAATGGGCATGGGTAGTATGTTTATCGAATAGCAGTGTGAGTAGAACAGTATTTACGTAGCACAAATTTCGTGACCAGACTGAGAATATGTCCGAAGATACTAGTATAATGGTCTACCCATGTGTACAGAGGATTTGGAGTGGTGGAGTACTCCCATAAGCATTAAGTCACCAAGAAGAAATGGAGAAAACCATAAACCACCAAGCAGTAATATAAAAGACCACGTTTATTAAGAATTTCAAACATATACATTACATACTTGAATACAAACCATGCAAAACATCAAAAATATGCAGAGGAGACATGGAAACAGGCAAAGAGAGCATGAGGGTCCAATAGGACATAGGAAAGCATGAAGAAAAGGTCAAGAAACTTGCAACAGCAATAGGTGCATGTGCCCTGGACCCCACACACTTATCAAGTGCTGTCCTTTGGGAACTGCGGCTCTCTGACTGGCGGTGATGATTTTACTGCCGATCAGAAGCAGTGTTTGTCACGGTGTTATGCACATGACCGCGTGGCAAACACTGGATGTTTTGGCCCCCAATTCAAGTGAATGGGGTCCGGGTTCGGGTCCGGGTACTGTTCTGGTACCCGAAACCCAAACTTTTTGTAACTGTTCGGCCGAACCTGCAGGACCCGAATATCCAGGTGTCGACCCATCTCTAGTCACTGTGCCTCCAGACTGCAAAGTCACACATCGCTCAGTTCACATATTGTTACAATTTCATCTAATTCTCAGTGCAAGCAGCGAGGGTTGGGGGCATGTGATAGAAGTCTAATTCAGCTTCTCCCAATAGAAGTAAATTTAAAGATGCAGGATGAGTTTAGTCCGGTATGTGCCTGGAAGTATGTAAATTGGGTACCTGCAGTAATGTAACAACCAAGTAGAACAAGGAATACTTGGGAAATCATAACAGTATGTGCATTGCATGATGGCATAATTCTGCAGTCTGTATTCAATTAAAGTGAGTGCAAATGTTTTCCTAAACCCTTGCAATCCTTTTAAAGGGTTTTTCCCACTAAATACCTTTATTATTAGAGTTGAGCGACTTTTGCTTTTTTAGGGTCGCGTTTCGTTTCGTGAAACCCGACTTTTCCAAAAGTCGGGTCGAGCAAGATCGTCCGATTATAGGGAAAAGTCGGGGTCGTCCCGAAACACGAAACCCAATGTAAGTCAATGGGGAATAAAAGTCGGCAGTGAGAGGAGGACAGGAAACACACCTACAGTGCCCATTTGAATGCCAAAAGCATCAATTCTTCTTACTTAAGCTTGTCAACCTTAATTAACTTCATAATACAAGTTACGACTGAAAAATGGGGATGGGGGTTATTTGGCTAAAGTTATGGGGGGGGAGGGCTGGCTGCAGGTTTTCATGTGCCCTGGGCGAAAGAGCGCCCCTTTAACACATACCACAACTCATCATGCTCCGATACGGCAGAGAAATAGCGGTATAGTACAATGAAAAATACCTCACTTTTTACATCTCATGACGAGGCCCATCTATTTCTCCATACAAAATCATTGGTCCCATATAATGTTTGAAACAGTATATGATGAGCTCCACATAATGCTACAGTATATGTTGGTCCCCATGGATGAAGCTCCACTGTCTTATGGGCCCAAATAATGCTCCAAACATAATGGGCCCCATTTCTAATGCTCTAGTGTATAATGGGCCCTGTAAATGCTGCTCCAGTGTCTGATGTCCACCTTTGGAATGTTCCAGTGTATGGTGGGCCCCATCTATCATTCTCCAGAGTATAGTGCTCCCCAAAAATTGCTGTCCCAACATAGAAAACAATCAAATAACTCTCCTCGCTAGGGAATCCCTGTACTTGTCTGGACAGGAGCTGTAGCTTGCTTAACAGCTCGCCAGCCGTTCTCACGCCCAGTATGGATTGCACGTGATTGCACAAAGGTTAGAAAGGGTACCGTATCCCTGGATAACATGTATGGATAGCGTACACATTCAAAATATATGTCTATACAGCATGAGGCAGGCTCAGACGGTGTTAGGCCCAGTATGGATTGCACGTCATTGCACAAAGGTTAGAAGGGGTACCGTATCCCCGGATAACATGTATGGATAGCGTACACATTCAAAATATATGTCTATACAGCATGAGGCAGGCTCAGACGGTGTTAGGCCCAGTATGGATTGCACGTCATTGCACAAAGGTTAGAAGGGGTACCGTATCCCCGGATAACATGTATGGATAGCGTACACATTCAAAATATATGTCTATACAGCATGAGGCAGGCTCAGACGGTGTTAGGCCCAGTATGGATTGCACGTCATTGCACAAAGGTTAGAAGGGGTACCGTATCCCCGGATAACATGTATGGATAGCGTACACATTCAAAATATATGTCTATACAGCATGAGGCAGGCTCAGACGGTGTTAGGCCCAGTATGGATTGCACGTCATTGCACAAAGGTTAGAAGGGGTACCGTATCCCCGGATAACATGTATGGATAGCGTACACATTCAAAATATATGTCTATACAGCATGAGGCAGGCTCAGATGGTGTTAGGACCAGTATGGATTGCACGTCATTGCACAAAGGTTAGAAAGGGTACCGTATCCCTGGATAACATGTATGGATAGCGTACACATTCAAAATATATGTCTATACAGCATGAGGCAGGCTCAGACGGTGTTAGGACCAGTATGGATTGCACGTCATTGCACAAAGGTTAGAAAGGGTACCGTATCCCCAGATAACATGTATGGATAGCGTACACATTCAAAATATATGTTTATACAGCATGAGGCAGGCTCAGACGGTGTTAGGCCCAGTATGGATTGCACGTCATTGCACAAAGGTTAGAAGGGGTACCGTATCCCCGGATAACATGTATGGAAAGCGTACACATTCAAAATATATTTCTATACAGCATGAGGCAGGCTCAGACGGTGTTAGGCCCAGTATGGATTGCACGTCATTGCACAAAGGTTAGAAAGGGTACCGTATCCCTGGATAACATGTATGGATATCGTACACATTCAAAATATATGTCTATACAGCATGAGGCAGGCTCAGACGGTGTTAGGCCCAGTATGGATTGCACGTCATTGCACAAAGGTTAGAAGGGGTACCGTATCCCCGGATAACATGTATGGATAGCATACACATTCAAAATATATGTCTATACAGCATGAGGCAGGCTCAGACGGTGTTAGGCCCAGTATGGATTGCACGTCATTGCACAAAGGTTAGAAGGGGTACCGTATCCCCGGATAACATGTATGGATAGCGTACACATTCAAAATATATGTCTATACAGCATGAGGCAGGCTCAGACGGTGTTAGGCCCAGTATGGATTGCACGTCATTGCACAAAGGTTAGAAGGGGTACCGTATCCCCGGATAACATGTATGGATAGCGTACACATTCAAAATATATGTCTATACAGCATGAGGCAGGCTCAGACGGTGTTAGGCCCAGTATGGATTGCACGTCATTGCACAAAGGTTAGAAAGGGTACCGTATCCCTGGATAACATGTATGGATAGCGTACACATTCAAAATATATGTCTATACAGCATGAGGCAGGCTCAGACGGTGTTAGGACCAGTATGGATTGCACGTCATTGCACAAAGGTTAGAAAGGGTACCGTATCCCCGGATAACATGTATGGATAGTGTACACATTCAAAATATATGTCTATACAGCATGAGGCAGGCTCAGACGGTGTTATGCCCAGTATGAATTGCACGTCATTGCACAAAGGTTAGAAGGGGTACCGTATCACCGGATAACATGTATGGATAGCATACACATTCAAAATATATGTCTATACAGCATGAGGCAGGCTCAGACGGTGTTAGGCCCAGTATGGATTGCACATCATTGCACAAAGGTTAGAAAGGGTACCGTATCCCTGGATAACATGTATGGATAGCGTACACATTCAAAATATATGTCTATACAGCATGAGGCAGGCTCAGACGGTGTTAGGCCCAGTATGGATTGCACGTCATTGCACAAAGGTTAGAAGGGGTACCGTATCCCCGGATAACATGTATGGATAGCGTACACATTCAAAATATATGTCTATACAGCATGAGGCAGGCTCAGACGGTGTTAGGCCCAGTATGGATTGCACGTCATTGCAGAAAGGTTAGAAGGGGTACCGTATCCCCGGATAACATGTATGGATAGCGTACACATTCAAAATATATGTCTATACAGCATGAGGCAGGCTCAGACGGTGTTAGGCCCAGTATGGATTGCACGTCATTGCACAAAGGTTAGAAGGGGTACCGTATCCCCGGATAACATGTATGGATAGCGTACACATTCAGAATATATGTCTACACAGCATGAGGCAGGCTCAGACGGTGTTAGGCCCAGTATGGATTGCACGTCATTGCACAAAGGTTAGAAGGGGTACCGTATCCCCGGATAACATGTATGGATAGCGTACACATTCAAAATATATGTCTATACAGCATGAGGCAGGCTCAGACGGTGTTAGGCCCAGTATGGATTGCACGTCATTGCACAAAGGTTAGAAAGGGTACCGTATCCCCGGATAACATGTATGGATAGCGTACACATTCAAAATATATGTCTATACAGCATGATGCAGGCTCAGACGGTGTTAGGCCCAGTATGGATTGCACGTCATTGCACAAAGGTTAGAAGGGGTACCGTATCCCCGGATAACATGTATGGATAGCGTACACATTCAAAATATATGTCTATACAGCATGAGGCAGGCTCAGACGGTGTTAGGCCCAGTATGGATTGCACGTCATTGCACAAAGGTTAGAAAGGGTACCGTATCCCCGGATAACATGTATGGATAGCGTACACATTCAAAATATATGTCTATACAGCATGAGGTAGGCTCAGACGGTGTTAGGCCCAGTATGGATTGCACGTCATTGCACAAAGGTTAGAAAGGGTACCGTATCCCCGGATAACATGTATGGATAGCGTACACATTCAAAATATATGTCTATACAGCATGATGCAGGCTCAGACGGTGTTAGGCCCAGTATGGATTGCACGTCATTGCACAAAGGTTAGAAGGGGTACCGTATCCCCGGATAACATGTATGGATAGCGTACACATTCAAAATATATGTCTATACAGCATGAGGCAGGCTCAGACGGTGTTAGGCCCAGTATGGATTGCACGTCATTGCACAAAGGTTAGAAAGGGTACCGTATCCCCGGATAACATGTATGGATAGCGTACACATTCAAAATATATGTCTATACAGCATGAGGTAGGCTCAGACGGTGTTAGGCCCAGTATGGATTGCACGTCATTGCACAAAGGTTAGAAAGGGTACCGTATCCCTGGATAACATGTATGGATAGCGTACACATTCAAAATATATGTCTATACAGCATGAGGCAGGCTCAGACGGTGTTAGGCCCAGTATGGATTGCACGTCATTGCACAAAGGTTAGAAAGGGTACCGTATCCCTGGATAACATGTATGGATAGCGTACACATTCAAAATATATGTCTATACAGCATGAGGCAGGCTCAGACGGTGTTAGGCCCAGTATGGATTGCACGTCATTGCACAAAGGTTAGAAGGGGTACCGTATCCCCGGATAACATGTATGGATAACGTACACATTCAAAATATATGTCTATACATCAGGAGGCAGGCTCAGACGGTGTCAGGCACAGTATGGATTTGATGGCCCAGATTACACAGCGGAGGAGCAGGGAGAGGTAAAGATTGCAAATGCTGGGGCCCTGGCCAAGCAAGGGGGGCACACTCGTGGGCGTCGGTACTGGCACTGGGCCCCTCATAGTACAGCGGTGTGTCTGACGGCGGGTGTGCACCACCACCGTCAGAGACACTTGATTGCACTATGAAGGACCCTGTGCCAGTGCCCGCGCCCAAGAGTCGGCCTACCCACCTGTTCAGGGCAACGGCACTCGCACGGTGTCGTGCGCTAGGTGGTGACCCCGGCCATGGGGGGGGAGGCAGCACAGTTAGGGAGTTTTAGAAAGTGGCATATGTTGATGTTGGACATTCAACTGATGCAAAAGGCGAAATAGGTGAAGTACCAGGAAGAGGTGGACCAAAGCAAGCCATTTTTCTGTCACCCTATGTGTCATCAGGGGAAGGTGGGACAAAATCCTTGGAAACCCATGCGTGGTTCATTTTAATAAAGGTTAGATCATCCACATTTTGGGTTGACAGACGGGTCCTTTTTTCTGTCAGGATTGATCCAGCTGCACTGAAGACTCTTTCCGATAGCACACTTGCAGCTGGGCAAGCAAGCTCCTGTAAGGCATATTGGGCCAATTCAGGCCAGGTGTCCAGTTTAGCGGCCCAATAGTCCAAGGGGAATGACCTGTGTGGGAGAACATCGATATGGGAGGAAAAGCAGTTTGTAACCATAGTTGACAACTGCTGTCTCCTGTCACTTTCCATCGATGCAGTATTACCAGTTGTGTGAGCGGTATTTGAAAAATCAGTCCACAACATTGTCATGAAACCCCTGTCTCCAACGCCACTTCTGCTGTGTGCACCACGAACACCTCTGCCAAGCTGCCCCCGGCCCGTACGGCTCGTGTGAGAACCATCACCGCTGCTGTGTGCTGGGAATGCCTCAAGCAACCGATTTACCAGAGTTGCTTGTTTATTAGCCAATATTAGGTCAAGGTTCTCCTGTGGCATGATGTTTTGTAATTTGCCTTTATAGCGTGGATCCAGGATGCTGGCCAACCAGTAGTCGTCATCGTTCATCATTTTAGCAATGCGGGGGTCCCTTTTTAGGATCCGCAAGGCATAATCTGACATGTGGGCCAATGTTCCCGGTGTCAATGATGCACTGCGAGTGCTGGGTGGAGGAGCACTTTCTGGCAAATCCACATCCCTCCAGTCACGCACAAACCCTGTACCAGACCTTGCCACGCCAACATTTTCACTTGCCCCACGAGATGCATCCTCCTCCCCTAAGTAATCATCCCCATCATCCTCCTCCTCCTCCTCCTCTTCTTCCTCCACCTCGTCCAGGAGAGGTCCCTGAGCAGACAATGGCTGAATGTCATCAAGGATTCCCTCCTCCTCTTCCTCCTCATCAACATTGGCTGCAGACGCCTGCTCCTTAAGGTGCGTCAAAGTTTGCATGAGCAGACGCATAAGTGGGATGCTCATGCTTAGGATGGCGTCGTCTGCGCTTACCAGCCGTGTGCATTCCTCAAAACACAAGGACTTTACAAAGGTCTTTCAGCTTCGACCACTGCACGCCTGTCAACTCCATGTCTGCTCTCAAAGTGCCTGGCCGTGTATCCTCCCACAAATGCATTATGGCCTGCCTCTGCTCGCACAGCCGCTCCACCATGTGCAGGGTGGAGTTCCACCTTGTTGCAATGTCGATAATGAAGCGGTGGTTGGGAAGGTGGAGCAATCGCTGCAGCTTCTGCATACGAACGGAGTGTACAGGCGACCGGCGGATGTGCGCGCACAGTCTTCGCACCTTCTGGAGCAGGGCTGTTAACTCCGGATAATTTTTGAGGAAGCACTGCACCACCAGGTTCAAGGTGTGAGCCAAGCAAGGTATGTGGCTGAGTTTTGAAAGGGCTATGGCTGCCACAAAATTACGGCCGTTATCACTAACTACCTTGCCTACCTCAAGATGTACACTGCCCAGCCATGACTCAGTTTGTCGCTTCAAGTACTCGGCCAGCACCTCGGCGGTGTGTCTGTCGCCCAAACACATCATCTGCAACACAGCCTGCTGACGCTTTCCACTAGCTGCTCGATAGGGGGACACATCGTGTGCAACAGTGGCAGCTGCAGATGGAGTGCTCGTACGACTGCGCTCTGTGGACGAGCTGTCGCTTCTGGAGGAGGAGGAGGAGGAGGAGGGTCGAACGCCTACAGCCAACTGTTTCCTAGACCGTGGGCTAGGCAGCACTGTCCCACCACCACTGTCCCCTGTGGACCCTGCATCCACCACATTAACCCAGTGCGCAGTGATGGACACGTAACGGCCCTGGCCATGCCGACTGGACCATGCATCAGTTGTGAGGTGCACCTTTCCGCTCACTGACTGCTTGAGTGCATGGACAATGCGGTCTTTCACATGATGGTGGAGGGCTGGGATGGCTTTGCGAGAGAAGAAGTGGCGACTGGGTAGGTCATAGCGTGGTACTGCATAGGCCATGAGTTCGCGGAAAGCTGTGCTTTCCACCAACCGAAAGGGCATCATCTCAAACGAGATTAGTTTGGCAATGTGGGCGTTCAAACCCAGTGTACGCGGATGAGAGACTGAGTACTTTCTTGACCTACTCATAGTGTCTGGGAGGGTGAGCTGGACTTGAGAGCTGCAAATGGTGGAAGTAGCGGTGGACAGGGCGGACTGAGAGAGGGTTGATGATGGTGATGGAGTTGGTGTTCTTTCTGATGGCCTAGAATCAGTCTTTCGTTGATATAACAGTGGGATTCCCTGACTGCTGTGGCCTTGCAACGACACCTCAACATTTGCTGCTGTGCTAACCGGTGGGCTTACAGTGGGGGAAACAATGTAGCGTTGCTGACTACCTTCGTTGTGATCAGTTGCACATGTGGCACTTGAGGTTTGGTGTTGTGTCCACGCTTGCAAGTGCATGCTGGTTAAATGTCTAAGCATGCAACTGGTATTCAAATTTTTCAGATTTTTCCCTCGGCTAAAGGTCTTTGCGCACTTCTTACAGATAACCTTGGCCTGATCATGAGGATTTTGTTCAAAAAACTGCCACACTGCACTCTTCCTACTTTGGCAGACATTTTGCGGCCTAGCACGCTGTGATCTTTTGACCCTCTGGACAAGCTGTCCAGCAACTCTTTTGATGTTTGGAACCTGTCTTTGGAGTGCTCCGGGCCTGCCAGATAACAGCTGTTGCGATGTCGATGTCTGCTGTGGATGCTCCTCATCTGAGCTATTGGAAGCAGCACCCTCTTCCCCCAATGGATGCCAATCTGGGTCAACAACTGGGTCATCCATCACCTCCTCTTCTATGTCATGTGCACCTTTCTCTGTGTCACCGTGTATGGTGGTATATTGTGCGGGAAGGGGCACCTGAGTCTCATCAGGGTCAAAATCTGGCTCTGTACACTGCGAGGACAATGTAGTGCTCTGAGTGAATGTACCAGCAGAATCATCCATCAGCGGCTGTGCATCAGTGCACTCCATGTCAGATTCATCTTGGCCTGGGTAATTCACCATTTGACTTGATAATCCAGGCATGGTATGTGAAAACAGCTCCATGGAGTAATCAGTAGTATGGCCTGCGTCATCCTTCAATCTTGGTTGGGGTGAAGGACACAAGGAAAGGTGTGGTTCATGAACATGAGCCTCCAATGACGACTCAGTGCTTTTACTTTTTACAACTGAAGAAGAGGAGGCGATAGAGCTGGAGGCTGAGTCAGCAATGTAAGACAAAACTTTTTCCTGATGCTCTGCCTTTAAAAGCGGTTTGCCAACTCCTAGAAAACTAAGCGTTCGAGGCCTTATGTAGACAGACGATGACGCAGAGTCAGCACCTCCTGCATTTGGTCCTATTTTGCTCTTGCCACTACCATCAGATCCACCACCAACACCATCATTACCAGCTGCCAACCCCCGCCCAATTCCACGGCCTCTTCCACCAGCCTTCCTCATTTTTGGTAGAAATGTAGACAAAATCCAACAAACTATATAGTAATGTAAAACAAGGTACAAGGTGTCTATAGGACAGGGGAGTTTTAGAATTTCTGCACACACTTGTGGACAGTGGACACTTGTGGATTGTGTGCGGCCCACTGATATCTGAGCGCTATGTGACACGCTCGATGGCACAGCTGCCTGTGACCAAAGTGACGAGAGGATAATGGAGATTTTGAATCTCTGCGTACACTTGTGGACAGTGGACACTTGTGGATTGTGTGCGGCCCACTGATATCTGAGCGCTATGTGACACGCTCGATGGCACAGCTGCCTGTGACCAAAGTGACGAGAGGATAATGGAGATTTTGAATCTCTGCGTACACTTTTGGACACTGGACACTTGTGGATTGTGTGCGGCCCACTGATATCTGAGCGCTATGTGACACGCTCGATGGCACAGCTGCCTGTGACAAAAGTGTCGAAAGGATAATGGAGATTTTGAATCTCTGCGTACACTTTTGGACACTGGACACTTGTGGATTGTGTGCGGCCCACTGATATCTGAGCGCTATGTGACACGCTCGATGGCACAGCTGCCTGTGACCAAAGTGACGAGAGGATAATGGAGATTTTGAATCTCTGCGTACACTTTTGGACACTGGACACTTGTGGATTGTGTGCGGCCCACTGATATCTGAGCGCTATGTGACACGCTCGATGGCACAGCTGCCTGTGACCAAAGTGACGAGAGGATAATGGAGATTTTGAATCTCTGCGTACACTTTTGGACACTGGACACTTGTGGATTGTGTGCGGCCCACTGATATCTGAGCGCTATGTGACACGCTCGATGGCACAGCTGCCTGTGACCAAAGTGACGAGAGGATAATGGAGATTTTGAATCTCTGCGTACACTTTTGGACACTGGACACTTGTGGATTGTGTGCGGTCCACTGATATCTGAGCGCTATGTGACACGCTCGATGGCACAGCTGCCTGTGACCAAAGTGACGAGAGGATAATGGAGATTTTGAATCTCTGCGTACACTTGTGGACAGTGGACACTTGTGGATTGTGTGCGGCCCACTGATATCTGAGCGCTATGTGACACGCTCGATGGCACAGCTGCCTGTGACCAAAGTGACGAGAGGATAATGGAGATTTTGAATCTCTGCGTACACTTTTGGACACTGGACACTTGTGGATTGTGTGCGGCCCACTGATATCTGAGCGCTATGTGACACGCTCGATGGCACAGCTGCCTGTGACCAAAGTGACGAGAGGATAATGGAGATTTTGAATCTCTGCGTACACTTGTGGACAGTGGACACTTGTGGATTGTGTGCGGCCCACTGATATCTGAGCGCTATGTGACACGCTCGATGGCACAGCTGCCTGTGACCAAAGTGACGAGAGGATAATGGAGATTTTGAATCTCTGCGTACACTTTTGGACACTGGACACTTGTGGGTTGTGTGCGGCCCACTGATATCTGAGCGCTATGTGACACGCTCGATGGCACAGCTGCCTGTGACCAAAGTGACGAGAGGATAATGGAGATTTTGAATCTCTGCGTACACTTTTGGACACTGGACACTTGTGGATTGTGTACGGACCACTGATATCTGAGCGCTATGTGACACGCTCGATGGCACAGCTGCCTGTGACCAAAGTGATGAGAGGATAATGGAGATTTTGAATTTCTGCGTACACTTGTGGACAGTGCACACTTGTGTATTGTGTGCGGCCCACTGATATCTGAGCGCTATGTGACACGCTCGATGGCACAGCTGCCTGTGACCAAAGTGACGAGAGGATAATGGAGATTTTGAATCTCTGCGTACACTTTTGGACACTGGACACTTGTGGATTGTGTGCGGCCCACTGATATCTGAGCGCTATGTGACACGCTCGATGGCACAGCTGCCTGTGACCAAAGTGACGAGAGGATAATGGAGATTTTGAATCTCTGCGTACACTTTTGGACACTGGACACTTGTGGATTGTGTGCGGCCCACTGATATCTGAGCGCTATGTGACACGCTCGATGGCACAGCTGCCTGTGACCAAAGTGACGAGAGGATAATGGAGATTTTGAATCTCTGCATACACTTGTGGACAGTGGACACTTGTGGATTGTGTGCGGCCCACTGATATCTGAGCGCTATGTGACACGCTCGATGGCACAGCTGCCTATGACCAAAGTGACGAGAGGATAATGGAGATTTTGAATCTCTGCGTACACTTGTGGACAGTGGACACTTGTGGATTGTGTGCGGCCCACTGATATCTGAGCGCTATGTGACACTCTCGATGGCACAGCTGCCTGTGACCAAAGTGACGAGAGGATAATGGAGATTTTGAATCTCTGCGTACACTTTTGGACACTGGACACTTGTGGATTGTGTGCGGCCCACTGATATCTGAGCGCTATGTGACACTCTCGATGGCACAGCTGCCTGTGACCAAAGTGACGAGAGGATAATGGAGATTTTGAATCTCTGCGTACACTTTTGGACACTGGACACTTGTGGATTGTGTGCGGCCCACTGATATCTGAGCGCTATGTGACACGCTCGATGGCACAGCTGCCTGTGACCAAAGTGACGAGAGGATAATGGAGATTTTGAATCTCTGCGTACACTTGTGGACAGTGGACACTTGTGGATTGTGTGCGGCCCACTGATATCTGAGCGCTATGTGACACGCTCGATGGCACAGCTGCCTGTGACCAAAGTGACGAGAGGATAATGGAGATTTTGAATCTCTGCGTACACTTTTGGACACTGGACACTTGTGGGTTGTGTGCGGCCCACTGATATCTGAGCGCTATGTGACACGCTCGATGGCACAGCTGCCTGTGACCAAAGTGACGAGAGGATAATGGAGATTTTGAATCTCTGCGTACACTTTTGGACACTGGACACTTGTGGATTGTGTACGGACCACTGATATCTGAGCGCTATGTGACACGCTCGATGGCACAGCTGCCTGTGACCAAAGTGATGAGAGGATAATGGAGATTTTGAATTTCTGCGTACACTTGTGGACAGTGGACACTTGTGTATTGTGTGCGGCCCACTGATATCTGAGCGCTATGTGACACGCTCGATGGCACAGCTGCCTGTGACCAAAGTGACGAGAGGATAATGGAGATTTTGAATCTCTGCGTACACTTGTGGACAGTGGACACTTGTGGATTGTGTGCGGCCCACTGATATCTGAGCGCTATGTGACACGCTCGATGGCACAGCTGCCTGTGACCAAAGTGACGAGAGGATAATGGAGATATTGAATCTGCGTACACTTTTGGACACTGGACACTTGTGGATTGTGTGCGGCCCACTGATATCTGAGCGCTATGTGACACGCTCGATGGCACAGCTGCCTGTGACCAAAGTGACGAGAGGATAATGGAGATTTTGAATCTTTGCGTACACTTTTGGACACTGGACACTTGTGGATTGTGTGCGGCCCACTGATATCTGAGCGCTATGTGACACGCTCGATGGCACAGCTGCCTGTGACCAAAGTGACGAGAGGATAAGGGAGATTGGATTGCATTTAAAAAAGCAGTTTGCGGAGCAGTGGGTAAACAGCAATGCCAGCGTGTCAGGAAGCCTTAGAAGGCAGCCCAACAACCAACACCACTGATACACCACAATATAGCCTCCCCTTGCACTGCACACACAGTGACTTGTGTGTTGTGCAGGCCAAATCGCTAGCAGCAGAAGTAGTTTTTTTGTCTTCTTCCCTGCCTAACGCTCTCCCTACAGAATCAGCAGCAACCTCTCCCTATACTAAGATCGGCAGAAGTAAGATGGCGGTCGGCGTGCACGCCCTTTTATACCCCCTGTGACGCCCACCAAAGCAAGCCAATCACTTGCATGCCCTTCTGAAAGATGGTGGTGACCCGTGCCTATGTCATCACGTTGCCCACAGTGTCCGTGGATCCTGATTGGCTGAAAAAGAGCGCAAAACAAACTTTTGAAACTCGACTTTGGCGCGTAAGTCGCCGACCTCGTGGCCGACCTCATCCTAGGGTCGGGTTTCGTTTCATGAAACCCGACTTTGCCAAAAGTCGGGGACTTTTGAATTTTTTCGACCCGTTTCGCTCAACTCTATTTATTATGTATTCAAATAACAGGTGATAAATATTTCATCACCAGGGGTTTGCCTCCTGCTGCCTCATTCATTGAGACTGGCATTCCAGTCATTATGCATCTGAAATGGCCACTGCAGTGGCATGAGGAGTAGAGTGGAGCAAGAGAGAAGTAATGTAAGAGAAACAGAACACTATTGCTAAAAATATTTTGCTGCGGCAGTTGGCCACATTTTTATGCTTTAGGAGGTAAAAAAAAAGACTATATCGGCATCAATAGAGTATTGGATGCTTTTCTGAACATTTCAGTATAATATAACTCTGGAAAAAAGCCCTGAAACATATTCTGTGTTCACTTACACATCCACTTACAGTATTCTGTCCTCTGAGCTACATTTCTGCCATATGGAACACTGTTATGAATGGGTCACTGACGAGGATGACAGGAATAGGCTAAGCCACCAGAAGACCAGAGATTTTTGTAACTAAGCAGATTGCAGACCCCTGATCCTATCCGCACAACTAGCAGTAGCTGTGGAGCGTTCCTACGATGCCCTTGATGCCTCTTCACAGCAGGAGGACTAACTAAGCATAAAGACTGAAAGATGAAATCTAAACTGCCCCGGAGCAGATTCCCAAAGGAATAGACAGCCCCCAAACATATATTGTCGGTGAGACAAGATGAGACACAAACACATGCAGAGAACAGACTGAGCAAACGGTGGGGCCCAAGCTGTCTAGACAGGATAGAAAAGATACTGTCTGCAATCACGCACAAAACCCTGAAAAAGTCCAACACTACTGATATACAAAAAACCTGAGATCACACGATCTCACCCCCGCTAGATCAGCACTCTGGTATAAACTGGCAGCAAAGCAAAAAGATACTAACATAACAGGAGACTGAACAAGCTGCAACATACGAAGCAGGGCCCAGTGCTGCCCCCAGCAGGGAGCATGCTGAACCCTAGCAGCAAAACAGAAAGTAAAAAAAGGCATAACCAGATTAGACGCAAAGGATTAGCAAAAGAATCACTTAGCTGAACCATGCAAATCAGGCAGGGGACAAAAGAGCTTCAAATGCACACTGAAGAAATCACCAGCAACCTCCAAGAGCAGCCAGCTCAATTATATGCTCCCAGCCAGTAATCCCAGGTTTCCAATTATCATTGTCAGGTGGGGAACTTCCATCCACCTGGCCAGCTCCACTACTCTCAGCAACCACCAGGGGGAGCTTCGTCTCAGAACTCCAAGTAAGAGAATTCACAAAAGAACACTTCATGAAAGCATTTAAAAAAAATTCTGTATTCAATTACTCATCCATATACTATTATGTGGTCTGCTGTACAATTTCAGTGTTATATAACAGTGCAAAAAAAGCATTGAATCATTGTTCTGTATTCACTTACTCATGCATAGAGTATTCCAAGATATGTGGTATATTTATGTGGCATATAGCATTCCAAAACAGTATTTCAGTGGTATATAACCCTCATTTGGTAAATGCAAAAAAGTTCTTTTTTTCTCATTAATGTACATTCTGCACCCCATCTTGACTGAAAAAACAAATGTGGACATTTTTGCAAATTTATTAAAAAAGAAAAACTGAAATATCACATGGTCATAAGTATTCAGATAGTGAGGAAGCACTTAGCTAACCTAAATGAATTCAAGTCTCCAGGTCCAGATGAATTACACCCCAGAGTACTGAAGGAGATAGCAGAAGAAATTTTTGAACCCCTCTCCATAATCTTTGAAAATTCTTGGAGAACAGGAGAAGTGCCAGAAGACTGGAGAAGAGCAAATGTTGTTCCTATCTTCAAAAAGGGGAAGAAGGTGGACCCAGGCAACTATATGCCGGTGAGTCTGACTTCTATACCAGGAAAGATCTTTGAACAAATTATTAAACAACATGTATGTCAATACCTGGATAAGAATGAAGTGATTAAACAGAGTCAGCATGGGTTTGTAGCTAATAAGTCATGTCAGACTAACTTAATTTACTTCTATGACTGTAACACTGATTGGGTGGATCAAGGAAATGCTGTAGATATAGTATATCTTGACTTCAGCAAAGCATTTGACAAAGTCTCTCATAAAATCCTTATTGAAAAAATGACTAAGTATGGAATGGACAAGGCAACTGTTAGGTGGATTCATAACTGGCTTAGTGATCGGACCCAAAGAGTGGTCGTAAATGGCTGCACATCCAGTTGGAAGAATGTCTCAAGTGGGGTACCACAGGGCTCTGTCCTGGGCCCTGTATTGTTCAACATCTTTATCAACGATTTAGATGAAGGAATTGAGGGTAAACTGATTAAATTTGCTGATGACACAAAGCTAGGAGGGATAGCTAATACTAGAGAAGAGAGAGAGAGGATTCAAAAAGATATAAATAAACTGGAGAAGTGGGCAGCAAATAGCAGAATGGTTTTTAACAGGGAGAAATGCAAAGTACTACATCTGGGCAATAAAAATGAAAAAAGCATATATAGAATGGGAGGAATAGGGCTAAGTGACAGCACATGTGAAAAAGACTTGGGTATACTAATAGATCACAGACTGAATATGAGTCAACAGTGTGATGCAGCAGCAAAAAAGGCAAATGCAATTCTAGGATGTATTAACAGAAGCATACAGTCTAGATCACGTGAACTCATTATTTCCCTCTACTCCTCTTTGGTCAGACCTCATCTGGAATATTGTGTCCAGTTTTGGGCACCACATTTTAAAAAAGACATCAACAAACTGGAGCAAGTTCAGAAAAGAGCGACCAGAATGGTGACCGGTCTGCAAACCCTGTCTTATGAGGAAAGGTTGCAGGATTTGGGAATGTTTAGTTTGCAAAAGAGAAGACTGAGAGGAGACTTAATAGCTGTCTACAAATATCTAAAGGGCTGTCACATTGTAGAAGGATCAACTTTATTCTCATTTGCACAAGGAAAGACTAGAAGCAATGGGATGAAACTGAATGGGAGGAGACACAGATTAGATATTAGAAAAAACTTTTTGACAGTTAGAGTGATCAATGAGTGGAACAAGCTGCCACGAGTAGTGTTGAGTTCTCCTTCAATGGAAGTCTTCAAACAGATGCTGGACAGACATCTGACTGGGATGATTTAGCGAATCCTGCTTTGAGCAGGGGGTTGGACCAGATGGCCCAGGAGGTCCCTTCCAACTCTACCATTCTATGATTTTATGATTCTATGATTCTATGATTCAGACTTTTTGCTCAGACACGCATATTTAAGTCACATACTGTCCATTTCCTTGTGATCCACCTTGAGATGGTTCTACTCCTTCAGTGGAATCCAGCTGTGTTTAATTAAACTGACAGGACTTGATTTGTAAAGGCTCACAGCTCACAGTGCATGTCAGGACAAATAAGAATCATGAGATCAAAGGAACTGGCCAAGGAGCTCAGAGGCAGATTTGTGGCAAGGCACAGATCTGGCCAAGGTTGCAAAAGAATTTCTTCAGTAGTCAAGGTTCCTAAGATCACAGTGACCTCCATAATCCTTAAATGGAAGAAGTTTGGGACCACCAGAAATCTTCTAGACCTGGCCGTCCAGCCAAACTGAGCAATTGTGGGAAAAGAGCTTTGGTGAGAGAGAGGTAAAGAAGAACCCCAAGATCACTGTGGCTGAGCTCCACAGATGTAGTAGATGTAGTAGGGAGATGGGAGGAAGTTCCACAAAGTCAACTATCACTGCAGTCCTCCACCAGTCGGGCCCTTATGGCAGAGTGGCCTGAAGGAAACCACTCCTCAGTGCCAGACATATGAAAACCTGCATAGAGTTTGCTAAAAAAAAAAACACATGAAGGACTCCCAGACTATGAGAAATAAGATTTTCTGGTTGTTAGGGTTGGCGGAACGCACCAAATAAGAAATTATAATAAGGTGCGTTCGCAACTCGAGGTCCACCTTGCGGTGATGGAGAAACCGCAGCTAGCACAATGACGGAGCAAGGCTGCGAGAAAACACTTAAAGCATACTGAGTTAATTATCACTCAGTGTGCACAGAGCTCAAATTAGCAAGCTCAGTTATACCACAGAGCAGTACTATGAAGCAAGGCAAAAATGACTATACCCTGTTAGACTGCACAGGCGTATAGAAAAATACTAATTGGCGTCTCTATAACTTAACCCCCAGGAAAGACTAAGCTGATGGTTGACCCTGCTCTGACATACGGTGTGCTTTAGCATGCGCGCCTGATGACGCCCGGTGCAGATGCTAAGTTCAAGCGGGAGCTACCACCTTACACTGCCTGTCTAGACCAACACTCGCAGTGCCGTTAGTGGCACACTTGCACACAGGGTGGTAAAGTAGCCACCCACACACCAAACACAGATGATACTAGCTCACAAACATGTGCCATTGAGAGCTTTTTGTACCTTCCTCAGGTCCAGACAGACAGGACCTTGCCTGTGGACCAATCTGAAGCTGCCACATCACCAGAGCACCTGACGTCCAAGCACCAATGGGAAAGCACCATATCATGGACATGCTTAGTACGGTGAAATCTGGACTTAGGCTCCAGAGCACAGCGCTGCAAGTGTAAACTAGTAGTCACCATAAACTTAGCTGTAAGGCCTGCAGTAGCTACACATTCAGCACAAGCCTGGGCAAGGTGCTGGGACCGAAGTCTGTGCTGAGCAGTCATCCCAGCAGCCAAGCCTGAATGGGAGACCACAGCACCAGACAAGGCTTGAGATCCATCCCGTGCAGCGGAAGTATCCCAGCGCCTAACACTGGTTTGATGAGGTGAAGATAGAAATTTTTGGTGATAATTCTAAGTGGTGGAGAAAATCAGGCACTGCTCATCACCTGGCCAATACAATCCCAACAGTGAAACATGGTGGTGATGGCAGCATCATGCTATGGGGGTGTTTTTCAGCTACAGGGACAGTACAACTTGTGGCAATTGAAGGAAACCTAAATGTGGTCAAGTACAGAGTTATCCTGGATGAAAACCTCTTCCAGAGTGCTCTGGACCTCAGACTTGGCCGAAGGTTCACCTTCCAACAAGACAATGACCCTATGCGCACAACTAAAATAACAAAGGAGTGGCTTCAGAACAACTCTGTGACCATTCTTGACTGGCCAAGCTAGTGCCCTGACCTAAACCCAATTGAGCATCTCTGGAGAGACCTGAAAACGGCTGTCCACCAACGTTCTCCATCCAATAATAATAATAAATTTTATTTTTATAGCGCCGACATATTCCGCAGCACTTTACATTTCAGAGGGGATTTGTACAGACAATAGACATTACAGCATAACAATAATCACATACAGTAGATTATAACAAATACCAAGAGGAGTGAGGGCCCTGCTCGCAAGCTTACAGTCTATGAGGAAAGAGGTAGACATGAAAGGTGGGTGGTAACAGTTGCCCTGATTGTATGGACCAGCCATAATGTTAAGTGTGTAACAGTACAGACACAGAGGGCTAATGGATGCATAAAGCATGTGGGAACATGATGCTGGGAACCTGGTTATGGTAAAATTTTTGGCTCTGCCACACAGGGATAGGTTAGGTTAATGTGTTGAGGCGATAGGCCAGTCTGAATAAATGCGTTTTCAGGACACGCTTAAAATTGTGGGGACTGGGGACTAATCGTATTGACCTGGGAAGTGCATTCCAAAGAATTGGCGCGGCACGTGTAAAGTCTTGGAGACGGGAGTGGGAGGTTCTGACTATTGAGGATACTAACCTCAGGTCATCAGCAGAACGGAGGGCGCGGGTAGGGTGGTATACTGAAACAAGGGAGGAGATGTAGGGTGTATGACGGAACTGAAGAGGATCCCCAAATCCAGCTGTGAAAAACTTGTTGCATCATTCCCAAGAAGACTCACGGCTGTACTATCTCAATTTAAAAAATGAACCTTTTTAAATTTACCAAATTGATACAATGAAACATATAGTGAAAAATTTAAAGGGGTCTGAATATTTTCCGTACCCACTGCTCTATCATGTGTCCTGGGGTACATTTCTGTGGTAATATAAACATCCAAAAAGGTGTCCACCATTTTGGGGTATTATTTTGCTCATCCATAGAGTATTATGTGCTCCGGGATACTTTTTGGTGGTATATAACTCCTTCCAAAAAACGTCTTTACTCACTTACTCATCTTTAGAGTTTTACATTCTCTGTGGTACATTTTGGTGGTATAAAACCTTCCAAAAAAAGCGTTGAAAAAATGTATTTACTCACACATCCATAAAGTATTACATCCTTTGGGGTGTATTTCTGTGGTAAACAACCCTTAAAAAAGTGTTAAAACATTTAAAGTATTGTATTGCTCATCCATAGAGTACTAAATGCTCTGGGGTACATTTTGGTGGTATATTATCCTCCAAATAAGCATTCAAAATTGTTTCTGCATTCACTGTCTCATCTGTATGCTATTACGTTCCTGGAGCTGGACATTCACCCACATGAGTAAGCACTGAATGGCACTTTAACCTGCACCGTCACTTTATACATTTTGGGATACCATTTTTATACACAGACTCTCCTCTGGGAGAGTTACTTTAGGGTAGCCACATTTACTATCATTTCATAGTCCTGTCACCCTGCGTTGGATCTTTTTACTCTTGACTTATATGGGATCCTTGGGGATATCATTATTGGCAGGATGATGCTCTGACCCTGAATTACAGTATAGTTAGATTTTGTGGTCACCCTATTATTACTATATTTTCTCTCCCGTGGAGATTTCTCTGTATGGTGCATATTATGGTGTCTAGGCTGTGAGTGGCTTCGGGTAGCATTTTCTGTTTGTCTCCCAAAACCGACCACCTCATCTATTATTACTATGCTTATTGTGGTTTTATGTGATGATCAATAAAATTTATATTTTATATTCATTTTGTGTCATGGAGGTTTAAGTAGGGCTGGATGCTCCTTTAATGTGCAAATTCCCATTCAATTACTCATGCATAGAGTATTATGCCTTTTGGGCATATTTCTGTGGTATGTAACCCTTCAAAAAAGCATTCAAAAATTTTTCAGTATTATATTGCTCATTCATAGAGCATTACATGCTCTGGGGTCCATTCTGTTGTATATAACCCTTCAGAAAAGCATTCAAAAATGTTTCTGTATTCACTTACTCATCTATAGAGTATTACATCCTCTGGTGTACATTTCTGTTGTATATAACCCTTCAAAAAGAGCTAAAAAATTTTCTGTATTCAAATACTCATCCATAGAGTATTTTGTCCTCCTGAATACATTTATGTGCTATGTAACCCTTTAAGAAAGGTGTTAAAAATGTTTCTGTATTCAATTACCCATCTATATACTATTAGATGCTCTGGGGTACATTTTTTGTGGTATATAACCCTCCAAAAAAGAGTTCAACATTTTTTCAGCATCATATTGCTCATTCATCGAGTATTACATGCTCTAGGATTGATTTCATTGCTAAATAACACTGCAGAAAAGTGTAAAAAATGTATCTGAATTCAATTAGTCATTCATAGAGCATTATAGGCTTTCTGTGACATTTCAGCTTTATACATGACTCCAAAGAAGCATTTAAAAATTTGTCTGGTTTCAGTTAGTCATCCACAGAGCATTAGCTAATTTGTATGACATTTGGTGGTATATATCCCTCTAATAAAGAGTTCAAATTTTTTTCTGGATTTAGATTGTAATCCATAGTGCAACATGCTTAGTAGGAGACAAAGTGACAAAGATGGGGAGATCCCGTTCGAATCTCAAGGGAGTGACAGAAGGAATATTAGTGCTTTATCAGAGATTTATTCCTGATCTGTTAAGCTTATCATATATTGTTCCTGTTTGTTCCTGAGTAAATCCTGAATAATCCACAGCCAGCAATGGGATACCATAAAACTTAAGAGTTAAAATAATTCAAACACCAATAGAACATACAGTATATGTGACACAGACTAATAAAAAGTGCTCATGACGAAATCAATGCAGGTAATAAAAAAATTGGGGGGATCTCACCTCTCACCTGTTTCGCTGAAGATCACTCAGCATAGGCGGATGAAGATGGGTGGAGTAGTTAAGTCCCTAATATCTCCTGTAGTGCCCCAAATGCAGGACTACAACCCTAACAAGCATGGCCCTGTAGTAGTGAACCTCGACCATTCCCTACACGTTTCAGCCTTTTGGCATAGGCCTCATCAGGGGAAAATATAATAGTGGGGTAGATATATGCTAAATATTATTAAAGGTCCATTGAGTAGTGCAGTGGCACTGAGAACTCAAATACAGGCATGTCAGATAGTGTCGCCTAGAATGTTCCTGAAATTTTCCAGTGCATGTGTATTGCAATGCATTCAAAGTGATCAGAGAAATAAACGTTATAGTAGCAAAGTTATAGATATAGGTCATCAATATTAGTTCAGTGGATATTTGACGCTTTGCCTCCCTGTCCATCAGCTATATGAAGAGGCCGTAGCACCATGAAGAGCTCAGCATATCTTCACTATCTACAAGACCAGCTCTGTGTGTAAAGTAGCAACTTTTCTTGGTACTGCAACTAAGGCTGGAATCACACAAGCGTATAACACCAGATGCGAGAGCACCGGATGCGATATGCCAATGACCCTCGGCTCCTGAACTGCTGCACGTGTGATCCGAGTGTCAGTGCTCTGTGCTCCGATCCTCTCGCATTACAGGATCGGAGCACAGCTGTGGACGAGGCAAAGAAATTCATTTCTCCATCTCCTCCAATACATGTCTCGGCGTATATTAGACTGCACTGGGATGACATCCAAGTGCAGTCTGATGTTTCACATGCATCCATAGACATGTGTGGGTGTGAGTGAGCCGAGTCTTGCTGCCAATTCCAGCATGCTACCATTGTTCTATCATGCCGGATCGGCATGAGAAAATAGTTGCAGATCTGATCTGCCCCATAAAATAACACTGGGCCAAGTGCTATGCGATGTTTTATCACATAGCACTCAGTCACATTATACGCTTGCACGACTCCGGCCTTAGAGCAATAAATAGGACTGAGTTGTAATACTGGGCCTTCTGTGGCTATATGTTATATAGCTGTGTTACTCTCACCTCATGTCTTGTGACCTACAGGTGCACAAAGATATTGTAAAAAAAAGAAAAGTCCAGCTGATAAAAAAAAGGCTATTTGTTGAAAAAATTCAAGTTAAGATCAGCATCCCGCAGACAATTAGCGGCAACGCAGCTACGCGTTTCGAACACTACATGTGTTCTTTGTCAGAGCTGGGTACCTTCAAATGCCCGGGGCTGAAAATTTAATCCCAATCCAGCCCTGCCTGTCGGTCTCTATTAGACTATTTCTACTCTGGTGAAATTGATGCCACTTTGTTGGTGTCTGCCACTAATTTTTGAAATGTGAACACTCCTGGTTGAATGTCCAACTGTTCATCTGCTGGGTTGGGTGTAGTGGAAGACCTGTAAGTCCCTATTATACTATTTCTACTCTGGAGAAATTGATGCCACTTTGGTGATTCTGCCACTAATTATTTGAACTGTGTGTGAACACTCCTGTTTGGGTGTCCAACTGTCCATCTGCTGGGTTGGATGTAGTAGAAGACCTGTTGGTCTCTATAATACTATTTCTAGTCTGGTGAAATTGATGCTACTTTGTTAGGGTCTGCCCCTAATTTTTGGAAATGTGATTACTCCTGGTTAGGTTCCAACTCTCCATCTGCTGGGTTTGGTTTGGTGTGAAAGACCTATCAGTCCCTATTACCCTTGCTGTTCTCTGTTCGATCAAAAATGATACGGCACGGTGGTTACAACACCTTGCCTGTTACAGTCTCTAGCTGCTGGGTTGACTGAAGTGTAAGAGGTGTCAGTCCCTATTATACTATTTTTGTTGTGGTGAAATTGATGCCCCTTTGTTGGTGCCTGCCACTAATTGTTGTAAATGTGTAGACTCCTGGTTGGGTCTCCTTCATGCGTGTTGCCTTTAGCTGTAGTCCTCCGAGACCATCAGGCCTCCACTTCCTTTGAGTCAACTACCTTTGTTACTATCCTTTAATATTTCTATCAATAGTAGTCTACAAAACTGATATTTGTGCCACCTGTGTGTGGCTGAGCATGAAAGCAGATTGAACTGCTGCATGTAGTATCAGGGCTCCCAGCACAGCAGGCCTACACCTATCCCTCACCCACTTTGCCTTAATTTGAAGTTCAATTCAAAGCTGTAAATGCTGGCCCAGACCCTGATACCCCATGCATAGCTGATTACTGCCGTGTCATGCTACAATTTGTACTGTGAGTGAATTGAGGCAACTTTCCTGTTGTCTGTCCCTCCTTTGAGGGGTTTTGGTAGATTTTGGGCCCGTTTGAAGGTGTTGTGGATGCATTTGTTCGTGTCTCCCATTGACTTGAATGGCGTTCAGATATGTTTGGTGACTAAATCAACGAATATTGCTAATTTGGCTATTGTTTTCCAATCATTTTATTCAAGTTTTCAAGGACGGGAAGGGAAGCATTGGGAATCAGGGATCGGGAGAGGATGGAAGGAAGGGAAGGGGAGAAACAGGAAAAGGGGTAAAGGAGGAAACAAAACTAGACTGCAACTATAATACATTAGTGATATAAATCACAGCATACTACAGTTAGAAAACAATACAGAAAATGAACAAGTAATGAAGAAAACAGACAAGCACATTTTATAGATTAAGGAAGCAATTCCATCCATTTGACCATTTTTTAAGGAATTTATCACAATGGTTATTAACCAAAGCTAATTTATATTCAAACGATTTATGAAGTGTGATTTTATCAACGATGTCTTGAAAAGAAGGTGACTGTCTTTTTTCCAGTAGAGAGCAATGTTATTTTTGGTTACCAGTAGGATGTGGACTACTAATAATCTCAACAAATTTGGCTATTGCAATCTGAACTGAACACTGAAATATTCGCTCATCTCTAGTCCCAACCTCATGTTGTTATTAGATTACATAGCAAAAATTTGCTGTCAGATCTGCTCCTAGCCCTTTATTTTAAACCAACCTCTGTGCAGAGCCTTTCGCTTTGTTTTTTTTTTGTTTTATTTTTTATACATGTTGGTTCAACAAGTAGCTCTAGTACAAAGTATAGAATATATTTGCTTTTTTTCCATAAACAGTGTCACTTTTGTGCATAAGATAAGCCTGGCACTGCAGCTCATTTTTCGAGTTTGTGTGGCTGAGCGACATTACCTGTTACAAGCCATGGAACATTGAAATGTGTTCCTGGAAAAAAAGACATCCATTTTTTAACCCCAGACAATTCCATATGCAATTCTAAAGTCATTATCATTGCTAAGATAAAAATTAAAATGTTGCAATTGTTAGTCTTCTCATCATTAGTGTGCAAAGTAAAATAACTTTAGATATAATATTCTAGCCATATAGTTTATTATTAAATATTTGTAGGCATATCAAACCAACGCTCATTCCCAAAAGCAAAAATGTGTCATGATCAGCTGCAGTTCTAATAGATTTTACTCAAGCTTCTCACTCATACATTCCACTTTCTTAATCGGATATTCCTCTGTCTAGATATGTGAGGACGACTACTGAAAGATGGATTAATAAATTTGATTTTGTCTCCAGTAACTAGATTAATAAATATTTTACCACTTATCCTACTGTTTATAGTTTCCTTGAAGGGTTCAGAGTAAATTGAAGAAGTCAGACTCTAGCCTTGTAGAAATTATATTATGTCTAATAGGATTTGTATTAAATTTTCACACTGATGGCATGGATACTTGCATAAACTCGCATTTCCAACCAGCTGTTTTTCTTCTTATTCAATTTTGCATGTTTCATGAGTTAGGAATGAGAGGATCAGGTAAAATGGTAAAATTCAAATTCACCTATTTGTACAGATTTTCCCAAGAAATTCAATTGGCAGAGAAGTGATCCTCTACAAATTGAATGTCCCCTATCATATTTTGTAGTTTCACCAGACCCCTGAGCATAATAGGTTCTAGATAAAAAAAAAAAAAAAAGCGATGATGAGTGAGTATACTCATTAGGATTCGGTACTCGGCGAGTAATGCGGTACTCACGGTACTCGAATCCTAGCGCGTAACTTTCACTACTCACCGTGCAATATTCGGATCTCCCGCCCGGCATGTGCCAGCAAATCATAGAAAAGCCACCGCCTTCTTTGTTGCGGCATTACTGTGATTGGCTGGCCACGCAGACTCATATGTGTGTGCGGGGGTTTGTGCGGGCTCTGCCGGGCGGATCGGGGGTCTGTGCGGCACAGAACCTCGATCAGCCTGGCAGAGCCCGCACAGACCCCCGATCAGCCCGGCAGAGCCTGCATACATACAGCCCCACAGACCCCCGCACACATCGTCTCCACTCATTACTCGCATTTCCCATAGACATACATTGGACTCGCTACTCATTACGAGTACCCGAGTATTAGGAGCTGCTCGTAACAAGTACAGCGAGTCCGAGTATTTCACTACTCGCTTATCCCTACTTAGTACTCCTTATCATCACCTGTCTGGTCCTCATTCAATGGCGGATCTTAATAGGGGCGGATGGGGCGGTCGCCCCGGGCCCAAGGTTTTTTGGGGGCCCAGGGGCAGGGGCAGGGGCGGGCTGGGCCGGGTGGCAGAGAGGCAAATGCCCCCCGGACTGCTCCCCCAGCACCTGTACAGGGCCGGCCGTGCCCTGTGCTGTGACGCCGCCGGCAGCAGACAGCCGCCCGCGTCACATTCTATGAGGGGCCGGGAGCTGTGCACAGCCGTCACCTTGACGGCTGCTCAGCTCCGGCTGTACTTCCGGGTCAGATGTCGGGCGTGCGCGATGACGTCATCGTGCACGCGCTGACATGTCCCGGAGGATGCTGAAAGCAGAGGTGCTGCTGGGGAGCAAGCCGGCGGTGAGGTAAGTATGGGGAACTTTTTTTATTTTTTTTTATTTATAAAATGAATTTTAATGGGGGAGGGGGTGAGTGGGGGCTGTACACAATGAAGGGGGGGTGACTGGGGCCTGTATATGATGAAGGGGGGGTGACTGGGGCCTGTATATGATGAAGGAGGGGTGACTGGGGCCTGTATATGATGAAGGGGGGTGACTGGGGGCTGTATATGATGAAGGGGGGGTGACTGGGGCCTGTATATGATGAAGGGGGGGTGACTGGGGCCTGTATATGATGAAGGGGGGTGACTGGGGGCTGTATATGATGAAGGGGGGGTGACTGGGGCCTGTATATGATGAAGGGGGGTGATTGGGGGCTGTATATGATGAAGGGGGGTGACTGGGGTTGTACAGGATGAAGGGGGTGAGTGGGGGCTTCACAGGATGAAGGGGGGATGAGTGGGGGCTTCACACGATGAAGGGGGGTGAGTGGGGCTGGACATGATGAAGGGTGGGTGAGTGGGGCTGCATATGATGAAGGGGGGTGAGTGGGGCTGCACATGATGAATTGGGGGTAAGGGGGACTGCACATAATGTGGGGTAAAATTAACTGCACATGATGATGGGGTAGTGGGGCTGCACATGAAGTTGGGGGGAAGGGGACTGCACATGATAAAATGGAAGGGGGGATAAGGGGCTGCAAATGATGAAGCGGCACTGCAGATGAAGTGAGTGGGTGATAGGGGACTGCAATGGATGAAGTAAGGGGACTTCAAATTAAAGTGGGGACATTAAAGTGGATCCCCTATGGCCAGGATCACGTTGGGCGATTTTGTGCGTATTGGCCGTAGGCCTACAGCTTATGTGCAACGTCTTTTTAGGCCATGTCCACACGTGGTGGAATGGTGGCGGGTTTTCCGTATGGACCCGCAGCAAACCAAGTGCTGCGGTCCGTACGGCTGTCAATTCCCGCACGGGGACCGCAGCGCTCAGGTGGGAAGGGGGGTACAGGGGCCCAGGTTTTATGAACAGCCCCGGGCCCATAGTCCACTTAATCCGCCACTGTCCTCATTGCATCTTCTGATTGCAAGTGTGAATACCAGGATTGTTCTGGTCAAGTGCACAGTGTATTGCTAAGATATTAATGACCATCGGGAATCCATATTGCTAGTCTGTCTTTAAGGAACCCTATAAGCAGTAACAGTTCAGTTTCTATTAGCTTATATTTTCAGTAACTCTCTTAACATCTTGTGTACCAGTTACTGCATAGCTTTCTTATCAGTGTTCAGAGAGAACATGCTTATAGTATCATCCAGTACCAGCTAGTTACTGCATACTTTTGTGATTAATGTTAGTGAGAACTTGCATCCTCAAATTACTACTTATTTTTGTTACTATTATTCAGTAAGAAAGTGTATGTTTATATTATGGTAGAATTTTCGGTGCCAGGAAAGCTTCAGGGCATGTTCTGTGTGATGATGTATTTGTCCGAAGGTGATTGATATCTGAAGAGTTGGCCACTCAGAAAGAAAGATATTACTTTGGACAAATAAAGTCTCTTAGAGCTTGTGTAACAATTGATTATGTAAGCATTTTTTCAACAGTAAAGATACAGTATAAGCTGTTGAAGACTTCAGCTAAGACAGAAGCCTGTAATCTATAGACTGGAGGGGATGCCCATGTGGGTCTATAGTGTGGATATCCCAGGAATTTCTCTGTCTTTGCCGTTTGGCTTCTCACGGTTAAGGTTTCCGGACAGTTGACACTCGTTTCCTGGTGAAGTTTTTCTTGTGTAGTGTGTAATGTAAGTTCTTTATCTTTGTGATTTATGTTATACAAAAGTGTATGCAATATCACACTATTTCTTATCTTCTGTAATCACTGAATTATTGTAATAAAATGTCTTCTTTAAAGCCGCATCCAATCCCTTTAAATACTTGGCAAAACATTTGGTGTCAGAAGTGGGATACGCAGAAGGCTTGAAAGTTAAATTTTCCGATAATCCAGAATTTTGAGACCTAATTCCAATTGTCCAGAAAAGTGTGTGGAATTGCGCAAAACATGTCTCTCTTTAAGAAAAAAAGAGGTTGTAAATATGTATCTTTTGAGATTCCAGGCGCTCCCTATTGTGTTTTGGCCAATGAGTGGTCACACTGTGTTGGATTGAGTGAATCATGGGATAAGTGTATGAAAGAGGCTGAACCAGCTGACATAGTGACATGTCTGCAAAGGGTGAAAGTTCGAAAGAACAAGGAATTGAATGGAGTGAGCAGGAGAGGTTGGATTTTGCTGCATGCTTATAGGAAGTGTAAGAGGGTCAGGGCCTAGACTTTTAAATGTTGACGCTACTGTTTACATGTACATAATTGCCATATTTCTATGTGCCATACTTACATATGTTTGTATTATATGTAAGCTGTATATACGTGTTTATTGCTATATGTAAGCTAGGGACAGTGCAGTTAGGGAAAAGGCCACTAGATCGGGGCACTGATTACGCTGCATAGGAAAGCATAGTTGTAGGACACTTTAGAAGTTAATTGTAGGAGTGGTAGCTGGAGAATAAGGTAGAAAGATTTCCTGAATATAGTCAGATGGGGGTAGACCCCCTGGTGTGCTCAGGTGGCCTTGGGGCCTGAGCTGCTTATCTACCACACAATGTTCCCAAGCAGAGAAGCCCAGCCATCCATAGAAAGGAGTGGAAGTAATAAGGAAGAAGAGAAGAGTGCAGTGCAAGGTATCCGCAGCAATGTAGTGAAGAAGCTGCGGAAGACGTGTGAAGAAGTAGTAGTGCTAGAGTGGGAAACCAGCGAGTGAGGAGGCAGGATAACCAAAAGGGGGTGGACGACATGGTAGATGATTATTTCCGTGTCTGGGCTGAAGTCGGTTGCAGGGAGATGGGTTGAAGTGCCGTATTCACCGGGATCCTTGTCCCGTTGTAACTTTGTGGCCTTTTCAAGTGAAGTAGAAGTAGTAAGGGAAAGGCGAAGAATAATACATTGCTGGTACTGTGACAAGTGTGCTGGAAGTTTTATGGATGTGCTGTGTCCTGAAGAGAATAAATCCGTTATGCTTAAAGTTGCTTTGGACTCTGTCTCCTGTCCTTTAAGTGAACTGAAGAACGGGGAACACTGCAGGGAAGAAGCAGTTGACAGCACAGTGAGTATGGATTGTGCTGACATGATTTCAATCCGGCCGTATTCTTCAAGTGGTGTAGTTGGCAGGATCTCACTGCCCCATATGGCGGTGAAACCGCAGCGGTGAAGAAGGAAGAAGATAAAGTGAAAGTGATTACAGTGACCTGTAGTGACCGGGTTGAAGATTGTGACAATGAGAAAATAATACTGGACGTCCCTATTGCACCCGATTTGACGAAAGAAGTGCTAGGCATCGAGTTCCCCCCCACTGTGCAGGGGGAATCTCAAGCCATGTCCTCTGTGGTCTCCCATTCTTCTGCAGCCGCAGAGGCTCCTGCTCAGCAGAGACATCGGTCCCAGCGTCTTACTCAGGATAATGCTATGCGTCTGGTTGCTACTGCCGGCCCAGGCTCAGCTATAGCATCCTGCATTAGTCAGCAGAGAGCAGACGCTCCTGGGACTAAGCCTGTTTTTCTCCATATGAGCATGCCTGTGAGACGACCACTCAATGGTGGTCGGAGGTCACATGCTCAGGTCCTCAAGCAGCTCGGATTGGGCCATCAGGAAGGTCCTGGAAGGCTGCGGCTATAAAAGAATTGCATGACCGCATGGCCGTGTGCTAGTATAGACAATGTGGTGTGAGTGTTGTATGCACGTATGAATGTCTCTGGTGACTGACTCATTGAAAAACCCCTTCCTTTGATATGCATGTGTTGATCAGCCTTGCCAGGTAGTGCCATGGCTGATAGTGCAGGCAGGAGGCAGTCAGGGACTAGCTTCAGTGTCAAGTAGTGGCTTTGTCTGTATGCCACTGTGCACTTAGGCCGCACTCCACAGTAGCCAGCATCTATTAGTCGCATTCGCAGTTGCAACACTGTGCTCCTAGTGGGTCTAGAGAGGCTCTTACCCTGTGTCCTTGGGGCAGAGTCTTGTGACCCTACACTAGCGCAGACTCAGCTGTGCCCTGTGAAAATTAACAGGGTGCGGCATTTGTGTTAAGAGATATCGTGGCTTTGTCAAGCAACAGAGCCCGTCGTTACTACATATGGGGTGGCGTGTAACCCACGTGTGTCCAGTGCAATACCACCATTTAGGGTCCGCCATTACCGAGCAGCAGTTAACATCTCTGCATGGTGGACCCCGGGCTGCGAAAGCACCTTATTACCATCTCTTTATTATTTAGTGCTTTCTGTCAGCCCTAACATTATACTAGCACCAGGGTCTGGCTAGTAATGGCGGACGAACAGTGACTACAGCGGTACATCCAGCAGCTGGAGGGCAGGTTGTCAGCTCTCGAGCGTACAACCTCAGCTGTGGATGTGACTGCAGTAGCTGTTCAAGCAGCCAGTGAGGCTGCAGTCCGTAAGTCCACTGTCACCCCTGTTCCGACCTTATCCCACTTCCCGCTGCCTGAGAGGTTTTCAGGTGACTGCGAGCCATGTAGGGGATTCGTGAACCAGTGTGCGATACACCTGGAGCTACTGGCTGCACGTTTCCCCTCAGAGCGGGTAAAGTAGGGTTTATTATTTCCCTGCTGTCGGAAAGGACGTTGGAGTGGGCTACGCCGCTGTGGGAGCCCAACGTTCATGTTGGTGCAGAGTGCTCCGCGGTTTTTCAGCACTCTGAAACAGGTCTTTTTGGGATCTCGAGTCACCCATGATATGGTGCTCCAACTGCTGGCATTGACACAGGGCTCGTCCATGGTCAGCCATTTTGCAGTCCACGTCCGGACTCTAGCATCTGAGCTGGAGTGGCCAGACAATGTCCTTATCCCCGTATTTTGGAGGGGACTGGCTGACCATGTGAAAGACGCTTTGGCCACTAGGAAGATTCCCGCCACACTGGAGGAGCTAATAATGGTGTCAACTCGCATCGACCTTAGCTTTAATGAGCAGAGGTTGGAATGAGCCCAGTGTAGGCAGAGGTTTCAGCTGGCTCCCACCTTCACCAAACCTCTGGAATCTCTCATCCAGGCGCCCGAGCCACATGAGGCCATGGAGGCATCACGAGCGGGGCCTAAGTCCCGGACCGCTCATGCACTCAAGGTCTGTCATGTCTGCTGGCAGTCAGGACATCTTGCCTCCAGATGTCCTCAGTGGTCAGGAGAACATCCCCGTTTAGTGACCACAGGAAGTCGTTCACTGGACGCAGCAGCAGTTTCCTCCAAACTCTGCTTCAAGGGGACAATTCCATTGGCCCATCCACCCATATTTTAGAGCTTTGCGTGGATTCCGGGGCGGAGGGCCACTTTATGTCTTCTGCCTTCCCCGACGGCACGCAATTCCACTGATGATGCTCGACAAACCAGTGACCATACGGGTGATAAATGGGTCGACACTGCCCTCACAAATAGCTAATCAGACCATCCCATTTACTCTTTCCATGTCTCCATCCCATCAGGAGATCATCTCCCTGCTAGTCATTCCTGAGGGAATTGATGAGGTCCTTTTAGGGATACCATGGCTACTCTACCACTCCCCTCATATAGAGTGGTCCTCAGGGAGAATTCTGGGATGGAGTAAATCCTGTGAGGGTAGATGTCTGAGGGAGTGCATTCAGGCTGCTACTATAGAGGTACCTGCAGATCTTTCTTCTCTCCCCAAGCACTATGGGCCCTATGCGGACGTGTTCTCCAAGAATGCTGTGGAGACCCTTCTGCCTCACCGCCCCTATGACTACCCTATTGACCTCTTGCCTGGTGCTGAGCCTCCCTGGGGTTGAGTTTATCCACTGTCTCTCCCGGAGATGGAGGCAATGACTCAGTACATCCAGGAGAATCTGGCAAGAGGATTCATTAGGAAGTCAGTGTCACCTGTAGGGCAGGGTTCTTCTTTGTGCAGATGAAGAATGGAGAACTACATCCATGCATAGACTACAGGGATCTTAACGCCATCACCGTAAAGAACAAGTACCCTCTGCCCCTGATATCTGAGCTATTTGATAGGTTGTGGGGAGCGAGGGTATATCATAAACTTGATCTGCGGGGTGCTTACGACCTGATTCGCATCCGTGAGGGGGACGAATCGAAGACGGCATTTAATACCAGGGAAGGCCACTATGAATACCTGGTGATGCCCTTCGGACTCTGTAATGCCCCTGCCGTCTTCCAAGACTTTGTGAACACCATCTTCCGGGACATGCTCACCACCTCGGTCATAGTCTATCTGGATGATATTCTCATCTACTATCCAGATATAGACTCCCACCGGAGAGATGTTTGCAAAGTCTTCGACCACCTACAGGCACACTCCTTCTATGCCAAGTTGGAGAAGTGTGTGTTTGAGCAGGAGTCCTTGCCTTTCCTGGGCTATATCATCTCCACCCAGGGAATGGTCATGGATCCTGCCAAGCTACAGGCAGTGATGGATTGGCAGGAGCCCCATTTCAGCGCTTTATGTGGTTCAATAATCATTATTGCTAGAGATGAGCTACTTTTCCTTTTTTAGCGTCGAGTCGGGTTTCATGAAACCCGACTTTCACAAAAGTCGGGTAGAACGAAATCGGCCGACTAAAGGGAAAAGTCGGAGGCCGACTGAAACATGAAACCCAATGCAAGTCAATGGGGAAGCAAAGTCGGCAGGGAGTGGAGGACAGTAAACACACCTACAGTGCCCATTTCAATGCCAAAAACATCAATTCTTATTACTGAAGCTTGTCAACCTTAATTTACTTCATAATAATAGTTACGCACTGAAAACTGGGGGTTATTTGGCTAAAGTTGTGGGGGGTAGGGCTGGCTCCAGGTTTTCATGTGCCCTGGGCCAAAGAGCGCCCCTTTAACACATACCACAACTCATGATGCTCCGATACGGCGCAGAAATATATGTATAGTACAATGACAAATACTTCACTGCTTATGTGACATGACTGATATCTATTTTAAATTCCACAATAGCTCAAAAAAAGGACAGTATATGACTCCATACAGTATTATGGCCACCACATTGTGCGCCATACAGAATAATGAGCCCCATATATTTCTCCATACAGAATAATTGGCCACATATAATGTTCCATACAGTATATGATGAGCTCCACATAATGCTACAGTATATGATGGTCCCCATGGACGATGCTCCAGTGTGTTATGGGCCCAAATAATACTCCACATATAATGGACTCCATTTCTAATGCTCCAGCGTATAATGTGTCCCGTAAATGCTGCTCCAGTGTCTGATGTCCCCAATCTGGAATTCTCCAGTATATGATGGGCCTCATGGATGATGCTCCAGTGTCTTATGGGCCCTAATAATGCTCCATATATAATGGGCCCCATTTCTAAAGCTCCAGTGTATCATGTGCCGCATAGATGCTGCTCCAGTGTCTTATCTGCCCCATTTGGAATGCTCCAGTATATGATGGGCCTCATGGATGATGCTCCAGTGTCCGAGGTCCCCCGTTTGGAATGCTCCAGTATATGATGGGCCTCATGGATGATGCCCCAGTGTCTTATGGGCCCTAATAATGCTCCATATATAATGTGCACCATTTCTAATGCTCCAGTGTATAATGGGCCCCGTAAATGCTGCTCCAGTGTCTGATGTCCCCCATTTGGAATGCTCCAGTATATGGTGGGCCTCATGAATGATGATCCAGTGTCAGATGTCCCCCATTTGGAATGCTCCAGTATATGATGGGACCCATAGATGCTGCTCCAGTGTCTGATCTGCCCCATTTAGAATGCTCCAGAATATGATGGGCCTCATGGATGATGCTTGAGTGTCAGATGTTCCCCGTTTGGAATGCTCCAGTATATGATGGGCCTCATGGATGATGCTCCAGTGTCTTATGGGCCCAAATAATGCTCCATATATAATGTGCACCATTTCTAATGCTCCAGTGTATAATGGGCCCCATAAATGCTGCTCCAGTGTCTGATGTCCCCCATTTGGAATGCTCCAGTATATGATGGGCCCCATTTTTAGTGAACCGAGGCATGGTACGTGAAAAGAGCTCCATGGAGTTATCTGAAATGTGTGCTGCCGCAACCTTCACTTTTGATGTGGGTGAAGGACACAAGGAAAGGGGTTGCTCCTGACCAGAAGCCTGCACTGACGACTCAGTGCTTGGATTTTTTTAAACTTCAGAAGAGTAGGCGATAGAGCTTGAGACTGTTTGGCTTACATTGCTGAAAAAAGTTCCTGATGCTCTGGCTTTAAAAGCAGTCTAACTACTCCCAGAAATGGGAGCCTTACAGGCCTTCTGGAGGTAGACCATGACGCAGGCTCAACACCTCCTGCCCTAGCTGCTATTGTGCTTTTGGCACTACCAGAAGATGCACCACCACCACCATCAGTACCAGTTGGCCCCCCACACCCGCGGCCTCTTCCACCATACTTCCTCATGTTTTGGACCCAAAATACCAGCAGATATATGGTACTGTATCATACGCGTACAGCTCTAGACAGTCTAGGAATAATAGTACGTTCAGACGTTCACAGGCTCATTATGGATTACACCTGAATCTAAATAGCAAAAAAGGTTACTGTATCAGAAGCGTACTTGTTATGATTGAGTCACCGTAGGAGGCAAAAACAGAAATGCGAGCTAAGTCCAGAAAACCAGAGAAGTTGGCAACTATCAGATTGCAGACCCCTGAACCTATCAACACAACTAGCAGTAGCCGTGGGGGGTTCCTACGATGACCTAGACCCCTCGATCACAGCCGGAGAGATACATAGGCCTAAAGAAGGAAATGGGAAATCTAACTGCCCCAGAGCAGACCCCAAAGCAATAGGCAGCCCCCCACATATAATGACAGTGAAGCAAGATGAAAACACTTACACAGACAGAAAGACAGACTGAGCAAAGACGGGGCCCTAAAACTACCTAGATAGGAACGGATAGGAAGGTTGCTGTCTGCAATCTGCCAAAACCCTATCAGAGACAAAAGCCAACAAGCTGATATAAAAATGGCCCTGAAGCAACTAAGCTTCAAAAACTAAATCAGCACTCAGGTACTTTCTGAAGACAGAGCTAACGGAACACTGCACACTCCAGCAGGGAGTGGCAGAATCCAAAAAGCAAGAAAAACAAAAACAAATCTTAAATGCAAAAAGGCAAAACCGAAAACTTAGCTTTAGGAGAGCAGGAATCAGACTGGTGTCCAAGAGTCCACAGAGAAATCACCAGCAGGGCAGAAAGGGCATAGGCTGCCTTAAATCCAGTCAGTGACTCCACTCAGCCAATCGTCTTCATTAGTCCCAGGTGCCTGATAATCAGGCTCACTACCTTCCTTCACTAGAATAGGGAGTTCACTAGGCCTCAGTGACGGAGGGGAAAATGAACTCACAACAGTACCCCCCCCTTGAGGAGGGGTCACCGAACCCTCAACAACGCTACCAGGGCGATTAGGGTGAGCCCGATGAAAGACACACCAATCTTTTGGCATGAATATCAGAGGCAGAGACCCAGGAATTATCCTCCTGACCATAACCCTTCCGCTTAACCAAATACTGGAGTCTCCGTCTAGACAGACGGGAATCCAGAATTTTCTCTACCTCATATTCCAAGTTACCTTCAACCAATACAGGGTCCGGAGGTGCCACCTCAGGCACAACTGGCTCAACAAACCTCTTCAACAAGGACTTATGGAACACATTATGGATCTTAAATGTGACAGGAAGAGCCAAACGAAAAGAGACCGGATTAATAATCTCCAAAATCTTGTAAGGTCCAATAAATCTAGGCTTAAACTTAGGAGAAGCCACCTTCATAGCAATATTTTTTGATGATAACCACACCATATCACCAATCTTAAACTGGGGACCAATGGTCCTATGTCGATTGGAAAACCGCTGGGCCTTTTCCTGGGAGAGAGATAACTTATCCACCACTTGGTCCCAGATCTGGTGCATTCTCTCCACCACAGTGTCAACACCTGGGCAGGCAGAGGGCTCCACCTGCCCTGAAGAAAATCGAGGATGAAACCCAAAGTTACAAAAAAAAGGTGACATCAAAGTGGCAGAACTAGCTCTATTATTTAAAGCAAATTCGGCCAAGGGCAACAATGAAACCCAATCATCCTGATCAGCGGAAATAAAACATCTCAAATACGACTCCAAGGTCTGGTTTGTTCTCTCTGTCTGCCCATTGGTCTGAGGGTGAAAAGCAGAGGAGAAGGACAACTGAATTCCCAACTTGGAACAGAACGTCCTCCAAAATTTAGACACAAATTGAACTCCTCTGTCAGATACAATGTTCTCAGGAATCCCATGCAAGCGAACCACCTGTTGCAAAAACAGGGGCACCAACTCAGAGGAAGATGGCAACTTAGGGAGTGGTACAAGATGAACCATCTTAGAGAACCTATCACAAATCACCCAAATAACAGTCATTCTTTGAGAGACCGGCATATCAGAGATTAAATCCATTGAAATATGGGTCCATGGCCTCCTGGGGACCGGCAAAGGCATCAACAACCCACTAGAGCGAGAACAAGATTTAGACCGGGAGCAAGTCCCACAGGACTGCACAAAATTCCTGACATCATGAGACAAGGTGGGCCACCAAAAAGAGCGACTCACCAGATCTCTAGTACCAAAAATACCTGGATGACCAGCCAATGCAGAGCAATGAACTTCAGACATCACTCTCTTCTTCCACTGGTCAGGAACATACAACTTTCCACTGGGGCAACGCTCAGGTTTGTCCTCCTGGAACTCTTGCAGAGCAAGTCTCAAATCGGGCGAGATGGCAGAAAGAACTACCCCTTCGCCTAAGATGGTAGCAGGCTTGGTCACCATAGGAGAATCAGCAAAGAAACTCCTAGAGAGGGCGTCTGCCTTGACATTCTTAGTTCCAGGAAGGAAAGAGACCACAAAATCAAAAGGTGTACAAAACAAGGCCCACCTAGCCTGTCTAGGGTTCAAACATTTAGCCGACTCTAGGTAAATCAAATTTTTGTGGTCAGTGAGGACCACAACTTGATGTTTGGCTCCCTCCAACCAATGTCTCCACTCCTCAAATGCCCATTTCATGGCCAACAGTTCCCGATTCCCCACATCATAGTTACGTTCAGATGAAGAGGACTTTCGGGAAAAGAAAGCACAGGGATTCATTTTAGATGTTACCGGATCCTTTTGGGACAACACCGCTCCTGCACCAATCTCAGAAGCATCCACCTCTACCTGAAACGGGAGTGAGACATCAGGCTGCCGCAGAACCGGGGCGGAGGTAAATCTACGCTTCAGCTCCTGAAAGGAAGCAACCGCCTCCGGAGACCAATTCAACACATCCGCACCCTTCCTGGTCAGGTCAGTCAATGGTTTGGCAATACTAGAAAATGTTGCTATAAATTTCCGATAAAAATTAGCAAAACCCAAAAACTTCTGGAGGGCCTTCAAAGAAGTGGGCTGAACCCAATCATAAATGGCCTGTACCTTGGCTGGGTCCATTTCAATAGTTGACGGAGACAAAATAAATCCCAAAAAAGAAATCCTCTGTACTCCAAAAAGGCATTTTGATCCTTTGACATACAGAGAATTCTCTCTCAAGATCCGGAACACAGTCCGAATATGTTCCACATGAGCATCCCAATCCTTGGAGAAGATCAAAATATCGTCCAGATAGATAATCTAAAATTTATCGACAAAGTCTCGGAAAATATCGTTCATGAAGCACTGGAAGACAGAAGGGGCATTAGTGAGCCCAAAAGGCATCACCAGGTACTCAAAATGTCCCTCCGGAGTATTAAACGCCGTCTTCCATTCATCCCCCTGCTTAATGCGGATAAGATTATACGCCCCCCTGAGGTCAAGCTTGGTAAACCAGCAAGCACCTCTGACTCTAGAGAATAGATCCGAAATTAGGGGTAACGGATACTGATATTTAATAGTAATTTTATTGAGGGCACGATAATCAATACAAGGCCTCAAAGAACCATCCTTCTTGGCCACAAAAAAAAAACCGGCACCTAAGGGTGAAGAGGATGGTCTAATATTACCCTTCTCCAATGCCTCCTTAATATAGGACCGCATAGCCTCGTGCTCGGGTACAGATAAATTTAAGAGCCGACCCTTAGGAAATTTACACCCTGGGCTTAGTTCAATTGCACAGTCATAACTCCTATGAGGAGGCAAGGACGCAGACTCATTCTCACTAAATACATCATAGAAGTCCGCCAAATATTCAGGAACCTCATGCGACTGAGGAGAGGTGGAAAAAAACGGAGCCTCACTAAAGGTACACCGGCAACCCCAACTCACCACAGACACAGACTTCCAATCCAAAACTGGATTATGAATCTGCAACCAGGGAAACCCCAGAACAACAGCATCATGCAGACCATGCAACACCAAAAATCTGCAATTTTCTTGGTGGTCTGGGGCGACCTGCATGACCAACTGGGTCCAAAACTGAGGTTTATTTTTAGCCAGAGGGGTAGCATCAATCCCCCTCAAAGGGATAGGCATCTGCAGAGGTGTCAACGGAAATCCACAACGTTTAGCAAAATCCAAGTCCATTAGGTTTAGCGCTGCTCCCGAATCCACAAAAGCCTTGGCGGAAAATGTGGACAGGGAACAGATCAGAGTAATTGCCAAAGAAACTTAGGCTGAACCGCACCAACAGAAAACGTGTGTGCAAAGCGTTTCTCATGTTTAGGACAAACAGAAATAATATGTGAGGCATCTCCACAGAAAAAACACAGCTTATTACGCCTTCTGAATTCCTGACGTTGCGCCTTAGACAAAACTCTATCACATTGCATAGGTTCAGACGTCTGTTCAACCGGTGGCAACACCTCTCGTGTAATCCTGCGTTCACGTAAACGCCGATCAACCTGAATGGCTAAAGACATAGAATCGTCCAGACCAGAGGGAACAGGAAATCCCACCATAGTATCTTTTACGGCTTCTGACAAACCCTTCCGAAAGAGAGCAGCCAAGGCACTATCATTCCAGGTAGTAAGGACCGCCCACTTTCGGAACTTTTGACAGTACAACTCTGCAGATTCTCGACCCTGGTTCAATGCTAACAGGGTCTTTTCAGCCTGATCAATAGCATTAGGTTCGTCGTACAGCAACCCCAAGGCATGAAAAAATGCGTTCACATTAGTCAGAATAGGGTCATCTGGTTTCAAAGAAAACGCCCAATCCTGGGGATCGCCGCGCAGCAAAGAGATGACAATTTTAACCTGCTGCGCGGGGCTCCCTGACGAGTTAGGCTTCAAAGCAAAAAATAATTTACAATTATTTTTGAAACTCAAAAATTTAGATCGATCCCCAAAAAATACATCAGGTGTGGGGATCTTTGGTTCAACAGCATGTGAACGAGCAAGATAGGCAGAAATTCCTCGCACTTCAGCAGCGAGCTGCTCCACACGATCAGACACTTGCTTTATCTCCATTGAGAGAAAAAAAAATTCCCCCTACGGCCTCAGAGATATAGAGGAAAGAATATACACACTCCTCTTTTTTTTTTTTTTAAACACAATTCTTTCCTGCTATTGAGTACCCAAGGATCTGCGGTTTGGCGGGTGATTCTGTTATGATTGAGTCACCGTAGGAGGCAAAAACAGAAATGCGAGCTAAGTCCAGAAAACCAGAGAAGTTGGCAACTATCAGATTGCAGACCCCTGAACCTATCAACACAACTAGCAGTAGCCGTGGGGGGTTCCTACGATGACCTAGACCCCTCGATCACAGCCGGAGAGATACATAGGCCTAAAGAAGGAAAGGGGAAATCTAACTGCCCCAGAGCAGACCCCAAAGCAATAGGCAGCCCCCCACATATAATGAAGGTGAAGCAAGATGAAAACACTTACACAGACAGAAAGACAGACTGAGCAAAGACGGGGCCCAAAAACTACCTAGATAGGAACGGATAGGAAGGCTGCTGTCTGCAATCTGCCAAAACCCTATCAGAGACAAAGGCCAACAAGCTGATATAAAATGGCCCTGAAGGAACTAAGCTTCAAAAACTAAATCAGCACTCAGGTACTTTCTGAAGACAGCGCTAACGGAACACTGCACACTCCTGCAGGGAGTGGCAGAATCCAAAAAGCAAGAAAAACAAAAACAAATCTTAAATGCAAAAAGGCAAAACCGAAAACTTAGCTTTAGGAGAGCAGGAATCAGACTGGTGTCCAAGAGTCCACAGAGAAATCACCCGCAGGGCAGAAAGGGTGTAGGCTGCTTTAAATCCAGTCAGTGACTCCACTCAGCCAATCGTCTTCATTAGTCCCAGGTGCCTGATAATCAGGCTCACTACCTTCCTTCACTAGAATAGGTAGTTCACCAGGCCTCAGTGACGGAGGGGAAAATGAACACACGACACGTACTGCTCTATAGAGTGTTGGTCACATTTGAAATCTCGGTGTATATTTCGGGAGTCACCCTCAGATGCTCACTCAGTCTGGTTTTGACCATAATAAAAAATGTTGTTAAAAAGGTACTGGATAACAAGATAGCAAGTATATATATTATAGTGTACAATTAAAATCTCCGTTTACATAGTCTCGTAGTCACTCTCAGATGCTTAATCAGTATGGATTTGACCGTAACACTAAATGTGTACCAAAGGTACTGTATAACAAGATACAAGCTGGATCGAGTATAGGGTAAAAATTGGTATCTTCGATTCAACGTCTATATAGAAGGCGGAAACCATAAATGCTCAATCATTATGGATGATACCGTAATAACAAATTTTTAACAAAGGTACTGTATCAGCACATACCAGGTGTATCCAGTCTAGGGGTAATTGTAAATTTCCGTCTACACTTCCGGAGTCAGACACTGACACTCACTGGCTCAGTATGTATTACACCAGAATTTAAAAAGTAGAAAAAGGAAAAGGTATTCGAGGCGTACACCAGTATACAGTGTGGTGGCACTTTTAAATCTTTGTATATATTTAAATCTGAGTAAGCCAGTCCAGACTCTCCGCTACTGCAAACTACATGGCTAACAGTACAGACGGAAAGTCGAGTGTTTGCAGAAATGTGGGAATTACTCATTGCGGGAAAACATGATGGTAGATGTTGCAGAGGCGATGCAGACCCTCACTTACTGTGTCTGTAGAGACAGCGAAAACAGTTCTTTGTGAAGAAAGGATAGCTTTATCGCAGTAGCGTGGATCACATCACCGTTACTCGTCTCCATCAAATTTTGATCACAGGGAGAGATGTAGACATGGTCCTCAGTACCTATCATGATGTGTCTGGGCATTTTGGAGGGCAAAAGACAGAAGCCACAGGCGATTCTATTGGATTGGCATGAGAGGAGACATTGAAAAATGGTGGCAGGATTATCACACGTCTGTGACTATCACAACTGTGAAAGGTGATCATAGAGCACCACTGCATCCGCTTGTAAGTAGACGTCCATTACAAATGGTAGCCATTGATCATCTGAAGGTAGAGGCCAGCAGGACAGGGCATAGCTACATCTTAACCATCATCGATCAATACACCAAATTTCTATTGGCCATCCCTGTGAAGGAATTAACTGCCCAGACTACACAGCGGTGGAGCAGGGAGAGGTAAGTATTGCAACTTGCAAGTGCTGTGGCCATGACCAAGCAGGGGGGTACACACGCGGGCGACGGTACTGGCGCAGGGCCCCTCATAGTACGCTGTTGTGTCTGACGGCGAGTGGGCCCCCCCACCGTCAGAGACACTGTGTTGTACTATGAGGGGCCCTATGCCAGTGCATTCGGCCATCAGTGGGCCCATCCACCTGTTCAGAGCAACGGCACTTGCCCGGGTGTGCCAGGTGTTGACGCCAGCCCTTGGGGGGAGGGTGTTGGTCAGCCCAGTTAGGGAGGTTTAAAAAATGGCAAATGTTGATGTGTAGGCTGGACATTCAGCAGCTGTAAATGGCGGAATTGGGCAAGTCCTCTGTTTGTTTTTCCAGAAAAACACACAGATCGCTTGTATTTGTCCGTGATACCAGACAGTACATGGTAGTGTGTGAGGAGCGTACACTGCTAGATGGTGTCTGTATGGAAAATTGTCAATCTCAGGCTATGTTTATATGGAGTGCCACATGCTGTCTCTGTATAGTTTGGACCGTTATGAAACAGCAGATAAACTAAACCGTTTGCAAAGCTGACAGCTCTATACGTTGTAGTTCTGGAAAAAACGAAAATCTCCTCAGTTTGTTTTTCCAGAAAAACACACAGATAGCTTGTATTTATCCATGATACCAGCTGGTACACGGTAGTGTGTGACGAGCGTACACCGCTAGACATTGTCTCTATGGAAAATTGTCACTCTCAGGCTATGTTTATACGGAGTGACACGCGCTGTCTCTGTATAGTTTGGACCATGATGAAACAGCAGATATACTAAACTGTTTGAAAAGCGGACAGCACTCTCAGGTGTCAGTCTGGAAAAACGGAAAAACTCCTCGGCTTTTTTTTCCAGAGTAACACACAGATAGCTTGTATTTTTCCCTGATACCAGCCGGTACGCGGTAGTGTGTGAGGAGCGTGCGTACACCGCTATACAGTGTGTGAAAAAATGAACGCTCGGTAACTGAGCAGAACAAAATAATAAAAGTTGGAGTGCTTTGAAAACAGCAGTATGAACAGCAGTGTGCACACAATAAAAAAAGCAGCTATCAGGTAGCCTTAAAAGGCAGCCTAATCACCACCAGCGCTGCTGCACATAACTTAAATCCTCCACTGTCACTGCACACTAACTGTACAGTGAAAAGCGCCAGCAGCAGAAGCAGTTTTTTTTTTCTTCTTCCCTGACTAACGCTCTCCCTACAGAATCAGCAGCAGCAACTCTCCCTATTCTAAGATCAGCAGAAGTAAGATGGCGGTCGGTGTCACGCCCTTTTATAGCCCCTGTGACACCACACAAAGCCAGCCAATCACTTGAATGCCCTTCTCTAAGATGATGGTGACCGCTGCCCATGTCATCGCATTGCCCACAGTGTGCGTCCTCCATCATTGGCTGAAAATGGGCGCTGGAAGCATCATTTGAAATGCGACTGTGGCGCTCTGATCGGCGACCTCTTGGCCGACCTCACGCTATGGTCGGGTTTCGTTTCATGAAACCCGACTTTAGCGAAAGTTGGCGATTTTTTAAATTGACCGACCCATTTTGCTCAATTCTAATTTTTGCCAATTCATTCCTCACTTTTCAACTTTGGTATCTCCCTTGGCTGCCCGCACCAAGAAGGGAGCAAATCCCAAATTGTGGTTAGAGGAGGTCTCCAAGGCCTTCCTCTCTATCAATCAATAGTATAACGTGGCACAGCTGTGTCGGTGCACAAAAGGAGGTTCCCACACCAGTATAGAATAATCAAAAAATTTTTGGCACTCAACTCGTTGCAAAGATGAAGAATTTTTATTTGCAGTCACAAATATGGACGTTTCGGCTGTATCAACTAGCCTTCATCAGTAAACTGCAAAGTCGACAAAAGTATATACAATATACAATCAGATACTACAGATAATCAATCCATGAAGATAGCAATAACAGAAGAAACAAGTATTGGTATGTGCACAAGTGGTAGGGAGGACGGAACAAGGTATATAGGAAATGTGGCTCATGGAAGGAAAAGAAACAGAAATACACATAAAAGTAAAAGAAAAGACATCAAACCTACCAAGACTGCTCCTATCTCTATAATTTTCTGGACATCTATGGTGAGACAAGATTTAAAATCAATAAAATTATCCTGTTAAGAAGTAATCAATGGAGTCTATAACTGTAGAATATATATACAGTCATATGTTAAAGTTTGGGCACCCCTATTAATGTTAACCTTTTTTCTTTATAACAATTTTGGTTTTTGCAACAGCTATTTCAGTTTCATATATCTAATAACTGATGGACTCAGTTATATTTCTGGATTCAAATGAGGTTTATTGTACTAACAGAAAATATGCAATCTGCATTTAAACAAAATTTGACCGGTGCAAAAGTATGGGCACCTCAACATAAAAGTGATATTACTATTTTGTGGATCCTCCTTTTGCAAAAATAACAGCCTCTAGTCGCTTCCTGTTGCTATTAATGAGTTCCTGGATCCTGGATGAAGGTATTTGTGACCATTCCTGTTTACAAAACAATTCCAGTTCAGATAAGTTTGATGGTAGCCGAGCATGGACAGCCCGCTTCAAATCATCCCACAGATGTTCAATGATATTCAGGTCTGGGGACTGGGATGGCCATTCCAGAACATTGTAATTGTTCCTCTGCATGAATGCCTGAGTAGATTTGGAGCGGTGTTTTGGATCATTGTCTTGCTGAAATATCCATCCCCTGCGTAACTTCAACTTCGTCACTGATTCTTGCACATTATTGTCAAGAATCTGCTGATACTGAGTTGAATCCATGCGACCCTCAACTTTAACAAGATTCCCGGTGCCGGCATTGGCCACACAGCCCCAAAGCATGATGGAACCTCCACTAAATTTTACTGTGGGTAGCAAGTGTTTTTATTGGAATGCTGTGTTTTTTAGCCTCCATGCATAACGCCTTTTTGTATGACCAAACAACTCAATCTTTGTTTCATCAGTCCACAGGACCTTCTTCCAAAATGTAACTGGCTTGTCCAAATGTGCTTTTGCATACCTCAGGCGACTCTGTTTGTGGCGTGCTTGCAGAAACGGCTTCTTTCGCATCACTCTCCCATACAGCTTCTCCTTGTGCAAAGTGCGCTGTATTGTTGACCGATGCACAGTGACACCATCTGCAGCAAGATGATGCTGCAGGTCTTTGGAGGTGGTCTGTGGATTGTCCTTGACTGTTCTCACCATTCTTCTTCTCTGCCTTTCTGATATTTTTCTTGGGCTGCCACTTCTGGGATTAACAAGAACTGTACCTGTGTTCTTCCATTTCCTTACTATGTTCCTCACAGTGGAAACTGACAGGTTAAATCTCTGAGACAACTTTTTGTATCCTTCCCCTGAAAAGCTATGTTGAATAATCTTTGTTTTCAGATCATTTGATAGTTGTTTTGAGGAGCCCATGATGCCACTCTTCATAGGAGAATCAAATAGGAGAACTACTTGCAAGTGGCCACCTTAAATACCTTTTCTCATGATTTGATACACCTGGCTATGAAGTTCAAAGCTCAATGAGGTTACAAAACCAATTCAGTGCTTCAGGAAGTCAGTAAAAAGTAGTTAGGAGTGTTCAAATCAAGAAAATGATAAGGGTGCCCATACTTTTGCACCGGTCAAATTTTGTTTAAATGCAGATTGCACATTTTCTGTTAGAACAATAAACCTCATTTGAATCCAGAAATATAACTGAGTCCATCAGTTATTAGATATATGAAACTGAAATAGCTGTTGCAAAAACCAAAATTGTTATAAAGAAAAAAGGTTAACATTAATTGGGGTGCCCAAACTTTAACATATGACTGTATATATACTCACTATATTGTATGACCAATAGTAAATTAGGTGCTATTGGAGGTGATACCATCCACTAAGTAAGAACTGGTATATAAACCTGGTTCAAAAAAATATATATGTGTCTGTGAGCAAACATTACAGTAGTGTGGGAATATTACAATGTATGACGATACTGGAACTAACCTGTAGATTTCAATGAGAAGGGGTAGTAGAGAAATATTCCAAACGAGATCATATACAGGATCTAACATGAGCACAGTATACCCTTAGAACTTATTTAACCTTAGGCGTTATAATGTATATCATGTTGAGATTTACTCACTATTAGATCTGTGACTTTGAAAAGCTCCAAAGGTTGCACCAACCAGAAGTTGGCATGAACATCCTATGACTATGCCTGAAGGGAATTGTCCCAAAGGGGATTACTTGTGGGATCTAACATAAAGGAAAATGCAATCAATCATAATAATAGGCTCAGGGGGTCCCTATCCAGGTTATCAGATATATCTTAATGAGCTTATAATCACTGTTAAATCCTGTGACTCATAGAAAACCCCAATTTCACGCTGTAAGAACAGCAGCTGGCTGTAGTTTCAAATGTCTCTGTAGGGACAGTGAGGGGTTAAAACTGATAGAGTACTCATGGAACTCTTGCAGACTAACGAAGCCAGCTTGCTTAATGTTGGTGGGTGGCAGCAGGACCTGTGTGAACACGGCATCCACCGCTGATGTGACAGGTGACTCAGACTAGAATCACTGTGATTTAAGTAGGGAGTAGGCAGGACTACTGCTGGAGTAACAGAGCCGTGTTAAAGGAAGTGACGTCATGGCTGCTTCACTAGCTTGTGGGGAGGAGATTGTTGTCCTGAGTAACCAGGAAGAGACATAGGAAAAACAATCTATAATAATAAATGCCCTAAGCAGCTTCCGGTTGTAACAACTTCCGTCCAGTTGTAACCGGTGACGTCACCACACACACGCACATGTTAACCCTCAACACACCAAACCGCCTCAACACACACTCCTCTCACCTTTCACCTCCACTCACTTCCACTCACTCTTTCACTCCACATACGTTCCTTTCTCTCACTCCGTTTCTCATACTCACACCGTCATCGTCGCTGCCCCGACATCTTCCTACGCCGCCGCGATCCTGGATCCAGACGTTCTCCAGGCCGCCGACATGTTCTTGCGGCGACGCCATCTTGGATTTCGTGAAATCCCGCGATATTCAAGATGGCGTCGCCGCAAGAACATGTCGCTGGCGTGGACGACTCGGGATCCAAAAAGATGGCGTCGGCGAAATCTCGCGAGATTACGCCGACGCCATTTTGGATCCCGATGTCGTCCACGCCAGCGACATGTTCTTGCGGCGACGCCATCTTGAATATCGCGGGATTTCACAAAATCCAAGATGGCGTCGCCGCTAGAACATGTCGGCGGCCTGGAGAACGTCTGGATCCAGGATCGCAGCGGCGGAGGAAGATGTCGGGGCAGCGACGATGACGGTGTGAGTATGAGAGATGGAGTGAGAGAGAAAGGGTCGTATGTGGAGTGAAAGAGTGAGTGGATGTGAGTGGAGATGGTGAAAGGTGAGAGGAGTGTGTGTTGAGGCGGTGTGGTGTGTTGAGGGTTAACATGGCAAGAGGTGTTAACGACGTCGGCGAAATCTCGCTAGATTTCGCCGACACCATCTTGCATTCGTAAAATTGCGTCATTTACCTCACGCCGACTTGCTGTGCGGACGCTTGGCATTGCCTGTACCACCATAACTACTGCTGCCTTGGTCCTCTGCCTGTTTACTGCCAGTGTCTAATTACTGGGCCAATTTGCCTGTACTGCCATAACTATTGCTGCCTTGCTACTCTGCCGGTGTCTAATTACAGGGCTAATTTGCCTCTACCGCCATAACTACTGCTGCCTTGCTCCTCTGCCGGTGTCTAATTACAGGACCAATTTGCCTCTACCGCCATAACTACTGCTGCATTGCTACTCTCCCGGTGTCTAATTACAGGGCCAATTTGCCTATACTGCCATAACTACTGCTGCCTTTGCCTCTGCCAGTGTCTAATTACAGGGCCAATTTGCCTCTACCACCATAACTACTGCTGCTTTGGTCCTTTGCCTGTTTACTGCCGGTGTCTAATTACAAGGCCAATTTGCCTCTACCGCCATAACTACTGCTGCCTTGCTCCTCTGCCGGTGTCTAATTACAGGGCTAATTTGCCTCTACCGCCATAACTACTGCTGCCTTGCTCCTCTGCCGGTGTCTAATTACAGGACCAATTTGCCTCTACCGCCATAACTACTGCTGCATTGCTCCTCTGCCGGTGTCTAATTACAGGGCCTATTTGCCTATACCGCCATAACTACTGCCTTGGTCCTCTGCCAGTGTCTAATTACAGGGCCAATTTGCCTATACCGCCATAACTACTGCTGCCTTGCTCCTCTGCCGGTGTCTAATTACAGGGCCAATTTGCCTCTACCGCCATAACTACTGCTGCTTTGGTCCTCTGCCTATTTACTGCCGGTGTCTAATTACAAGGCCAATTTGCCTCTACCGCCATAACTACTGTTGCCTTGCTCCTCTGCCGGTGTCTAATTACAGGACTAATTTGCCTCTACCGCCATAACTACTGCTGCCTTGCTCCTCTGCCGGTGTCTAATTACAGGATCAATTTGCCTCTACCGCCATAACTACTGCTGCATTGCTCCTCTGCTGGTGTCTAATTACAGGGCCAATTTGCCTCTACCGCCATAACTACTGCTGCCTTGCTCCTCTGCCAGTGTCTAATTACAGGATCAATTTTCCTCTACCGCCATAACTACTGCTGCATTGCTCCTCTGCTGGTGTCTAATTACAGGGCCAATTTGCCTCTACCGCCATAACTACTGCTGCCTTGCTCCTCTGCCGGTGTCTAATTACAGGGCCAATTTGCCTCTACCACCATAACTACTGCTGCCTTGCTCCTCTGCCCGTGTCTAATTACAGGGCCAATTTGCTTCTACCGCCATAACTACTGCTGCCTTGCTCCTCTGCTGGTGTCTAATTACAGGATCAATTTGCCTCTACCGCCATAACTACTGCTGCATTGCTCCTCTGCTGGTGTCTAATTACAGGGCCAATTTGCCTATACCGCCATAACTACTGCTGCCTTGCTCCTCTGCCGGTGTCTAATTACAGGGCCAATTTGCCTCTACCGCCATAAGTACTGCTGCCTTGCTCCTCTGACTGTTCACTGCCTGTGTCTAATTACAGGGCCAATTTGCCTCTACCGCCATAACTACTGCTGCCTTGCTCCTCTGCCGGTGTCTAATTACAGGGCCAATTTGCCTCTACCGCCATAACTACTGCTGCCTTGCTCCTCTGCCGGTGTCTAATTACAGGGCCAATTTGCCTCTACCGCCAAAACTACTGCTGCCTTGCTCCTCTGCCGGTGTCTAACTACAGGGCCAATTTGCCACTACCACTTCATAACTACTGCTGGGCAATTACAGGGTCAATTAGTATCTGTTTACTCTACAATACTCCAGGACGCCTTCTTCACTGCCAGATAACTGCCAAATAGACTCCTTTACCTGTGCCAACATGAGTCATAACAAAAAGTATGCCAATGCCAGTGAAAGGAAAGCAGCTTTAGCACTACGACAAAAACAACGCCATGCTAATGAGACTCCTGAGGAAAAACACCATCGCCTTGAGAAGATTAAGGCTTATAAACGCCGTCGCCTCACACACGAATCCCCTAACTCTAAATCCATAAGATTGGCTGAAGAAGCCTCTGCACGCCGTCACCGCCGACAACAGACGGCCTCTTCCTCATCATTATTATTAGACTCACAACAGGATGCTTCCACATCAGCATGTGGAACAATTTACTGCTACACTTCATCCCATATGCCGTTCACTGACATAACTAATCAGCAATCTGTTTCTGCCCTATCAATACCACCATTCAATACCGATGCACAGTATGCCAATGCCAGTGAAAGGAAAGCAGCTTTAGCACTACGACAAAAACAACGCCGTGCTAATGAGACTCCTGAGGAAAAACAGCATCGACTTGACAAGATTAAGGCTTATAAACGCCGTCGTCTCACACACGAATCCCCTAACTCTAAATCTATTACATTGGCTGAAGAAGCCTCTACACGCCATCACCGCCAACAACAGACGGCTTCTTCCTCATCATTATTAGTAGACTCACAACAGGATGCTTCCACATCAGCATGTGGAACAAGTTACTACCACACTTCATCCTACATGCCGTTTACTGACATAACTAATCAGCAATCTGTTTCTGCCCTATCAATACCACCATTAGTCAATACCAACGCACAGTTTCTTCACATACAAGCTGCAGTTAGCCCGCAGAAAGTGCAACCAAGACAAATATACGTTGGTCTCAAAACTAGGCGCACCCCATCGGTTGGACATGCACTTCTACTACAACCTCACATTTTCACTAATGATGAAAATAGTATTACTGAACACAGCTGTGGTGCCATGACCCATGTATGTGAGCATTGCGAAGCTTTGCATTTTGTAGCAGAGATACCTTCTGATAACAACTTTACGCTCTGCTGTCAGAAGGGTAAAGTCCATGTACCCATACTACAATATCCTGATGTCTTTACACGTTTTCTGAAAGGGCAAAGTGAATTTAGCAAAAATTTCATGGATAATATTCGAAGTATTAACAGTTCCTTTGCTTTTGCCTCCATGGGTGCAAATATTTCACCACCTCCTTGATATGGCCCATACTGTTTCCGCATACATGGCCAGATCTATCATAGAACTGGAACACTACATCCCTCAGATGACCAGCAACGTGCATTTGCCCAACTTTACATTCTCGATACCACTACCGCAAACGAACAATGCTTACGATGTAAAGAAAATCAAAAATGTCATCCTACATTGATGAACATTATTGCCCTTCAAATCCAAACTATTAATCCTTTTGTGGAAGTTTATCAAATGTTACGTGATGTGGAAGAACAAGAAAAAATTAAATCTCTACAAAACGGAACTGTCATGCCAAACATCACTATGGCTATTAAACAAGATCGTACTCAAGACCCTCGACGCTACAATAATCCCACTGTCAGTGAAGTAGTAGTCGTGTTTCAAAATGACCATGGTGAGCCACCTTTCAATAGAGACATATTAATTCATTTAAAACCTGATCCCCATAACCCTTTAGCTCCAAAAATACAACAAATTAGTATTCTCCATAGCAATTTGGATGCCCTCCTCTATCCAATATTTTTCCCTTATGGAGACCAAGGATGGCATGATGGACTCAAACAACAAGGCAAAAGTCCGAGGAGGATCACTCAACTCCAATACTATTGCTATATGTTATCTGTCAGAAATTACTTTAATCCACTCCTCAATGGTGGTAAGCTAACACAGCAATATTTAGTAGATGCTTATGTCAAAATCGAAGCTAATCGCCTACATTACATCCGCAACCACCAAAAAGATTTAAAAGTGGAGGATTACTGCCTCCTTCAAGAACATCTACTCAAAAAATCGGTTCAAAAGGGCATCCCTATTGGGAAAACCGTCATTTTACCATCTTCTTTTGAAGGCAGTCCAAGAAACATGCAGCAGCGCTACCAGGATGCTATGGCTATTGTTACAAAGTATGGTCGACCAGATCTATTTATCACCATGACATGTAATCCTAAGTGGAATGAGATTACTACACATTTAGAACCGTGGCAGCGTGTTGAACACAGACCAGACTTGGTTGCACGTGTCTTTAACATTAAACTGGAATCCCTCTTAAAAGACATTAGCAGTGGATTATTTGGAAACGTCACTGCAATGGTCCATGTCATTGAATTTCAGAAGCGTGGTCTCCCACACACTCATATTTTAATTATTCTTGACAGCCTGTCTAAATTACGGACTGAGGCGGACATAGACAATATAGTCTGGGCTGAAATACCTGATGAAACAATCTACCCTCAGCTCCATAACATTGTTCTTCAACACATGATTCATGGTCCCTGTGGAGAACACAATCCTAATTCTCCCTGTATGGATCTTGGAAAGTGTAGCAAAGGTTTCCCAAAACAAAACCAACCATATACCATCAAAGAAAAGGATGGCTATCCCACTTACCGCAGACCCATTGGCAAAACAAATGAACACCATTCTAAGATGATTGACAATTCATGGGTAGTTCCATATAACCCATTTTTACTCACCAAATACAAGTGCCATATTAATGTAGAAATATGTGCTTCCATTCAAAGTGTAAAATATTTATTTAAATACGTTTACAAAGGACATGACAAAGCCAACCTTGAAATTTCCCAAAATAACATCCAACATGATGAAACACACCAATTTACGGATACCAGATATGTTAGTGCACCTGAGGCTGCGTGGTGGATATTTGCTTTTCCTATGCACAAACAATCTCATGCCATCATTCGCCTAGCCGTACATCTGCCTAATTCTCAACCACTCTATTTTCATGAGAATGACTCTGCAGACAACATCCATCAAAAGCTCAATTCCAATTCTACACTTATGGCGTATTTCAACCTTAATAAGATTGACCACAATGCACTTAACTATTTCCACCGCGAAATTCCAGAACACTACGTTTGGAAACAAGGCACATGGGAACAAAGAAAACGAGGGGGTCTCACAGTTATTGGAAGAATGTACACTGTTAGTGTGAAAGACCAAGAACACTATTATTTACGTTTGTTGTTACTGCATGTAAAAGCTGCTACCAGTTTTGACAGCATTAAAACCGTCAATGGAGTTATGCATGAAACCTTTAAGGATGCTGCGTTAGCACTTGGATTATTATTCGATGATAGCATCTGGAGACATACTTTAACAGATGCTTGCATTCTTAACATGCCTTCCCAACTTAGAGACATGTTTGCTTATATCTGTATTTTTGGCCCCCCCAGTAATCCACTTGAATTGTGGAATGAATTTAAGGACCATTTTTTACAAGACTACTGTCATACATACCACAGCAACACTGAAGAGTGTATCGATTGTGAAGGATATGCTATGAAAGATGTCCAAGATGTCCTCATAGTCCATGGAAAAACTTTTGCTGATTTCAATTTACCACGCCCAGCAAAAAAATATTAAACAACTTCTTAAACAATATGATAAGGATTATGAGTTAAAAAAAGCTGCAGAGATGAAAGAAACTCTTAATCAGGAGCAACTTTTTGCCTATGATGTCATTACTGAAGCTTTACAAAATAGCAGTTTAATACCAAAGTGCTTTTTTCTCGATGGACCTGGTGGCAGTGGAAAGACCTACCTATACCATCTACTTACACATCATTTAAGAGGACAAGGAGAAATTGTGTCACCTGCAGCGACTACAGGAATAGCATCTAACTTGATACAAGGAGGCCGAACAATCCACTCTCTATATGGCATACCTATTCCGATCAATGAAACATCTGTTTCCAGGATTAAAAACGATACAAATGCAGGAAAACATTTACAGAGTACAAAACTTTTTATTATTGATGAGTGCACTATGGTCCAAAAACATGCATTGAATGTGATAGATAGACTTCTACGTGACATCATGACAACAAATGTTGCTGAAAAAAATAAAACACCATTTGGAGGTAAAGTTATTGTTCTTGGAGGAGACTTCAGACAATGTCTTCCCGTCATCGTTCATGGAACAAGAATAGACATTGTAGATTCCTGCATTAAATATTCAGAACATTGGCAACATTTTACCAGACTACCGCTAATCAACAACATGCGCTCCACTGATCCTGAATACAGCACTTGGTTGCTTAAACTTGGAAATGGTGAGCTGTCTAATGAACAAAACCTTGGAGAGGATGTCATTGAAATTCCTCCAGACATCCCTTGCACTGGCTCTATTGTAACCGAGATCTTTGGAGACCATATTTGCATTGATGTTAATGACCAACAAAGCCTCAACACTGCTGCATCACATGCTATACTATGTCCGAAAAATGATGACGTCGATTTTCTGAACTGTAAAGTAATGGATCGCATTAGTGGTGATTATACTGTATATACAAGTGATGATTCTGTCGATGCTGATGAGGCAGAGGAATGTGAAAACTACCCAGTTGAATTTTTAAACTCTCTGACACCATCAGGAATGCCATCACATCTCTTAAAACTTAAAATTGGCACCATTGTGATGCTATTAAGAAACCTAAACACCAAGAAAGGTCTCTGCAATGGCACTCGCCTCATTGTCATTGCCTTACTCCGCAACATCATACAGGCTAAAGTGATTACTGGCTCAGCTGAAGGAGACATTGTGTTTATTCCACGCATCGATTTGTGTCCTTCAGAAACTGGGTTACCTTTTAAATTAAAACGTCGACAGTTTCCTCTAAAACCTGCTTTTGCTATGACCATTAACAAATCCCAAGGACAGACCCTCAATCGAGTTGGAATTTTTTTGCCCGAACCTGTATTTGCCCATGGACAATTGTATGTTGCATTCTCCCGAGTAAAGCAACGCAGCAACGTTAGGGTCAAAGTGGTGGATACACCACTTCAAGGACAATTGCTACCTAATAGCCCAAAAATCTTCACTAGAAATGTCGTTTACAAAAATGTCTTACTTTAAACTATTTAAGTTGGTCCTAGAATTGATAGATATATAGATATATAAATAATAGTTACATTCTAAATAGATACAGATAATAGACTTCTAAGACTTCTATACATAGCTTGATATATGTTATATATATAAATATTTTAAGCAGAGAGATATATCTTACACTAATTATCTCTTTCACATATATGTCATAGACATATTTAAATCCATAAAAATATACATAGGTATAGGTATATATAGATTAAAAAAAAAAAGGCAAAAACAAAAAAAATTTAGGCAAACATACGTAGATTTCAACCACATAGCTAACACATACCTACATAACTTAGGTAATAATAATTAATTTTTTATTTATTAATAGAGTACTATTATTTCAATAGCACTTTACATACATCAGTAATACTGTCCTTCTTGAGGCTCACTATGTAAATATCTTATCCACATAAAAACATAGGTGTGATACATCTACTATAATAAATGCGCTAAGCAGCTTCCGGGTTGTAACAACTTCCGTCCAGTTGTAACTGGTGACGTCACAGCACACCTCTTGCCATGTTAACCCTCAACACACCACTCCTCAACACACACTCCTCTCACCTTTCACTATCTCCACTAACGTCCACTCGCAGGATTTTAGAATACTCAAGATGGCGTGGCCGCAAGAACATGTCGCCGGCGTGGACAACGTCGGGATCCAGGATGGCGCCGGCGGAAGATGTCGGGGATCGTGGAGCAGCGACGATGACGGTGTGAGTATGAGAGACGGAGTGAGAGAAAGGGTCGTATGTGGAGTGAAAGAGTGAGTGGACGTGAGTGGAGATGGTGAAAGGTGAGAGGAGTGTGTGTTGAGGCGGTGTGGTGTGTTGAGGAGGAGTGTGTGTTGAGGGTTCACAAGTCAAGAGGTGTGTCACTATCCTCCTGATGCGATAGCATCGGGCCTTAATCTACTATAATAAATGCGCTAAGCAGCTTCCGGGTTGTAACAACTTCCGTCCAGTTGTAACTGGTGACGTCACAGCACACCTCTTGCCATGTTAACCCTCAACACACCACTCCTCAACACACACTCCTCTCACTTTTCACTATCTCCACTAACGTCCACTCGCAGTGATTTCATAATGCTCAAGATGGCGTGGCCGCAAGAACATGTCGCCGGCGTGGACAACGTCGGGATCCAGGATGGCGCCGGCGGAAGAAGATGTCGGGGATCGTGGAGCAGCGACGATGACGGTGTGAGTATGAGAGACGGAGTGAGAGAAAGGGTCGTATGTGGAGTGAAAGAGTGAATGGACGTGAGTGGAGATGGTGAAAGGTGAGAGGAGTGTGTGTTGAGGAGGTGTGTGTGTGTTGAGGGTTAACATGGCAAGAGGTGTGTCACTATCCTCTCGATGTGATAGCATCGGGCCTTAATCTAGTGTCACTATAAAAGCCTGTTAGGCAGGGGAAAATGAAAGCATTACTATCTGGTGCTTATATCAGAAGTAGCACTGGACAAGCGCCCTATGTATTGTTATATAAAGGCGACTCTGTAAAGATAAGACAATATGATAGATATCACATATCCGGAACACGCTAATTTCATGAAAAAAACAATGTGCCTCAAAAGATATTTGCTAAAAAATATCCACATATATATTACAATGACATCATATTGTATGGAGATGAGTAAATTAGAAAAGCCAGACACATAATACGGAAACCTTCTGTTAAATAAACGCCAATAGGTCATAATCTCTATTGAGGCCCTTTGGTGCCAGTGTCTGTAATTCGTGTATCCAAAAGGCCTCTCTCTGTTTAAGAATTTAGATACGGTTCCCACCCCGCCGGGGAGGGGGGACATGTTCGATGACTGAAAATCTCAACTGTGGAATAGTATGTCCAGCCGTAATAAAATGATGTGGTAGTGGCAGTAAAGTATTCCCACATCTGATCGTGGACTTGTGCTTGCTGATACGATCTTCACCAGATTTTTTACCTTGCTATAAACACCCTAAAAACATTAGAGACACTCTCATCAAGGCAGACATGGGCTCAGGAGTTAGAGTTACAACACAGAGATTTCTCAACACAGACTCCAGCAGTAGTCCCGTCTACTCCCTACTTAAATCACAGTGATTCTAGTCTGAGTCACCTGCCACACCAGCGGTGGATGCCGTGTTCACACAGGTCCTGCTGCCACCCACCAACAGTAAGCTGGCTTTGTTAGTCTGCAAGAGTTCCATGAGTACTCTATCAATTTTAACCCCTCATTGTCCCTACAGACAGACATTTGAAACTACAGCCAGCTGCTGTTCTTACAGCGTGAAATTGGGGTTTTCTATGAGTCACAGGATTTAACAGTGAGTATAAGCTCATTATGATATACAGTCATGGCCAAAAGTATTGACACCCCTGCAATTCTGTCAGATAATATTCAGTTTCTTCCTGAAAATGATTGCAAACACAAATTCTTTGGTATTATTATCTTCATTTAATTTGTCTTAAATGAAAAAAACACAAAAGAGAATGAAGCAAAAAGCAAAACATTGATCATTTCACACAAAACTCCAAAAAAGGGCCGGACAAAAGTATTGGCACCCTCAGCCTAATACTTGATTGCACAACCTTTAGCCAAAATAACTGCGACCAACCGCTTTCGGTAACCATCAATGAGTTTCTTACAATGCTCTGCTGGAATTTTAGACCATTCTTCTTTGGCAAACTACTCCAGGTCCCTGATATTTGAAGGGTGCCTTCTCCAAACTGCCATTTTTAGATCTCTCCACAGGTGTTCTATGGGATTCAGGTCTGGACTCATTGCTGGCCACCTTAGAAGTCTCCAGTGCTTTCTCTCAAACCATTTTCTAGTGCTTTTTGAAGTGTGTTTTGGGTTATTGTCCTGCTGGAAGGCCCATGACTTCTGAGGTAAACCCAGCTTTCTCACACTGGGCTCTAAATTATGCTGCAAAATTTGTTGGTAGTCTTCTGACTTCATAATGCCATGCACACGGTCAAGCAGTCCAGTGCCAGAGGCAGCAAAGCAACCCCAAAACATCAGGGAACCTCCGCCATGTTTGACTGTAGGGACCGTGTACTTTTCTTTGAATGCCTCTTTTTTCTCCTGTAAACTCTATGTTGATGCTTTTGCCCTAAAAGCTCTACTTTTGCCTCATCTGACCAGAGAATATTCTTCCAAAATGTTTTAGGCTTTTTCAGGTAAGTTTTGGCAAACTCCAGCCTGGCTTTTTTATGTCTCGGGGTAAGAAGTGGAGTCTTCCTGGGTCTCCTACCATACAGTCCCCTTTCATTCAGATGTCGACGGATAGTACGGGTTGACACCGTTGTACCCTCGGACTGCAGGGCAGCTTGAACTTGTTTGGATGTTAGTGGAGGTTCTTTATCCAACATCCGCACAATTTTGCGTTGAAATCTCTTGTCAATTTTTCTTTTCCGGCCACATCTAGGGAGGTTAGCCACAGTGCCATGGGCTTTAAACTTCTTGATGACACTGCGCACGGTAGACACAGGAACATTCAGGTCTTTGGAGATGGACTTGTAGCCTTGAGATTGCTCATTCTTCCTCACAATTTGGTTTCTCAAGTCCTCAGACAGTTCTTTGGTCTTCTTTCTTTTCTCCATGCTCAATGTGGCACACACAAGGACACAGGACAGAGGTTGAGTCAACTTTAATCCATGTTAACTGGCTGCAAGTGTGATTTAGTTATTGCCAACACCTGTTAGGTGCCACAGGTAAGTTATAGGTGCTGTTAATTACACAAATTAGAGAAGCATCACATGATCTTTCGAACAGTGCCAATACATTTGTCCACCCTCTTTGTTATGTTTGGTGTGGAATTATATCCAATTTGGCTTTAGGACAATTCTTTTTGTGCTTTTTCTTTTAAGGCAAATTAAATGAAGATAATAATACCAAAGAATTTGTGTTTGCAATCATTTTCAGGAAGAAACTGAGTATTATCTGACAGAATTGCAGGGGTGTCAATACTTTTGGCCATGACTGTACCTGATAACCAAGATAGGGAGCCCCAGAGCCTATTATGATTGATTGCATTTTCCTTTATGTTAGATCCCACAAGTAATCCCCTTTGGGACAATTCCCTTCAGGCATAGTCATAGGATGTTCATGCCAACTTCTGGTTGGTGCAACCTTTGGAGCTTTTCAAAGTCACAGATCTAATAGTGAGTAAATCTAAACATGATATACATTATAACGCCTAAGGTTAAATAAGTTCTAAGGGTATACTGTGTTCATGTTAGATCCTGTATATGATCTCGTTTGGAATATTTCTCTACTACCCCTTCTCATTGAAATCTACAGGTTAGTTCCAGTATCGTCATACATTGTAATATTCCCACACTACTGTAATGTTTGCTCACAGACACATATATATTTTTTTGAACCAGGTTTATATACTAGTTCTTACATGGTGGATGGTATCACCTCCAATAGCACCTAATTTACTATTGGTCATACAATATAGTGAGTATATATATATATATTCTACAGTTGTAGACTCCATTGATTACTTCTTAACAGGATAATTTTATTGATTTTAAATCTTGTCTCACCATAGATGTCCAGAAAATTATAGAGATAGGAGCAGTCTTGGTAGGTTTGATGTCTTTTCTTTTACTTTTATGTGTATTTCTGTTTCTTTTCCTTCCATGAGCCACATTTCCTATATACCTTGTTCCGTCCTCCCTACCACTTGTGCACATACCAATACTTGTTTCTTCTGTTATTGATATCTTCATGGATTGATTATCTGTAGTATCTGATTGTATATTGTATATACTTTTGTCGACTTTGCAGTTTACTGATGAAGGCTAGTTGATACAGCCGAAACGTCTATATTTGTGACTGCAAATAAAAATTCTTCATCTTTGCAACGAGTTGAGTGCCAAAAATTTTTTGATTATTCCTCTCTATCAAGTCACACTTCGCTAGCGCTTCCATTTTACATCGCCCTGATGTAGGTAAGCCATTTATTATGGAGGTGGACGCCTCTTCCATTGGTGCTGGAGCAGTCCTGTTCCAAAAGGATGCTCATGGTCGGAAGCATCCTTGCTTCTTCTTCTCTAAGACCTTCTCACTGACAGAGAGGAACTATTCCATCTGGATAGGGAGTTGCTAGCCATGAAGTTGGCCTTTTCGGAATGGAGACACCTCCCGGAGGGGGCTCACTATCCCTTACAAGTGTACACCGACCACAAAAATTTGGTTTACTTGCAACCCACCCAGCGGCTAAACTCTCGCCAGGCTAGATGGTCCTTGTTCTTCTCCCGGTTCCACTTCACCCTCCACTTTCTTTCCGGGGAGAAGAACATTTCTGCCTACGTTCTCTCCCTCTCCATAGTGTCATCATCATCAGAGGATTAGGAGCCTCGGCTAATTGTCCCTTCTGAGAGACTGAGGACCGGGGCCCCGGTTTTGCTTGAGTCTGTATCTCTGGGCAAGACTTTTGTGCCTCTTAATCTTTGACCGGAGGTTCTCTCTTGGGCTCATTCATCCAGGGTGGGTAGACATTTTGGGACCAACAGGACTACTGAGCTCCAGGCGAGGATGTACTAGCGGCCGCATATGGCCCGTGACGTCGTAGACTATATTCGGGCATGTGTCTCCTGCGCCAAGAATAGGTCTTCTCGACAATTGCCTGCTGGGCTACTTTACCCCCTGCCGATGGCAGACAGGCCCTGGGAAATGGTCGGGATGGACTTTGTGGTGGGCTTACCCAAGTCTCATTGCTGCACCGTTATCTGGGTAGTCACCGACCATTTTTCCAAAATGGTGCACTTGGTGCCTCTTCCTCGGGTGCCTTCTGCACAGGCCTTGGCGGCGTTGTTCATTAAACACGCTTTTCGCTTACACGATATGTCTGACAAAATTGTCAGTGACCCCAGTTTGCGTCTCGGTTCTGGAGAGAGCTTGGTCGCCTATTCAGCATTGAGCTGAATCTCTCTTCAGATTAGCATCCTGAGACAAATGGGTTGGTAGAGAGGGCCAACCAGACCCTGGTCATGTAGAGTATCTGTGACATTTTGCTTCAGCCTGGCAGGATGACTGGGCATCCTTGCTACCATGGGCAGAGTTTGCACTGAACAATGCCGTAGCCGATTCCACTGGACAAACCCCATTCCTCCTTAACTATGGCCAGCATCCGCGAGTTCCAGTGCCGATGCCCGTGTCTTCCACCTACTCTAGGGTGGCAGACTGGGCGGTGGAGGCATGTGAGATTTGGGACCGCACACAGGGTGTCATCCGGGCCTCAAAGGAGAGAATGAGGGTTTCCGCCGATGCTCACTGGCACCCTGCTCCGACCTTTGCTCCTGGCGACTTAGTGTGGCTCTCTGCTTGTAATATCAGGCTTCGAGTTGAGTCCACTAAATTTGCGCCTCACTATATTGGTCCCTTCAAGGTCCTGGAACAAGGTTACCCTGTGGTCTATTGTCTGGCCCTTCCTCCATGCCTAGGTATCACCGAAACCTTTCATGTGTCCCTCCTAAAGTCCATTCACATGTCCCTGTTTTCCAAGTCATCTTCCGGGACATCGGGCTCGTCTACGGACGATTATGAGGTGAACGCCATGGTTGGGTGCAAGGTGTTATGTGCAAAAAGTACTATCTGGTGGACTGGAAGGGTCATGGCCCAGAGGACAGGACCTGGGAGCCTATTGAGCACATTCGTGCTCCTCAGCTCATTGCAGCTTTTGAACATAGTGAGGCCCAAGGGGGGGACAATGTTAGGCGTTGAGTTCCCTCCACTGCACAGGGGGAATCTCAAGCCATATCTTCTGCAGTCTCCCATTTTTCTGCAGCTGCAGAGGTTCATGCTCAGCAGAGACGTCGGTCCCAGCATCTCGCTCAGGCTAATGCTAATGGTTGCTGCTGCCACCCCAGGTTCAGCTACAGCATCCTGCATTAGTCAACAGCGAGCAGACACTTGCTTTTATCTGCTTAATTGAGAATAATAATAATAATAATAATAAATTTTATTTTTATAGCGCCGACATATTCCGCAGCACTTTACATTTCAGAGGGGATTTGTACAGACAATAGACATTACAGCATAACAATAATCACATACAGTAGATTATAACAAATACCAAGAGGAGTGAGGGCCCTGCTCGCAAGCTTACAGTCTATGAGGAAAGAGGGAGACACAAAAGGTGGGTGGTAACAGTTGCTCTGATTGTATGGACCAGCCATAATGTTAAGTGTGTAACAGTACAGACACAGAGGGCTAATGGATGCATAAAGCATGTGGGAACATGATGCTGGGAACCTGGTTATGGTAAAACTTTTGGCTCTGCCACACAGGGATAGGTTAGGTTAATGTGTTGAGGCGATAGGCCAGTCTGAATAAATGCGTTTTCAGGACACGCTTAAAATTGTGGGGATTGGGGACTAATCGTATTGACCTGGGAAGTGCATTCCAAAGAATTGGCGCGGCACGTGTAAAGTCTTGGAGACGGGAGTGGGAGGTTCTGACTATTGAGGATACTAACCTCAGGTCATCAGCAGAATGGAGGGCGCGGGTAGGGTGGTATACTGAAACAAGGGAGGAGATGTAGGGTGGTGCTGAGCCATGGAGGGCTTTGTGGGTGAGGGTAATAAGTTTATACTGAATTCTGGAGTGGATGGGTAGCCAGTGTAATGACTGGCACAAGGTAGAGGCATCGGTGTAACGATTGGTGAGGAATATGATCCTGGCTGCAGCATTCAAGACAGATTGGAGAGGGGAGAGTTTGGTAAGAGGGAGACCGATTAGAAGAGAGTTACAATAGTCGAGACGAGAATGAATAAGAGAAACAGTAAGAGTTTTTGCAGAGTCAAAAGTAAGAAAAGGTCGAATTCTAGAAATGTTTTTGAGGTGCAGATGACAATGAATGAATAATGAAGGGATTGCCCACACCTGTCCATGAAATAGCCTTGGAGTCAATTGTCCAATTACTTTTGGTCCCTTTAAAAACAGGGTGGCACATGTTAAGGAGCTGAAACTCCTAAACCATTCACCCAATTTTAATGTGGATACCCTCAAATGAAAGCTGAAAGTCTGAACTTCAACTGCATCTGAATTGTTTTGTTTAAAATTCATTGTGGTAATGTCTAGAACCAAAATTAGGAAAATGCTGTGTCTGTCCAAATATATATGGACCTAACTGTATGTGTGCGTGTGTATATATATATATATATATATATATATATATATATATATACACTAGCTGAAGAGCCCGGCGCTGCCTGGGCATAGTAACTAACTGTGGTTAGTTATAGCAAATTATAATTATCCTCCATCCCATAGTCCCTTGCCCATATACCCATCATACATATCCACGATCCCATAGGCCGTGCCCATATACCCATCATACATGCCCTCCATCCCATAGTCGAGTGCCCATATACCCATCACACATCCTCCATCCCATAGTCCCATGCCCATAAACCCATCACACATCCTCCATCCCATAGTCCCATGCCCATATACCCATCACACATTCGCCATCCCATAGTCGAGTGCTCATATACCCATCACACATCCTTCATCTCATAGTCCCATGCCCATATACCCATCATGCATATCCTCCATCCCATAGTCCCGTGCCCATATACCCATATTACATATCCGCCATCCCATAGTCCCGTGCCCATATACCTGTCATACATATCCTCCATCCCTTAGTCCAGTGCCCATACACCCATCACACAGCCTCCATCCCATAGTTCCATGCCCATAAACCCGTCATACATATCCTCCATCCCATAGTTCAGTGCCCATATACCCATCACACATCCTCCATCTCATAGTCAACCATTATGACATCATAATGAGCGGCGGGGCTTGCAACCTATGATGACATCAGCGCCACCATGGCAACCATTGTGACATCATAATGAGGGGTGGGGCTTGATACGCACACACTATTTCCCCATTATGTAGATAGGGGCATTATGACATCATAATGAGAAGCAGGGCTTGACGCGCACACACTTTTCCCCAGTATGTAGATAGGGGCAAAATTGTTTGGTGAATTGGAATGCACGGGGTTAAAATTTCGCCTCACAACATAGCTTAGGACGCTCTCGGGGTCCAGACGTGTGACTGTGCCAAATTTTGTGGCTGTAGCTGCGATGGTGCGGATGCCTATCCCGGACATACACACACACATAAATACATACATACATACATACACACTTTGAGCTTTATATATATTATATATATATATATACTAGATTAAGGCCCGATGCTATCGCATCGGGAGGATAGTGACACACCTCTTGCCATGTTAACCCTCAACACACACACCTCCTCAACACACACTCTTCTCACCTTTCATCCTCTCCACTCACGCCCTCCCCTCTTTCACTCCACATACGACCCTTTCTCTCACTCCGTCTCTCATACTCACGCTGTCATCGCCACTGCTCCACGATCCCCGACATCTTCTTCCACCGGCGCCATCCTGGATCCAGACGTCATCCACGCCGGCGACATGTTCTTGCGGCGACGCCATCTTGAGTATCGCGGGATTTCACGATACTCCAGATGGCGTCGTCGCAAGAACATGTCGCCGGCGTGGACGACATCTGGATCCAGGATGGCGCCGGCGGAAGAAGATGTCGGGGATCGTGGAGCAGCAGCGATGACGGCGTGAGTATGAGAGACGAAGTGAGAGAAAGGGTCGTATGTGGAGTGAAAGAGTGAGTGGACGTGAGTGGAGATGGTGAAAGGTGAGAGGAGTGTGTGAGGAGGTGTGTGTTGAGGAGGAGTGGTGTGTTGAGGGTTAACATGGCAAGAGGTGTGCGGTGACGTCACCAGTTACAACTGGACGGAAGTTGTTACAACCCGGAAGCTGCTTAGCGCATTTATTATTATAGACTAGATTAAGGCCCGATGCTATCGCATCGAGAGGATAGTGACACACCTCTTGCCATGTTAACCCTCAATACACACACACCTCCTCAACACACACTCCTCTCACCTTTCACCATCTCCACTCACATCCACTCACTCTTTCACTCCACATACGACCCTTTCTCTCACTCCGTCTCTCATACTCACACTGTCATCGTCGCTGCTCCATGATCCCCGACATCTTCTTCCGCCGGCGCCATCCTGGATCCCGTCGTTGTCCACGCCAGCGACATGTTCTTGCGGCCATGCCATCTTGAGTATTCTGAAATCCTGTGAGTGGACATTAGTGGAGATAGTGAAAGGTGAGAGGAGTGTGTGTTGAGGAGTGGTGTGTTGAGGGTTAACATGGCAAGAGGTGTGCTGTGACGTCACCGGTTACAACTGGACGGAAGTTGTTACAACCCGGAAGCTGCTTAGCGCATTTATTATAGTAGATTAAGGCCCGATGCTATCGCATCAGGAGGATAGTGACACACCTCTTGCCATGTGAAGCCTCAACACACAGTCCTCCTCAACACACCACACCGCCTCAACACACACTCCTCTCACCTTTCACCATCTCCACTCACGTCCACTCACTCTTTCACTCCACATACGACCATTTCTCTCACTCCGTCTCTCATACTCACACCGTCATCGTCGCTGCTCCACGATCCCCGACATCTTCTTCCGCCGGCGCCATCCTGGATCCCGACGTTGTCCACGCCGGCGACATGTTCTTGCGGCCATGCCATCTTGAGTATTCTGAAATCCTGCGAGTGGACATTAGTGGAGATAGTGAAAGGTGAGAGGAGTTTGTGTTGAGGAGTGGTGTGTTGAGGGTTAACATGGCAAGAGGTGTGCTGTGACGTCACCAGTTACAACTGGACGGGAGTTGTTACAACCCGGAAGCTGCTTAGCGCATTTATTATAGTAGATTAAGGCCCGATGCTATCGCATTGAGAGAATAGTGACACACCTCTTGCCATGTTAACCCTCAATTCACACACACCTCCTCAACACACCACACCGCCTCAACACACACTCCTCTCACCTTTCACCATCTCCACTCACGTCCACTCACTCTTTCACTCCACATACGACCCTTTCTCTCACTCCGTCTCTCATACTCACACTGTCATCGTTGCTGCTCCACGATCCCCGACATCTTCTTCCGCCGGCGCCATCCTGGATCCCGACATTGTCCACGCCGGCGACATGTTCTTGCGGCCATGCCATCTTGTGTATTCTGAAATCCTGCGAGTGGACATTAGTGGAGATAGTGAAAGGTGAGAGGAGTGTGTGTTGAGGAGTGGTGTGTTGAGGGTTAACATGGCAAGAGGTGTGCTGTGATGTCACCAGTTACAACTGGACGGAAGTTGTTACAACCCGGAAGCTGCTTAGCGCATTTATTATAGTAGATTAAGGCCCGATGCTATCGCATCAGGAGGATAGTGACACACTTCTTGTCATGTGAACCCTCAACACACAGTACTCCTCAACACACCACACCGCCTCAACACACACTCCTCTCACCTTTCACCATCTCCACTCACGTCCACTCACTCTTTCACTCCACATACGACCCTTTCTCTCACTCCGTCTCTCATACTCACACCGTCATCGTCGCTGCTCCACGATCCCCGACATCTTCTTCCGCCGGCGCCATCCTGGATCCCGACATTGTCCACGCCGGCGACATGTTCTTGCGGCCATGCCATCTTGAGTATTCTGAAATCCTGTGAGTGGACTTTAGTGGAGATAGTGAAAGGTGAGAGGAGTGTGTGTTGAGGAGTGGTGTGTTGAGGGTTAACATGGCAAGAGGTGTGCTGTGACGTCACCAGTTACAACTGGACGGAAGTTGTTACAACCTGGAAGCTGCTTAGCGCATTTATTATAATAGATTAAGGCCCGATGCTATCGCATCAGGAGGATAGTGACACACCTCTTGCCATGTGAACCCTGAACACACACTCCTCCTGAACACACCACACCGCCTCAACACAAACTCCTCTCACCTTTCACCATCTCCACTCACGTCCACTCACTCTTTCACTCCACATACGACCCTTTCTCTCACTCCGTCTCTCATACTCACACCGTCATCGTCGCTGCTCCACGTTCCCCGACATCTTCTTCCACCGGCGCCATCCTTGATCCCGACGTTGTCCACGCCGGCGACATGTTCTTGCGGCCACGCCATCTTGAGTATTCTGAAATCCTGCGAGTGGACATTAGTGGAGATAGTGAAAGGTGAGAGGAGTGTGTGTTGAGGAGTGGTGTGTTGAGGGTTAACATGGCAAGAGGTGTGCTGTGACGTCACCAGTTACAACTGGACGGAAGTTGTTACAACCTGGAAGCTGCTTAGCGCATTTATTATAGTAGATTAAGGCCCGATGCTATCGCATCGGGAGGATAGTGACACATCTCTTGCCATGTGAACCCTCAACACACACTCATCCTGAACACACCACACCGTCTCAACACACACTCCTCTCACCTTTCACCATCTCCACTCACGTCCACTCACTCTTTCACTCCAAATACGACCCTTTCTCTCACTCCGTCTCTCATACTCACACCGTCATCGTCGCTGCTCCACGATCCCAGACATCTTCTTCCACCGGCGCCATCCTAAATCCCTATGTTGTCCATGCCGGCGACATGTTCTTGCGGCCACGCCATCTTGAGTATTCTAAAATCCTGCGACTGGACGTTAGTGGAGATAGTGAAAGGTGACAGGAGTGTGTGTTGAGGAGGAGTGGTGTGTTGAGGGTTAACATGGCAAGAGGTGTGCTGTGACATCACCAGTTACAACTGGACGGAAGTTGTTACAACCCGGAAGCTGCTTAGCGCATTTATTATAGCAGATAGATGTATCACACCTATGTTTTTATGTGGATAAGATATTTACATAGTGAGCCTCAAGAAGGACAGTATTACTGATGTATGTAAAGTGCTATTGAAATAATAGTACTCTATTAATAAATAAAAAATTAATTATTATTACCTAAGTTATGTAGGTATGTGTTAGCTATGTAGTTGAAATCTACGTATGTTTGCCTAAATTTTTTTTGTTTTTGCCTTTTTTTTTTTAATCTATATATACCTATACCTATGTATATTTTTATGGATTTAAATATGTCTATGACATATATGTGAAAGAGATAATTAGTGTAAGATATATCTATCTGCTTAAAATATTTATATATAACATATATCAAGCTATGTATAGAAGTCTTAGAAGTCTATTATCCATATCTATTTAGAATGTAACTATTATTTATATATCTATATATCTATCAATTCTAGGACCAACTTAAATAGTTTAAAGTAAGACATTTTTGTAAACGACATTTCTAGTGAAGATTTTTGGGCTATTAGGTAGCAATTGTCCTTGAAGTGGTGTATCCACCACTTTGACCCTAACGTTGCTGCGTTGCTTTACTCGGGAGAATGCAACATACAATTGTCCATGGGCAAATACAGGTTCGGGCAAAAAAATTCCAACTCGATTGAGGGTCTGTCCTTGGGATTTGTTAATGGTCATAGGAAAAGCAGGTTTTAGAGGAAACTGTCGACGTTTTAATTTAAAAGGTAACCCAGTTTCTGAAGGACACAAATCGATGCGTGGAATAAACACAATGTCTCCTTCAGCTGAGCCAGTAATCACTTTAGCCTGTATGATGTTGTGGAGTAAGGCAATGACAATGAGGCGAGTGCCATTGCAGAGACCTTTCTTGGTGTTTAGGTTTCTTAATAGCATCACAATGGTGCCAATTTTAAGTTTTAAGAGATGTGATGGCATTCCTGATGGTGTCAGAGAGTTTAAAAATTCAACTGGGTAGTTTTCACATTCCTCTGCCTCATCAGCATCGACAGAATCATCACTTGTATATACAGTATAATCACCACTAATGCGATCCATTACTTTACAGTTCAGAAAATCGACGTCATCATTTTTCGGACATAGTATAGCATGGGATGCAGCAGTGTTGAGGCTTTGTTGGTCATTAACATCAATGCAAATATGGTCTCCAAAGATCTCGGTTACTATAGAGCCAGTGCAAAGCATGTCTGGAGGAATTTCAATGACATCCTCTCCAAGGTTATGTTCATTAGACAGCTCACCATTTCCAAGTTTAAGCAACCAAGTGCTGTATTCAGGATCAGTGGAGCGCATGTTGTTGATTAGCGGTAGTCTGGTAAAATGTTGCCAATGTTCTGAATATTTAATGCAGGAATCTACAATGTCTATTCTTGTTCCATGAACGATGACGGGAAGACATTGTCTGAAGTCTCCTCCAAGAACAATAACTTTACCTCCAAATGGTGTTTTATTTTTTTCAGCAACATTTGTTGTCATGATGTCACGTAGAAGTCTATCTATCACATTCAATGCATGTTTTTGGACCATAGTGCACTCATCAATAATAAAAAGTTTTGTACTCTGTAAATGTTTTCCTGCATTTGTATCGTTTTTAATCCTGGAAACAGATGTTTCGTTGATCGGAATAGGTATGCCATATAGAGAGTGGATTGTTCGGCCTCCTTGTATCAAGTTAGATGCTATTCCTGTAGTTGCTGCAGGTGACACAATTTCTCCTTGTCCTCTTAAATGATGTGTAAGTAGATGGTATAGGTAGGTCTTTCCACTGCCACCAGGTCCATCGAGAAAAAAGCACTTTGGTATTAAACTGCTATTTTGTAAAGCTTCAGTAATGACATCATAGGCAAAAAGTTGCTCCTGATTAAGAGTTTCTTTCATCTCTGCAGCTTTTTTTAACTCATAATCCTTATCATATTGTTTAAGGAGTTGTTTAATATTTTTTGCTGGGCGTGGTAAATTGAAATCAGCAAAAGTTTTTCCATGGACTATGAGGACATCTTGGACATCTTTCATAGCATATCCTTCACAATCGATACACTCTTCAGTGTTGCTGTGGTGTGTATGACAATAGTCTTGTAAAAAATGGTCCTTAAATTCATTCCACAATTCAAGTGGATTACTGGGGGGGCCAAAAATACAGATATAAGCAAACATGTCTCTAAGTTGGGAAGGCATGTTAAGAATGCAAGCATCTGTTAAAGTATGTCTCCAGATGCTATCATCGAATAATAATCCAAGTGCTAACGCAGCATCCTTAAAGGTTTCATGCATAACTCCATTGACGGTTTTAATGCTGTCAAAACTGGTAGCAGCTTTTACATGCAGTAACAACAAACGTAAATAATAGCGTTCTTGGTCTTTCACACTAACAGTGTACATTCTTCCAATAACTGTGAGACCCCCTCGTTTTCTTTGTTCCCATGTGCCTTGTTTCCAAACGTAGTGTTCTGGAATTTCGCGGTAGAAATAGTTATGTGCATTGTGGTCGATCTTATTAAGGTTGAAATACGCCATAAGTGTAGAATTGGAATTGAGCTTTTGATGGATGTTGTCTGCAGAGTCATTCTCATGAAAATAGAGTGGCTGAGAATTAGGCAGATGTACGGCTAGGCGAATGATGGCATGAGATTGTTTATGCATAGGAAAAGCAAATATCCGCCATGCAGCCTCAGGTGCACTAACATATCTGGTATCCGTAAATTGGTGTGTTTCATCATGTTGGATGTTATTTTGGGAAATTTCAAGGTTGGCTTTGTCATGTCCTTTGTAAACGTATTTAAATAAATATTTTACACTTTGAATGGAAGCACATATTTCTACATTAATATGGCACTTGTATTTGGTGAGTAAAAATGGGTTATATGGAACTACCCATGAATTGTCAATCGTCTTAGAATGGTGTTCATATGTTTTGCCAATGGGTCTGCGGTAAGTGGGATAGCCATCCTTTTCTTTGATGGTATATGGTTGGTTTTGTTTTGGGAAACCTTTGCTACACTTTCCAAGATCCATACAGGGAGAATTAGGATTGTGTTCTCCACAGGGACCATGAATCATGTGTTGAAGAACAATGTTATGGAGCTGAGGGTAGATTGTTTCATCAGGTATTTCAGCCCAGACTATATTGTCTATGTCCGCCTCAGTCCGTAATTTAGACAGGCTGTCAAGAATAATTAAAATATGAGTGTGTGGGAGACCACGCTTCTGAAATTCAATGACATGGACCATTGCAGTGACGTTTCCAAATAATCCACTGCTAATGTCTTTTAAGAGGGATTCCAGTTTAATGTTAAAGACACGTGCAACCAAGTCTGGTCTGTGTTCAACACGCTGCCACGGTTCTAAATGTGTAGTAATCTCATTCCACTTAGGATTACATGTCATGGTGATAAATTGATCTGGTCGACCATACTTTGTAACAATAGCCATAGCATCCTGGTAGCGCTGCTGCATGTTTCTTGGACTGCCTTCAAAAGAAGATGGTAAAATGACGGTTTTCCCAATAGGGATGCCTTTTTGAACCGATTTTTTGAGTAGATGTTCTTGAAGGAGGCAGTAATCCTCCACTTTTAAATCTTTTTGGTGGTTGCGGATGTAATGTAGGCGATTAGCTTCGATTTTGACATAAGCATCTACTAAATATTGCTGTGTTAGCTTACCACCATTGAGGAGTGGATTAAAGTAATTTCTGACAAATAACATATAGCAATAGTATTGGAGTTGAGTGATCCTCCTCGAACTTTTACCTTGTTGTTTGAGTCCATCATGCCATCCTTGGTCTCCATAAGGGAAAAATATTGGATAGAGGAGGGCATCCAAATTGCTATGGAGAATACTAATTTGTTGTGTTTTTGGAGCTAAAGGGTTATGGGGATCAGGTTTTAAATGAATTAATATGTCTCTATTGAAAGGTGGCTCACCATTGTCATTTTGAAACACGACTGCTACTTCACTGACAGTGGGATTATTGTAGCGTCGAGGGTCTTGAGTACGATCATGTTTAATAGCCATAGTGATGTTTGGCATGACAGTTCCGTTTTGTAGAGATTTAATTTTTTCTTGTTCTTCCACATCACGTAACATTTGATAAGCTTCCACAAAAGGATTAATAGTTTGGATTTGAAGGGCAATAATGTTCATCAATGTAGGATGACATTTTTGATTTTCTTTACATCGTAAGCGTTGTTCGTTTGCGGTAGTGGTATCGAAAATGTAAAGTTGGGCAAATGAGCGTTGCTGGTCATCTGAGGGATGTAGTGTTCCAGTTCTATGATAGATCTGGCCATGTATGCGGAAACAGTATGGGCCATATCCAGGAGGTGGTGAAATATTTGCACCCATGGAGGCAAAAGCAAAGGAACTGTTAATACTTCGAATATTATCCTTGAAATTTTTGCTAAATTCACTTTGCCCTTTCAGCAAACGTGTAAAGACATCAGGATATTGTAGTATGGGTACATGGACTTTACCCTTCTGACAGCAGAGCGTAAAGTTGTTATCAGAAGGTATCTCTGCTACAAAATGCAAAGCTTCGCAATGCTCACATACATGGATCATGTCACCACAGCTGTGTTCGGTAATACTATTTTCATCATTAGTGAAAATGTGAGGTTGTAGTAGAAGTGCATGTCCAACCGATGGGTTGCGCCTAGTTTTGAGACCAACGTATATTTGTCATGGTTGCACTTTCTGCGGGCTAACTGCAGCTTGTATGTGAAGAAACTGTGCGTTGGTATTGACTAATGGTGGTATTGATAGGGCAGAAACAGATTGCTGATTAGTTATGTCAGTGAACGGCATATAGGATGAAGTGTGGTAGTAACTTGTTCCACATGCTGATGTGGAAGCATCCTGTTGTGAGTCTACTAATAATGATGAGGAAGAAGCCGTCTGTTGTTGGCGGTGATGGCGTGTAGAGGCTTCTTCAGCCAATGTAATAGATTTAGAGTTAGGGGATTCGTGTGTGAGACGACGGCGTTTATAAGCCTTAATCTTGTCAAGTCGATGCTGTTTTTCCTCAGGAGTCTCATTAGCACGGCGTTGTTTTTGTCGTAGTGCTAAAGCTGCTTTCCTTTCACTGGCATTGGCATACTGTGCATCGGTATTGAATGGTGGTATTGATAGGGCAGAAACAGATTGCTGATTAGTTATGTCAGTGAACGGCATATGGGATGAAGTGTAGCAGTAAATTGTTCCACATGCTGATGTGGAAGCATCCTGTTGTGAGTCTAAAAATAATGATGAGGAAGAGGCCGTCTGTTGTCGGCGGTGACGGCGTGCAGAGGCTTCTTCAGCCAATCTTATGGATTTAGAGTTAGGGGAATCGTGTGTGAGGCGACGGCGTTTATAAGCCTTAATCTTCTCAAGGCGATGGTGTTTTTCCTCAGGAGTCTAATTAGCACGGCGTTGTTTTTGTCGTAGTGCTAAAGCTGCTTTCCTTTCACTGGCATTGGCATACTTTTTGTTATGACTCATGTTGGCACAGGTAAAGGAGTCTATTTGGCAGTTATCTGGCAGTGAAGAAGGCGTCCTGGAGTATTGTAGAGTAAACAGATACTAATTGACCCTGTAATTGCCCAGCAGTAGTTATGAAGTGGTAGTGGCAAATTGGCCCTGTAGTTAGACACCGGCAGAGGAGCAAGGCAGCAGTAGTTATGGCGGTAGAGGCAAATTGGCCCTGTAATTAGACACCGGCAGAGGAGCAAGGCAGCAGTAGTTATGGCGGTAGAGGCAAATTGGCCCTGTAATTAGACACCGGCAGAGGAGCAAGGCAGCAGTAGTTATGGTGGTAGAGGCAAATTGGCCCTGTAATTAGACACAGGCAGTGAACAGTCAGAGGAGCAAGGCAGCAGTACTTATGGCGGTAGAGGCAAATTGGCCCTGTAATTAGACACCGGCAGAGGAGCAAGGCAGCAGTAGTTATGGCGGTATTTGCAAATTGGCCCTGTAATTAGACACCAGCAGAGGAGCAATGCAGCAGTAGTTATGGCGGTAGAGGCAAATTCATCCTGTAATTAGACACCGGCAGAGGAGCAAGGCAGCAGTAGTTATGGCGGTAGAGGCAAATTGGCCCTGTAAATTAGACACCGGCAGAGGAGCAAGGCATCAGTAGTTATGGCGGTAGAGGCAAATTGGCCCTGTAATTAGACACCGGCAGAGGAGCAAGGCAGCAGTAGTTATGGCGGTAGAGGCAAATTAGCCCTGTAATTAGACACCGGCAGAGGAGCAAGGCAGCAGTAGTTATGGCTGTATAGGCAAATTGGCCCTGTAATTAGACACCGGCAGAGGAGCAATGCAGCAGTAGTTATGGCGGTAGAGGCAAATTAGCCCTGTAATTAGACACCGGCAGAGTAGCAAGGTAGCAATAGTTATGGCAGTACAGGCAAATTGGTCCAGTAATTAAACACCGGCAGTAAACAGGCATAGGACCAAGGCAGCAGTAGTTATGGTGGTACAGGCAATGCCAAGCGTCCGCACAGCAAGTCGGCGTGAGGTAAATGACGCAATTTCACGAATGCAAGATGGCGTCGGCGAAATCTCGCGAGATTTCGCCGACGTCGTTAACACCTCTTGCCATGTTAACCCTCAACACACCACACCGCCTCAACACACACTCCTCTCACCTTTCACCTCCACTCATGTCCATTCACTCTTTCACTCCACATACGTTCCTTTCTCTCACTCCGTTTCTCATACTCACACCGTCATCGTCGCTGCCCCGACATCTTCCTCCGCCGCCGCGATCCAGGATCCAGACGTTCTCCAGGCCGCCGACATGTTCTTGCGGGACGCCATCTTGGATTTCGTGAAATCCCGCGATATTCAAGATGGCGTCGCCGCAACAACATGTCGCTGGCGTGGACGACATAGGGATCCAAAAAGATGGCGCCGGCGAAATCTCGCGAGTAGAGTTGAGCGATACCGTCCGATACTTCAAAGTATCGTATCGGATGGTATCGGCCGATCTTTAAAAAAAGTATCGGTATCGCCGATTCCGATACCGGAAGTCCCATTCAAGTCTATGGGACTTCCGGTATCGGAATAAGAAAAACCCTTTCCTGCCCTTGTACAGCCTCTCTGGGGTCTGTACGGGCCTTTCGGGGGGCTGTGCCGGCCTGCCAGGGGGTCTGTGCAGGCTCCGGTGGTCTGTGCCGGCCTGCCGGTGGTCTGTGCAGGCTCCGGGGGGCTGTGCCGGCCTGCCGGGGGGCTGTGCCGGCCTGCCGGGGGGCTGTGCCGGCCTGCCGGGGGGCTGTGCAGGCTCCGGGGGGCTGTGCCGGCCTGCCGGGGGGCTGTGCCGGCCTGCCGGTGGTCTGTGCAGGCTCCGGGGGTCTGTGCAGGCATCGTCCGATGGGACTACAAGTCCCATCGGGCGATGCCTGCTACCATGACAGTGATTGACACATTAGCCAATGATGGGACAGTAGTAGTCCCATCATCCGGCTAATGTGTTAAATGTAAAAAAAAAAAAAAAAAAATTACATGCTACATACATACAACATGCATACTACATACATGCTACATTCATACTACATACTACATACATGCTACATTCATACTACATAAATACTACATGCAACATACATACTACATATATACTACATGCATGCTACATACATACTGCATGCTACATACATACCACATATATACTACATACATACTACATGCATGCTACATGCATGCTACATGCTACATACATAACACATATATACTACATGCATGCTACATACATACTACATGCTACATACTACATATATACTACATGCATGCTACATACTACATGCTACATACATACTACATATATACTACATGCATGCTACATACATACTGCATGCTACATGCATGCTACATACATACTACATACATGCTACATACATACTACATATATACTACATACATACTACATACATACTACATGCATGCTACATGCATGCTACATACATACCACATATATACTACATGCATGCTACATACATACTACATGCATGCTACATACATACTACATGCTACATACATACTACATATATACTACATGCATGCTACATACATACTACATGCTACATACATACTACATATATACTACATGCATGCTACATACATACTGCATGCTACATGCATGCTACATACATACTACATACATGCTACATACATACTACATATATACTACATACATACTACATACATACTACATGCATGCTACATGCATGCTACATACATACCACATATATACTACATGCATGCTACATACATACTACATGCATGCTACATACATACTACATGCTACATACATACTACATATATACTACATGCATGCTACATACATACTACATGCTACATACATACTACATATATACTACATGCATGCTACATACATACTACATGCTACATACATACTACATATATACTACATGCATGCTACATACTACATGCTACATACATACTACATATATACTACATGCATGCTACATACATACTACATGCATGCTACATACATACTACATGCTACATACATACCACATATATACTACATACATACAATACATTCATACAATACATACATAGACATACAGTACATATAACATAGAGTAACATACTTACCAATACTTGTCACATTGTTCCCCGAAGCCATTGTCTTTTCCGGGATAAATATTAACATAACAAACCACAAAAATACTCACCCACGATCCGAAGCAGTCCACGAGTGTGTCCCACGACGATCTTGGGTAGAGAACTGCAGCATCAGATGATGCTGCCGTTCTCTACGGGCTGCAGGAATCCAATGACGGAAGGTAGGTATCCTTCCGCACTGTATTCCTCCGCCACTTAAAAAAAAAAAAGTCCCTAGTCTCACTTTATGCCATTGCTGTGTGGGAAATTCCCACACAGCAATGGCATAAAGTGAGACTAGGGACTTTTTTTTTTTAAGTGGCGGAGGAATACAGTGCGGAAGGATACCTACCTTCCGTCATTGGATTCCTGCAGCCCGTAGAGAACGGCAGCATCATCTGATGCTGCAGTTCTCTACCCAAGATCGTCGTGGGACACACTCGTGGACTGCTTCGGATCGTGGGTGAGTATTTTTGTGGTTTGTTATGTTAATATTTATCCCGGAAAAGACAATGGCTTCGGGGAACAATGTGACAAGTATTGGTAAGTATGTTACTCTATGTTATATGTACTGTATGTCTATGTATGTATTGTATGAATGTATTGTATGTATGTAGTATATATGTGGTATGTATGTAGCATGTAGCATGCATGTAGCATGCATGTAGCATGCATGTAGTATGTATGTAGCATGCATGTAGTATGTATGTAGTATGTATGTAGCATGCAGTATGTATGTAGCATGTATGTAGCATGTATGTAGTATGCATGTAGTATGTATGTAGTATGCATGTAGTATGTATGTAGCATGCATGTAGTATGTATGTAGTATGTATGTAGCATGCAGTATGTATGTAGTATGTATGTAGTATGTATGTAGTATGTATGTAGTATGTATGTAGCATGCATGTAGCATGCATGTAGTATGTATGTAGTATGTATGTAGTATATATGTAGTATGTATGTAGCATGCATGTAGTATGTATGTAGTATGTATGTAGCATGCAGTATGTATGTAGCATGTATGTAGTATATATGTAGTATGTATGTAGCATGCATGTAGCATGCATGTAGTATGTATGTAGTATTTTTTTTTTTTTTTTTTTTTTTTTTAACATTTAACACATTAGCCGGATGATGGGACTACTACTGTCCCATCATTGGCTAATGTGTCAATCACTGTCATGGTAGCAGGCATCGCCCGATGGGACTTGTAGTCCCATCGGACGATGCTTGCACAGACCCCCGGACATCAGCACAGCCCCCCGGCAGGCCGGCACAGCCCCCCGGCAGGCCGGTACAGACCCCCACAGGGTGCACAGACCACCGGCAGGCCGGCACATCCCCCCGGCAGGCCGGTACAGACCCCGGGCAGTCCACACAGCCCCCCGGCAGGCCGGCACAGCCCCCCGGCAGGATTTCGTGAAGTCCCGCGATATTCAAGATGGCGTCGCCGCAACAACATGTCACTGGCATGGGCGACATCGGGATCCAAAATGGCGTCGGCGTAATCTCGCAAGATTTCGCCGACGCCATCTTTTTGGATCCCGATGTCGTCCACGCCAGCGACATGTTGCAGCGACGCTATCTTAAATATTGCGGGATTTCACGAAATCCAAGATGGCGTCCCGCAAGAACATGTCGGCGGCCTGGAGAACGTCTGGATCCTGGATCGCGGTGGCGGAGGAAGATGTCGGGGCAGCGACGATGACGGTGTGAGTATGAGAAACGGAGTGAGAGAAAGGAACGTATGTGGAGTGAAAGAGTGAGTGGACATGCGTGGAGGTGAAAGGTGAGAGGAGTGTGTGTTGAGGCGGTGTGGTGTGTTGAGGGTTAACATGTGCGTGTGTGGTGACGTCACCGGTTACAACTGGACGGAAGTTGTTACAACCGGAAGCTGATTAGGGCATTTATTATTATAGATGCCTTAGCATTTTGTTCAAGCTTTAAATTTACATTAAAACATTCACAACACCTAAAAGCTCTAATTATCTTATTAATATAGATACAGCAGTTGTGTCCATTGAGCACATTGTAAAACATGTCATCCTGTTGTTTTTCATAAAGTGTAATTTCTTTTTTTTTTTTTTACTAGATGACATTCTAAGTGGCTTAATGGCTGTATTTGACAAGCAAAATATAATTGCTTAGTTAATGGTACATAATGAACATTTTTGTAGTCAAATAGGACACAGAGAACAAGATGTGTAATTTTCGATAAATGAGAAATATTTTGCGAGATTAATTGCATATTTCACATTGTATTAATTATAGCCGCTGTTCTGCTTGGAATCAGTATTCCATACTTGTAGGATGTATTACTGTAAAAAGTTCCATGATAATAAACAAAGGACAGAAACAGACCATTAAAAGAAGAAATGAGAAATGAGTGAAAGCTTTATGATAAAGCAGAACATGTTGCTTGTCAGCAGAGGGAATTTTTGGCAGATTTTTAATTTGAAGGTCAACCTTCACTAAAGCTATACAGTCATGGCCAAAAGTTTTGAGAATGACACAAATATTATATTTTCACATGATCTGCTGGCCTCTGGTTTTTATGTGTGTTTGTCAGATGTTTTTATCACATACAGAAATATAATTGCAATCATATTATGAGTAGCAAAAGGTTATATTGACAGTTACAATGAGTTAATGCAGCAAGTCAATATTTGCAGTGTTGACCCTTCTTCTTCAGGACCTCAGCAATTCTCCCTGGCATGCTCTCAATCAACTTCTGGATCAAATCCTGACTGATAGCAGTCCATTCTTGCAAAATCAATGCTTTTATTTTGTCTGAATTTGAAGGTTTTTGTTTGTCCACCCGTCTCTTGATGATTGACCACAAGTTCTCAATGGGATTAAGATCTGGGGAGTTTCCAGGCCATGGTCCCAAAATCTCTATGTTTTGTTCCC